>NW_028317980.1:3310000-4040000 GCF_062004578.1 Staurois parvus | reverse complement strand
GCAGTGCTTTACATATATATATATATATATTGCACATTCACATCAGTCCCTAACCCTCAGGGTGTGTACAATCTAAGGTCCATCAATGCAGCCTATCAGTGGTCATCAGTGCAGCCTCATCAGCGCACATCGGTAAAGAAGAATAATTACTTATTTGCAAAACTTTATAACACAAACTAAGAAAACTGTTTTTTTTTTCAAAATCTTCTTTTTGTTTATTTAGCAAAACATTTAAATCCCAGTGGTGATTAAATACCACCAAAATAAAAGTTTTATTTGTCTAAAGAAAAAAGATAAATATTTTATTTTATATGGGCACAGCGTTGCATGACCGCACCATTGTCATTCAAAGTGCAACAGTGCTGAAAGCTGAAAATTGGCCTGGGCAGGAAGGGGGTAAAAGTGCCCGGTAGGAAAGTGGTTCATTCCACCCTTTAGTTCATGAATGATGTGCTAGTTCTACGGAGAACAGGTACTAAAATGTTTCTCACCAGAACAGTGCGCAGTACTGAAGAGCATGTAATAAAGTAAATGCTTGAACTACGAAGAAGTAGATTATTATCGTTAATTGCTTTAAAGTGAGCTTGGAGTAGAGACTCCTTTGTTGCTACAGTAATACTACAATTAAAAATTGTGCATAGCCTATATTTATGTTTAAACATAGGTTTAAGATGGGGATATTGTCTTCTGTAGATAACTTTTCTAAATCAAGATTTTAATTTTAATTTAATGAGTATATCTTGTCTCCAAAGTAATGCAGTCGATAATGTAAAGTATAGAGCAGACAGAGGAGGTAAGACACATGTTATGACAGTTCAAACAATGGGATGAAGAGGACTGTTAAATTCAAGGATTTGTTTTTAGCCAATGAAAGGAGGAATCAGCCGTGCAATGACAATAGTGGATTGTATGTATAAATATATATATATATATATATATATATATATATATATATATATATATAATCCTACTTCTCAAATTCTATATTGTGACAGGTGTTCCTCTATGGTTATAAGATGAATCATCCTACACAGTTGTAGGATTTCATAATAATTCATCAATCTCCTGTAAATGGACATCTGTCATGTTTTGAACCTCTCTAAAGCCTAGATCAGAAAATCGTATGAACAATACCGCTTTTGAAACGATCGTATGATAATCTGATCCTTAGTACATAGCTTTCATCCAAAATTGTTTCATGGGACAAGCACAAACAATTTTTGCTTGTATGATACCATATTGTATGATTTTTATTTAGCCTAGGTTTATTATTTATTTATTTCAGGTACTTATATAGCGCTGCCCATTTACACAGCACTTTACATATATATTGTACATTCACATCAGTCCCTAACCCTCAAGGGGCGTACAATCTAAGGTCCTTAGCTTACATTCATACATACACATACTAGGGACAATTTAGACAGGATCCAATTCACCTACCAGCATGTCTTTGGAGTGTGGGAGGAAATCAGAGTACCCAGAGGAAATCCACACAGGCACAGGGAGAACATGCAAATGCCAGGCAGGAGGTGCCATGGCTGGGATTCAAACCAACGACCCGAGTACTGCCAGGCGGAAGTGCTAACCATCTAGCCACTGTGCTGCCCAGGTTCACACCTATGCAGGTTGCGTTTGATGAGTTTCTGCATTGAGTTTTGCACTTGCGTTTTTTATGTGTTTTTGATGCGTTTCTCCATTGAGTTTTGCACTTTCGTTTTTGATGCAGTTTTTTTTTCATTTTTTTTTTAATTCTCTTGTTGCTAGGCATATTTTAAACGCAAAACGCATCAAAAACACAGCAAAAATGCAATACATACTTTTCTGCAGCTTTCCTATTGAAGTCTATAGAACCAAAAACGCAATGTTTTGCATTCAAAAAATCCTTGACCCTCTCCAGAAAACGCACCGGGTCAAAACGCGAAGATGTGAACGTGTCCCATAGGAAATCATGTTAAATGGACTGTACTGCATTTCTGCAAAACGCGACAGTAAATGCTTAGGTGTGAACCTGGGGTTAATCAGTATAGTTTTTGTCTGAAAATACAAAACATTACATCATTCCCAAATTTTCTTTCTGTTGTACAAGAATTTTTGTAACATTAGTAACCTCTTCACAATTTTCGGAACGTTAGTAACCTCTTCACTTTCGATATGAGACAAGCATGCAAAGAAAAAAAAAAAAAAGGGCAGTCATTCATCCAATATTCTCATCATGTGTACAGGGCTTATGTTCTGATGTGGTGCAGTCTGAATTTAAAAGTGATTTATCTTGATTTTTTGTTTTTTTGGTGTTTTTTTGGTATTTGATTAGCACAACATACCTCGACTGAATTCGGGGCTATTTCTTTGTTAACCGTTACAATACCGGGACAATTCTAACACTTCTCTCTTACATGTAAGTATCTGCATTTTTTTGCTCAAAGATTACTTCTCCTCAAACATAATATATTTTTTTAAGCAGAGATTCTAGAGAATAAAATGGTGGGTATTTAAATTTTTTGTCACACGGTATTTGAGCAGTGGTTTTTCAAAAGCAATTAAAAAAAAAATACACTTGAATAAATTTTAATGCACAAAAAACACAATCTAATATTTAATTGTTTGATATAATTTAAAAGTTTATTTTACACCAAGTAAATAGATACCTAACAAGTCATGCTTTAAAATTGCGTACGCCCATGGAATGGTGACAAACAACAGTAATTAAAGTGGTTGTAAAGGCCGAAGGTTATTTACCTTCATGCAGTCTATGCATGAAGGTAAAAAAGCTTCTGTGTGCAGCAGTTCCACCAGTCCCCTCGATACTTATCTGAGCATCATCGCGATGTGTATACCAGCCTCAGCTGTCCTGGGTCCCTGCCTCCTCACTGGCCGAGACAGCAATTGGGAGCCATTGGCTCCCGCTTGCTGTCAATCAAGCCAGTCGGTCAATGAGGAGAGGGTGGCGGGGCCAATCCACGGCTCAGTGTACCAATGGACACACGAAGCAGCGGGTGCCCCCATAGCAAGCTGCTTGTTGTGGGAGCACCCGACAGACAGGAGTAGAAGAGAAAGGAGGGATCAAGGTCAAGGTGAGTAAAAAACATGTAAACTTTATTACAGGAGACTTACATCTAAAACTCCTTCAATTGGCATGCGGAATGAAAAGGCAGACAGAGGAGCAGTATCTGCCTTCTCATTCGGCATGCCGATTGAAGCAGTTTTAGATGTAAGTCTTCTGTAATAAAGTTTGCATGTTTTTTACTCACCTTGACCTGGCTCCCTCCTTTCTCTTCTGCTTGTCTTCCATATCCTTGATGAGGAGCTGCCAGTTCCATCCCTTCCTCATTCTGCTCAGTTCAAGGACACACTGACTGCTTCTACAACTGTCACTACATCCATTGCACAGGATCCTCGCCATCCCTGATGAGGATCTGCTGGTTCCAATCCATGTGCCCTGGTTCCTTGGTCTGCATCTTCCTCCATTGGCCCAGCTCATGGACATATTGACTCTTTGACCACCGTCGCCACATCCATTGTACAGTCAGTGCTAACTTTTTCCTTTATTTCAGCAAAACCGTCACCATCCTATTCTATATCGTGTGAGCGCTGAATTTTGTTGTTCATTGTATTGATGATCATTGCATGTACAACAGACAGGAGAAGCCAGGAGAGCCTGTGGGGGACCCACGAAGAGTGGGATCCAGACTGCTTTGTCCAAAACCAATGCACACAGTAGGTAAGTATAGACATGTTTGTTATTTTACAAAAAAAAATTAACCTTTAGAATCGCTTTAAAAGTCTCCATAGGCGACGCTTTTAAAGCCTGTACAGTTTATCAGTTTAGAGTCACACAGGAGGTCTGGCACTAGAATTATTTCTCTTGTTATAACGTTGGTGTGTATCATGCGAATGCAGTTTACATATACATATAGTACCTACATGCATTTGTCTTTGTGCATGAGCGCTGGGGGGGAGGGGAAGCTGGGCACTTTACATGTTTTAATTATTTACTGTATTTAAAATATTTTTACATTGTCTCTTTATTTATTTTTTAATCACTTTTATGCCTATCGCAAGGAATGAACACTATCCCTTGCGATAACATAGTCAGTGACAGGTCCTGTTTACTGAGACATCTGGGGTCTATTAGACTCCAGATCACTCCTTTGCCTTTAAAGGAATCTGATCAAACTGATCAGATGCTGTTACAAGCCGGTAATGGCTTGTAAATGACAAACTGAAACCAGACGTAGCAAAATCGCTTCTGGTTTCATAGACCATAGAAATACTCAAGAAATGTCCATTTGTCCTTCATCTCTATAGTCAGCCACTCTGCAGCCACTCAGATCCTTTTTATGTTATTCAGCATTGCGGCTGAAAACATTGATACCGGGGTCATGACTGCAGTTTCAGCCATGGTCCCTCTATAACCACTTCAATTTAAGGACATATGGGTACATCCTGCGGACAGGAAGTAGTTCAATTGGCTGGTAAAGTCAAAAAGTTGACTTTACCCTACAGATACGACTATAAAAAGTCTTACCTGTAGGTGCCTTTGAAATGACTTGAACTTCCACCATTTAGTAGATACTGGCATTGGCTTAAAGCGGTGGTAAACTGCAAAAGAAAAAACCTAAAAAAAAAAATCTCCCTGCAAGTTTAGAGCATAATGTGCTAGTATGCATCACATACTAGCACATTATGAAAGACTTACCTGAAAACGAAGCACTGTCACGGCTCCTTGAGGCTTCCATCTTCATCCGGCCTTTCTTCCAGGTTCCCGGGCTGTGGCCGTTTGACTTTACTTTCAGTAATTAGCACATGCTCAGTACACTCTGTGTGCATGAAACACTGGGTGTGCCGTGGAAGCAGAGAATGTCGTACTGCTATGGCGACTCCCATGTGCATGCATGGGAGTGACGTCATCACGGCCCTGCCATTCAAAGGGAAGGAAGTCCAGGTGAAGATGGATGTGTCTGCAGCGGTGACGGCGCCCCGCTGGAGGGCTCTGTTTGCAAGGTAAGTCTGTCAAACATGCTCATATGTGGCACCAGGGGCGGACTGACCATTTGGAAACTCGGCCAGTGCCCGAGGGCCCGGGGTCAGTAGGGGGCCCCATGAGATTCCCCGGTACCTTTTTCATAGGCTTTTTTGACTTTGGGCAAGGACGCAGGGGCCCCATGATCCCCTATTGCCTGGGGGCCCCATGAGTTGTCAGTCCGCCCTTGTGTGGCACATATCTAGCACATTATGTCATTAACCTGCAGGGCACATATGTTTTTAAATTAACTAGTTGCCGACCGCAGATAGCCGAATGACGGCTGCACTGCGGCCGGCCAGTTCTGGGTGGACGTCATATGACGTCCTCCCAGAACGCGCTCTCCTGCGCGCCCCAGGGGGCGCGCACCTGGCGATCTCCGTGATCGCTGTGTCCTACGGACACTGCTGATCACGTGATGTGGTAAAAGGCCAATCACAGCGGCCTTTTACCACGTGATCAGCCGTGTCCAATGACACACTGATCACGGGGAAATTCAATTGCCGGTTCTCGGCTGCACTTTCCTCACGCTGTCAGATCGTGAGGAAAGTACTGCCGAGAACCGGCAGTTGTCAGAGCGGGGATCGGCACCGATCATCAGGGCACTGATGATCAGTGCCCTGATGATCGGTGCCCAGCAGTGCCACCCACAAGTTCCGCCCACCTGTGCCCAGCAGTGCGCCCACTAGCTCCGCCCACCTGTGCCCAGAAGTGCCACCTACCTGTGCCCAGCAGTGCCACCCACCTGTGCCCACCCACCTGTGCCCACCAGTGCCACCCACCTGTGCCCACCAGTGCCACCCACCTGTGCCCACCCACCAGTGCTGCCCACCAGTGCCACCCACCAGTGCAGCCCAGCAGTGCTGCCCACCAGTGCCACCAGTCAGTGCCCAGCGGTTGTGCCAGTCAGTGCCGCCAGTCAGTGCCCAGCAGTGATGCCAGTCAGTGCCGTCTATCAGTACCCATCATCAGTGTCACCTATCAGTGCCGCCTATCAGTGCTGCATATTAGTGCCGCCTATCCGTGACACCTCATTAGTGCTGCCTATCAGTGCCCATCAGTGCTGCCTCATCAACGCACATCAGTGAAGGAGAAGAATTACCTGTTTGAAAAATTTTATAATAGAAACAAAGAAATTTTTTTTGTTTTTTTTTCAAATTTTTTTGCAATTTTTTTGTTTATAGCGCAAAAAGTAAAGCGCCCAGTGGCGATTAAATACCACCAAAAGAAAGCTCTATTTGTGAGAAAAAAATGATCAAAATTTCATGCACTAACCAGATAGCACAGATAAATGTGCGTTGGAGTATATAAGACCTACTCCTTGGTACTCTGGGGGTGGGAACTCAGCATGCGAATGTGGTCATCAGGTGGGGGTGCTTCACCAGCTGTCATCTACCCAGAGCAGGTTTCCACATCTAAGGTTAACTGTGTCCAGCAGTACAATTTCCAGCCATCAGGGGGATCATGCATTTAGATGGGAACCAAGAAAGGATCCTTCAGGATAAGGACTCTCAGTGCCAAAAGATGAGCCCAGAGAGAAAAGAACTCCAATAGTGTAGTATGTTTAATAATCACAAAAGTGTAACATCAAGGTACAGGTAAAAGAGAAGAACCAGCACTTACATCTGAGGTAGGTAGTAGGTGATGTGGTTAGTATTCCATGAGAAAGGGTATCTCCTAACGCGTTTCGTGTAATAACACATTTTCAAAGGGCCCTTACTTCTGTTATATCTGTATATAGAGTTCATCATATACAGTAAATCATACACATTATTCTTATCCAATTTTGTGATCATGATATTAGTCTTTCCTTTTTAATTTTGGTCCTAATTTCCTAGTAAGATAAGATTTAACATGTGATGATTGATGAATTAGTGAACAATCACCCAATTAATATGAAGGCTTGGTATTAATATTGGGAATGTTAATGTGTATATATATATATATATGAGAGATATGGTTTTTATTAATGTTGATTCTTACATACTTTATTCAGTCTGTCTATATTTATATATTTTTATTGTGCTTTTACATCTTTAATATGCGTTATACTCCTATAGTTTGATTATAGCAGCAGGGCTCCAATAATACGGAGCCGCTCTTCATCCACTCCTGCTTTACATTGCTGGCAATAATGGGGCCCATGTTATTACTATTGCCACATAAGAGAATGGATAATGGGAGTGTGTTTATGTGAATTTACAACCACTTTAATTGCAGTATGCACTGAAAAAAGTGTATTCAACAATTTTTTAAAAATTAAATAAACACTGTCTACAATATTCACCTCCTCGATGGCACAGTCCCCTGGAGACTTGCCGCTCTAAGGTCCTGCACTGGTCCTTCTTAATGTTGAATGACATTAATATCTGGAAATGTTGGTTATATCAATTCGCTGCTGGTGGCCAAACAGAGTGGTAGAGGAACGAAGGGAAGCTAAAGCAGGCCATATATGATGCGATTTTCTTTCCTGCAACCATAGGTTGTATGAAAGAAAAATGCTTGATTCCCCATCAACACTGAATCCCTTGTGTGTTACAGGTAAGGGGGGGGGGGGGTAGGGCAGGAGCGGTCCCTGCTGGGAGAACACAGTGATTACTGCTAGCAGCTATAGCCATTGGCAATAGTTGCGTGTAAAAATCCAACATGTTGGTTGTACCCAAGTCATACAGCAATCAAATTGGGTACAATCAGCCTGCCCATACATGGATCAAATATGCTTTATAGCAGAAAGTAAAAAATAAATATTTTTTTTTTCAAAATTTAATTTATATCATCAAAAATTAAAAACTCAGTAGTGATCAAATACCACCAAAAGAAATGTGTGTGAAAAAAATGAAAGAAAATTAATTTGGGTTCAGAGTTGCATGACCATACAACTGCCGCTTAAAGTAGCCCAGTTCTAAATAGCAAAAAATGGCCTGGTCATGAAGGGGGTAAGATCTTCAGGAGCCGAAGTGGGTAAACAAATAATTCACATAGATTAATTTTGAAGAGATTCTGTAAGTCTATATAAAAAAAATCATAAATAATTATAAAGTTCCCTTGAAGAGAAGAGTCATTATTCTCACCTGTCTGGCAGTCTGGGTTTTCTACCTTCCTTTCATTCCAGCAATGCAGCCTCCATCAAGGTCTTTGGCATTCAACAATTCCAGTGTCAGATGCCTGTCTCCCACCTTGCTGTGTTTTTATCCTCTGAATCCTATGTCACTACAGGATATGGGTTCATAAGATGGAACAACAGCATGAGGCAAGGTACAGAAGTATTTGACATTCCTGGAAGTGTCAAATGATAAAGAGACTGATAGAGACTGCAGCACTGCTCCAGAGAGGAGATTTTAAGAGACAGTACCCTAAATCTTAACAGAGGTACAGACTCCAGAGAGAGAGATATAATTTTACTCCCCCCCCCAGTACAAATCATTAGTAATACCTCATCTGGAATATGCAGGTCAGTTTTGAGCACCAATTCACAAAAAGAACATTGGGGAACTGGAGAAAGTACAGAGAAGGGCAACCAAACTGATAAGAATCATGGAGGAGTTCAGTTATGAGGAAAGATTAGAGGAACTGAATGTATTCTCTATGGAGAAGAGGAGATTAAGGGGGGATATGATCTCCATGTATAATACATAAGGGGGGATATGATCTCCATGTATAATACATAAGGGGGGATATGATCTCCATGTATAATACATAAGGGGGATATGACCACCATGTATAATACATAAGGGAGGATATGATCTCCATGTATAATACATAAGGGGGGATATGATCTCCATGTATAATACATAAGGGGGGATATGATCTCCATGTATAATACATATGGGGGGATATGATCTCCATGTATAATACATAAGGGGGAATATGATCTCCATGTATAATACATAAGGGGGGATATGATCACCATGTATAATACATAAGGGGGGATGTGATCTCCATGTATAATACATAAGGGGGATATGATCTCCATGTATAATACATAAGGGGGATATGATCACCATGTATAATACATAAGGGGGGATGTGATCTCCATGTATAATACATAAGGGGGATATGATCTCCATGTATAATACATAAGGGGGATATGATCTCCATGTATAATACATAAGGGGGGATATGATCACCATGTATAATACATAAGGGGGGATATGATCTCCATGTATAATACATAAGGGGGGATATGATCTCCATGTATAATACATAAGGGGGGATATGATCTCCATGTATAATACATAAGGGGGGATATGATCACCATGTATAATACATAAGGGGGGATGTGATCTCCATGTATAATACATAAGGGGGGATATGATCACCATGTATAATACATAAGGGGAGATATGATCTCCATGTATAATACATAAGGGGGGATATGATCACCATGTATAATACATAAGGGGGGGATATGATCTCCATGTATAATACATAAGGGGGGATATGATCTCCATGTATAATACATAAGGGGGGATATGATCTCCATGTATAATACATAAGGGGGGATATGATCACCATGTATAATACATAAGGGGGGATGTGATCTCCATGTATAATACATAAGGGGGGATATGATCTCCATGTATAATACATAAGGGGGGATGTGATCTCCATGTATAATACATAAGGGGAGATATGATCTCCATGTATAATACATAAGGGGGGATATGATCACCATGTATAATACATAAGGGGGGGATATGATCTCCATATATAAATACATCAGTGGTTCATATAGTGAACTTGGTGTAGAGTTATTCACCCTGAGGTCATCACAGAGGACAAGGGGGCACTCTTTACATCTGGAGAAAAAGAAATTTAATCTCCAAACACGGAAAGGTTTCTTCACGGTAAGAGCTTTGAAAATGTGGAATAGATTTCCTCAAGAGTTGGTTCTGGCCATCTCAGTGGATTGCTTTAAAAAAAGTCCTGGATTCTTTCTTAGATACACAGAATATAACTGGATATAACATTTATAGGTAAAGTTGATCCAGGGAATATCTGATTGCCTCTCGGGGGATCAGGAAGGACTTTTTTCCCCAGCAGGAGCAAATTGGATCATGCTTTGCTGGTTTTTTTTGCCTTCCTCTGGACCAACTGTGGGTGTAGGATTATAACTTTTTTTTTTATGGTTGAACTGGATGGACTTTTGTCTTTTTTCAGCCAGACTAACTATGTACAAAAAAAAAAAAAACAACTAAAAAAACATCTCTAAATAAGAAGCAAAGGAAGAGATTTACTAAAACTGGAGAGTGAAAAACTTGGTGCAGCTCTGTATAGAAACCAATCAGCGTCCAGGTTTTATTGTCAAAGCTTAATTGAACAGGTTGAAGTAAGAAGCTGATTGGCTACCAAATTCTGAGGGCTCCAGTTTTAGTAAATCTACCCCAAACTCTAAATAAAGAAAACAACTGTGATTGTAAATGCAGATTTTTAAAAAAAAATAATAAACATGTCATACTTGGCTGATCTGTGTAGTGGTTTTGCACAGAGCAGCCCCGATCTTTTTCTTCTCGGGTCCCCCGTCAGAGCTCCTGGCCCCTCCCCCATGCCAAGTGCCCCCATAGCTATGGGGACACTTGAGCAGGATTGCTTCCAAGACACTGCTCTGTGTGTCCACTTACACACAGATGCAGCTCAGCCCTGCCCACACTCTCCCCTCATTGGCTTACTGGCTGTGATTGACATTAGCAGAAGCCAATGGCTCCAGCTGCTGTGTAAGCCAATGGGGAAGTAGAGAACCAGTACAGCCAAGGCTCCTGTGGACATTACTGGATTGGCCCCTCCCCCCTGCCAAGTGCCCCCATAGCTATGGGGACTCTTGAGCAGGATCACTTCCAAGACACTGCTCTGTGTGTCCACTCACACACAGATGCAGCTCAGCCCTGCCCACACTCTCTCCTCATTGGCTTACTGGCTGTGATAGACATTAGCAGAAGCCAATGGCTCCAGCTGCTGTGTAAGCCAATGGGGAAGGAGAGAACCAGCACAGCCGAGGCTCCTGTGGACATCACTGGATTGGCCCCTCCCCCCTGCCAAGTGCCCCCATAGCTATGGGGACTCTTGAGCAGGATCACTTCCAAGACACTGCTCTGTGTGTCCACTCACGCACAGATGCAGCTCAGCACTGCCCACACTCTCTCCTCATTGGCTTACTGGCTGTGATAGACATTAGCAGAAGCCAATGGCTCCAGCTGCTGTGTAAGCCAATGGGGAAGGAGAGAACCAGGACAGCCGAGGCTCCTGTAAACATCACTGGATTGGGGCTCAGCAGGGGCGGACTGACAACTCATGGGGCCCCCATGCAACAGGGGATCATGGGGCCCCTGTGTCCTTGCCCAAACTCAAAAAAACCTATGAAAAAGGTACCAGGGGCATCTCATGGGGCCCCCTACTGTCCCCGGGCCCTCGGGCAGTGCCCGAGTTTCCAAATGGTCAGTCCGCCCCTGGGGCTCAGATAGGTATTGGGGGGCTACTGCACATGTTTTTTGCCTCCATACATAGAATGCATGAAGGTAAAATACCTTGAGCCTTTAAAAACACTTTGAGCAAAGCTATTCAATAAGTGAAATTTGAGAGAGAAATAGTTTTTGGCACCATCTATTTTGCCATAATGGCTTTGCTCATTCTTTAGTAAATTCTACTTCTGTTGCTCTGCTTTCAATTTAATAAGAAAATGATCAATTTCATATTGCAGAGCAGTTCCCTAAAGCGTGAGAGCACATACTGGGCTGAAGAGTTTAGTACATAGCAGCAATCAGCCAAACATTTCCTTTTCACTGTATCATGCTCATGTTGCTTGTAACATCTCCCCGGCATGAGGCTCTGTAGGGCTATTGACTTTCATTGCTATGCTCGAATGGTGTACCTGTTGGGAAAACAAATGAGAGCCAAATGGAAAACTGGCTGAAGTCACAAAGATGCTGAAGACAATAAAAAAAGAATAATAAAACTGAAAATGTTACAACACACATAAAAATAATGAAAATAAATCTGGGACTTATATATGAAGGTAAAACATACCATGAAACTTAAATCAGTAAAATATGACTTTGCAGGGCCATGAGAATTAGCTAAAGGTCTACGCCATGTGTGTCCTACACGTCTGACCAATGCACTCTCTCCTAATCTGAATACCTACCTGGGGAGAATGACGACATTCAACTGATTCTATAATGTCCTCTTAGCGATGATGGAAGCTACAAACGGTGTGTGTGATCGCCTCCCACGAGAAAGAACTGTTCCATTAAAACATGAACCCAGTAGCACCTCCACCACGAGCATCAGCAGAAGCAGCTTTGCTTTTAGCACTTCTTGCACTCTGTGTTTAAATTTAGAACAGCAAAATTTCTTCCAAGAATGAAAATATGGGAAACGTAAACGCTAAATAATAAATGAACAATTCAAAGCAGTAAAAAAAAAAAAAGGTAAGCTTTGATCAAAAAAATGTATTTATAGGAAGGTACAAAGTGCAGTGAGACTGGCCAAAGAGAGGACATCCACCCTGCCCTTCCTTTGGAGTTCCAGGACCTGCTAAAGTGCGGGTGGGGAAACCCTCCCTTCACTCTTCTCATTGAGAAAAAAAGAGTAAGGCAGGTCATACATTATGTAATTTTCTTTCCTTCAACCATGGTTTGAAGGAAAGAAAATAGCTTGATTGTGTTGATGAGGGATTCCCTCCCACTGCGCTATTGTATTCTAACAGCAGGAGTTTTCCCAGTTGTCAGAATATAATGATCACTGTAGCCACTGGTAGTGATGGGCCAAACACTGCCCTGTTCAGTTCGCGGTCAAACATTCGAACAAAACTTTGAACCCGGAAAATTCCCTAAGTGGTGTCTTACCACATCTGAGTTAAGATACCGCACAGCTAGTCCTTCCCTGCTGACAGCTGAATGTAAAAAGAATTGCCAGCAATTATTTATTTTTATTTTTAAAATGGTGTGTGGTCTCCCCCTCCAATGCATACCAAGCCTTTTGGGTCTGGTATGGATTTTGAGGGGAACCCCCAAGCCAATTTTTTTTTTTTGCGCTATTGTATTCTAACAGCAGGAGGTTTCCCAGTTGTCAGAATATAATGATCACTGTAGCCACTGGTAGTGATGGGCCAAACACTGCCCTGTTCAGTTCGCAGTCAAACATTCGAACAAAACTTTGAACCCGGAAAATTCCCTAAGTGGTGTCTTACCACATCTGAGTTAAGATACCTCACAGCTAGTCCTTCCCTGCTGACAGCTGAATGTAAAAAGAATTGCCAGCAATTATTTATTTTTATTTTTTAAATGGTGTGTGGTCCCCCCCCCCCTACCCCCATGCATACCAAGCCTTTTGGGTCTGGTATGGATTTTGAGGGGAACCCCCATGCCAAATTTTTTTTTTTAAAGGCATGGGAGTCCCCCCAAAATCCATACCACTCTTATCCGAGCATGTAGCCCAGAAGGTCAGGAAAGGGGGGGGCTGAGCGAGCGCTCCCCCTCCTGAACCATACCAGACCGCATGTCCTCAACATGGGGGTGCTTTGGGGCAGGTGGGCCCTCCCCAAAGCGCCTTTTCCCCATGTTGATGGGGACAAGGGCCTTTTCCCAGTGGTTGTGGTGGTCTGAGGTCGGGGGCTTATTGGAATCTGGAAGTCCCCTTTAACAAGGGGGCCCCCAGATCCTGCCCTCCCCCTCATGTGAATGAGTATGGGGTACATGGTACCGCTACACATTCACAAAAAAAAAAGTGTAGTGTAAAAAATGACAGAAGACAGTCTTTCACAAGCCTTTATTAAAAACAAAATTGTAAAAAATGTCCACTGAAGTAGATCCAACAGCAATCATGATGCCCGCTGCCATCAACTACCCAAAAAAAGAAAAAAAAAAACACCACGCTCTAGGCGCTGGCTCTTGACGTCTGACAGCTACACCGGCCTGACAGTTCCTAAATATCTGGGGCCACCCGGTGATGTCAATGGGGTGACCCCGCCCCTTGTGACATCATCATGCATTGTGTGGCATCACAATGTAATGTCCACTGAACACACAAACGGCCGATATTCGAGACAAACTTATGTTCAACTCCAACATCAAGCCCAACTCTAGCCACCGGTAGTGATTGAATGAAAAAAACAGACAGGCTGGTTACACTGAAATTGATCAATAGGTTGACTCCAGTATAACCAGCCTGCCCATAGATGGATAGAAATTTCTCTGAACAAGCCAAATTTCAAGCCGGCTATTGCCGGCTTAAAGGTTCACTCTTCTCACAAACAGATTTTCCAACAAGCTGTACAATCAACATATTGTGATAAAAAGCGCTTCCAACATTGGATGTGCTTCCCCAATTGACACTAAATCACCTTATCCTGACCTAAGCAATACAATTTTTTATCATAGGCATGGACTCGGAGGGAGAGGAGTCAGTTAAAGGATAACTGTACTTAAAGTACAATTATGCTTTGACCAGTTCAACTATCATATCAGCAGTTATATTGCACAGAGCGGCACCAATCTTCCTCTTCTGAGGTCCCCTGTCGGCGATCTTGACTTCATGTGCTATGGGGGGCACACGGTGTCCGTTTGCTCCCAACCTGTGTGTTTTTGGAGTCAAGCTCCATAGACACACACAGCGGGACTTAGTCTTACGCTCCCCACTTCCTCTTAACTGCATTTGATTGACAGCAGCACGAGCCAATGGTTCCTACTGCTGTTCGAGTCCCAGAGTGAAGAGGAAGAGAGGGGAGAAGAGATGTAGTCGTGTACAGCTCTGGATGTATTCTACCTTCTCTTCTCCTTCTCACAGGGAAACTGACAACATATTTTTACCTTAACCTCCCTAGTGTTATTCTCGAGTGTAGCTCGGGGTTAACATTCAGTACCAAAAGCTGTAACGCCGAGCTACACTCGGGAATACACTGCAGCATTGCTCCGGGATCCCTCTTACACTTACCTTGTCCTGCGCTCCCGCAATGTCCCCCCTGCAGTGTCCCCGGCCATCTCCTCTGGCAAATGCCGGCATCTGTCTTCCGGGTTCCGTTCCCTGTGACGTCGGGACATACGGGGGACGGAACTGGTGGGAAATTCAAAAATTTTAAAAGTGACATTCACTCAATACATTAAAATCACATAGTATAACATTCCTGTATCAAACCATTTCACATACATTTTGTCTCGAGTGCTTTGTCCGGCGCCCTGCCTACATTTTTACTGTTCTTTCTGCCTGGAAACTGAGAAACGTCCATGACGTCCAAAAAGCGTCCCTTTAGGTAAAAAGTGGTTTTAGACCGGCTAGAGAACAGCGATAGTAAATTACAACCACTTGCAGAATTGAGTGATAATGATTCGTGGGGGAAATTCTTCATCAGACACTGAAAACGATTTTGCAACTAAGCTCAGTGATGTGCGAACTTGGCGCTATATTTCAAATTTCAGTGTTTTTTTATGATTATTTATTATATTATAATTTATGATTTTGTGTTTAAAATTTTATCTTACCCGGGATTTTTACTAGACTCTTGTTCGGACAGATTTCAGTGAGTTATTCCTAAGAATTACAAGCCTACAATAAAAAAACAACACATTTTCATGCAAAAAAATGTACTGCTTTGAGCACAGAAATACTGACATAATCAGACCGCTAGGGAGGTTAATGCAAGCAATGCATTTTTAGGTTTAGTATCACTTTAAAGTAGACCTTCACTCAAAAGTGAAAGCATTGATCATCCTCCTCCCCACCCCAAACACATTTGAGGTGGTTTCCTTTTTTCAGGGAGCCGGTACCTTTTTTGACAGGCACTTGCTCAATTCTTGTCTAGGCGAGAATGGCATCCACTTAGGACCCTTCCCTACCTGGCCAGCAGCCCCCTGGGACTGACCACTTGTCCCAGGAATCTGTAGGACCATTCCTGCCTTGCTGCACACTTGTGCAGTAGGGAGCTGGCTATGAGACATCAGGAAGTCACAGCCAGCTCCCACATCCAAGATGGCAGCTCTGGATAGAGGAAGCCTGGCGAAAAATCAATGGCAGGGAGGCCGGAGCTGGTAAGTGTTTGTTTTTTTTAAAGTCAGCAGCTACATCCTTTGTAGCTGTTGCTTTCTTTTCTTTTTTTAAAGAAAAGCGAATTTTGCTCTTTATAAAAAAAAAAATAAAAAAATATTTGTACAGATATCTTTTGTGGACAAGCAAGCCTTTCGTTTTGGTGATATTGTTTTTCAAAAATGTTTTTTGATGCAAATAATAAACTTTTTTCTGCTTTGATCAGTGTTAGTTTAGAAAAAGACATTACTATACATAGAAAAATATAAATTTTATTCTACAATTTATCCAGTTTAATAGACACTTAAATTATGATTCTGGTACAAAACATTGTAAAGTTATTTGAAAATGAATAAAAGGCTTTTTTCACTGTTGCTTTTTATAATGTAATACTAAAAAAAATATGAGCAAAATGAATAAATAAAAAAACATGCTTTGATATTAATGGTTGGAAAAAAAAGAAATAAAAAGAAAGCATAAGAAAAATGATAGGTAAGGGGAGATGGGGAAGAAGGCGTTAATTCGGGTTGATTATTGTAAACTAAGACCTAATATGGTCTTAAACAAGAGCACATGTCAACAATTAAAAAACAAAACAAAAAACGTTTTTTTTTTACTTGCCCTGTTGCTTTACCTGAAATCATATGCAGAATAAAGTTCATATTTTTGATGTGTAGATTAATGCAAATTAAGTCAATAAAAATGTACCTCTCAAAAAAGTGTTTGAATGGTGTTTATAAGCACCGTCAGACAGTCTGGTTTTTTTTAACACCAGTACTGTCCACAGCTGGTAAAAATATACAGCAAATCCCATCTGTCATTTTGAGAGCCAAGAATTGCAAGTGCAAGGAGGGAGAAGAAGACAGGAAATGCTACACACACCATGTTGGGCATGTGTAGCACACCAAGGGGTTTATTTACTAAAGCTGGAGAGTCCAAAATCAGACTCCCTTCTACATAGAAACCAATCAGCTTCCAGGTTTCATTGCCAAAGCTTCATTGAACAAGCTGAGGTTAGAAGCTGATTGGTTTCTAGGCAGAAGGGAGTCTGATTTTGGACTCTCCAGCTTTAGTAAATAAACCCCCCAAGTGTCTACATATAGTTAAAGTGTATGTATACCCAAAAATATTTTTTCAGTTTTTAGATCAGAGTATGGAAGGATTAGAACTCATGTCCGAATTTTTACCGTAACTGTTTTTTCTAGGTAGATCCACCTTCTATATGTCCTGGTGTCCATTGTCACCAAAACAACCACTAATGGAAAATCCAACATGTTAAAGTTGTCACCAGAACAAGAAGTACTGTATATGTAATAATGGGGATTTACTAAAACTGGAGCACTCAGAACAGGGGCAGACTGACAATTCATGGGGCCCCCGGGCAATAGGGGATCATGGGGCCCCTGTGTCCTTGCCCAAACTCAAAAAAGCCTATGAAAAAGGTACCAGGGGCATCTCATGGTGCCCCCCTACTGACTCCGGGCCCACGGGCAGTGCCCGAGTTTCCAAATGGTCAGTCCGCCCCTGACTCAGAATCTGGGGCAGCTGCGTATGATAGCCAATTAGCTTCTAACTTCAGCTTGGCAATAAAACCTGGAAGCTGATTGGTTTCAATGAGGAGCTGCACCAGATTTTGTACTCTTCAGTTTTAGTAACTGAAGTGCTTTGTTGTGTCACGTAATGTGTTTTGGTGTCAGCTGTCTAAAAGTGGAATTCCCCTCCATTTGTGAAACTTTTTTCATATCCTGTTGGGAGGGAGAAAGTAAAGGTTATATTCCACAAATGGACTGCAAAAAAGTAGAAAACAAGCGGAAACAAAACTGTTTTAACTCTTCTTTACCCTAAAACTGAAAAAAGTTTTTGATTTACATACACGTTAAGCCATATCATGGGCACTTTGTAACTAGCATTGCTGGGTGGTGGAAAAATCCATGGACCCCCAAAACGTTAAAGTGTTACTAAACCCACAACAGTAAAATCAGTCTGTAGATGCAGTAAAGCATGCTTGTTATACTCACTGTGGAACCTAAGGGGTTAATCCTCTGCATTGTGTAAAAACGCTGTTTGATCCTTTCTTCTCTGCCCCTCCTCTTGTTGAAATGACCACCTGATACAGACTGAACCCGTAGTCAGTTGCATATGCTCAGTTTGGTGTGTATTGCTAGAGAGGGGTTTTTTTTTTTTTTTGGGAGGGTGCATGTGACCAGCACAGGGTCAATCAGCTCTGTCCAGACGGAGGGTCGGAGGTTTCACAACCTCCTAGAGCAGAAAGAAAACTCCTCCTACAAGCTTTAATCAGTGCTCTGCTGAAGTCACAAGACTGCTCTAACTGCTGGTGAGAAAAGGTATTTAGCAGTTTATATTTACTAAAATAATTGCATTTCCATGTTGTATGTACTGTGGTGAACCAGGTATTGTGAATGCAGGGTCCTTGGTTAAGTATCACTTTAATGGAAACATAGCAAAGAGTTAACCCTTTGTAAGATCCAACACTATTTGACATTGAGCTTGGAAAGAGTGAGTGATCTGAAGGAGCATTAGAGAGGCGGAGAAGCATGGGTGATGTGAGTTTTATTGGGTGGTTGGATCTTGTTTCTAAAGAACCTTTTACTTTTCTTTGAATTAGATTGAGGATCACCACAACACTTTCAATTAGTACTCTTACACCTAAAAGCATTTCCATGCCTTAGTGCATTGTTTCTCAATGAGGATGAAGCAGCACTCTTGGATGCTATCTGGGTTCTATCAGGGTGCTGCAAACACAGGATCCAGTTGGCCCTGGATAAGTATCATGAGTTGCCAGGATGTGAGCAGGCTGGCTGCCAGCACCATAACAACCAATGATGCTCTGGGGCTTGGACACAGGGCTTCATTTGTTGCTATGATGATGATGGCCAGCTTGCCCTCACCTTGGCAATGAATGACTCTGATCCAAGGCAGGGGCCATGCAGGAGAGAGAAGAGAAGATGGAAGTCCACCTCCTTCAGACCTCCTCCACCTCCTGTTTTCTGTCATGCTGCTGGAGCCAAAAAGACTCTTATGTGATAGGGGGACTCAGATGAGATTAAGAGGACTCCTGTAAAAGGGGCCTCTGAAAGTATATAGGAAAGACCTCTGACATGAAGGGTGACTCTTACATGAAGGAAAGACCTCTGATGTAAAATGGAGCATTGTTGTGATGGTGGACATGTAATTTGATGGAGGAACCCCTGATCAGAATGGGGGCTTCTGATGTGAAGTTGGATTCATCAAGGGGGCTGTGTGTATTTTCCCAGGTGCAGGTTTCATAGTGAACATTTAGGTTTTTCAGATTTTTGTTTAGTGCACCTTGAGATCTTGCATGCCTTTAAATGGTTGCAAAAACTGAAAAAAAGGTTGAAGGAATACTGCCTTAATGCACCCTTTCCCCCTAAAGATGTGAAGGTAATCTAAGTATAAATTAAAACTGGCCATAGATGGATCAAAATTCAGCCAATTCAGATGGGACCAGCCAAATTTTCATTCATCTATGGCTGTTCTCATTCAAAGAATTCAACCTATTTATTTATTTATTTATTTCAGGTACTTATATAGCGCAGTCAATTTACGCAGCGCTTTACATATATATTGTACATTCACATCAGTCCCTAACCCTCAAGGGGTGTACAATCTAAGGTCCCTAACTCACATTCATACATATTAGGGCCTATTGATGTTTATCGGAAAAATTTCCAGTGCTGCAGCCAAGTGAAGGAGTCCCCACTGTCAGAATATAATAAACAACATAGAAGTGGGAATCTGATCATTTTTTTTTTATCCAGCTGGCTGATCGAATAAGAAAAACCAGATGCATGTACGGCCAGTCTATGGAAAAAATGGCTATCACATGTGTATAGTTAGGCCTGGTTTATATTACTTTGATCAGTATTCAAAGCAATTTCAGGTGTGGTTAGGCTGTACAGGCGCTGTGCACCTGTAATAGGATTTTACATGTGTGTGTTTTTGGTTGTAATTTTACGTCCTCATGCACATGGGAAATTTTTATAACGCTGGTAACATTAGCTGTGTAAAGTCACGTTAAAAATGTGAGTTTTTCAGCTTTTTTTTGAGTTTTTGCATTAGTGTTTAGCCGCGTTTTTCCCGCGTTTTCCATTTTTTTGAATTTTTTTCTTATCAGAAAAAGTTGGGGGTTTTTTGGTCAAAAAAAGTCCAAAAATGCCAGTTTGCTTTAACGCATTTTGCTGCTGATAAATATTAATTATATCAAATTCATAATTCGGCACTTATATTATATTGGTGGCAAGCTTGCAAAATATTTGTTTTTTATGATTAATCATTAATATTAAAATGTGTGAATGGTTGCCTTGAGCCAGTGATAGTGTTAATTTCTTCAGTAATGCTGTTATAGGAGCAGGGGCGGACTGACCATTTGGAAACTCGGGCACTGCCCGAGGGCCCGGGGTCAGTAGGGGGCCCCATGAGATGCCCCTGGTACCTTTTTCATAGGCTTTTTTGAGTTTGGACAAGGACACAGGGGCCCCATGAGTTGTCAGTCCGCCCCTGGATAGGAGTTATAAACTGAGCTAGCTAACCAGCTGAGAGCTGAGTATTCTATAATAGGGCATAGCTGGTTAGAAGACTCTGGTGTAGAATGTCAAGGGTGTTAGAAGTGAATCAAAATAGAATAAGTATTACATAATATATACTAATAGTATCTATATGTATTTAGCTTATGTTTTATATGCTGGTAATGTAACATACGTAGATTTGTGGTTATACAACATTACTGAGATGTTGTAAAGATACATTCTTAATGTATATTATCATTTAAATATGAGCAGGCTGATGCAATTTATGTTTACTACATATGTGCCTGTCAATCAAAAGACCATATATGTAGCGACCCCTCCCTTCAATGAAATTGCTCTGCTAAGCAGTATTGTTTGCCATACAAGGTTCTAAGATTACGGATTATGACGCTTTCTTGCATCATAAAAAGGCATCTTAAGAGACACATTCAGACACACACACACACATCTGTCCATTCAGACATGCATAAGAACATTCTGAGAAGCTGGAACAGATGCTATAAGACAAGAAATAGTCACTTCCGTCTACTTCCGGCTTCTTCCCAAAGACCCTGAAGGACAAAGTGAACATGGAAGGTCATGAGACAATGGACCAGGGGCGGACTGACCATTTGGAAACTTGGGCACTGCCTGAGGGCCCGGGGTCAGTAGGGGGCCCCATGAGATACCCCTGGTACCTTTTTCATAGGCTTTTTTGAGTTTGGGCATGGATACAGGGGCCACATGATCCCCTATTGCCGGGGGCCCCATGAGTTGTCAGTCCGCCCCTGCAATGGACATAAGGGTGACACATCTTTAAACTTAACCCATTAGTATAGGGGTTTTTTTTGCAGCCAAAAAACGTTGATTACAGTCTAGGTTAACATGCTGGAGGGTTAACTGGCTGTAGAAAAAAAACGTCAAAAGCCAAAAACAGCCGCTGTAAAAACGTCAAGTGTGCATGAGGACTACTGCTGCTGCTGCTGCTACTACTACTGCAAATGAGGAGAATTGTGCAAAAAAAAATGCAACAAAAATGCATGCACATAAGTTTCTGATACTTTTCCATTGAAGTCTATTGACCACAAAATTGAACTGCGTCGCACCAACGTAGCACAGGACCCTTCCCCAAAATCGCATTGCAGATGCACTGCATTGATGTGAGTGACCACCTTTGAAACCAATGTTATTTTTGTTGTCATGCTATTCTGAGCGACTCAAGTCGCATCAGAAATTGCACTAATGTGAACAAGGCCTTAGTTAAACTATTTTATATATAAGTACATGAAATAAATAATAAATACTGCTTCTTGACAATCAGTGTTTTTTTTGTATACAGAAGTCAAAGTGGCAATGTTAGCAGAGATGGGGAGGGCCCATTTTTCTTCACTGTAGCTTGAAGGTACTCAACCTTTGATACCCCAATAAACACAGATATAATTGGTTTCACCTCTTGCACATAATTTCTTGTTGTATTGACCCTAAGGTAGATGAGAATACCGTGACAATGTGTAAACAGGTTTACATGAAATGACCATATTTCTTACAATTATGTGAACAACTTATGTTGCGACCAGCTTTACAGGGAAAATTCCACCATTTAGCTAAATAAGTGCATTAGTAAACTACATTTATTTCTGAAAATGGTATCAAATGTTGAATTAAAGTGGTTGCAAAGGCTGGGTATTTTTTAGTTTATTACATTTGTAAGGAAATATGTCTTATTAACCACTTCCCATCCAGCCCATGTATATAAACAGCCAAATGGTGGCAGTGCAGGGGCGGGTGGCCATTTATAATAAATAAGTAAAGTGCAGCGCTAATGATATATAAAATAAATGAGAAACGGATAAACATATAAATCAATAAAAAATTTGTTCAAAGAATAAAAGTTCATTCAAAGGATAAAACGTTCATAAATGGCACTGGTGATGTTCTCCAAAACAGCAGATCTCTAGTAAACTTGTGACTGGAACCAAATGATAAAAATGCGCACTCACCAGATACGCATGGATAATGCGCATTATAAGTATATAACCCCCAGGTATGGGTCTGCAGTGGGCGAATGGAGAACTTCCTCCTGGATAATGGTCATCAAGCTTAGGTGAAATGAGAATCTGCTGGGTCCAGAGGTCCCCTTAAGGATGAACGGGCGCTCAGCCTGGATACAGGGCTCCCTCCTCTGGATACTGGATACAAATGGAACTATCTGCGGGTTGAATAGCTCCACATTGGAGCCCAAAAACAAGTGCCAATAGTGTAATATGTTCCAAAAAAGGTTTATTTGATCAAGGTTAAAAGGATTTCAGGGTAGTATGCAAAATATTTTAAAAATATAGCACATGAACCATATTAATACAGTAATGCAGCACTGACCCCTTAAGAAAGATGGCCGCCGGGCTTCCTCATGGCTCCAGGTGGCGATGACATCACGCTCTGTCAGCTCCTCCTAAGGCCTTTCATGCTAAGGCACATCATCAGAGGGGAGGCTGACACATTTATAAATGGCCTCCCCACTCCCTCCCTGCTTGTGCGCTCTCCCTGGGAGTGTGCAGAACCGCGATTCGGTGCCCGCTGTTTCTTCCGGACACAGTGGAACACCAATAGTTGTACAGGACCTCTGTGTGAGGTCCCGATCATGTGATCACTGATTGGCCAATCAGTGATCACATGAAAAGTGGTAAGAAAGATGTCACTTGCTGACATCATTGCTTACTATGTGTGAAATCTGTGAATGATCACAGAGGTCACATGGTACAGGACTATTCACAACAGCCTTGTACCATGTGACAAGCTGTGACCAATCACAGCTCACACAGTATTTCTCAATGGCTGCAAGAATGCAGCCAGAGAGAAGGAGAAATGATTATTTTTACAGCCTTTATGGGTGTAAAAGCAATCAGTGTAAAAAAAAAAAATCTTCATCACCCCCCACAAGTAGTACAGTGTCACTATGCCGACACTGTACTGCTAGGGTGACGGTATGTAAAAAAAAAGAAACATAAATAATAATATAAACAAATTAAATAAAAATGTAAAAAAAAATGTTGAAAAATTATAATTTTTGGTTATAAACTAATTTGTTTTTTTTTTTACTAAAAATATAACTGAATAAATGTTGGCCAAGATTTATGAAGGAAGATTATTTATTTGCAAAATTTTATAAGAAAAACACTTTTTTTCAAAATTTTTGGACCTTTTAATTTATATAGCAAAAAAAAAATCCCAGTGGTGAATAAATATCACCAAAATAAAGTTTTATCTGTCTCAAAAAAATGCTAAAAAATTCATATGGGTACATTGTTGCATGAGCGCGCAATTGTCATTCAAAGTGTGATAGCGCTGAAAGCTGAAAATTGGCCTGGACAAGAAGGGGGTGAAAGTGTGCGGACTTGAAGTGGTTAACTGGCATCCATTTGTATAATGCCTCCATGTCTTGATGTGTGAAAAGTTAGTTTCAGTTTTGTAACTTCTCTCTCGTTTTCTTGGACTAGTTTCATTTCTGTAAACAGAACTACCTTATATGGGGTCCCTCAGTCTCTGTTCTTCATGTAACTATATTGATAAGAATGGAATGTTTCATTGGTCATCCTAAGATTAAGCAACACCTACTGAGTTCTGTATATTCATTCTTGTTTTGCATTAAACTTTCAGAGATTCAGCTTACACACTTTGGTGTCTGGAGCTCTATTTCTCCCAGGCCCTCGGGTGAAAATAATGAGGACAGGGGCTGCAGACATAGGTTGAAAATTTGCAACATTCCTTGCATTAAAGTAATAAATGTCCCTGTATCTGTATCCCCCCCTCACCCACCCCCCCCCCCATTCCTACTTCAGGCCAATCTTGATCCAGCGCTGTGCCCATCTGCAGCAGCTCTCTCTCTCGCTCACAGAGGCAGCAGTGAGAGCCATTGGCTTCTGCTGCTCTCAATCAAATTCTGTAATTCGAGAACAGGGGTGGAGTTGAGCCATGCTATCTGTGTCTATGGACACACATAGCGCACAGTACTGAGACAGGGTCATCCAGTGTCCAGGGCAAGGATCCAGAAGTACACCTCCGCCCCTGTTAATACATGCAGTAGAATGAGTTACCACCAGGGGCGGACTGACAACTCATGGGGCCCCCAGGCAATAGGGGATCGTGGGGCCCCTGTGTCCAGGGCGGCACAGTGGCTTAGTGGTTAGCACGTCTGCTTTCCAGTAAATGGGTCATGGGTTTGATTCCTGACCATGGAGCCTCCTGCATGGAGTTTGCATGTTCTTCCTGTGCTTGCATGGGTTTCCTCCAGGTGTGCTGGTTTCCTCTCACACTCCAAAGACATGCTGGTAGGTTAATTGGGTCCTGTTTAAATTGGCCCTAGTATGTGTATGTATGAATGTAAGTTAGGGACCTTAGATTGTACGCCCCTTGAGGGTTAGGGACTGATGTGAATGTTCAATACATATGTGTAGAGCGTTGCTTAAATTGCCAGCTCTATATAAGTACCTGAAATAAATAAATAACTCAAACAAACTTATGAAAAAGGTACCAGGGGCATCTCATGGGGCCCCTTACTAACCCCAGGCCCTGAGGCAGTGCACAAGTTTCCAAATGGTCAGTCTGCCCCTGGTTACCACCCTGCGCTTATTCTTTTCCCTTTGCTTCTTTATGCCCAGGGCAGCCGCCCCTCTTGCCCACCCCTTGCCTTGGCCCTGGTAACTTAGCTCGGGATCGAACCCGTAGGTAGGCCCCCATAGGAAGCATCTTCCTATGGGCACACACCAAGGGAAGGAGTGGAGGGCATCAGCAGGGGACCCCACAAGGGGTGGTTCTGGGTCACTTTGTGCAAAAGCATTGCACAGAGCAGGTAATTATAACCTTAGATTGTACGCCCCTTGAGGGTTAGGGACTGATGTGAATGTACAATATATAAGTCAAGCGATGTGTAAATTGACAGTGCTATATAAGTACCTGAAATAAATAAATAATAATCTTTTTTTTTTTCTTTTTAAGCTTTACAATTACAGTAACATTTAAACTGAAGAATTCTACCGTTTGTGATGCTAATATCCAGACAGGTACACAGGCCAAGTCTGCTGAGAACAACGTATAAAAAATATATGACAGGACATTAAAAATGTACATAATGTTAAGCATTTTACTGCATTTTAGATGGACATAATGTAAGCAAGTACTTTTAATAGACCGCCGCGGTAGCCTATGGCATGAAAAAACACTAAGTGGATTTTAAAGAAAGCCTAATTTTTATTTCCATATTCATGTGCTCACCAATTAAAAGGAAAGAAAAAAACTGACAAATCCTGTAGTACGAGATGCATACACATCCCAAAATACATGTTCGCTTAATTCAATTACAATGAACTATACATTAATTTTATACTATATGGTCTAAAGCGTGTGGATGTTACTCCATATTTTTGAGTTCTGATGTATCCAGTGAAGGGTGATGTTAATATTACATCGACATTGAAGACAATTGTGTGGTTCCAACCAGGGGCGGACTGACAACTCATGGGGCCCCCGGGCAATAGGGGATCATGGGGCCCCTGTGTTCTTGCCAAAACTCAAAAAAGCCTATGAAAAAGGTACCAGGGGCATCTCATGGGGCCCCCTACTGACCCCGGGCCCTCGGGCAGTGCCCGAGTTTCCAAATGGTCAGTCCGCTCCTGGTTCCAAGATTGGGGCAGCAGTTTAGGGAAGGAACTTTTCCATTCCAGAATGACTGTGTCCCTGTATCCATAAAGAAGTTGTCTGACAAGTTTGGTAGACATGTGCATGCCACAATTTTTTGTTCCATTTCGGAGGTAGACATTTATTGAAGAAATTCCTTTCCTCATATTCCTTATTAGTGATGGACTGAACATCTCCCTCCGGTTCGCAGTCAAACATTTGAACCTAATGAAAGTTTGACCCCAAACTTCGAACCGGGACAATTCACTAACCGGTATCTTACCACATCTGAGTATGCGGTAAGATATAGCACAGCATTTTTTTTTTAAAATGTGATAAAATACCACAAGAGTTATTTTATTAAGTCCTGCAGTATTTTAGTAGTGAAACCTTTAAAGCTTAAAGCTGGTCATAGACGGGTCGAATTCCAAAAGAATTTTCTTTCGAAAACCTTTTCTAAGAATTTTCGTTCGAATTTCGCACAATTAGTGGGTCACAGAAATGGTTGATTTTCGGGTGGCCATTGAATTTGAGTGATCGGGCATGTTGGAAATTGTTTGAAAAAGGAACACATTTCTAATGAATGATAGGAGAATCGTGCCAAAAATATAAACAAAAAAGAAATGAGCGTGAGCTGTGACCTGGAAAGAAAATAAAATTCCTGGCCACGAAAATTCTTTTCTGTAGCAACACAAGGTGAAATTGAAGGCTTGGTTGGTTGAATTTTGAAATCAATGGTGGCGCCATTGGATTACAAAATGCATGAAATTTCAGATTTTCTCAAGAAAATTAATTCGGAATTCGACCCATGTATGGCCTGCATTAATGTTTACTGCTGCTCAAGGTAGTCTCCAAGCACAACTCCTCCTGTAGGTGCTAGCCCAGCTCGTGTGCTGCATAGATGAGAACAAAGGATGTCCAATAGGCTGCACTCCAAACAATCCACTTTATTGAACCAAGATAAAACCAATACAGACAATGGGAATACAGGGGGGGGACTGGCAGTTAAACGTGTTTCACGCTAAAGACAGCGCTTACCCAGTGGACCCATGTACAAAGTGTTGGTTTTAAGCACCAGCAATAGATGTTCCTCCTCATCAACACTGGGTCCACCTCCTGCTACACCAAACCGATTTGAAGGTAAAGATAGTTCTGCAACTAGGAATTTAAACATCCCCAAAGTGCAACGCATAAAATCCAATGCACCAACCACAGGATATGTGCAAAAATTCCCTCGTCGCACAAAGGAGATGGCAAAAATGAAGATAAAAATGAAAATAAAGCTAAAAAGAATGTATGGGAAGAAGAAACAAAAAATAACATACCTTGAAGAAAACACCAAATCATGTATAAATGTATGTATATTGGATCCATCGCAAATAAGAAGATATAAAAATTATAAAAAGAGATATGTCTCAGATCAATAACAAAGTATCTGTCCTATCCTCACCATCCCAGATATAATAAAGACCAAAAAGGCCAATAAGGCGCATTTAGGCATGATCATCAGTTGTCTTTTGGCCATATACTATAGGTATTTTCATATCTCATATTGTCCTCCTGACAATTCCTTCATTTCCTTCTCTCCAGAAGTATGGCACCATCTTTTTCAGCCATTATCAAGGCCCAGCATCTACTTCCTTGACTAAGATGCCAACTGAAAGATGGAACAATCATGTAAATGATGGTGCCTGTGCAGTTCTTTGCTGGTTTACAAAAGTTAGACACAGATGGTATATTCTCCTATTAGTTTTGGGCCACGCCTGACACCACTGTTTGGGTTCCATGACGATTGCTGAGCTATTACCAAGCTAAGTGAATTATTGCTGCGATACTATCTACACTTTACAACATGGACAACCTAATGGAACTGGTGTGAGTATTGGAGGGGGTAATAAGATGGAGATATACCCCCTATGAAAAAACTCATGTCCTCCACATAAATTGATGCATTTTTATTGGGCTGAACCAATAGTCAGAAATCTATGGTGTGGTCATAGACTAGTAAGAATACATAGTTGCATCTACTGAGATACCACTGATGGATAACAGCTGTTCCTCTGGTAATTTAGAGAACCTGTACAGCACCTTCCTAGTTAGACTGCTAGGCAAATTTAGTTTTTGACTCCATTGTAATCAGTGGAGTGGTGGTTGAGTGTTTTGAGCTGCTCAGGATTCCTAGGATGAGAGTTTCATCGCTTCCCACTGGCTCTGGGAGAAGCGTCCAGAGCATAGGGTGGGAGGTTTAAATGATCAGCTGAATATTTATCATATCCTGGCCAATCAGTGAAGGTCTCCTCCATTCTCCCTTTAACCTCCCTGGCGGTATGATTATTTCAGATTTTTGGTGCTGAAAGCGGTACCATTTTTTTGCATGGAAATATGTATTTTTTTTATTGTAGGCTGTAATTTTTAGGAAAAACTCACTGAAATCTGTCCGAACAAGAGTCTAGTAAACATCCCGGGTATGATAAAATTTGAAACACAAAATCATAAATTATAATTTAATAAATAATCATAAAAATAATATAAAAATAATAAAAAATTTAATTCAATAATGTAATCAAACCAAAAACACTGAAATGTGAAATAGAGCGCCAAGTTCGCACATTGCTGAGCTCAGTCACAAAATCGTTTTCAGTTTCTGATGACGAATTTCCCCACGAATCATTATCACTCAATTCTGCAAGTGGTTCTGATTTACTATCGCTGTTCTCTAGCTGATCTAAACCGCTTTTGACCTAAAGGGACACTTTTTGGACGCCATGGACGTTTCTCAGTTTCCAGACAGAAAGAACAGACAAAATGCAGGCAGGGCACAGGACAAAGCACTAGGGACAATATGTATGTGAAATAGGTTGAAACAGCAATGTTTTACTGTGTAAAATGTAAAAAAAAAAAAATGACATTTTTTAAAATTTTTAAATTTCCCGGCGGCGGCGGCGGCGGCGCCCGTACGTCCCGACGTCACAGGGACAGGACACAGAAGCCGGATGCCGGCATCGGCCGGAGGAGATGGCCGGGGACGCTGCAGGGGACACATCGTGGGAGCGCAGGGTAAGGTAAGTGAAGAACACTTGCCGGAGCAGTGCCTCAGGGTAAGCCCGAGTGTAGCTCGGGGTTACCGCTTTTGGTACTGAAATGTTACCCCGAGCTACACTCGGGAATACCGTCAGGGAGGTTAATACACATATGTCTGTAAGTTCTTTCATTGTGTTTCTCTAAGTCACATACATAGCTAAATCACATTTAAATGTATTCAGTGTGATTTGTAGGTGTTTTTTTGAAAAAAATGTATTCATTGTATGCATTTGTGAGAGACATGTTTGAAGCATATTGTAATTTCAGTTTATCTGATTGAATGTTAGTTTTACAGAACTATTTACAGTGGTAAATTCAGTTTTGAAATGAAACACAGCGCATCTATTGTCAGTTTTGTAGCTAGCTGTTGGCTAACCATTAGTAGGACAGCACACTAGGTGTTAGACCCCTTTTAGCTAGAGTCCCCCCACAGTGATGTCAGGGTTCAAGAGTCAGCATTCACATATAAGCTAGGTGGGGAGGGACACAGTCAGCCTTGGGGCATTGGAGCGAAACACTCCACTGTGAGTATATAGCCAGCACACACATGTTCTGGACAGGACAGGAGGCTGGGTGGAGTGGGCCTGTATGCAGGAGGAGCTGGCTGTAGACATTCTGTTCCTTGAGGAGGTGGGGGATATGGTGGAGTGCAAAAGGCCTTTTAGACCAGGCTGGAGATCTCTATGTGAGGCTGCATCCCTGGAGGGTTCCTGGGTGATGCATACCCAACTAGGAGGTGTCTACAGAGAACACAGTCCTGTGAGTACTGATGACCCTGGGCAGAGGACAAACTGTAGGGAGACAGACTGTAGGGAGATGGCTGTAAGGTGCTGCACATTCTTTCACGTGTGACTACTGCAGACCATCCACTCTATGTGATTGACTGAGTATGTTAAATGACTCCAGGATGTATGCCCTTGTGATGTGGGGAGTACAACTGGGGGAATCAATGGTGGAGAAGGATCTGGGAATTCTGGTAGATCACAAGCCTAATAATGGCATGCAATGCCAAGCTGTGGTTTCTAAAGCGAGCAAAATCCTTCCTTGTATTAAAAGAGGTATAGACTCCAGAGAGAGAGATATAATTTTCCCGGTACAAATCATTAGTAACACCTCATCTGGAATATGCAGTTCAGTTTTGGGCACCAATTCACAAAAAGAACATTGGGGAACTGGAGAAAGTACAGAGAAGGGCAACTAAACTGATAAGAGGCATGGAGGAGATCAGCTATGAGGAAAGATTAGAGGAACTGAATGTATTCTCTCTTGAGAAGAGGAGATTAAGGGGGATATGATCTCCATGTATAATACATAAGGGGGGGGATATGATCTCCATGTATAATACATAAGGGGGGATATGATCTCCATGTATAATACATAAGGGGGATATGATCTCCATGTATAATACATAAGGGGGATATGATCTCCATGTATAATACATACGGGGGATATGATCTCCATGTATAATACATAAGGGGGGATATGATCTCCATGTATAATACATAAGGGGGGATATGATCACCATGTATAATACATAAGGGGGATATGATCTCCATGTATAATACATAAGGGGGGATATGATCTCCATGTATAATACATAAGGGGGGATATGATCTCCATGTATAATACATAAGGGGGATATGATTTCCATGTATAATACATAAGGGGGGATATGATCTCCATGTATAATACATAAGGGGGGATATGATCTCCATGTATAATACATAAGGGGGGATATGATCACCATGTATAACACATAAGCGGGGATGTGATCACCATGTATAATACATAAGCGGGGATGTGATCACCATGTATAATACATAAGGGGGGATATGATCTCCATGCATAATACATAAGGGGGGATATGATCTCCATGTATAATACATAAGGGAGGATATGATCTCCATGTATAATACATAAGGGGGGGATATGATCTCCATGTATAATACATAAGCGGGGATGTGATCACCATGTATAATACATAAGGGGGGATATGATCTCCATGTATAATACATAAGGGGGGATATGATCTCCATGTATAATACATAAGGGGGGGATATGATCTCCATGTATAATACATAAGGGGGGATATGATCTCCATGTATAATACATAAGGGGGGGATATGATCTCCATGTATAATACATAAGGGGGGATATGATCTCCATGTATAAATACATCAGTGGTTCATATAGTGAACTCAGTGTAAAGCTATTCCCACTGAGGTCATCACAGAGGACAAGGGGGCACTCTGTACGTCTGGAGGAAGAGAAATTTAATCTCCAAACACGGAAAGGTTTCTTCACAGTGAGAGCTGTGAAAATGAGGAATAGACTCCCTCAAGAGTTGGTTCTGTCCAATTGGATTGCTTCAAAAAAGTCCTGGATTCTTTCTTAGGTACACAGAACATAGCTGGATACTAACATTTATAGGTAAAGTTGATCCAGAGAATATCACAGTGCCTCGCGGGGGATCAGGGAGGAATTTTTTTTCCCAGCAGGAGCAAATTGGATTGTGCTTTGCTGGGTTTTTTTTTACTTCCTCTGAATCAACTGTGGGCATAAGATTATAACTTTTTTTTTTTTTAACGTTTGAACGGGATGGACTTTTGTCTTTTTTCAGCCAGACTAACTATGTAACTATGTGACTGTCTTGACATTCCCTGAACAACATCAGTAAAGTGCAGTGAAGTTATCTTTTGTGTGGACATTGGGATATAAAGGTCTATGGCTGGGAATGTCATGAAGAGGCTGACAACAAGGACCATGACATACGATGGCAGGGGGGTTTGCCATAGCAGGTGATACTTTGTTCTAGCAGGGCTTGACCGGGGGGGGGGGGGGTTAGGCCTTGTACTTGGCACCAAAACTAGCCAATCAAGAAGCCCCTCTTACAAGATTGCTGTAATAGCAGTCTACTACAGTGATTTCCAGCTTTTATGGGCATCCTATGGGCACATGCACAGGGGCGGACTGACAACTCATGGGGCCCCGTGGCAATAGGGAATCATGGGGCCCCTGTGTCCTTCCCAAACTCAAAAAAGCATCAAGGGCATCTCATGGGGCCCCCTACTGACCCCGGGCCCTCGGGCAGTGCCCGAATTTCCAAATGGTCAGTCCGCCCCTGCACAAGCATACTATCATTGGCCAAAGCTGAACCAATGTACTGTAACTATGTAAATTTTCCATACTTAGCATTCAGCTTTAAATGAGTTTAAGTGTTAGTATAAGGTTAAAAGTCAGGGAATTACTTTCGGGGATTAGATTTTTTTTTAAGGATAAGGAAAGGGAGTGAGGAGGGATTCAATATTATTAATAAATGAGTTGAAGGCCAGGGCATATGGTGGCATCATTTTATTTATGCCGATTAAATAACTAGGATAGATAGACAAATAAAAGGGCATTCTTTTTCTCATGCTTCTTTTTATGTGTTTTTCATAAACCTGTTAGACGAACGATTGAGTGCCTCGTAGGTGGACATGAGGAATCAGTATCTGGAATGCTGTGTAATTATTCACACACCTCTGCTCAGTGAGATCCATGCTTATTGTGTCTGTTGAATATCCACTTGAGAAATGGTCATTAGCAATAAATCCATACTACACCGCAAAACTCTGCTTACGCCACCAGAATGAAGAATGACAAGAACACACGTGAGCCGAGGAGACGGAGCTGCTGGGAAAAAGTCACACAAGAGGAATGGGACTGCCGTTAATCTATTTCAGGTAGTGGCGAAGGATTGTATACAGAGACAACATGCATCTTCCACGGAAATGTATTAGTGGGTGCACTAATCATCCCATGCAACACCGCTAGCCGCTATTTGTCTTGGGTCGTGTCTATTTGTTACGGAACATCCATAAAGCTGGTCATCAATATACAAAGACTATTAGCGTATAGCGATCACCCGGGTCCATAATACGCTGCGGGAGCATAAATATCTTCAAAACGCACCCTTATGATTATTAATTATTTGCCAATCAATGGGAATGTTTCATGGTAACCCAAGGAATCAGCAAGATTTCACTGCCTGTATGTGGCAGAGCAAGGATTCTATAAATTAAGAAATGTGTCCTTGTACGTTTTTATGCCCAAGGCAGATGATCATCAACATCCATAATGCATTTCAATTGCAGAGACAAGACTAGCAAAGAAAAATTGTCATTTGCTCTTCAAGATCTCACCACAAAAAATGCACACAAATTTGTTACTTTTTCAGTTTTAGCCTTCATCTACTGTTTTCAGCTTTGGCAAATTTGGTGTTCCATTTTTAGGCCCAGATTTGGCCAGTTCTCCCACTTGAACCTCCTGCTGCCACAGTTGGAAGTCATTCATTTAGTGGAGGTATTACTACCACCACTAAATGACAGCTTCCAGCCACTAGATGGCTTGCTTCAAAAGCTGGGGGGCATCCCAGGTGTCATCACTGACCAAATGTGGTTATGTCCATATTTGGTCTATAATATCAGCCAACATCCCCAGCCACTTTGTTGACAAACAACAGCAGGGAACTGTCATTTGCAGTGGGAGTTTGGTGGGAGGGGATTGTTGTGGTGTGGGTTGTTATGTCAGTTGGTAATCGGGGCGTAGTACTTCTTGATTGGCAATGCATCTACAATGCTTGTACAATATGCTTGACATTCAAGTTACATCAAAGCCAACAAAAGTTTTTTTTCATATTTTAAATAATAGACATTTACTGCTGTGTCTATGTGTTTATTTATTTATTATTATATTATTATTATATGTTTATTTATTATTTAAATAGTTTTTAAGCTATGTACTACTTATTTAATCACATGAGATAGTCTTGAATATATATGGGGGCTCCTTCTCTTATAAAGGAGGCTTCCAGCTTCCAATACGTCCCCTCCACAGACCCCCACATCCATCTGGCCAATGGTGCGAGGATGATGTATTTTTCCCATCAACATGGAAACCAGGTGACATGACATGAGAATAGAGAGGAAAAAAAGGGCCTGTTATGCTTCAGCTGGAGGGGTGCATGCTCATTGCTCCTCCTTTTACATGCCTTAATAGGGGTCTGGTTTGGATTTTGAAAGTGGACTCATTTTTTTTTTTTGCCTAAGGTCCTCTCTGTATCCATACGAGACAAAGATGTGTACTGTTCCTTTAAGAGACAAAAATGTGTGGGGTCCCTATCAAGATCTATACTAGGTCCTTATGCATGTATAATGGTCTAGTATGAATTTGAAGGGGGGTGCTGGTCAAAAAACGTTTTAAAAAAGTGTAGCGTTCCCCCCAAAAAAACATACTAGACCAGGGGTCTCCAAACTTTCCAAAGGGCCAGTTTACTGTCCTTCAGACTTTAGGAGGGCCAGACTATGGCCATTGGGAGCAGAAAAGGTCCCAACATCAGCGGAGGCCACTGACATATTTTTCCCTACTCATCTTTTCTTACTGTTTTTTACAGTTTTGCATTTGGCTAGAGTCAGTGTCACTACTGGTAGCATGAGGCGATACCTGGACCCTACAGCGGTTGCATAGGCAGTCCAGCTCCTCCAGGATGGCACGTCAATACATGCCATTGCCAGAAGGTTTGTCTGTCTCCCAGCACAGCATCAAGAGCATGAAGGAGATTCCAGGAGACAGACAATTACTCTAGAAGAGCTGGACAGGGCTGTAGAAGGTCATTAAACCATCAGCAGGACCGGTATATGCTCCTTTATGCAAGAGCCCTACAAAATGATCTCCAGTAGGTGTGAATGTCTCTGACCAAACAATCAGAAACAAACTTCATGAGGGTGGCCTGAGGACCCAATGCCCTCTAGTGGGCCCTGTGCTCATTGCCTGGCACCATAGAGCTCTATTGGCATTTGCCATTGAACACCAGAATTGGCAGGTCTACCACTGGCGCCCTGTACTTTTCACAGATGAGAGCAGGTTCACCCTGAGCACATGTGACAGACCTGAAAGGATCTGGAGAAGCCATGGAGAACATTATGCTGCCTGTAACATTGTTCAGCATGACTGTTTTGGTGGTGGGTCAGTGATGGTCTGGGGAGGCATATCCATGGAGGGATGCACAGACCTCTACAGGCTAGACAATGGCACCCTGACTGCCATCAGGTATCGGGATGAAATCCTTGGACCCATTGTCAGACCATACACTGGTGCAGTGGGTCCTGGGTTCCTCCTGGTGCATGACAATGCCTAGCCTCATGTGGCGAGAGTATGCAGGAAGTTCCTGGAGGATAAAGGAATTGATACCATTGAATGGCCCCCATGCTTGCCTGACCTAAATCCAACAGAACACCTCTGGGATATCATATTTAGGTCCATCTGACACCGCAAGGTTGCACCTTAGGCTGTCCAGGAGCTCAGTTATGCCATGGTCTAGATCTGGGAGGAAATACCCCAGGACACCATCAGCTTTCTCATTAGGGGAATGCCCTGACGTTGTCAGACATGCATACAAGCACGTGGGGGCCATACAAACGACTGAATACCATTTTGAGTTGCTGAAATGAAATTTCAGCAACATGGACTAGCCTGCTGCATCATTTTCTCACTTTGATTATTGAGGTGTCTTTGAATTCAGTCCTTTGTAAGTTGATAATTTACATTTCCATCAAATGATGTGACATCCTTACAGTTCTTATACATTACCCAGTCTGTATCAGTATAGATATCCAGCATGATATCTTCCCCATTGAGATCTGATGTGTTTTGAAGTGTTCCTTTAATTTTTTTGAGCAGTGTATATACAGTATATATATATATATATATATATATATATATATCCAAGCACAAAGCAGCTCCACAGTCTTACAGCACAATAACCAGGAAATAGGCGTCCTTTTCGAAATTTAATGCTGGTTATACTTGGTCAGTATGTAAGGTGAGCTTTTGGATACTCCAAATTTAGTGCAATGAGTAATAGAGGACACTCTGGTTATAACTAGACTCCTTGAGGTTACTCCTTTTGGAGTAGCAGTGAATGGACAAACAGCTCAGGGGACTCCAGTTGCAAGAGCAGTCCTAAGCCGACAACATTGGAACAGTCGCTCAAAGGGTTAGGCAGCAGCAGTCACTAGGATCTCTCTCTTAGGCCTTTATTCACTGTGTCTCTGTATACTTGGATGCCTCCTTCCAATACCATCCAGACACCTGTACAGTGAGCCTCCAGACCAGATCCTCAGTGAACTCCCTCCAAACTGACTGAAGCACCTTTAGAGATGGTCCCTGAGGTGGGACCATGATGAACTCCTTTTAGAAAACAGGCTCAATAGCTCTCCCTGAGCTGGGACCTCGTTGAACTCCTTTGGACTTCAGCTAACCTGCCCAGAAGGACAGAAGCTCTTCATGTGAGGCCTTCTCCTCCAGGACAAGAACCTTGCTGCTCCAGGCCCCAGCCTATTTATACATCCTTCAGCCCCCTACTGGTCATTTTCTCACCCTGGGATGGGATGAGGCTGTATGAATATGCAAGTCCAGGGTCTGCTTTTTCCAGCCCAGGACATTCTAGAGACCATTCTGTCAGTGGGCTGTACTCTGCACCTGTGCCTCTTGGGGCCAATATACACCTCTTTTTTATGCTACATGAGCAAAAGTGCCCATGTTCCTGAGCCCTTAAACAGTTCTATCCATCTTATGTCAGCAGCTTTCTCACAGTAGGGAAGCAGAGTGATGACCTTTACAGCTTTCTGCTGCTCCTTCATTGTCCAATCACAGGCTGTGTGGATCCGGGACCAAACTCAGTGTAGTCTTTAGAGAAGTCAAGGAATAGTCAGCACTTGGTTGTTTTGTCTAGCAAGGATGCCTAGATTGAACCATATGTAGAACCACCCCTTTAAGGGTTGCTTAGCAATTTTTGGGTTCCTCGTCAATCCAGACTTCTCATTGAAAGCTCAACCTCTGCTGACACCACTATGCTCTGGTGATGTAAACAAATCACATCTGCAAAATGGACTCACACACAGAGTAGTATAAATCAAATTGAAGGTTATATTGGAATTGGAGGTAACTAAGTCAAGAAAAACAAAATAACACTGATATAGACAGCAAACATGTACACTCTTGGCAATTGTGAGCAAAAGCAATGACATTCACATTGAAGCAACAGCGACTATTAGCAGGCCTGCTTTCAGAAACAAACCAATGCCTTCAGTCCAAGGAGACAATATGCTGAATACTCAGTGTGCAGGAATGACCATCTATAACAGATAAGCTCACTGTCTGTCCTCAAAGCTAGATAACAAGGACTAGATGTGAAATAAAGAGAATTCCCAGCTATAATTGGCAGTGTCCCCTTTAAGAGTTCTACAATGTCTTCTGCATGCTTGTTGGGGCCCAATTGATGTGAAGCTGCATCAAAGGATGGATTGTAGTTTCTTAGGGTTGTCACATCAAAGACAGTGAGTAAAAAGGAAAAGCTTTAATACTTTCCTGATTGATGGTGAAGAATTATTGCAAAAGCTCTAACCATGAATTGAGCTTGACTTAGTAAATAGCAACGATTGGCATAAATGTCTGTGGACAGTGGCAAAGGATGAACAGTAGTAAGAATCCTGCTCTGCAGAAAGGGAAAGGGACTGGTTGATTCAGCTGGCATTGCTGTATCTTGATCTGTAACTGTATATCAGCTAACTGTACTGCAATTGTATTCCAATGATGGCGCTGGTATAACTAGGGCAACTAGGGCAACTGTGTGTAATGTTCACAACTATGTGCGGGTAGATGCAGTGGTGTATTTAGGGTTTGTGCTGCCCTAGGCAACATAAAAATTGGCGCCCCCCCCCCGCGGAATGAGCCTCACATTATTATTATTATTATACAGTATTTATAAAGCGCCAATAGTTCGCTCAGCGCTGTACATTACAAAGGGGGACAGAACATGTGACAGAACAATACCTATACAATGCAAAACATGAGGGGATCGAGGGCCCTGCTCTTTTGAGCTTACAATTTAGGAGGGAGGGGATAGTGGTACAGGAGGAGATAGCTGCGGGGGATGGAGTGGTAGGAAGAGTGGAGGAGGTTGGCAGGTTAGCAGGGGGTGGGTAGGCTTCCCTGAAGAGATGGGTTTTCAGGGTGCGCCTAAAGGAGAGGAGAGTAGGTGATAATCTGATGGGTTGCGGCAGGGAGTTCCAGAGGATGGGTGACACCCTGGAGAAGTCCTGGAGGCAAGCATGGGAGGAGGAGACCAGGGAACTAGAGAGAAGGAGGTCTTGTGAGGAGCGGAGTGTGCGTGCTGGGCAGTACTTGGATATTAGGTCAGTGATGTAGTACGGGGCAGTATGGTGGACAGCTTTGTACGTCAGTGTTAGGATTTTGAATTTGATCCATTGCGCAATCAGAAGCCAGTGGAGGGATTGGCAAATTGACCGAAACCCCTGCCCTCTACCCGAGCCTTCCACTACCACTGCCCTCCATATACCAGCCACCATCCCTCATGGTGAGAGAGAGAAAGACACTCACCTTCGCAGCTCCGGACATCCCCAGGAACGAGAGTTGGGTTGTGCATACACCGTCATGAAACCCACAGCATCTCTCAGAACCCACCAGGTCCCCATGCCGTGTGTGTCCCTTCTTCCATCATTTCTTCAAGGGGCAGTGCTGCCCCCCCTGAAAATGCCTTGTTTGCCTTGTGGTAAATACACCCCTGGGTAGATGACTGAGTTGACAAACTATCAATATTCACTTTGTCAGTGGGTACATGGGTCTCTCTCTCCCGATCAATGTGATTCGGTGGATTGTCACAATCCGTCTTTCCCAATGGATAGGTACAGTCCACGGGCCCTCTGATTCAGACTTGGCGTTCTGCTCTGTCTCCTGCTGTCAGAGTGACCTGCTTGGCAGCATGGCAGGCCGGGTGGTCAGTAAGTTCTTTATGCTCTCTCTCTCTCCAAACCTGGCTCCGTGGTCTAGTGTGGCATCTCAGCTGTCAGCACACCTCCTTCTCCTTCAATCTCCCTCCACACTCCCCTCACCAATCTCCCAGGCTTTGATATTTATATGCCCCCGTCCACACGGCTACCTCTGGGAAATGTAGTCCCAGTCACTCTGCTTATCAGCCAAGTCCTTCTGTTCAGAAATACAAGTTCCAAAGGCTGTTCTATCAGTGTGAGTAACCCTAAATAGCAGGCCACCACCATCTAACGTCCACTTCAATGCATTGCACGTAATAACATTTCAATGGGTTACACTAATACAAATTTTACAGGTAAGACAGTTCCCAAATATGTATTTAAACTGTGTATTTAGCTGTATGCCTGGAGTGCAGCTTTAATGTTTTGTCTGCTGGAGATCTTTAGGAAGTCACACTAAAAAGTAAGAATTCCTTGCTTTCGACCTGTACTTACTCCAGATCCTTTTCATCCTCAACCCCCTTAGCAAGCGGTGTGGCCAGTTCACTCCAATTCAGTTCATCCTACTTAGTGACACATTTCAATGCAACACTTAACTTTGCATTATCTCCAAAATAGATTAATCAAAGAGCTTAAATGTTATTTCAAAGTGGGAAGAAGAACAGTACGTAAAATAGAAAAAAAGTCTGCAAGCGATTGCTGTCATTGTACCTTGGCGTTCCACCCACTGTGTCGCTGATTGATAGTCATTGCAAGTTGTCAGAACTCTTAAGAAACCGTTGAGTTTAAAAGACAGGCAGGGAGAAATAAAATAAAAAAAGACCGAGCATTGAATATGTTTTTATCTCTTCAAAGACAATTGACAGACAACTTTGATCTAGTCTGTATATAAGTGGAGCTTTGAAGCATTCTGATATCTCCCACTTAATTGGGTGCCGACGTTCATTACAATGCTCCAGCTACGTTGCTCGACTCCCCTTTCAGCTAATGTTGATTCTATCTGGATTTTGTAGCAGTGACTTTCCCAAAGGCGTTAAGACCTTTTGGAAACGGGAGCCATTATTTTTTTGATTTCCAAACAGATTTCATTTGAACTTCTTTTTCAGGCTCCGAAAATATGTTTTTTAAATGAGGTCTCACGCAAGTTGTCTTTCAATAGGAGACCGCCGTCGGCTAGGAAGAGGTATGACAAGTGTGGAGTTTGTAAAGCTCTTCAATAACTTTAGAAATTAAATGTTGAACTTTGCAGTAACAAACTTTTATTGTTACTAATTTTTTTTGGTAGGAGAGGATACGGCCTTGGATTGGTGGGCAGTTCCACCCTCCAGATCCAATAACGGCCTGAACCTGGGGGGTGGGACTGTTAGCAATGAAGCTGTGATTGAATTGGCAAAAAGTGCACAGGTGCAAGTTAGAGAAGGGGTTCCTACAAGAAATGTAACCCTTTCTTCCCACGTGGAAGGAAAATATATTTGAAATACAGTTGTGTCCAAAATTATTCAACCCCCACTGAAATTGAGTGTTTTGGCCAGTTTGACATTGCTTTTGATCATTCAGTCATCTTGCTTACATTTACATTAAAGAGGCACTTGTAGGTCAGACAAATATAACATAACAGTTATAATGAAATAACCACAAATGTCTTTTCTGTGCTCACAGCATTATCAGTTTTATTCAACCCCCAAGTGACATTCAATCTTAGTACTTAGTACAGCATCCTTTTACAGTTATAACAGCTTTTAAACGTGAAGCATAGCTTGACACAAGTGTCTTGCAGCGATCTACGGGTATCTTCGCCCATTCTTCATGGGCAAAGGCCTCCAGTTCAGTCACATTCTTAGGCTTGCGCACTGCAACTGCTTTCTTTAAGTCCCACCAGAGGTTCTCAATCGGATTTAAGTCTGGTGACTGCGATGGCCACTCCAAAATGTTCCAGCCTTTCCTCTGCAACCATGCTCTAGTGGACTTGGAGGTATGCTTGGGATCATTGTCCTGTTGAAAGGTCCAACGTCTCCCAAGCCTCAGGTGTGTGACGGACTGCATCACGTTTCCATCCAATATCTCCTGGTACTGAAGAGAATTCATGGTACCTTGCACACGCTGAAGCTTCCCTGTACCTGCAGAAGCAAAACAGCCCCAAAGCATGATTGACCCTCCACCATGCTTCACAGTAGGCAAGGTGTTCTTTTCATCATAGGCCTTGTTCTTCCTCCTCCAAACATAGCGTTGATCCATGGGCCCAAACAGTTCTAATTTTGTTTCATCAGTCCACAGAACACTATCCCACAACTTTTGTGGTTTGTCCACATGGCTTTTGGCATACTGCAGTCGACTCTTCTTATTCTTTGGAGACAGCAAGGGGGTACGCCTGGGAGTTCTGGCACGGAGGCCTTCATTACGCAGTGTGCGTCTTATTGTCTGGGCTGAAACTTCTGTACCCACATCTGACAAATCTTTTCTCAGTTCCTCAGCAGTCACACGGGGACTTCTCTCCACTCTACGCTTCAGGTAGCGCACAGCAGTCGAAGTCAGCATCTTCTTTCTGCCACGACCAGGTAGCGTTTCAACAGTGCCCTTTGCCTTGAATTTGCGAATGATGCTTCCTAAGGTGTCTCTTGGTATGTTTAACATCTTTGCAATCTTCTTATAGCCATTGCCCTTCCTGTGAAGAGAAATCACCTCTTCTCTTGTCTTCCTGGACCATTCTCTTGCCTTCACCATGTTTGTAACCACACCAGTAAATGTCTAGAAGGAGCTGAGTATCACAGTCATTTTAAAGCTGCCTAATTGGTGCTTATTATGCTTGATTGCTGCTCGGTGACATCCACAGGTGTTTTCAATACCTGATGGAAAGCACCTGTATGAACCTCTGTTCTTCAGAGTGGTAGTCTTTAAGGGGTTGAATAATTGTGGCAATGAAGAAACCACATAAGAACCATTTACTACTGTATTACATAAACAATTGATGTCATTTTAGTTGCATTTGGGTAGTTACAACGTCCTTGTAGGATTTGATTCTGAATACAATTCCAAATGTACACTATAGTCCCTAAACCCCTTTACAGCATTGGGGGTTGAATAATTTTGGACACAACTGTATATTTTAAAAATATTCTTCCCAAATATATTGAGATATATTTGAAATGCTACAATTTTGGCCATATTCAATATATTTCAATATATATATATATATATATATATATATATATATATATATACACACACACATTGCATGCTGAAATGCATTTTTTGTATATTACAAAATATACGAAAAATAATTTTAAAAATATATTTTTTTTAAGATGTATTCTTCAGATTTTTTTTAACATATAAAAAAGTTATTTTAACATATATTTTTACATATATTTGTAAATGCATTCCAAAAATGTAGATTGAATGTATTTTTAAAGACATACAGTAAACATAATTATAAATGTATTGTTCAAAATATTTTTTATATATTTTGTAATAAAGGCACATTTCAACATGCAGTGTGTGTGTATATATATATATATATTTTTTTTTTTTTTTTTTTAAGGAGGAACCCCTGCTAGCCGTGACGTCAAGCCGCCGGATCAAGGAGGTCCGGCGGCCACTCTTCTATACCAGCTGGACCACCAGGTGACTACCCCAAGGCCCAGAGTAGCATTCAGCTGATCCTGTTTGGAGCCAGGTCTACCATAAGGGACCCCCAGATCTGTCACCCCCCATCACGGAATCACCTGTTCAGAGCTTCCTTCCATCTACAGCTGGAGTGATCCTTGGTGTATGAGATATAAACGCACAATTTAATTGTGCTTCCGGTGAGTGCGCAATTTATTCATCATTTTTTCTGCACAACGCCGGACTATATGCATCACAGGGATCTTATCAAAATACATCCATTTGTGCTTTTTTGATTACTAGACTATTATTGGACTATCTTTTACTGTGCATTCATATTGTGCGTTTTTATTGTGAAGTGAAGCCGTGTGGAGTACACGTCATTACTTCTTTTTTTACTTCTTGGGAAGGTCACATACAATATATGTGGCCTACACTATTTGATACTAATTTAAGGGATTTTGCACCACCTTATATACTGGTGCAGTCATATATCATTTAGCGCTGCACTATTTATGTTATATTATATATATATATATATATATATATATATATTTCTTCAAATATATTTTGAAATATTTAAAAAAAATATACTTCAAATATATTTTTCTTCCATGTGGGAAGAAAGGGTTACGTTTCTTGTAGGAACCCCTTCTCTAACTTTCACCTGCGCACTTTTGGGCAATTCAATCACAGCTTTTAATAATAATAATAATAATAATAATAATAATAATAATTTTATATATATATATATATATATATATATATATAATATTGTATATTTTTTCATATAGTTATAGACCCATGTGTAAGATAACACCTGTGGAAGTTAAAGAGATTCAATAATTATAATCATGATGGTGATAGGAATAAAATATGAGTTATGACCATGAGTATTATGATAATGATAATAATAATAACAATAACAGTAATACATAACAATCATTATGCCATTTAATAACTTTAATGAACGAATAACTTTTTATAAGGTGGTAGAGGACAAGATTATTTTTGAAATACGTAACCAGCTTACAAGGTTACCAGAATGTATTTGGGACACATGGTAATGTATAATAATGAAGATAATGACTAAACACAATCCATATGTCAAGTATTCAAGCTGCCTCCCTGGTTTACAAATCACCCAGAAGCAGGACAATAATTTATAGATTTTATAGACTCATTTATTAGAAGTAATTTAATTAAAGTCTCAGTTTTGCTCGGCAGCCTTATTTTACCAGTGAGTGCCTGCGATAGATTGACCTTTTTTTTTTTTAAACAACCACCACGGCCACATACTTAAAGTGTATCTAGATCTGAGAACAAAAATGCTATATGTTGCAGCTTTACTTTAGATGTGGTAGGTGTATTATTTCTTCAGGCTTTCTTTCTTTTATTTTCACCTGGTGATCCTGCCAATAGTATGCTCCCTGTCCTACTGTGATGATGCTGCCTTGCTGTGCTATATCTTGGGATTTCAGTACAGAGCGGTAATGCAGGGGCTTACTGGATCAACAGGCATTTGTCTGTATTTGCAGGGCTTTTAAAGAGAAAAAATACAGAAATGTGCATTTATTGCTATAGCACTACCCCCATAGGGGTCGCTAGAAGATTTGGGTCCCCCTATAGTATTGCACAGCCAAGCAACATGCATCTTCACACAGGCCTGCATCCAGAGTCAGAGATCAATCTTTGAGCTTTGGTTTTGTTGGTTTATTTAAAGGATTTGAACTGGGAAAGGGTTAGAGGTGTACAGGATGCCCAAGGGAAACTGATGAACTAAGGACAACTTCCTGGAACTATTTACAAGCGTTCACTACAGCTCTTTACCGGAGAGATAGCCAGCATCTCTTTAATGTACCACCCCAGACCCTAGATGAACTCCTCTTCTTCACCCAGCAATCTGGAGGCATCTCTGAACAAGGGATCTGGTGCATTTTACTTTAAAAATGGACAGTCCCAAATAGGCAGCTAATCTGGTTTCCCACCAGAGTGCTCCTTCCCCTATTCGCCCAGGGGGGAGTAGGTGTACTCACTCACCACTTACAGGTGGTCCTTGCTATGGGGGCCAGTGAAGTTCTGAAATTTCTTCCTTTCCAGCTCTAGGCCTGCAGGTAGGCCCCATCCTAATGGGCCTCCTCGAAGCCTTCTGCCTCACATCTTCCTCACTATCTTCCACCTGAACTCTCCTGCAACTGAGCAGTCTCCAACACTTTTAAGGGTATCCAAGGCCCTTGCCTAGCCTTCTGTTTGGGGTTGGCTAGGATTCCTCAAGATTGCAAACCAGCCACTCTTCAGATCCACCCACTGCCTCTAGGCCTTCCTCCAAAGCCCTAGAGCAGGGGGAAATTCCAGAGGTGCTGGCCTGCAGAGTCTCTCAGCTCCTGACCACAATTTGACCTTCTGACTATTACACCCAGGCTGCTACTTAGCCCCCCTCTCTATCAATCAGGACTCTAGCTCCCTCTAGCTAACAACATCACAGGCAAAAAAGGATTTCTCAGCAACACTCACCAGCCAGCTTGTGAAATAACCATTATGGCCCTGTCTAACAGTTTGCATTAAAAATGCATTTCTGGAAGAATGGTCAAACCTTCCCATAGACACCCTCCTAAACCTTGTGGACGGCCTTACCAGAAGAGTTGAAGCTGCTATTGCTGCAAAGGGCGGGGCCAACTCAATATTGAACCCTACGGACTAAGATTGGGATGGCATTAAAGTTCATGTGCGTGTAAAGGCAGGCCGACCAATACTTTTGGCAGTATAGTGTATGTAATTATATAGTATATGGAGCTATTTCATACTCAAGTTTGAAATATGTTTATAGCTGCTTTACTGATTCACTTATATTTTGTAGGTTGACTATAATTATATAATTTAGGTTTACTATCCATCAAGCGCACATAAACTGCAAAATTGTCATCTTATTCTTAACGATTGGGATTAAACAAGCAAAGCATATTCTAATCATTACTAATTAGTCATAATATTTACAACTTCTAACATCTGAATTTTATATATACAGTGGGGATCGAAAGTTTGGGCACCCCAGCTAAAAATTTGTATTAATGTGCATAAAGAAGCCAAGGAAAGATGGAAAAATCTCCAAAAGGCATCAAATTACAGATTAGACATTCTTATAATATGTCAACAAAAGTTAGATTTTATTTCCATCATTTACACTTTCAAAATAACAGAAAACATAAAAATGGCGTCTGCAAAAGTTTGGGCACCCTGCAGAATTTATAGCATGCAATGCCCCCTTTGCAAATCTGAGACCTGCCAGTGTCATGGATTGTTCTCAATCATCATCTGGGAAGACCAGGTGATCTCAATCTCAAAGGTTTTAAATGCCCAGATACATCTGACCTTGCCCCAACAATCAGCACCATGGGTTCTTCTAAGCAGTTGTCTAGAAAACTGAAACTGAAAATAGTTGACGCTCACAAAGCTGGAGAATGCTATAAGAAGATAGCAAAGCTTTTTCAGATGTCAATATCCTCTGTTCGGAATGTAATTAAGAAATGGCAGTCATCAGGAACAGTGGAAGTTAAAGCAAGATCTGGAAGACCAAGAAAAATATCAGACAGAACAGCTCGCAGGATTGTGAGAAAAACAATTCAAAACCCACGTTTGACTGCACGATCCCTCCAGAAAGATCTGGCAGACACTGGAGTTGTGGTACACTATTCCACTATAAAGAGATACTTGTACAAATATGGTCTTCATGGAAGAGTCATCAGAAGAAAACCTCTTTTACGTCCTCACCACAAAAATCATCGTTTGAACTTTGCAAATGAACATATAGACAAGCCTGATGCATTTTGGAAACAAGTTCTGTGGACTGATGAGGTTAAAATTGAACTTTTTGGCCGGAATGAGCAAAGGTACGTTTGGAGAAGAAGGGGCACAGAATTTAATGAAAAGAACCTCTGTCCAACTGTTAAGCATGGGGTTGGATCAATCATGCTTTGGGGTTGTGTTGCAGCCAGTGGCACAGGGAACATCTCACGAGTAGAAGGAAAAATGGATTCAATAAAATTTCAGCAAATTTTGGATGGTAACTTGATGCCATCTGTGAAAAAGCTGAAGTTAAAGAGAGGATGGCTTCTACAAATGGATAATGATCCTAAACACACCTCGAAATCCACGGGGGATTACATCAAGAGGCGTAAACTGAAGGTTTTGCCATGGCCTTCACAATCTCCTGACCTCAACATAATTGAAAATCTATGGATAGACCTTAAAAGAGCAGTGCGTGACAGACAGCCCAGAAATCTCAAAGAACTGGAAGACTTTTGTAAGGAAGAATGGGCAAAGATACCTCAAACAAGAATTGAAAGACTCTTGGCTGACTACAAAAAGCGTTTACAAGCTGTGATACTTGCCAAAGGGGGCAGTACAAGATATTAACTCTGCAGGGTGCCCAAACTTTTGCAGACGCCATTTTTTTGTTTTCTGTTATTTTGAAAGTGTAAATGATGGAAATAAAATCTAACTTTTGTTGACATATTATAAGAATGTCTAATCTGTAATTTGATGCCTTTTGGAGATTTTTCCATCTTTCCTTGGCTTCTTTATGCACATTAATACAAATTTTTAGCTGGGGTGCCCAAACTTTCGATCCCCACTGTATATATATATATATATATATATATATATATATACACACACACTGCTCAAAAAAAATGAAAGAAACACTTTGAAATCAGAATATAGCATCAAGTCAATGATACTCCTGGGATATTGATCTGGTCAGTTAAGTAGCAGAGGGGGATTGTTAGTCAGTTTCAGCTGCTTTGGTGGTAATTAAATTACCAACAGGTGCACTAGATGGGCAACAATGAGATGACTCCCAAAACAGGAATGGTTTTACAGGTGGAGGCCACTTAAATTTTTTTCCCTTTTCATATTTTCTGACTGTTTTTCACTTTTTTTGCATTTAGCTAAGGTCAGTGTCACTACTGGTAGCATGAGGTAATTCCTGCAACCTACAGAGGTTGCACAGGCAGTCCAACTCCTCCATGATGGCGCATCAATACTTGTCATTGCCAGAAGGTGTGCTGTGTCTCCCAGGCAGTTACTCTAGGAGAGCTGGACAGGGCCATAGAAGGTCCTTAACCCATCAGCAGGACCGGTATCTGCTCCTTTATGCAAGGAGGAACAGGATGAGGACTGCCAGAGCCCTACAACATGACCTCCAGCAGGCCACTGGTGTGAATGTCACTGACTAAACAATCAGAATCAGACTTCATGAGGGTGGCCTGAGGGCCCGACCTCCTCGAGTGGGCCCTGTGCTCACTGCCTGGCACCATAGAGCTCAATTGGCATTTGCCATTGAACACCAGAATTGGCAGGTCCGCCACTGGCGCCCTGTGCTCTTCACAGATGGGAGCAGGTTCACCCTGAGCACATGTGACAGACGTGAAAGGGTCTGGAGAAGCCGTGGAGAACATTATGCTGCCTGTAACATTGTTCAGCATGACCATTGTGGTGGTGTGTCAGTGATGGTCTGGGGAGGCATATCCATGGAGGGACACACAGACCTCTACAGGCTAGACAATGGCACCCTGACTGCCATTAGGTATCATGATTAAATCCTTGGACCCATTGTCAGACCCTACGCTGGTGCAGTGGGTCCTGGGTTCCTCCTGGTGCACGACAATGCCCGGCCTCATGTGGCGAGAGTATACAGGCAGTTCCTGCCGGATGAAGGAATTGATACAATGGAATGGCCCCCACGCTCGCCTGACCTAAATCCTATAGAACACCTCTGGGATGTCATGTTTCGGTCCATGTGCTGCCGCCGCCAGGTTGCACCTCCGACTGTCCAGGAGCTCAGTGATGCCCTGGTCCAGATCTGGGAGGAAATTCCCCAAGACACCATCCGTGGTCTCATTAGGAGCCTCCCCCGACGTTGTCAGGCATGCATACAAGCATGTGGGGGCCATACAAACTACTGAGTGCAATTTTGAGGTGCTGCAATGAAATTTCAGCAAAATGGACTAGCCTGCTGCATCATCTTTTCATTTTGATTCTCGGGTGTCTTTGAATTCAGTCCTCTGTAGGTTGATAATATTCATTTCCATAAAACGATGGGGCGTCCTTACGCTCCTAACACATTACCCCGTCCATATCAGTATAGAGATCCAGCATGATATGTTTCCCCATTGAGATCTGATGTGTTTTCAAAGTGTTCCTTTAATTTTTTTGAGAAGTATATATGTATATATATATATATATATATATATATATATATATATACACACACACACACAGTATTTTCTGTTCACTTTGGGAACAACAGACTAATTAATTAAACATTTTCAATCACATTGCAAAGCTTATTCTCGGTGACCTGACTCTCAAGGTCAGGTGTTGCTTTATGTCGAAGGACAGAAGACAGGACAGCTTATAAGTTCAATGTCATATTATAATTGTCAATTACCTGATGATGCTGTAGCTGAATTCAAATATGCAGTAAGCATGGCTGGCAGCATTCAGCACAAGGTGTCACTTTAAATGAAAACCTATTAACTTAGAGAGTAACAAATGAGGGTTTGGATACCTCTAAGCAAGGTGATTAGGGAGAGGGCTGAACTCAACACAATGGAAAGTGCATTGCCTGCACATAATCAGCCACATTAATGTCAGTGATCTATAGTGTTTATGCTGTTAAATAGTCCCTAGCACTTACTTATGGGAATATATGTGTATTATACAGAAATCTTATCTCATTACTCTGAATTGTGCAATGTACAATAAGATGAAAACAAAAGGAAAATTATGTGATAGTTATAATAACAATGCAGGTATTAAAAGGGAAGCATGGAGTAATTTGCCATCCTGCATGTACAGAATATTATTATTATTATTATAATTAACATGATGATGATTATTATTTTTATTATTATTTTATATAGCATAACTGTTCAAATATAAAAACAGTATTCACTAATTAAAACTGTATAACAATAATCCTCATATTATTATTATTATTATTATTATTAGTAGTAGTAGTAGTAGTAGTAGTATTATTAGTAGTAGTAGTATTATTATTATTATTATTATTATTTTTTTTTTATTATTATTATTATTATTATTATTACATTCCTTCACAATGCAAGCTAGCTAATAATAATATTAATATTAGTCATTAATATATGTTTTATTCAGAACTCTCATCTCAGTGCTCTGAATTGTGCAATGTTCAATAGGATGCAAATTATATGTGATGTTTATAATAACAATGCAGGTATTTAATGAGAAACATGGAGTAATTTGCCATCCTGCATGTACAGTATATTGTATTATCATTGTTGGAATAAAAATAATAATATTAATAATTATTATTATTGCTGTTATATAACATTCTATCACCACACTAACTGTTCAAATATAGAAACAGTAATTAGTATTTAAAATTGTATCATAATAATAATAATAAGAAGAATTATTATTATAATTATTAATATTACTATTTTATTTATGCACAGAATATATAATGTTTCACCACAAAATATTAAAATATAAGAACAGTAATTATAATTGTATAAATAATAATAACAATAATGATTATTATTATTATCATTTTTATTATTATTATTATTATCATTTTTATTATTATTATTATTATTATTATTATCATCATTGTTATTATTATTATCATTGTTATTGTTATTATTTATACAGTTATAATTAATGTTGTTATATTTGAATATTTAGTGGTGAAATGTTACATATTCTGTGTATAAATAAAATACTACTGCTTCTACTATTACTACTACTACTACTACTACTACTAATAATAATAATAATAATAATAATAAAAACAATAATAATAATAATAATTATTATTATTATATTGATAATGTTATCACCAAGAGAAAGTAGCAATGTTTTCCACAGCAGCCAGTGAAACACATGTTTACTTTTTCTAGTTTCAGAAATGTACTCACTTTAGGCAGCAGAACTCATTTTATACATGATTTACTGTGTGTCTCTGAATTATCCCCGCTGATGCCAAAATGTAAATGAGTCTATTTGAATTATTAATATTACTATTATTATTATTATCATTATTAAATGACCAGGGATGGTGAATCATGACCAGAACTTAAAACCCAATAAGCATTAAACTCAGCTACACTCCAGTAAAATAAAATGGCTGGAGTCTTCTTCAACTTCTGATAAAGTTCCTCCTAGCTTTCTAAAGACATCAGCGTGCATCAGTTAACATAACAATAATTGCATGTCTGATTAAAAACAATGATTATAATAGTTTTTACAGGATATATGACTTTTATTTAATACTTTTTAATTGAAACAAATATTTTTTTGCTATGGGTTGCCAAATGCACAAAAAAAAAACATTTTTATTTTTCATGTATTTTTTTTAATACTGTAATGACAATGCAAACACTACTGCAGCCTACAGGATAAAGGCTTTTATGTTTTTCAGTAAAGCCTCCAACCTGTCTGTGATCAGTATATTATGGCTGACATAATCATCACATGATCTGGTACCACTCCAATTGGTTCCGATTGTCAGTGGGACCCATGTTGCCAGTGACAGTTGCAATTGAGAGTCAGCAGCCATGGAAAGTGTCAGCTATTGGCTCTTAAAGTGGAGATGGTTAGAAATGTATCCACAGACTTGACCGGGGGTGGACTGACAACTCATGGGGCCCCTGGGCAATAGGGGATCATGGGGCCCCTGTGTCCTTGCCCAAACTCAAAAAAGCCTATGAAAAAGGTACCAGGGGCATCTCATGGGGCCCCCTACTGACGACAGAGCCTCGGGCAGCGCCCGAGTTTCCAAATGGTCAGTCCGCCCCTGGACTTGACCATCATTCTGAGAAATTCAGGAGGGCAGTAATTTTGCTAAGAAATAGAGGGCATAATCTCAAATAAAAGAGTACTGGATACTTGGAACAGGCTTCCAGTAAAGGAAGCAAGTCAGTCAACAATAAGTGATTTGAAATACGTTTGTTATAAACATAGCTATGTTCTTAGACAAATGGTGCACTATCCCTTTCAATTATTATATCACCTGTTATATCTCTCACGCTACAGCACGGGTGTCAAACTGGTGGCCTTCCAGCTGTGTTGCCAAACTACAAGTCCCATGAGGCGTTGCAAGATTGCCACTTAGGCCCCATGTACACGGGAGACTTCTGAACGATAGAAACTGACTGCTGTAAAACGTAGGTTAAAAAATGTCTGTTTAGCCGCGTTTGCATAACGTGTTTATGTGCGTTTGCGTTTTGAAGCGTTTTTTAAAGATAAGTACAGGAGAACCTCCCAAATGCCCAGAATGCACTGAAAAGTGGTAAATGATTAACTATTTCAGACTGTTTCAGAGGAATACAGAGAGTAGAAGCAGAGACAGCAGTATGTGTTGAGATTAGCTTAGGTGTGAGTTGCTCATTAACATTTCTTTTGTTTCCAAGGGTGGGAAAGGTGTCTGGTGGAGGGAGTCATTAAGGCCACCTGGCAGGGGGTCTTCATGAGGAATTTAAGGTGTGAATGATATTTAACATATATTTTATTTCCAAGGGTGGGAGAGGTCTGAGGTGTGAATTGGTCATTACAATGTGTGACAAGCCTTTTAGGAACATCCTGTGTTCAGTGTTTTGTCCATCTGAGCACCTTGAAAATGCTTTGCATGCATTTTTCATGATAAAAAAGGCTCTGGACAGCATCGGGAACTGGAAGAGTTAAAAAAAAATTGAACGCAAATGCTTATAAACGCGATTTGCCGTGTTTAGCCGCGTTTTGTGTTTGAAACACTGATAAAATCGACTGCTGAATGCAAGTTTGGGGCGTTCAAAAAAACGACTGTAAACTCAAATGCCTGTAAATGACTGTAAACGAAGATGTGTACATGGACACATAGGGAAACATTAAGGAGAGTTCAGGGGCTGCTGAAAAAAAAACCGCTGAACAGCTCCTAAACGTGAGTTTATCAGCTGCAGTGTACATGAGCCCCAACAAGCATGACTCCCAAAGGCAGAGGCATGATGGGACTTGTAGTTTTGCAACAGCTGGAGGGCCGCCAGTTTGACACCTCTGCCCTACAGCAAAAAGTGAGTATAAATAGTGCAATCTTCAAATATTCAATATAAACACAACATGTCAATCAGTGCATATATCTTCAAAATATTTTCATTTTTAAATATATGAATGTGCAACATCCAATGGTGCTCGTATCCCTTTACCACCTAAAGGCAAGTGTCCTTAAATCTTGTGTCAAATGTCCCACACCATATCATTATATGTCTTGATATAATAAATGTGACTTCCAACAGTGCTGAAATAATCCTGCTTCAGTTCCCAAATCTCCCACTCCACCAATAAGTGCAGTGCACACTCACCTTTATATTTGATCTACAATGTATAGGTCACTAGCGCTGAATTACTTAGTGTAACTCTCCCCTCCGGTTATTTGAGGCCACTTCAAGCATAGGGTCCCTTTAATGGACCAGTCTTTACTGCCTCCGCTCACCTTATAGCTCAAATGGAGAATAGAAGAGATCTTGTAGAGCATTTTTATCTCTGTCTGTGTCCCTTTTGCAAATTTTTCCTCAATTTCTCGCTGGTGTGACGATCATCAGGTCAGGAAGTAAAGGGAACTCCCTCTTACAGAGCACCAGATAGTAATAACAACCTCAAAGGAGTTCTTATCCTTCTCCACGCTCTCAAAAACTAGACTTGACACAGACATTAACATTTTGCTGGTCCTTCCGAAACCTTTTAAAATGTTCTAAAGTTTAAATACACTGGACATGTTTAGTTGGGTTACAGGCAGGGGCGGACTGGCCATTTGGAAACTCGGGCACTGCCCGAGGGCCCGGGGTCAGTAGGGGGCCCCATGAGATGCCCCTGGTACATTTTTCATAGGCTTTTTTGAGTTTGGGCAAGGACAGAGGGGCCCCATGATCCCCTATTGCCCGGGGGCCCCATGAGTTGTCAGTCCGCCCCTGATTTCAGGTCGTCAGTCTTGATGTTGTCCTCTAGTAACGTCTTGTTGGGACAATGCATGTTCTAATGGACATAAGGTCCTACATACTTGATTAGTTGATTTACTAAAGGTAAACAGGGGCGGACTGACCATTTGGAAACTCGGGCACTGCCCGAGGGCCTGGGGTCAGTAGGGGGCCCCATGAGATGCCCCTGGTACATTTTTCATAGGCTTTTTTGAGTTTGGGCAAGGACAGAGGGGCCCCATGATCCCCTATTGCCCAGGGGCCCCATGAGTTGTCAGTCCGCCCCTGGTTTCAGGTCGTCAGTCTTGATGTTGTTCTCTAGTAACGTCTTGTTGGGACAATGCACGTTCTAATGGACATAAAGTCCTACATACTTGATTAGTTGATTTACTAAAGGTAAACAGGGGTGGACTTACCATTTGGAAACTCGGGCACTGCCCGAGGGCTTGGGGTCAGTAGGGGGCCCCATGATATGCCCCTGGTACATTTTTCATAGGCTTTTTTGAGTTTGGGCAAGGACAGAGGGGCCCCATGATCCCCTATTGCCCGGGGGCCCCATGAGTTGTCAGTCCGCCCCTGGTTACAGGTCGTTAGTCTTGATGTTGTTCTCTAGTAACTTCTTGTTGGGACAATGCACGTTCTAATGGACATAAAGTCCTACATACTTGATTAGTTGATTTACTAAAGGTAAACAGGGGCGGACTGACCATTTGGAAACTCGGGCGCTGCCCGAGGGCCCGGGGTCAGTAGGGGGCCCCATGAGATGCCCCTGGTACCTTTTTCATAGGCTTTTTTGAGTTTGGGCAAGGACACAGGGGCCCCATGATCCCCTATTGCCTGGGGGCCCCATGAGTTGTCAGTCCGCCCCTGGTTTCAGGTCATCAGTCTTGATGTTGTTCTCTAGTAACGTCTTGTTGGGACAATGCACGTTCTAATGGACATAAGGTCCTACATACTTGATTAGTTGATTTACTAAAGGTAAATAGGCTTTTCATTTTCCAAGGGGAAGTGGCACTTTATAAGAGACTTTTCCTAAGAGCTTAGTGAATGTGGTGAAGCTGTCTTTGCAAAGAATACCCAATCACGGCCAAGGGGAAAAAAATGAAATCATTTTGGTCTTGATTGAATGATGGAAGTCATCAGAGCTTCCTCTCCCTCACTAAACTCTGGGGTACATTCTCTAGCAAAAGGCAACATTCTTGCAAAGTGAACAGACTATTTACCTTTAGTAAACCAACCCCATCTTTATCGTAGCGATTGCCTTCTAACTTCTAGGAGTTTCTTTTTATTTCAAGGACCTTGCTACAAAGACAAGTATGTTGTTCTGCATGAATGACAGCCACCCTAGTCACAGGTCATCTTCCGTGTTTTCCCCAGGGTGCACCAAACCATGGTGGGGGAGGAAAGATCATCTCAATTAGATTGTCCTTCAGATATTTAGAAATTCCCTCTGGGTTCCATAATGGACTCTTCAGATTCCTTCCTGTGTTCCTGCGTAATATGACTTCTCTTTCCTATTTCGATGTCCTACGTAGTTGCCATATGAAATATTCAGGATCAAGTGTCTATTTTCACTGGGACTTGTCAGGCGTGGATGTTGGAAAATACTATTTTCTTTTCCTGTACACGTGGAAAGGGTTTTTTTTTTGCAATGGTATTATTTGATTTATTTGTATACATTTCAGAGCATCCCATATTAAAAAATTGTATTTACTACTGAACTCCAGGCAGACATACAAGACACGCGTTTCATTATTACACCTTTAACTGTATTTATATATTTTTTTTTAATTGAAGCAGTGTAAGTAATTTGCCGCCTGTAATCCACTCCAAAGACATGCTGGTAGGTTAATTGGCCATAGTATGCATATGCATATGAGATAGAATGTAAGCTCCTTGAGGACAGGAACTGATCTGAATGTGCAATGCGTAAAATGTCAGCACTATATTATGAGTGTATGTAAACCCTGACCTTGTAAAACAGCCATTCAGTTTAAAAATAGAAAAAAAGGCAAACTATTTATGTATAAATGGGGCAGCACAGTGGCTAAATGGCGGGGCAGCACAGTGGCTAAATTGCGGGGCAGCACAGTGGCTAAATGGCGGGGCAGCACAGTGGCTAAATGATTAGCACTTCTGCCTGGCAGTACTAAAGTTGTTGGTTCAAATCCCAACCATGGCACCACCTCCCTAGAGTTTGCATGTTCTCCCTGTGCCTGTGTGGGTTTCCTCCAGATGCTCCAGTTTCCTCCCACACTGCAAAGACATGCTGGTAGGTTAATTGGATCCTGTCTAAATTGTCCCTAGTATGTATTAATGTGAGTTTGGGACTTTAGATTGTACACCCCTTGAGGGTCAGGGACTGATGTGAATGTACAACATATATTTGAAGCACTGTGTAAATTGATGGTGCTATATAAGTACCTGAAATAAATAAATGCATAGATATAAAAAAAACATTATAAATACTTTTTTTTTCTTTTTTATGAGCAATCACATTCACTCTGTTCTTAGCTGCTGAGAGCTGAGGGGAGGAGAAACAGCATCGACCAGGCCAGCATCGTCTTACCACCAACGGACCATCTGGGTACTATAAAGCAGCGCCTACATGGGACCCCGGCTACATATAACCTGTACATGCGTATTAATATTGCGCTTCTGGTAAGCAGGCAATTTATCTATTCCTGGGATTGGATTGCACCTATACTCCCTGAGAGTCCCCCATCACTGAACTGTTTATCATCTTCAATATTCCTATATTTGATGACCGCATATATAATTGTCACTTGGATATTATTTTTGTAGCGCTGCACTTTATTGTTTCTATTCTGGTTGGAAGGGCTTGTAGTTCCTTTTGTGCATTTGCCGCTCACTGAAGTGCGCTCACTTTTCTTTATTTTATACAGAAACAGCAGCACACTGAAATTCCCAGTGAATGGCCGTATGGGAGGGGGGGGGGGGTCAGGACAAGTCTGATCATTGGAGAACTGACCACGCTGTGCTATCATCCCTAGTGTGGTCGGTTTTTAATAGGAAAGCAGAGGGATTGGCGGGAACACCAGGGATTTCACAAAAAGAGAACAGAATACTTTTTCATACAAGCACATGGAACAGCAGGCATATTTATTTATTTATTTATTTCAGGTACTTATATAGCGCCATCAATTTACACAGAGCTTTACATATATATTGTACATTCACATCAGTCCCTAACCCTCAAGGGGCGTACAATCTAAGGTCCCTAACTCACATTCATACATACACATACTAGGGCCAATTTAAACAGGAGCCAATTCATCTAGCAGCATGTCTTTTGGAGTGTTGGAGGCAGGGGCGGACTGACAACTCATGGGGCCCCTGGGCAATAGGGGATCATGGGGCCCCTGTGTCCGTGCCCAAACTCAAAAAAGCCTATGAAAAAGGTACCAGGGGCATCTCATGGGGCCCCCTACTGACCCCGGGCCCTCGGGCAGTGCCCAAGTTTCCAAATGGTCAGTCCGCCCCTGGTTGGAGGAAACCAGAGGACCCAGAGAAAACCCAACCAGGCACAGAGAGAACATGCAAACTCCAGGCAGGTGGTGCCATGGTTGGGATTTGAACCAAGGACCCTAGTACAGCCAGGTGGAAGTGATAACCATTTAGCCACTGTGCTGCCTGGCATATATCAGGAATATGAAATGGTGGGTTTACTTATTCTTTAATATACAGGATATAGCACCAACAGTTTGCACAGCACTTTACAATATTAAGATACCCAGTACAATTACAATCCAATACATGAAGGTTCATGGGTCATTGCTCAAATGAGCTTACAATCTAAAGGGAAAGAAAAGTAATACAAAAGGTAATAACCATGTGGGGATGGCAATATTCCAATTGTTGGGGAGCAGTAATTTAGGTTTCCCTAAAGAGATGAGTTTTCAAGAATCGCCTGAAGGTGGACAGAAGAAGATAGCTGGCAGGCACCCATGATAAAATACAACTGTAATAAATACATACAATAAGTAATAAATTATGATTAAATGAACACAGAAGATAAAATAATATTGTTGTTTTATGTTAAGTAATATGTAAAATAAAATAAAACAAATACATAAATCCTTTGATAAAATTAAACAACAGCTGGCAGCGTCAGGAAGTGACCGCTGGGGCTCAGTTCAAAGACTGGAGAGAGAATCAAGGCTCATAGGCCGCTGTGTAATAAATCCCCCCCCCCCTGCAACCAGGTGCTGGTCTGCTTCTTAGGCTCCATGTACACTGCAGCTGATAAAATCACGTTTAGGATCTTTTCTGCGTTTTTTTCAGCAGCCCCTGAACTCTCCCTAATGTTCTCCTATGTGTCCATGTACACATCTTCATTTACAGGCAGTTGAGTTTAGAGTAGTTTTTTGAACGCACCAAACTTGCGTTCAGGAGTAGATTTTATCAGCGTTTCAAACGCCAAACGCGTGTAAACGTAGTTAAATGCGGCTAACTGCATTTATAAGCGTTTGGAAATTTTTTTTAACTCTTCCATTTACAGATGCTGTCCAGAGCCTTTTTTTCATCATGAAAAATGCATGCAATACGTTTCCCGGTACGCATATAGACCCGGTACACCATACTTTGTGGTTTTGTATGAAAGAAAATATGTCAGATGCTGCTGCAATAATTTCTGCACAGAAATGAGCTGGAACACATCCAAACACCACAAAAAGAAAAAAGACAGCTAATCTCAACACATACTGCTCTCTCTGCTTCTGCTCTCTCTATTTCTCTCAAAATGTCTGAAATAGTTACCGCAATCATTTACTATTTTTCAGTGCATTCTGGGCATTTAGGAAGGTCTCCTGAGGTTATCTTTAAAAAATGCTTCTAATCGCAAACGCTCATAAACGCGGAATGTAAATGCGGCTAAACAGACGTTTTTTACCCTACGTTTTCCAGCAGTCAGTTTCCATCGTTCAGAAATGTCCCGTGTACATGGAGCCTTACATACTTGACCTAATGCAAGACTCCAAATGTGCAGCAAGCATCATGCACTGTCAATGTAAAAATCCACATATAGGCTTCACCTCAGTCTTCCACCTATCAGACACACTCCTCCAACATTTACACCCACAGGGACTTAAAGTGTTACTAAACCCCGGACCCTGCATTCACTATATCCGGGCTCCCCGTACCCTGCATTCACTATATCCGGGCTCCCCGTACCCTGCATTCACTATATCTGTTCTCCCAGGACCCTGCATTCACTATATCCAGTCTCCCAGGACCCTGCATTCACTATATCCGGTCTCCCAGGACCCTGCATTCACTATATCTGGTCTCCCCGGACCCTGCATTCACTATATCCGGGCTCCCCGTACCCTGCATTCACTATATCTGTTCTCCCAGGACCCTGCATTCACTATATCCAGTCTCCCAGGACCCTGCATTCACTATATCCGGTCTCCCAGGACCCTGCATTCACTATATCTGGTCTCCCCGGACCCTGCATTCACTATATCTGGTCTCCCCGGACCCTGCATTCACTATATCTGGTCTCCCCAGACCCTGCATTCACTATATTTGGTCTCCCAGGACCCTGCATTCACTATATCCGGTCTCCCAGGACCCTGCATTCACTATATCTGGTCTCCCCGGACCCCGCATTCACTATATCTGGTTTCCCAGGACCCTGCATTCACTATATCTGGTCTCCCTGAACCCTGCATTCACTATATCTGGTCTCCCTGGACCCTGCATTCACTATATCTGGTCTCCCAGGACCCTGCATACACTATATCCGCTCTTCCCGGACCCCGCATATACTATATCTGGTCTCCCCGGACCCTGCATTCACTATATCTGGTCTCCCCGGACCCTGCATTCACTATATCTGGTCTCCCCGGACCCTGCATTCACTGTATCTGGTCTCCCCGGACCCTGCATTCACTATATCTGGTCTCCCCGGACCCTGCATTCACTATATCTGGTCTCCCCGGACCCTGCATTCACTATATCTGGACCCCAGACCCTGCATTTACTATATCTGGTCTCCCCGGACCCTGCATTCACTATATCTGGTCTCCCCGGACCCTGCATTCACTATATCTGGTCTCCCACAGTACACAGAACATGGATATGCAATTATTGTAGTAAATATAAACTTCTATATACCTTTTCTCATCAGCAGTTAGAGCAGTCTTGTGGCTTCTATCAGTGTCTGGCTGAGCACTGGTTAAAGCTTGTAGGAGGAGTTTTCATTCTGCTCTGACTGTCCTACGAGGCTACATAACCCCTGACCCTCTGTCTGGAGAGTGCTGATTGGCCCTGTGCTGATCATATGCACCCTCCCGAAAAAAAATCTCTAGCAATACACACCAACCTGAGCATGTGCAGCATGACTCCTATAGAGCTGTGCTATCAGAAGATGGATTGGGATCAATAGAAGACGGGGAGGATCAGGCAGTGGGTCTCAGACTAAAAACAATTAAATGAAAATAATTGTAGGCTCGGAAATAGCAAACATCATTGGTCGAGCAAGGCCATTGTTATCAATAAAAGAGACGTATGGTAGATGGCTCACCCACACACACTAAAGAATTATTGTTTTTAATTGAACTTTTGCCCTCTTCTATTAATATAATTTAATTGTGCTGTAGCTGTGAATGACTCACAATTCTCGGTTCACAGAAGTATTTGTTTCATAACAACGCACTAAAATAGATGACATAAATATATTGTTTGATATGATAATCAGTGTAGATATCACACAGCTAATGTAAATATAATACAGGCGTACCTCGGTTTGCAAACGCCTCGGTTAATGTTATTTTTGGTTTACGAATGAAAATCCATTGAAAATAATGCCTCGGTTTACGAATTGTTTTCGCAATACGAACGGATTAACCTCCCTGGCGGTATTCCCGAGTGTAGCTCGGGGTAACATTTCAGTACCAAAAGCGGTAACCCCGAGCTACACTCGGGAATACCATGCGTCACTGCTCCGGCATGTGTTCTTCACTTACCTTACCCTGCGCTCCCGCGATGTGTCCCCTGCAGCGTCCCCGGCCATCTCCTCCGGCCGATGCCGGCATCCGGCTTCTGTGTCCTGTCCCTGTGACGTCGGGACGTACGGGCGCCGCCGCCGCCGGGAAATTTAAAAATTTTTAAAAATGTCATTTTTTTTTTTTTTACATTTTACATAGTAAAACATTGCTGTCTCAACCCATTTCACATACATTTTGTCCCGAGTGCTTTGTCCTGCGCCCTGCCTGCATTTTGTCTGTTCTTTCTGCCTGGAAACTGAGAAACGTCCATGTCGTCCAAAAAGTGTCCCTTTAGGTCAAAAGCGGTTTAGATCAGCTAGAGAACAGCGATAGTAAATCAGAACCACTTGCAGAATTGAGTGATAATGATTCGTGGGGAAATTCGTCATCAGACACTGAAAACGATTTTGCGACTGAGCTCAGCAATGTGCGAACTTGGCGCTATATTTCACATTTCAGTGTTTTTGGTTTGATTATATTATTGAATTAAATTTTTTATTATTTTTATATTATTTTTATGATTATTTATTAAATTATAATTTATGATTTTGTGTTTCAAATTTTATCATCCCTGGGATGTTTACTAGACTCTTGTTCGGACAGATTTCAGTGAGTTTTTCCTAAAAATTACAGCCTACAATAAAAAAAATACATATTTCCATGCAAAAAAATGGTACCGCTTTCAGCACCAAAAATCTGAAATAATCATACCGCCAGGGAGGTTAATTGGTTTTCAGTGCATTTACAAATTTTTTTTAATCATGTCCCTGTACAGTATTTATGCCTTCAAAGTGCACTTTATAAAGAGTTTTGAACAGATAAGACTTTTTTTTATTTATTCTGACCTCTGGGACGGATTAATTGGCTTTCAATGCATTTATGATTTTTTTTAATCATGTCCCTTTATGTCTTTAAAGTGCACTTTATAAAGAGTTTTGAACAGATAAAACTTTTTTTGACTTTTTTCTGACCTCTGGACTGGATTAATTGGCTTTCAATGCAATTACAAATTAATTTTTAATCATGTCCCTGTACTGTATTTATGCCTTTAATGTGCACTTTATAAAGAGTTTTGAACAGATAAAATACTTTTTTAAATTTTTTGGGACCTCCGGAACGGATTAATTGGTTTTCAATGCATTTATGAACTCTATTTTTTAATGATGTCCCTTTATGCCTTTAAAGTGCACTTTATGAAGAGTTTTGAACAGATAAAATAATTTTTTAAAACTTTTTTCTGACCTCTGTAAGATTTTACAGTGCTGGAGTTTTCAGAAAAGAGCATCTGAGGTAGACCATATGTTTTCTTTCTTTCCATCATGGGTTGAAGGAATAAAAATTTCTAGATTCCTCCATTAACACAGTCATTGTAGATGGGGGAATCCCTCCTGAAGCACTATTGTGTTCTGCTGGCAGGGACCCTTCAATGATTAGTGTTGCCGCTTATAGGAAAAACCCTGTTAGGCTGCTTGAACACGAGGCGATCGATCGATTCGATCCATGTATGGCTGGCATAAGGTTAGGTTCACGTGTATGGCTCAGGAACAAATGCAACTTTCTGTTCTGATGACAACTGTTCCCCTTATTTTCTGGTGAAATCTCTTAAATGGGGTCAAGAACATAAAAAAAAATTAACATTGACATACAAAGCTATTCATAACACTGCCCCAAACTACATCACCGACCTGATATCCATCTACCACCCAAAACGCACTCTCCTCTCCTCACAAGACCTCCTACTCTCCAGTTCCATGGTCTCCTTCTCGCATGCCCATCTCCAGGACTTCTCCAGGGCTTCCCCCAACCTCTGGAACTCACTACCCCAATTCATCACCTACCCGCCTCACCTTTAGGCGTACCCTGAAAACCCATCTCTTCAGAGAAGCCTACCCAGCCCTCACCTAATTGCTGATCTCCTCCGCTCTTCTCACCACTCCATCCCCCACAGCTATTTCCTCCTGTACCACTCTCCCCTCCCTCCTAGATTGTAAGCTCCAAGGAGCAGGGCCCTCGAACCCCTTGTGTATTGTATTGTATTCAGGGGCGGACTGACAACTCATGGGGCCCCCAGGCAATAGGGGATCATGGGGCCCCTGTGTCCTTGCTCACACTTAAAAAAAGCCTATAAAAGGTACCAGGGGCATTTCATGGGGCCCCTACTGACCCCGGGCCCTCGGGCAGTGACCAAGTGCTCGAATGGTCAGTCTGCCCCTGATTGTATTGTTACTGTACTGTCTCATGTATTGTCTCCCATTACAATGTACAGCGCTGAGCAAATTGTTGGCGCTATATAAATACTGTATAATAATAATAATAATAACTTTTTCCACGTCTATCCAAAATTCATTGAAAAATGTTCAAAAGAGTTGAGCTTAAACCATGTATATCTAATTTGAAAACAATTTGCAGTGTTAGAAACAGTATTTCTAGGCATCTGTTGGGGATTTGCTGTCTCCTCCTTCAGACGGGAGATGGCAGCCATCTACAGTGATGGTGAGTGACCTGAGGTATGAGTCAGCATCAGGTGACAAATAATAGTTTGGTCCTTTCTGGCATGCCTACTCCATGTCCTGAGCACAGGGCATGGGGCTCTGGAATGCTCATTATAGCACCAATGTCGGTATCAGAACTCCAACCAGAACAACTGTTCTTGGTATCCTCACTTCCTCAGGTCAGGTGACAAAATGGCACAGAGCCACGAAGTCTTGGATAGACTCTCTTGTCGTGCTCTGAGGAGCCATACTGGCCTGAGATCTGACTGGTTTGTGCAGGAGTGACGGAGGGAAAGTTGATCTAAGGTATAAAAGTTCTGAGGTCTAAATATTAAGGAGGGAGAAGCTGATTTGGGATCTGAATTTTAAGGTGGCTAATCTGGAGTTTAAAAGTGGGGGAGTTAATATAGGATCTAAATGATAAGGGGACTGATCTGGGGTCTAAATGGTGGTGAAGAGCTTAATATAAGGTCTGATTGTTTGGGGGGCTGATCTTGGGTTTAAAAGTGGTGGGGGATGATCTAGGGTCTAAATGGTGATGGAGGGCCTTATCTAGGGTTTGAATGTTTGGGACGCCGATCTCGAGTTTAAATGGTAGTGGAGGGACTGATCTGGGGTCTGAATGGTGGTAGAGGGGCTAATCTATGGTCTGAATATTAAGGGGGTTAATCTGGGGTCTAAATGGTGGTGGACATGCTGATCTATGGTCTGAATGTCAAGGTGATCTGAACTAGAGTTTAAATGGTGGTGGAGGGGCTGATTTTGTGTCTAAATGTTAAGGGAGACTGACCTGAGGTCTTAAGAGGAGATTGTTAAGGGGGGGGGGGGGGTCTGTGGTCTGAATGTTAGGGCAGGCTGATCTGAGGTTTGATTGTTGAGGAAGATGATCTAGGGTCTGAATGTTAAGGGGGCAAATCCACATTAAGGTAGGTTTAGATGGAAACGTATATGTAATGGAAAAGTTTTAAAAATGTTTTGTCCTGCGTTTTCGGTGCATCTGTAAGACTTTCACTTTGGCACAATAATTAGAGAGTATTTTGTGGGTACAAGGACTGTGGTAAATGTGTGAAGTAGACTCAAAATCTATTTAACTATGACCAATATTCAGTGCCATATGCAATTTTCACCATGTGTATACACTACTGCATTATCCCTTCTCCAGGATGTCTGTCTTTTTTAACTGTCTTTAGCTGGGAGGTATACTTGCTAGTGTTCAGGTTCATGCACCAGCATCTTTATTATGCACTTAGGTGTTTGACTTTCTTGAATTGTTCGTAGAGTTTGACCTTTGTCTTTTCTCCTTTATGCACTGTCTGCAACTTCCCAATTTTTATTCCTGTGAATTTAGTGATTACTTTCTCATAATTACCCCATATTATATAGTTCCTAGGTTGTCATTGCCTTCACCAGTGGGGCCACACCAAGTCTTTATACATAACTTACAACATATGTTCCTGGGGCCCTTGAGTACAAATGAAGTCATAACCTACCCTGTGTGGTGACGAATCATGTTACTGGTCACTAGTACTGTATGCACAGCTATACACCTTAGCTGACTGCTTTTTGTTCTCTGGATGAAAGTTCATTAAGCAACCCATTATTGGCTCTTCTGGAATGGACATTGGAACCAAATAAGTATGAATGGTACATGATCTTTTGAATTGCATATGATCTCTTGTGTCTTGGCTCATTCATCTCCCCCAAGGAGCTCAAGTGACTTGTTTTTGGACCCTCTGGCATTCCATGTGATAGTATAGAAAACCCTGGGGGTTCATCAGATGATGCTTGGATGTGACTTTCATGTGAAAGGTGACTTCATGCTCAGGAGCTGGGCCAATTGGGTAACACACTAGATATGGTATGGGCATTTCTTGATCGCCATCTTTATTACTGAAGCACCTATTACCATGAGTATACTCGACATCTGCTGTCTCAGTAGCCATTTCTGAATGCAACAGGATCCAACCTAAACTCCTGTGGAGTCTTGTGTGGATGCATTCTGGAATATCTTGTGAATACATCTCTGATTTAGTCCTGAAGGCCCTGATTTAGTTAGCACTTTGATATATTGATGAACGCTTCCACTATATATAACCCTGAGGATAAACTTTATGAAAGCTTATCAGCTATTCTATGCACCTTACATATACCCTCAGGCTGATGAAATTAACTTTTGCTTCAATTAATAATGTGCCCATTTCTTATTCTATGCCTTATGCTTGTACATGTTATCTAAGGACACTACTGGGTCTATTATGATCGTATGGTTCAGATTTCTGTGTTTACAACTGATAGTGGTGAGCAGGGAGCAGAGGGCCTGAGCCAGAGGTGGTAGAACTGAGATCGCCCAAGTTACAGCTGAAAAAAAGCCATGACCGCTGAAAACAATAATCTATCCTCTTCAATACCGGGCACTTTTACCCCCTTCCTGCCCAGGTCAGGTTTCAGCGCTCTCACACTTTGAATGACAATTGCGCGGTCATACAACATTGTACCCAAACTAAAATTTTATCTTTTTCTTCACACAACTAGAGATTTCTTTTGGTGATATTTAATCACTGCTGGGGTTTTTATTTTTTACTAAATTAACACAAAAAGACTGAAAATGTTGGAAAAAAAACACATTTTTTTTTGTTTCTGTTATAAAAGTTTGCAAATAAATAATTTTTCTTCATAAATTTAGGCCGAGATGTATTCTGCTACATGTCTTTGGTGAAAATAACCCAAATTAGGATGTATTTTTTAGTTTGTAGGTGTAGGGAACTGTTATTTTATACACTAGTTGTGGTTTGTTTACATCCATATATAGCCACTACCATAGAGGTCCCATTACAGACAAGTCCCTAGGTGTGCTTCCTGCCCCTACAAGGAGGTCAGGAAACCCCAGGATGTTATATAGTTTGTTTTCCAGGAAGTATCAGGCAGAGGGTTCCAGCCTGCCATGTGCTGTGTATCTGGGGAGAACTGTATGGTGATTCTGTGAGTAATGATCCAGATTAACAAGGCTTGCTATCTATCTAGTTGTTACTGAAGCAGATTAGGTCTGCCTCTGTTATATTTCAACTTCTGTATAGGAACCCTAATAACTCTGTAAAAGAGAGAGATTTGTGGTTCATTATCATCATTCTATTTACACACTGCAGAATCCTTATAGTTGTCTATATAGATAGATAGATCCGTGTTTTCACCTGCATAAGACTGTCAGGTGAACTTTCTGTTAATTGCAGTGTATCTTTGCAGCCTCTTTGCTTGAAGAGCCTTATTGGTCTGGATCTCTCTTTAGCTAGGATTAGCATAGGGAGCTTTGGATAAGATTAGGCTAGAGGTAGGTTAGGCATCCGACGGCCACTTAGACAGATAGAGGCCCGGTTGCAGTGACAGCCCAGTTTAGGGATAGGGACTAAGAGTAAGGCTAGATAGGGCATTTTATCCTTTTAGGTGATGCATCGCTGATCTTCAGACAAGCAGTGCAATCATCCGCATGTTACTTGGACGCCATCACAGCATCTAAAGTGGAAGCGTGCATCTTATTGACTCTCACCTCTCCAGGGGCCCCTGCAACCGGACAGCGCTATAACCCATGGTTGGAGGTATTCTGTATACTACATGCACATATACCCGGGTATAATTGCAACCTCCCAATTTATGCTAAATTGTAATTCCTGAATGTTATTCTTATGCATCCTGTTTTATGTGGCTGCTTTATATAAACTTTGCATTAATCTCATACAGGTGTGGTGACATGTTTATCATGTTAGAAATATAAGCTGGGTGCATTAATACTGCTATGTATAGTTACTTTAAGTTGTCTACCTGTTACATTCCTAGAAAGGGGTGAGTCTCCTCAATTGCAGGATCCCTATTCTAGGTGGAGGCACTGCCATTTGTATTATCACAACCCCCTCTTCCATATAGCGAAGGCTCAGGATTGCCTACTCATATACAGGTTAGCGCCATAGCTTGTTTGGTGTGGGCCATTTCACATAACCCCCCCCCAAAACAGGGCTACATAGGAAAGTTATAGAGTTCACAAACTATGGTATAGATCTGAATATTGATCAGTCCTGAAGTACTGACAGCCAATCTAATTGCTTGAGGTCCAAGAATGTCAGGACAGTACAGATATCCCCAAATGACCCCTTTTTGCAGAGTAGACAGTCCGATGTACTTCATAAGAGGCATGGCGGGTTTTTTGAAGTTGTATTTTCTTTGTCATACTTTTTCGGAAAATGAAAAAATTAAAAAAATTATTTTCACTATTTTTTTTTACATACTGTCACCAGTGCAGTACAGCGTCATCATATAACTGGCATGGCGGTGATCAGGGACACTGACTGGTGACAGTATGAAAAAAAATATATCTTTTTTTTTTTTTTTTTTTATTACATTTGTTTTCTTTTTTTTAAGATTTTTTTTCATATTTCACTATGACCAAATGAATGAAATCGATTCATTCAGTGTTTTTTTTGTGCTTAGCTGTGATTTGGCCACGGCTAATCACATGACACAGCTGGACTGTGATTGGCCCAGCTTGTGCATGTGATCGCTGTGACCATTCACAGCTAGACACACTAGTTTACAATGGATGGCATGAATGAAGCCATCCATTGTATACAACTGTCATGTGACCTGCTGTGATTGGTCACAGCAGGTCACATGGTACCGGAAACGGGGCCGGTACTCAGAACTGTCATCCGAGGTACACGGCTGGTGACAGACCGTGCCGCTGCGTGGCTCTGCAGGCGAGCAAACTGCACATGCCCGAAAGGACGCCATATGGCGTCCACCTGGAAAGGTAAGGGTTTTTGCCGGCCGCCATTCGGCCATAGGCTGGGCGGGAAGAGGTTAAATATGTATCTGCAGGTTGGGGGGGATATCCTTTCCAATTATTGTAAGGAGCGATATTCCTAGTGACCATTATAATAATGTACTGTGAGCTGTAGATATAGAATTTTTAGCATGGGTTCCCAAGCCTGGATAGATATTTCAGGGGTTCCCCCATATTAAAAGATTGAGAAAGGCTGGAATAGTCAGTTTTGTGCTAGTGCTGTCACATAAATTGTATTTGTCTGCATGGGTTTGCTGTAAATTCATCTCCAACCTTCCATAGGATGGACAGGCTCTCTTTAAATCATTTCAGAAAAACTTGAGCAGCATACTCATGGGAATACTTATAGCAAATCTTTATAAATTGTAATTTGTGCTTGTTCCCTTTTCTGCCTTTTTTCGCTACAGCGGCCGCAGAAGATGGAGCATTGGCCTATAGACCTGTTAATATTGCTGCAGCTACCAGAAGCGTCCTAGTTTATCGGGCCGGCAAGGAAACTGACAAATTACTGTACTGCTGGAAATCATCAAATTGGAGAGTAAATGTATTCTGCTGACAGTCCATGGGCAATGCACAAAGCTGCTCCAATTTTATAGTCAGGAGGTTAAATGACATTTTGCACAAGCAAAGACTGTGCGTCTGTTATGGAGACTTGCATACTTACCATGGATGCATGGAAAAAAAAGGGAGATGACTGGAGTGAATGGAAATGTAACAAATACTTCACTTCCTTTTTGTATCCTTGAGTTATATACCGTATTTTTCGCTCCATAAGACGCACCTGACCATAAGACGCACCTAAGTTTTAGAGGCGAAAAACAAGAAAAAAAAATATTCTGAACCAATGGACTGCAGACACAGTACAGGGGATGACCAGAGACTGCGGACACAATACAGGAGATGACCAGAGACTGCGGACATAGTACAGGAGATGACAGGAGACTGCGGACACAGTGCAGGAGATGACCAGAGACTGCGGACACAGTACAGGAGATAACCAGAGACTGCGGACATAGTACAGGAGATGACCAGAGACTGCCGACATAGTATAGGAGATGACCAGAGACTGCGGACATAGTACAGGAGATGACCAGAGACTGCCGACATAGTATAGGAGATGACCAGAGACTGCAGACAGTGCAGGGAATGACCAGAGACGGCAGACAGTGCAGGGGATGACCAGAGACTGCAGACAGTGCAGGGAATGACCAGAGACTGCAGACAGTGCAGGGAATGACCAGAGACTGTAGACAGTGCAGGGAATGACCAGAGACTGCTGACCTTTGGGGAGGGAGGGGGAGCGGGTACCTGAATTTGACAGGTACCCGCTCCCACTTCCGCGGAGTTGTCCTTCCCTCTTCTTCCCGGGGCGGCTTCTGTGACAGCCGGGTGCCCACTGCGCATGCGCGAGAAGCGCTGCGCTTTGTGAATGGCCCGGCGCCTTCTGGGACCTGTCATGTGTCCCAGAAAACACCGGATCATTCACAAAGCGCAGCACATGCGCAGTGGGCACCCGGCTGTCACAGAAGCCAGCGCGGGAAGACTGTGCAGCGCTGGAGCGAGGAACAGGTAAGGCCCTGCAGGAGAGAACAGTTGAGCGGCCGGCCCGGTATTTTGACATGGTGGCGGCAGAAATACCCGACCGGCCGCTTTATATTCGCTCCATAAGACGCACTGACATTTTCCCCCCTTTTTTGGGGGGAAAAAAGTGCGTCTTATGGAGCGAAAAATACGGTAAATACACCAAGATAGCTAAATTTATTGAGCTTATTCTATTAATGTAGTTGTAAACCCAATCACTAAAATCGGAGAAAATCTTTAACATGATAATGTAATTTCACAAGGCATTTTCAATCTTTTTAAATCTGTATGTAGGCGGGGCCTAATCAGTGTACGGAGATTGGGAGGAATCCCCATATGGAGTTATTTGAACAATGATTATATGTTGTAGAAATTGCATAGCCACAAACAAGGCAGTCATATCAATGGTACTACATATGTTGTGGATGATACAGTTCTTCAGGCAGAGAATGTAACTTTTATCATGCAATTAACCAACATGTAAGCAGGTGCAGGTTTGTCTCCGGAAAAACAAAAGCAGAGGGTTCACCAGCTTTCACTTTAAAAATTCTTTATGGAAGAATTAAATAGATGTGTACTCACAAACAGCATGTGGTATGAAGCTCATCAATATACACAGTGAACCGCACAACCTGGTCCAATGAGCCGATCCCAGCATAGACAAAGACACTTTAAATACAGTTGCAAGAAAAAGTATGTGAACCCCTTGGGATTACGTGGAGTTTTACATGAATTGGGCATAAAATGTGCTCTGAACGTCATCTAAGTCACAACAATAGAAGAACACAGTCTGCTGAACATAATACTACACAAAGATTAGATGTTGCCATGGTTTAATTGCACATAACATGTAAACATTCACAGTGCAGGGAGGAAAAAGTATGTGAGGCCCTAGCTTAATGACTTCTCCCAGAGCTAATTGGAGCCAGGAGTGAGCCAACCTTGACTCCAATCAGTGTGATGATATTGGATGTGTTGCTGACAGCTGTCCTGCCCTTAAAAAACACACACCTGTTTTGGGTTTACTGGTTTCAAGAAGCACTGTCTGATGTGAACCATGCCTCGCAGAAAAGAGCTCTCAGAAGACCTACGATCAAGAATTGTTGACTTGCATGAAGCTGGAAAGGGTTACAAAAGTATCTCCAAAAGCCTTGATGTTCATGTGTCCATGGTAAGACAGACTGTCTACAAATGGAGAAAGTTTAGCACTGTTGCTACTCTCCCTAGGTGTGGTCGTCCTGTAAAAATGACTGCAAGAGCACAGCGCAGAATGCTGCATGAGGTAAAGAAGAATCCCAGAGTGTCAGCTAAAGACCTACAGAAATCTCTGGCACATGCTAACATTTTTGTTGACACATCTACAATAAGGAAAACATTAAACAAGAATGGAGTACATGGGAGGACACCACGGAGGAAGCCATTGCTGTCCAAAAAGAATATTTTATGCCCAATTCATGCAAAACTCCACGTAATCCCAAGGGGTTCACATACTTTTTCTTGTAACTGTATCTGGTTCATTTAAAGGGTAGGTACCCTCTTCCTTAGAGCCTCTTTGAAATGCGCCAGACATTTAGAGTGTTTTCCCTACGCTGGGATGGGCTCAGTGGACGAGGCTGTAAGGGACACTTTGGATATTGATGAGCTTGATATCACTTGCTGTTTGTGATTACACAACTGTTTTATTCTTCAATAAAGAGTTTTTAAGGTAATGCGCAAGGCTGGTACGCCCGCTGGTTTTTGTTTTTTCTAGTGCTCTTTTGAGGCTTCTCTAGTCCTCAGGGGGCTGTAAAGTCTTGCATAGATTCAAGTTGACGAAGACACAAAGTTTCCCAATGTTGGAACATCCACCTTGAGCACAGGAGGTTGTTCGTTTTGCAGGTTTGTCTCTGTCCAGTATCTGGCACTGAGAGCCTTTATACAAATGTAGTGATGTCTGTAGAGGGAATTGTCCCCTCATGGACTCCGTTGATGTCTCAGAGCTATCAGTTGTCTGAGTGGACACTGCAACTTCTGATGACCTTTGGCAGGCATCTTGAGGTGGGACACTATAAATTAGGGTGCTCGTGTCATTCAGGCACATATGGAGTGAGTGAAAAGTCAGGGATGGAGGCAATTTCACAGCATGTAAGCAGGTGCAGGTTTGTCTCCATCCAGTAGCTAGCACCGAAAGCCATTATCCAAATGGAGTGGATTATGTAGAGGGAATTTTCCTTTCATGAACTCTGTTGGTGTCTCAGAAGTATCAGCTGTCTGAATGGATGCTGACCTTTGGTAGCCATATTGACGTGAAACTGTATAAATTAGGGTGCCTCTGGAGTGAGTGGTAAGTCAGGGATAGAGAACCCATCCATTAGGGAAATAATATAGTGCATAAAAGGTGCTTGGCAAGTAGGGGGACTACCCATGCCTTGAAGAAATCTTCTGGTATTAGTGTCGTGGGACTCTTCCCAGCAGCATTTTTGGGCCTTACTAGTGCACTGCCAACTGCCACCTCTCCTGTGGAAGTCATCCTCCAGTGACACAGGCCAAGCCTGGTAATTCTGTGTAACAACCACTGCTTTGTTGTCACATATCAAAACCCTCAATACCAGTTTCACCTATTAATATTAATCTGCATATAGCATATCATATAGCTAATTCATCAAGAACACAGATTATAGGATGCTAGAGGATCACTTCCCTTGGAAAAGTGGTGGTATTGCTGAGTCATACTGTGATCCTCAAAAGTCTCTGCAGAAATACAGCTGCCAATGGGTGACTATTCCAGGAAAATAATGGAGACACCCTGCAAGCGGAAACATACTTTACCCTACCCAAGTGGTACATCTACCTAATGCAGCTCCTTTTCTCTCCCACTCCATCGGCGATTCTGTCCCTATCTTACTCCCACATTGTGGGCACACCGAATGGTGAAGAATCTCCTATTTAAATGGGATTATTCTTTTTTTTTGTAATTCCTTTATTTGTACAAATAACATGCCATATGCAAACAGAATGCCATCTTAGGAAGTGCACAGAATAACAATGTAAATGGCAAAATGTACACAAAATTTAAATAGCAAATTGTCAGCCATGGAGAAAAGGTTCATGTGACATAAGAAAATTATGGCCAGATACAGCGGATCATAAAAAGCATCATGAACAGGTCATATTATGGTAGTATTAGAATTTACCTTGAGGTATAAAGGGTTATGGCAATCTCTAAGGTAGGTTGAGCTCTACCAATTAGCTGTGAGGTTATAAAACTGCATGGGAAACGTTGCTGACCCTCTATATATAAACAGACTGGTAGCAAAGGAGGGGACTGGGGATAGAGCCCACTAAGAGGTACTGCATAAGCATGGGGATAAGGCCAAAACTTGGAGACAAAAAGAGGGGGAGACAGCATAAGGAAGAGGAAGTCAGATGAGGAAAAAGAGGAGAGGGGGAAGCGAACAAAAGTTCAGTGGTCATGCATCCTCTCCCGGGGAGCGTGGACGTGGCTAAGAAAGAGAACCTCACTGGGGAGGAATAGGTTCATTCAGATATGCATCTATAAAAACAAAGTATTGCCAAGGATGCCAAGTGTCGCAGAAGGACTGCTCTTTATTGCGCAAGGTGGCTGTGGGGTCCTCCATGTCCCTAAATTGATTCACCTTGGAAAACAAGAAAGAGTGTGGGAGGATACATTTTCTTCCAGCGGAGTGAGATACAAGCCTTTGCTGCATTACGCAAATGAATGGTGAGCAAGGCTTTATATTTTTGATGGGTCTCCCTAAAAAATGCAGGAGGCAGGCTGCTGGGTTGTCATGCAGGTCCACGGTGGTAAGTTGTCTACCCCTCTCCCGAATTAGCTTTGAGCATTGCCAGAAAATGTGGAAAAAAGGTGCCACTATCTGGAGCCAGCAGTTACTGGAAAACTGAGTCGAGATGCAATTGAGCTTGGTGGGTACCCAATACCATTGAGTAAGAAGCTTATAGTTGATCTCTTGTACCTTGTTAGACATTAAAGACTTTTGGGCAAAATGTAGAATTTTCTTCTTCTGGGACACCGTAAAGGACATACCTAGGTCTGACTTTCATTTGGAAAGAAAGGGGGGAGAACAGCCAGTCTCTGGATGGCTAAGAGATGAATAGATGATAGAGAGACTGCACCAGACCGGCTCACCCTTGCTGCACAGGACTTCAAAAGCAGTTAGTGTGCAAGCATTGCTGGGCAAGCGCAGAATAGAACAAATGTAGAATCAAAGCCGGAGGCCTCCCCAGAAGCCCAGAGGAGGCTCCACCAACTGGGTAAGATCAGAAAATGAAATTATTCGGAATCACGATGACCCTGAAAATCTTACAGGATTTCGGTATCCAGTAGGATTCCTGTCCTCCCCAAGATGGCTGCCTGGAACCCATAGCAGGGAACAATTTTTGGCGCGGTATACTGTATAGGGGCATTGACAATGGTTATTATACAGGCATATTCCGCTATTTAACCCTAACTCTAGGTTTTGTTTTAGTTTAAATAGTTTCCATTATTAAGAAATGCGCCCGCTGCCAGCCCTGTATAAACTGTATGTGGCATCAGCTATGTACAGTATACAGCGCTGTGTTCCAGCAGAGGAGCAGGGGCTTCCCAATCCATTTCCAAAATAAAAAAACTGCTCAGCCATGCACAGGCTGATTATTTTATAACTGAATAAAAGGCTTCTTCAGATTGACTGAGTTAGAGGGGGATGGATGACATCACAATCTCTACCTCAGCCAATCAGAGGAACACAATGCTGTATACTGTAAGCGGCTAATGCTACAGTTTATGTTCAAAGGGCTAAAAATGAAAATAAAAAATAATTGAAGTAAACTAACCAACTATTCACTTTATAAGTTTTATTGATGAAAATAGACAACTTTTCTTTATTTTGGTCTATGTTCATAAATAAAAATTGTAAAGCTGGTTGGATTTCTTCAATGATTTTTACTTTTCCATGTGAACAGTCACTTTGTAGTAAAAGTTTCTTATCTTAATAAGTAGGCATTACTGTGGGCTCCTGATGTCCTTGTATATTTTGTGATCTTGAAGATTATTTTCATTTATTGTGTACATACAGTTTATGTAGCACTGACAGCAGCCGCATTAACCCAATACATCTGACACTTCAAGATGTTTTGGATGCAGGGGCGGACTGACAACTCATGGGGCCCCCGGGCAATAGGGGATTATGGGGCCCCTGTGTCCTTGCCCAAACTTAAAAAAAGCCTATGAAAAAGGTACCAGGGGCATCTCTTGGGGCCCCCTACTGACCCCGGGCCCTCGGGCAGTGCCTGAGTTTCCAAATGGTCAGTCCGCCCCTGTTTGGATGTCTGCATTCCCTGCTGTTCACCATGGTTCCTCCCTGTTAGATCTGTATAGCTGGACTTAAGCTAAGTGTAATTATAATATGATTTATTAATAACACAGCAAGTGAAAAAAACATCCAACCCTACAAACAGTATACAATCAATAGTGAAACACAGGTGACACCTAGTAAAAAAACAACCTAACTATGATACACTACAGTATATACAAAGCAAGGGTTGAGATTGGGTAAGTCTGAGTCAGGCAGATTTTGCAAGGAACAGTGGGTGAGATGGTCAAGAAGATGGGCCAGAGAAGTGATCATCAGGTACAAGAGGAACAGTTAGGGGCAGCAAGGTCAGGAGGACAGGTTCGAGGCAGCAAGGATATGGGTAACAGGTACAGAAGCAGTCTCACTGGTTCAAAACACTGGGGCACTGTGGAAAGCTAGGGGAAGGCCTAAATAACATCTCAGTAGCCAGCATCAAGTGGTATCTACTGGATACTAGGAGGCATCCACTGGTGGACCCCAGGATTACACCCTTCAGATCAGGGATCCACAGTGCCACCAACAGGTGATCCAATTCCTAGCCTTGCCACTGGCTACTACGTCAGGGCCATGTCATCTAGGGACATAGTGGCTGATATGAGAAACCACAGTGGACAGAGGGACACCAAACATTGGACATGCCCATGTTGGATTCTGAAGAATCTTTGGTGGCCATACTCTTTAGCAGAATGAAGAACAGTCTTCCTTTGCAGGTACCCTTCTTTTAGAGTTTTCAGATGGCAGACAATTTAAGATCTATAGATAAACATTATCTGATTATTGCACCTGTCCACCCATGACTGGTTCTCTTTGAGTATTTTTGCAAATTAAATATATTATGTGGAGAGCAGAACTAATCCTAAACCCCTAACAATGAGCAATATTCAGCTTCCATTGAGATATTAAAGATCCAGATATCTGATCAGATTGTGTTTCGAAAAAGTAATTCAAATCGTAGATATACAGATAGGACACAAAGGGAATATTACCTTTGGTAACTTTAATAAAACAAGATTGACAAGCTGAAAATTATCTAACCTCTGATCTCTTCTTTTCCTATACGAATCTAGAAAGAACAAGCAAACATAACACAAAAACAAATAACTGTAATAAAGAGATAATACATAAATAAGAGAATAAATGTCACATATTCAAATCTGGCAAGAAAATATTTGAAATAAGCTAAAAAAGTAACATAGAGTGACTTTGAAGATCCAGTGGAAAATGATTGTGGAAGTAAATTAAGAGCTTGCCATGTCATTGATGTTCCCCATAGTTGCCTTATATATGTGTCTGCCATCTTGACAGTCTTGACATGGTACTAGATGGCAAACATCTGTCACCATCAACAAATCACAGGATACTTTGATGTTGTACCTATGGGGGTAGGTGCAGCGTGGTGCAGTGGCAGTATTGACACTAAGGCCTGGGATGCACAAAAAGCATTTTATTGAGGAACTTGTAGAACAGTTGCAACAGCCTGGCAGGTTGGGAAGCACGTCCAGGAACTCACAGTCAATGCAGTAGAGAGCCAGTATTGGTAGGCCTGAGCTATAATGAATGCTTGCTAAGGGAGGTGGAGTGTGGGGTGGCTAGTCCAAACCAAGAGGGAAGTGTAGGTGTAGGCCCTGTTCTTTCCCTACTCCACTGAAACCTTCCTTACCACTAGTATTGTCCCTGACAGATGGGTAAACTCTCCCTACACTAGCTACTTTGCAAGTGCCAAAACCTGTGGGCAGGGACCACAAAACACTCTGCTTGACCCAAGATGGCCTCCAGGGTCACCTGGATGCAGCATAACCAACCAGAACGCTGCTGCAGGGGACCATAGAGAAACCATGTTTCTCTTGACTTCCTCGCCAGCTACAGTACTGCTCCGGTCAAGCGCCTTCTACAGTGGAGGAAACAGACTGCACCTATCTACGTACCAGTTAGCATAACTGACCATGTTGAGCTGTTTCCTATTACATTTTAATGCTTTCTAGCAAGCGTGTGTCACCATGAGGTCAGATGGTACCTACTCAGGGGCGGACTGAAAACTCATGGGGCCCCCAGGCAATAGAAGATCATGGGGCCCCTGTGTCATTGCCCCAACTCAAAAAAGCCTATGAAAAAGGTACCAGGGGCATCTCATGGGGCCCCCGGGCAGTGCCCAAGTTTCCAAATAGTCAGTCCGCCCCTGTACCTACTGTATGTTCAGTAGGCATGAGCAGCGTGCTTTCATCCAAAATGACTTCCACAAGTCTGAACCCCTGAACAGCATTGTCAGATCAGGAAGCTGAAAAGAAGGCATGAGACTGGAAAGACAACCAGGTATTTATGAAAACACATGACACGCAGAACAGATATGGTAGAGTATACAAAGCAATTTTAGCTGATTAGAGTAGTTTTACATACATTTTAAATGCAAGTAGTACTAATGAGTGAAAGGAGCAAAAAACATGTTGCTGCTGAATGACAGCTCCTTCCTCTCCAGATTTATAAACAAAGCAGCTGAAAGATCCAGGGTGACGTAATTGACCACATATAGTCAAAACATATGTGGCCAAAGAGGTCAGCCAACATTCATGCCAGATTTGTTGACATTCAGTAGTCAACTGGAAAGCTGTCATTTTTGGCAGGAGAGAAAAAGGAGTGGATCGTTGTGGCTCTGGTTATCAGGGCATCAGTCATCATGACTGATGATGGATCTACATTGCTTGACAAAGTGATTGACATTGGATTTACATTGTTGGATTTTTTTTTTTAAATTGATGGTGTGTTTATTTATTTTGTCAATATTTTAGTAATATGTCACCGAATGACTTCAGGTTCAGGTAGGCGAACTGGCATGTCTGGCCATTTAGCTTGCCTGTTACTACAAACAGCTTGGCTTAAGGAAAATGGTGCCTGTCAGCAAAAAGACTCGGCACACTGTAAATCCAATATAGGCGAGGAATGGCTTCAGCTTCATTTCCTACCAATAGGAGAACCCTCTAACGTGTTTCATCCATGGTGGGCTTAATTGTAGAATCTCTATGATTAAGCCCCACATGAGCAAAATGTGTTAGATGGGTTCTCCTATGGGTGGAGAACAAAGCTGAAGCCATTTCTCGCCTGTATTGGATTTACAGTGTGCTGAGTCTGTGTACAGATGAGCACCATTTTTCCAAAGCCTCTCTAGAACCTGGTGACTTGGTGTTTACCACGACCAGCACCAGTGAACAGTAGGACTAGTCAGCTGGTTTAGAAGCCTGGCACATCTAAGCAGTACCATTCTTTTTGTTTTTGTCTACATATACTAATAGCTTGATTTCAGGTTGACCCAAACTAGAAGCTCATCCCTGGCAAACAGTCTAAGTTCCTGAATTTGCAAGAGGCTGATACCAACTCCTGTCCATGTACAGCAGAGCTCAGAGCAGGAGAAGCAGCACAAGGGGCCAATCAATTGTGTTGTAGTGCAAAGAGTGTGCTAATAAGAGAAGACAGCAGAGTAACAGAGAAATTAGCTCATTGGTCTGCTACTTCTCCTTTCACTGTCTAGATACATAAGTTGGGGGCAGGGCCGGGACAAGGGGTGGGCGGGAGGAGTGGCTGCTCTGGGCCCAGTGGTTTACTGTAGGGATGGGGGCACCTTTGTTCTGTTGCAAGGATGACAGGAGTAGTGACAGCGGCTGTGATTTTGAAATAAAGTGACTGCTGGGCGCAGGGGCGGACTGACAATTCATCGGGCCCCCGGGCAATAGCAGATCATGGGGCCCCTGTGTCTTCGCCCACACCCAAAAAAGCCTATGAAAAAGCCAATGAAAGGTACCAGGGGCATCTCATGGGGCCCCCTACTGACCTGGGCCCTTGGGCAGTGCCCGAGTGCTCGAATGGTCAGTCCGCCCCTGGCTGGGCATATGATCCCCTAAGCTTGCACCTTATGAACGGGATGGGGATGCAGTTTGCGATTCTAGCCCTGGGAGCTGGATGACCTTGTCCTGGGCACTGACTGGGAGTCTCAGATCTTGTTTCTACTTCCAGTTTAGCTGCATCATTTTTGAGTAACTACTAGTCACAGTCACATACCTAGCTCCAGCCATAATTAAAGCTGAACTCCAGGTATGGAATTTTTGGATAGCAACATTGGTTCAACTTGATCCAATCTATGTATGCATGTTTCAATCTGGCCATCTCTGGGAAAGTGGAGAATCACTACAGTGATTCTCCCTGTTTTCCGGGTCTGGTCCCTTACTAAGAGGTTTCTCTGCTACATAGTGAACAATGGGGTCACTCACTTGGTACAGGTGTCAATCAGCAGTGGATAATCCATTAATCTAGATGACATGCCACAGACCCCTTTTTAAAGCCATGATCCTCACAAACAAGCATACCTGTTCATCGTGGCATGCTGAGTATATTGATTTATAGCTTTTCCTCCTTCTCACTCAAATGTCAACAGATCTCTCTCTCTCTCTGCATGGGAACCATTAAGAGAATGTTTTTCATTTTTCAATGCAAAAAGCAAAAAAAAAGCATACTCTGACAAGGTGGAGATCATGATGTCCCCGTCCCACCCAGGATAAGGGGGTACCACAAGTCCTCCTGTATGGGGCCCAGGCCAACAGGGGGGCCCAAACAACTGGGTGAATTGGATGTGAGAAAGGAGGGTCAGCAAGGCTGGGGGGCAATTACTGGAACCGATCCCCTGTATGGCTCTCTCTGCAGCAGCTGAAAGCTGGCTTCTTCTCCTCTCCATCCCACTGGCTCTCAGCTGCTGCAGAGAGAGCCATACAGGGGATCAGTTCCAGCAATTGCCCTTCTGCCGCACCCATCACCCTCCCTGTGCACCATACGTTTCCCCCCTGATGCCCAGGCCCCCATGTGTGCCCACCCCTGCTGGTTTCTCTCCTCTCCTTTCCACAGGCAACTGCAAGCACACAATAGGATCCTTCAGAATGGAGAGTGGGTGAATCGACCAGTATATATGTCATGTTTACTAGCTCCTTCCTTTTCTGAATGAACACAATGAGTGATCGGTACTAATCATTCACTGTGTTCATTCATAACTGAAGCATCCTAAGCTTTGTTTTTTTTTGGGAGGAAGGGGGCTGTCGGGTTGGCTGTTTGGGGCCCTGTGGTATCTAACAGCAGCCCTGGCCCCACCTCTTCACTTTTGAGGAAATTGGAAAGATAGCGCTGGACCTCTAAGTTTATTTTACTGTTATTGTTATCTTAAGGTATTAATATTGGTGTAAATGATCTGATCCTGAGCAGGTGGCTTCTCCACCCCCAGAGGATCTCCACAGTCTCCTTGGCTTGTAGTGTGATGTAAAAAGAGTTGAAATTGAAGGAGCCACACCATTGCTAAGAGGTCCAGATCTAATTTTACTCCATCAAAGGCCAGAGGTACAATTTAAAAAGTATCCAACGTGTTTCAAAAAGTGTTATGGCTTGACTGGCAACAAAGTGAACAAACCAGAAGTGAACTGGCCCTACAATGGTATTTTTTTTAGTGTGAATTAAAAGCACAGGTCTAATCAGAAGCTTGTTTGGCAAACAAGCGGCCGATTAGGCATGTGCTTTTAAACAGTTCTCTGAATGGCGCCTGTGAGGAATCACAGATCTGCCAACATTTAAATAAGAAGGAGGAAAAACCTAAATCAATAAACTCAGCATGCCAAGACGAACAGGTGGGCTTGTTTGTGAAGATTGTGGCTTTATAAAGGGGTCTGTGGCATGTCATCTAGATTAACGGATTATCCACTGCTGGATAAGAAACTTGGAAATATCCCTTCCAACACAGAACCTTTAATTGGTCAAAGGAAAGGAAGGTACGTAAATGTGTTGCCAATAAATGTGCCATGTTACTAGAGAATACCTTGTTGTTATACAGAGTTACAAGTTACCAGAATAATTTGGTTAAAGAGATATTAAAGAAAGTGACATGTTACCTAAAAGACTGGTATCAGAGAAACTGTTGTTTGGAAAGAGCATAATGATTTTGGCAAAAAATGTATTTTTTTTCTGGGATTTAATGATTTTGTCATTTGCAAAACAACAGTGTATTTATTTTTTATTTATTAAGCAGGTATTTTTGAGGACGGAGGATGTATTACGGACAATATAGCTTAGTTCATTCCATGTTCTTTGTATTTGTGTTTTTTTTTCTCTTTTTTGTCTGAGCACCACAAACCAAAAACACAATTTAAATAGATTTTTAATATTCAAAGAGAATTCCCCCATCCATCCATGTCTCCATGCTTTAAAACACCCCTTAGCATTTATAGCCACAGCCATCTTGAGTAAGCATTTACTTCATGTAACCCATTTGCCCATGGCTCAGGTTTAGCTGAGAAATCCCTCCCCCCCCTCTTCTGAATATCATTTACCTCCACGGTCTCCACTCTATAGAAGAGAAGAAAGGAAGGAAGGAAAAGAGAAAATAAAAAAAGGGAAGGAAGGAAGGAAGGAAGGAAAGAAAGAAAAGAAAAGAGAAAATAAAAAAAGAAAGAAAGAAAGAAAGAGAGAAAGAAAGAAAGAGAGAGAAAGGAAGGAAAGAAAAGAAAAGAGAAAATAAAAAAAAGAAAGAAAGAGAGAATGAAGGAAGGAAAGAAAGAAAGAATGAAGGAAGGAAAGAAAGAAAGAAAGAAAGAAAGAAAGAGGAAGGAAAGAAAATAAAAGAGAAAATAAAAAAAGAAAGAAAGAGAGAAGGAAGGAAGGAAAGAAAGAAAGAAAGAAAAAGAAAGAAAGAAAGAGAGAGAGAAAGGAAGGAAAGAAAAGAAAAGAGAAAAGAAAGAAAGAAAGAAAGAAAGAAAGAACACCCCTTAGCATTTATAGCCACAGCCATCTTGAGTAAGCATTTACTTCATGTAACCCATTTGCCCATGGCTCAGGTTTAGCTGAGAAATCCCCCCCCCCCCTCTTCTGAATATCATTTACCTCCACGGTCTCCACTCTATAGAAGAGAAGGAAGGAAGGAAGGAAAAGAGAAAATAAAAAAAGGGAAGGAAGGAAGGAAGGAAAGAAAGAAAAGAAAAGAGAAAATAAAAAAAAGAAGGAAGGAAGGAAGGAAGGAAAGAAAGAAAGAAAGAAAGAGAGAAAGGAAGGAAAGAAAAGAAAAGAGAAAATAAAAAAAAGAAAGAAAGAGAGAATGAAGGAAGGAAAGAAAGAAAGAAAGAGGAAGGAAAGAAAAGAGAAAATAAAAAAAAGAAAGAAAGAGAGAAGGAAGGAAGGAAAGAAAGAAAGAAAGAAAGAAAGAAAGAGAAAGAAAGAGAGAGAGTGGCCCTCCACCACCTCCCTCACCCGCACAACACCCTCCCGCCTCCATGTCCTACCGCAACCTAGTATCTGTCCCCCTGCTCCCTAAAATCTCCCCCCCGTTTTCATGTGCACTCCTGAACGCCCGATCGGTGTGTAACAAGCTTACCGCCATCCACGACCTCTTTGTTTCCCGCTCCCTCAACCTCCTGGCGATCACGGAAACCTGGATCCAGCCCACTGACTCTACCTCCCCTGCTGCACTCTCCTATGGAGGTCTCACCTGGACCCACTCACCCAGACCTAACGGTCGTAAAGGTGGTGGGGTTGGTCTGCTCCTGTCACCGCAGAGCACCTTCCGAGTCCTCCCAAACCCCCCTCCCTATCCTTCTTCTCCTTCGAGGCCCACTGTGTCCGACTATTCTCCCCAACCCCCCTGAAGATTGCTGTGATATACCGGCCTCCTGGATCCATACCCCGCTTCCTGGAAGACTTCTCCTCCTGGCTACCCTTCTTCCTCTCCTCTGAGCTACCCACCATCATTCTTGGGGATTTCAACATCCCTGTCAACCTTGACAACCCAGACACAGCCCGTCTCCTCCACTTAACCTCCTCCTTTGCACTTGCACAGTGCATACAATCCACCACCCACTCCGACGGGAATATCCTTGATCTTGTCTTCTCCAACCGCTGCGCTCCCCACAACCTCACTAACACCCCCTTCCCTCTCTCTGACCACAACCTGATCACCTTCTCTATCTCCTCGTCCTCCAACGCCTACCCCTCCAAATGCCACACTACTCCGCAACCTTAACCCTGCCCCCCTCCACTCTGCAGCTGATCAACTCCACGACCGCATCCTCCCCCTGTCCTGCCCCGACTTGGCTATGACTGCCTACAACAACGCGCTGACAGCAGTTCTTGACTCACTAGCGCCTTTAACCACACGCAACATCAGACTCCGACCGCTCCAGCCCTGGCAGACTGATCACACCAAAACCCTCAAACGACGCAGTCGTGCCCTGGAGCGACTATGGCGCAAAAAAAAATCCCAACAAGCTTTCACCTGCTACAAATCTGCCTTCCGCACCTACACCTCCTCCCTCCACGCAGCCAAACAAGCCTACTTCCTGACCCTCATCAAGGCCCTCTCCTCCAATCCTCGCCGACTCTTCTCCACCTTCAACTCTCTACTCTCTCCACCCCCACCTCCACCCAGCACCTCACTCACCGCCCTTGAGATTGCCAATCACTTCAAAAACAAGATTGACACAATTCGCAAGGACATTGCCGCAACTCACACGCCCTCTCAACCCGTCCCCTCTCACACAGCTACCCCCTCATCCCCCCTCCCCCTCGACATTACCCGCAGGGACTTCGTCACTGCTCAAACTCCCTCCAACCCCGTTCCCCCTCACTCAGCTACCCCCTCATCACCCCTCTCCCACGGCCCCACCACTGCTCTGACCTCCACTCCCACCCCACCCTACATTCCTCATACTGAAGCTCCCCCAACACTCCACACCTTTGACCTTACTACCATCGAGGAAGTCTCCAAGATCCTCTCTGATGCCTGCCTCACCACCTGCCCCCTCGACCCTATCCCCTCACAATTCCTACGACCTCCCTCCCCCTCCATCCTACGCTCCTTCACCCACATCTTTAATCTCTCCCTCTCCTCCGGCACTTTCCCCTCCCCACTGAAGCATGCACACATCACCCCCATACTTAAAAAGCCCTCCCTGGACCCCAATGACCCGAACAACCTCAGACCCATCTCCCTGCTCCCACTTACATCTAAACTCCTCGAGCGTCTCGTCTACTCCCGCCTATGCTCTCACCTCAACGACAACAACCTCCTCGATCCCCTACAGTCTGGCTTCCGCCCCCTACACTCCACCGAAACCGCCTTACTCAAACTCTCCAACGACCTTCTAACCGCCAAAGCTAATGGCCACTATTCAGTGCTCCTACTCCTTGACCTCTCTGCGGCCTTCAACACAGTTGACCACCCCCTCCTCCCCAAAATACTACACTCCCTCGGCCTCAGAGATTCTGCTCTCTCCTGGCTCTCATCCTACCTGTCACAACGCTCTTTCAGCGTTACCTATAATGCTACCACCTCCCCCTCACTCCCCCTCTCTGTTGGGGTCCCTCAAGGCTCTGTCCTTGGGCCCCTTCTCTTCTCCATCTACACCTCCTCCCTTGGCCAACTCATACACTCTCACGGCTTCAACTACCACCTCTATGCCGACGACACACAAATCTATCTCTCAACCCCCCACCTCACCCCCTCGGTCTCTGCCCAAATCACACACCTACTGAGCGACATATCAGATTGGATGTCGCTCCACTTCCTTAAACTGAATCTCTCCAAAACCGAGCTCCTTGTCTTCCCCCCAGCCCGAACCCCACCCCCCATTGACTTCTACATCACATCCAACAACGCCAATATCAAACCCGCTCTGCAGGCCAGAGTACTTGGTGTCATTCTGGACTCCAACCTATCCTTCCAGCCCCAAGTCCAATCTTTAACAAACTCGTGCAGACTCCACCTCCGCAACATCGCCAAAATCTGCACGTTCCTAACCCCAGAAACCACTAAACAGCTCATCCACTCCCTCATCATATCACGACTCGACTACTGCAACTCCCTCCTCACTGGCCTGCCTCGCCGCTGGCTATCCCCGCTTCAGTCGATCCTGAATACGGCTGCCAGACTCATTCACCTTTCCAACCGCTCCATTTCCGCCACCCCCCTCTGCCAATCCCTCCACTGGCTTCCGATTGCGCAACGGATCAAATTTAAAATCCTAACACTGACGTACAAAGCTGTCCACTATACTGCCCCGAACTACATCACTGACCTAATATCCAAGTACCGCCCAGCACGCACACTCCGCTCCTCACAAGACCTCCTTCTCTCTAGTTCCCTGGTCTCCTCCTCCCATGCCCGCCTCCAGGACTTCTCCAGGGTGTCACCCATCCTCTGGAACTCCCTGCCCCAACCCATCAGATTATCACCTACTCTCCTCTCCTTTAGGCGCACCCTGAAAACCCATCTCTTCAGGGAAGCCTACCTCACCCCCTGCTAACTTGCTGACCTCCTCCACTCTTCCTACCACTCCATCCCCCACAGCTATCTCCTCCTGTGCCACCATCCCCTCCCTCCTAGATTGTAAGCTCGAAAGAGCAGGGCCCTCGATCCCCTCATGTTTTGCATTGTATTGGTATTGTTCTGTCACATGTTCTGTCCCCCTTTGTAATGTACAGCGCTGAGTGAACTATTGGCGCTTTATAAATACTGTATAATAATAATAATAATAATAATAAAAAGGAAAGAAAAGAAAAGAAAAGAGAAAATAAAAAAAAGAAAGAAAGAGAGAATGAAGGAAGGAAAGAAAGAAAGAAAGAAAGAGAAAGAAAGAAAGAAAGAGGAAGGAAAGAAAAGAAAAGAGAAAATAAAAAAAAGAAAGAAAGAGAGAAGGAAGGAAGGAAAGAAAGAAAGGAAGGAAGGAAGGAAAAGAGAAAATAAAAAAAGGAAAAGAAAGAAGGAAGGAAGGAAAGAAAAGAAAAGAGAAAATAAAAAAAAAGGAAGGAAAGAAAAGAGAAAAGAAAGAAAGGAAGGAAGGAAGGAAGGAAGGAAGGAAAAAAAAGAGAAAATAAAAAAAAGGAAAAGAAAGAAAGAAAGAAAGGAGGGAAGGAAGGAAGGAAAAGAGAAAATAAAAAAAGGAAAAGAAAAGAAAGAAAGAAAGAAAGAAAGAGAGGAAGGAAGAAAAGGAAGGAAGGAAAGAAAAAAAAGAAAAAAGAAAGGAAGGAAGGAATCCCTCTTACATTATAGTACTCAATGGGAGGCAAGAGAGAAAAGAAGGGGGGAGACTTCACTCACAGTGAATCCGCATCTGCACCTTTCCTTCTGCACCTTTCCTCTTCTCCCTGCACTTCAAATGTCCTGTGGGTGGGGCAGACACAGGGGCAGAGGGAGGGGCAGGAGGAGTAGGAGCCGAAGCATCTCTCTCTCCTCTCCTGTCCCTGTGTGTGTGTGTGGGGGAGAAGCTGGGGGCATTGTGGGAGAACTGTCAGTGCTTACTCTCTCAGCTCAGGTGCAGCTGAAAGAAGCTAGATAGGAGGAGCAGCTGCATATAGAGGAATCCATCTCTTCATATTCCTCCTTCAGCCACTGAATACTGCTTCTCTTCTCCTGCAGGTATTCTGCGGCTGCAGGAGGAACATAGAGAGATTGGTTCCTTTATAAGCAATAGACCTCACTGTTTCACCCATCCAGGCCTACAGGGGGCCACACAGGCCCCCTTCAGCATGGGATCGGGTAGCAATTGCGACCCCTGCGACCCCTGTAGCTACGCCTCTGAGTACATGGGATGTTCACTAGTCATTTAAAGTGTAAAGAGACAATAATCTATGCCCGCTATGAAGGCTGGTAACTTACTGAGGAAACATGAAGAAGGGATGTCTATCTAAGAACTAAACTAACTGGTCCCAACATACAGGAGATCTGGGCTATACCATTGACAGACATAGAATTAATAAGTTGTAATTACACGGAATTGACACTAGTGGGTTTGTTTACTAAATCAGGAGAATGCAAAATCTGGCACACTTTTACATAGAAACCAATCAGCTTTTAACCTCAGCTTGTTCAATTAAGCTTTGGCAATAAAACCTGGAAGCTAATTGGTATCTAAGCAGAAGTGAGCCTGATTTTCAGTCTCCAGCTTTAGTAAATAATCTCCTAGATATCAGCATCAAGGCATTACATACACAATGAGATCTTTTTTTTATTTTTATTTAATTTTCAGTAAGAAAATAAAAAAGACAACATTTTTACAAAAATATTCACATATACCCATTCCATTATTCTCCCCTTGAAGTTATTTTTTCATTTAACAATTTTTCAAATGGATACATGTCCTCCGACGTCCTCAAATACACAATGAGATCTAATGAAGCAGTAAGGCTACGTTCACACTAGCCTTGTGTGCAGGCGGCAGAGAGGCGTTTGGGAAGCATTTTTACCGCTTCCCAAACGCCTCTGCCAATTCTGCACATTACAACACATGGTGCTGTTCTAACAGGAGCGTTTGCGTCGCGTCGCGTTGCGTCGCGGCAAAACGGACGCCTCTGGTCGAGTCAGGAGGCTTTGAAGCCTCCTATTCTCGTCTATGGTGCCGCTCCGCAAAAGCCCGGCCGGCGTTTGCGGTGCGGTTGCGACGCGGTTGCGGGGTGTTTGCGGAGCGGTAACACCACTCAAATGCATTATAGGCGTTTGTGGGGCATTATTAACGCTCGGCAAACGCCTAGCAACCGCCGCTAAACCGCGCATGCGGCGTTTGCGGAGCGTTTGCCGAGCGTTAAAAACGCTCCGCAAACACCAGACCAACGCTTGCCAAACGCTATAGGGGCGTTTGGCAAGCGTTGGCAAAACAGCCTAGTGTGAACGAGCCCTAATGGATACATGATAAGAGTTCTAGAACACTCCAGCTAACACTTTTTAGGTAGTTAAAAATTGACCACCCCTGTCAGTGTTAAATGGTTTGTTTCAACCCTTTACTTGCTACTTTTGCTGAAGCTTGGTCTGCTAAAGGAAGTTGAAAAATAACAGACTTATTGGCTAGATCAAAAAAGTAAACGAATGCAGCCACCATATCTAAGAATTGGTTAGCTGCAGTTGAATACATTCTTGTTTTTGAGTTTAATACCACTTTAACCACCTCCTGTCCAGCCGTTGTATATAAATGGCCAGACGGTGGCAGTGCAGGGTCGGGGTGGCCGTTTATAAACGGTCTCCCCGCACCCTGCTTGTGCGCACTCCCTGTGAGCGCGCAGCACCGCGATCCGGTGCCCGCTGTGTCCTCCGGACACAGTGGAACACCGATTGTCGGACCATGTGATCATGTGATCGCTGATTGACCAATCAGTGTTCACATGCAAAGTAGTAAGCAAGATGTCACTTGTGACATCATTGCTTACTACATGTGAAATCTGTGAATGATCACAGAGGTCACATGGTACAAGGCTATTCACAACAGCCTTGTACCATGTGACAAGCTGTGACCAATCACAGCTCACTCAGTAGTTCTCAATGGCTGCAAGACTGCAGCTAGAGAGAAGGAGACATGATTGCTTTTACATCCTTTATGGGTGTAAAAGCAATCAGTGTACAAAAAAAAATAAAAATCTTCATCACCCCCCACAAGTAGTACAGTGTCACCATGGTGACACTGTACTGCTAGGGTGACAGTATGTAAAAAAAATAATAAATAAAAAAATAATATTAAAAAATTTAAAAAAGTTAAATAAAATGTTTAAAAATTATACTTTTGGTTATAAACTAACTTGGATTATTTTTTTTTTTTACTAAAAATATAACGGAATACATTTTTACCAAGATTTATGTTGAAATACTATTTATTTGCAAAATTTTATAAGAAAATCACTTTTTTCAAAATTTTTGGACATTTTAATTTACATAGCAAAAAAAATAAAAATCCCAGGGGTGAATAAATACCACCAAAATAAAGCTTTATCTGTCTCTAAAAAATTCTAAAAAATTAATATGGTTACAGTGTTGCATGACTGCGCAATTGTCATTCAAAGTGTGATAGCACTGAAAGCTGAAAATTGGCCTGGACAGGAAGGGGGTAAAAGTGTCCGGACTGGAAGTGGTTAAAAACCTCAAATATTGAAGCTACTGAGGGATTTTCTTTGGCATAAGAACTGATTCAGGATAATATAAAGGAGCTTCGGCAACCCTAAGGAGCCCTATAAAGCCCATTTTACCAAAATGGAGAAATTTTGCCAAAATCTTCAGTTTTTTACCAATATTAGAGAGAAATTAAAACTCTTCAATCCACTCTTCTCTAGTAACTCATAACTATTGTATTATAGTTTATATTTTTCCTCATTTTGCTTTTATAGAGTTCTCCTTCAAATGTCTTCATTAGTGGCCATGATATTTTTCTTTTGTACTCTAATTGTTATTAGCCGATATTTTCTAAAAGCCAGCTTGGGTCTTCATAATTCAGGTCAAATAAAGAGAAAATAAACACATACTTCTATTAGCGGGGTTTCATTTTTCCAGAAACTGGGTTAAACCAAGTTCAACTAGAGCGTGGGGAAATCAGCGCCGGAATAAAAACAGGAGACGACGTGGAAAAACGACTTTGTGCGACTTACTTTTGCCATTTAAAACATAACAGATCATCAGCCTTGGCGTGTTTGCTATAAAACGATGCTAACTAGCTTCTAGAGGAACATTAGCCTGAAACTTGGCATTATTAAAAGACAATCTTGAATTCTGTCTTTATTGCTGTCCCAGGAAAATAGAGACGTGCAAAGTTGGGCAGCCCGCTGTTTAACGCATACAGTAGAGCTCGGCTTAGCATAAACATTTCATTCCAACCTATAAAATTTGCATAAGTGTAAGTGTTGCATTAGGTCGGTCGCTGCGGCTGCAATTTCAGTGCCAATAACACCGGACTCTTTATTATAAGCTGAATTTGATACTTTGATGTTGGTAGTGGAAGATAATGATTTGCTTTTTTATAGAATATCAATAAGACTGTAATTGGAAAAGTCAAGAGAACATTTAATGGACACACACAAAAAAAAATAAAATAAAAATAATGAGAAGCAGTCACAAATAGGCTTATGCAAGAACTTAAATATTCAGTTTAGGGGCTCAACAACAATAGCGGTGGGGTGCAGTAAAAAAAAAAAGAGGCCATGGTTTTACCATCCCTCACTGGCTACCTACTTTAGCTGCAAACAGGGCTGGGACATGGGGTGGGCAGGAGGGTCAGCCGCCCAGGGCACAACTGTAGGGGAGGGAGTCCCCTCACCACATGCAAGCTTCAGATCAGTGGATAGGAACCAGTGGACTTTAGCTTCATGTATGTTCTGACAGCTACTGCTGCCATGCTGTTCTCCAACATACCCGCTTTCTGCCCCATCCGCCCACAGCTGACACAAAAACACACAGGGCTGGGACATGGGGTGGACAGGAGGGTCAGCCGCCCAGGGCAAAACTGTAGGGGAGGGAGTCCCCTCACCACATGCAAGCTTCAGATAAGTGGCTAGGAACCAGTGGACTTTAGCTTCATGTATGTTCTGACAGCTACTGCTTCCAAGCTGTGCGCCAACCATTTGGAAACTCGGGCACTGCCCGAGGGCCCGGGGTCAGTAGGGGGCCCCATGAGATGCCCCTGGTACCTTTTTCATAAGCTTTTTTGAGTTTGGGCAAGGACACAGTGGCCCCATGATCCCCTATTGCCCAGGGGCCCCAGGAGTTGCCAGTCCGCCCCTGGCGCCAACATACCCGCTTTCTTCCCCATCCACCCACAGCTGACACAAAAACACACCATACATGCGCAACTACCTTTTAGCCACAAGAAAGCAAGCAAATGGCCACATGTGGGAAGTGCACACCCCATGCCAACCATGGACAACCAGAGCAAGAGGGCAAAGAATGAGCACATGGTGGTACATGGTGGTACATCCATTCTACTGCATTGGGGGGGGTGCAGTTCTCTATCCTTTCTTGGGCACTGGATGAACCTGTCCCAGTGCGGGCCAGAGGTGTACACATGCAAAGTATTGTGGCTGCAGAAGGATCTATACCCCTTGTTGTTGCACAGGCGTACTGTGCACAGAACATGTCAATAGAACCAGAAATGACTTCTCCTGCGCTCTATGACCCAGAATAAGGGTGGATGGATGGAACCCGAACTTGAAAAATTCGACCACCAATGCATATAGGGTTGTGCAGCTCTAAACAAGGCTGGGGAAGCCCAACCAGTACTGCAATGTGAAACAAAAAAGAAAGCGCATCAACCTTGCGCATTACCTCAGTAAACCATAATTTTATTAAATTCAGAATGATACTCACAAACAACAAAGTAAATCAAGCATGTAAGTCCTCAAAGGAACTTTAGAAATGTGAAGCCTGTGCGAGTCACATCAGAGTACACTGACGCGTTTCGAAGGGCATCCCTTCTTCATCAGAGCTAACCAAATTATGGTTTACTGAGGTCATGCGCAAGGTTGGTGCTTTCTTTTTTGTCTCACTTTGCAGTACTGTCCACAGAATACATCCCATTCAAGTGAATGGAGCTACTCTGCAAGCTCCCCGCAAACACATGCATTGCTAGTGTGAGCTAGTGCACTAGTGCAAGCTTCAAGGGGTTAAAGCAGGTGGTGAGAAGGTGATACAATGCCTTCCCATGGCCTGTCAAAAACAAGGATCGCTTTTCAGAGAACACCACTACTGAATAAGCCGTTACAGTTGAGCAAAAACAATTTTGGACATTAGCACTTTAAAATATAGTACCACCAATGAAGTGTGTCCTATGCATGGCTGTTGATGGGTTCATAAAAAAACTACTTTATTTTAGCCCTTACATTACAGTGCAACCCTGAACTTCTGGTGCTGAGAGTTACAGTTCAAGGTGGAGGACAGATTGTCTCTCGCAGGTGACAGAAAACTCTTATAAAAGCCCAATCACATACCCAACTTAATATTGAAATTTAAAGGCCCCCTTCTGTTCTTACATGGGGTGAAGACCAGAGGAAGGTCATAGAAACCTAGGCCCCGGGGCCAGATGTGGCCCTTTGCTTGCCCCTTGGGGCACTATTCCATCCATGCCTGGCATCAATGATGGGGTGCTATACCTCCCACTTACATCAGTGATGGGGTGCCATTCCTTCCACTGATACCACCAATGGGGCACTATTCCTCCCAATAAAATGATAGGGCATTGTTTTCTCTAATGCTCGGGCACTTTCAACTCCCACTTAACTGAACTCTAGGGTAGATACACAAGACACAACCTAATGCAGCTCTGTGCTCATTAAAATGGTATTAAACCCAAACAGGGGCGGACTGACAACTCATGGGGCCCCGGGCAATAGGGGATCATGGGGCTCCTGTGTCCTTGCCCAAACTCAAAAAAGCCTATGAAAAAGGTACCAGGGGCATCTCATGGGGCCCCCTACTGACCCCGGGCCCTCGGGCAGTGCCCGAGTTTCCAAATGGTCAGTCCGCCCCTGAACCCAAAGCAAACAATAATTATATTGCAGTTTACTAGTTCTTAGATATGATTACTGCATTCTTTTTTTTTTTTTTTAGTGTTCTTTCTCCTATTTTAATCTGGTAATCTGGTCAGTAAGTTTGTTTTTTTCATTAGAACAAGCTCTTTTGCAGATGTAACAGTTACAGGGATGAGACAAATCTTTCAACACTGGCATATGTTTAGCGATCTGCTGGAGTGCAGCTTTAACTTAATTTTTTAGGCTTGTTCTTTTATTTTCTTTCTTGGAAGTCACATACGTATAACCTAATGTGTAATATAGTGTACAGGTCTAATATATGGAAAGTCCACAAAAATGATGAATATACAAGCAGAGGGATTCCCTTATGGCAAAGCAATAGCGCAAATAGCAAAGAGCAGCAGATTGAAGCGGCATGTGCAGAAAGAGAATTCGGACAATAATTAGAGAGGGGTCAAGGTTAATCTAGCAATCAATAGTCTCCAGTTACTGTGAAGGCAAATTGTTTCACTGTATACAGCCTTTCCTGGAAATTTTACTTTCAAGTGGCCCTTTAGGATATGAAAATTGATTTACTTACTTTCTCTAAGGGAGTTATGGGGCCAAATAACATAAAATCATGTTCTGCAGCATCCACACTTACCTCTCTAATAGGAGAAAGAAAGGATAAAATGTCAACATTACCAACATAAAGAATGAGAGGCTACAAGGACTTTAATTAAAATACAGCATATATATATATATATACTATATTGCCAAAAGTATTGGGACATCTGCCTTTACACACTTTAATGACATCCCAGTCTTAGTCCATAAGGTTCAATAATGAGTTGGCCCACCCTTTGCAGGTATTACAGCTTCATCTCTCACAAGGTTTAGGAGGGTGTCTATGGGAATGTTTGACCATTCTTCCAGAAGCACATTTGTTAGGTCAGGCACTGATGTTGGATGAGAAAGCCTGGCTCGCAGTCTCGGCTTTAATTCATCCCAAAGGTGTTCTATCAGGGTGAGGTCAGGACCCCAAACTTGCTCATCCATGTCTTTATGAACCTTGCTTTGTACACTGGTGCGCAGTCATGTTGGAACAGGAAGGGGCCATCCCCAAACTCTTCCCAAATTTTGGGATGCTGCTGCTCGGCCATGGAAACCCACGCACTGTTGTTGGGCTAGACTGAAGGCCACACGAAGCTTGGAGGTCTTTAGCTATTGACTCTGCAGACAGTTAACAACTTCTGTGCACTGTGTGCTTCAGCATGCGCTGACCCCGCTCTGCCATTTTATGTGGTCTACCACTTGGTTCTATTGTTCCCAGTTGCTTTCACTTTGTTATATTACCACTAACAGTTGAGTGTGAAATATTTTGTAGCAAGGAAATGTCACGGATGAACTTATTGCACAGGTGACAACCTATCACGGGACCACGCTTGGAGTCACTGAGCTCCTGAGAGCGACCCATTCCTTCACAAATGTTTGTAGAAGCAGTCTGCATGCCTAGGTGATGATTTTATACACTTGTGGCCATGGAGTAATGGGAACTCCTGAATCCAATGATTTGGAGAGCTGGCCCAATACTTTTGCCAATATAGTGTATATGTTGCATCCCATTACCCTAGGGCAGATAAGGAGGACCCCCAGGTAACACAGTGGGCCAGCATTACAATTCTCAGGGGAATCCTTGAAAGTTTATGAAGTTAGAAATAAAAGGAAATTGGGTACCAGACACTTTAGAACATTTTAACCACTTGAGTACTGGACACTTTTACCCCCTTCCTGCACAGGCCAATTTTCAGCTTTCAGCGCTGTCACAATTGCATGGTCATGCAGCGCTGTACCCAAATGAAGTTTTTATAATTTTGTTCACACAAATAGAGCTTTGGCCTTGTTCTTGTACTTGTTGGTATTTGGTCTCCACTAGGTATTTTATTTCTTGCTAAATGATTGTTGGAAATGGAACACTTTTTGAGTACGGACACTTTAATAAGTTTGAAGGCATTGTGCATTATACTGTGATTAATTGGAAGCACGTGGACACTTTATATGCACAGAGAGACTTTATTGAAGCACAAAGGACACTTTACTTGAATCATGTTTAATTTTGATTTGAGTATATGAGTATATGAGCATTGCAGAGAATATACTTGTTTATTGCACGTTTAAACAAAAACCAATAGCTCCATATAAAAGTATATACAGTATAAGGGCTGCTACAATTATTATAGGCCTTGGTACAGCAGCTGTGGTGAATTAAGGGGTCTCATCCAAAGCGCTGGTTCACATTATTTAAACCACTTGATGTTGTTGGAAGAACATTTTGGATTTCTTATCACCTTCTGTACTGGAGACAATAAATCTCTAGTACTCCCCCTAATACTTAACTGAGCCCTTCAGCTCCAGAATCCCACTAATACTCACCTGAGCCCTTGAGCACCAGAATCCCCCTAATACTTACCTGAGCCCCATCTCGATCCAGCTATGTGCACGAGAGCAGTGACTTTCCAGAGTCTCTCTCTCCTTATTGGCTGAGACAGCAGCGCGAGCTAATGGAGTCAATCACAGCCAGTGAGCCAATAAGGAGAGAGGGGAGAGCGGGCCCAAGCCACGCTCTGTCTCTGAATGGATTGAGCCAGTTTGAGTACCCCAATGGAGTCAATCACAGCCAGTGAGCCAATAAGGAGAGAGGGGAGAGCAGGCCCAAGCCACGCTCTGTCTCTGAATTGATTGAGCCAGTTTGAGTACCCCCATATTGGCTAGGAGCGCTGGCAGGGGACCCTACAAGGGAGGATCGGGGCTGCTCTGTGAAATACCACTGCACAGAGCAAGTAAATATGACATATTTGTTATTTTAAAAGAATTAGCCTTTAATATCACTTTATAGGTAAACATTGTTTTACTCATTCATTACTAATATTGTGTTTTTATTGGAGTTTCTTTCTCTTACTGGAGAAGGTAGAAAATCCATAATTAAAAGCGCTAGACTCTCACACAGTGTCAGCCTGTGTTACCTGCACCGTTGATGAAGTTAACAAAGGAAAATAATGATTCTCAAATGCATCTTATCTTGTTATAGGCAGAATAATTATCACAAAAAAGAAAAAAATTAATCTGCTTTTTTTTGCAATTAACAAAATGCATTGCACCTTAACACGCATGAACTTTGGTTCGGTAATTAAGATTCAGGTATATCATTGTAATGGCCATTTCTTAAAATCATTATTCAAAGCAAAACATTTATGCCCATAAAAAAGTAATAAAGTTGTTTTTTTTTTTTGTTATTTTTTTTTTTTAATTAGGATTTTTTTTTTGTCAAACTAATCAGCTTGTAAAAGGTTAGTGGTTCTTAAGAAAATAAAAGGTAATTTTGTTTAAAAAGCCTTCAGGGCTTGGAACCAATTACACAAAGGTAGCTCAGACATTCATTACGGCATTGATCCAGCCTCGAACAAGTGGGATCTGCAGAGAGCATCATGATAACGTTATGTGCAGCTCATTAACCCCTCGCCTGCCAACGTTTGCGATATGTGACGTGTTGAACCAGGGGTGGACTGACCATTTGGAAACTCGGGCACTTCCCGAGGGCCCGGGGTCAGTAGGGGGCCCCATGAAATGCCCCTGGTACCTTTTTCATAGGCTTTTTTGAGTTTGGGCAAGGACACAGGGGCCCCATGATCCCCTATTGCCCAGGGCCCCATGAGTTGTCAGTCCGCCCCTGCGTTGAACTAACTTTAGAGATCTTCCCTATTGACTATGAGCATCAATGAGTAATGGCGGCTTGTGGTAAAGGACAGTTGTGATTACGCATTCTGAGTTATTGGAACTTGAACCTAAAAATCATTTTTTTTTTCAATTTGAGTTTGTTTAGTTTTCATTGTTATACACTATATAGTGTGTGCACACCTGACTATCAAATCTACAAGTGGGCAGGTCTTAGCGCCCAATGTGGGGACCATTGCTAATACCCTAGGAACATGGTCATGGGGCGGCGGTCATGCTGAGATCAGCATTAAGGCGGAACCCCAAATTAGAAGCGAGATGTTCCCCTTGCGCAATTCCACTTGGTAGACTTAAACACTTCAAGGTTTGCCACTTTTCCCATGTCACTGTAGACCAGTGGTCTCCAAACTATGGTCCTGGGGCCAGATGTGGCCCTTTGCTTACCTCTATCCGGCCCTTGGTGCGCTAATCCATCCATACCTGACAATAATGATGGGGCATTATTCCTCTAACTGACACCAGTGTTGGAGCATTATTCCTCCCACAGACACCAATAATGGGGTGCTATTCCTCCCACTAAAATCAACAATGGGGCATTATTATTCCCACTGATACCAACAAAGAGGCACTATTACTCCCACTAAAACTAATGATCGGATATTGATTTCTTTGATTGCACTGATGCTGGGGCATTTTCAACTCACACTGGCCACAATCATTTTGTACAGAGCATCCCTGATCCTCCTCTTCTGAGCACCAGGCTCCTCCTCTGCTGCAAGTTCTCCCATAGAACACTGCTTTCCATGAGGGCACCCATGCATGCTCGTTCTAGAGCCAATCAGTGTGTGTCTATTGACACAGACTGAGCGACTCGGCTCTACCCCCAGCTCCCTCGTCAAGGCAATTGATTGACAGGAGCAACAGCCATTGATTCCCTCTGCCCTGTGAGGAAGTAAACAGTGGTTAGAGCCACTGCTCTCATGAACATCACTGAATCAGAATGGATAAGTATAAGGTGGGCTGGGTGGATCCTGCAGAAGGTTTTTTTAACTTAATGCGCAGAATGCATGGAAGCAGTGGCGTTGATACCTGAAAATAGACCCCAGGAAGTAAAAAGAAGCAGAGAGGATTTTTCTTGGGCACCTGTCACTTCACCGCCCCCTTGGGTTGTCCTGCCTTTGAAGTCTATGAGAGTCCTTGGAGACCAGATATAGTGAATGCAGGGTCCGAGGAGACCAGATATAGTGAATGCAGGGTCCGGAGAGACCAGATATAGTGAATGCAGGGTCCGGGGAGACCAGATATTGTGAATGCAGGGTCTGGGGAGACCAGATATTGTGAATGCAGGGTCCTGGGAGACCAGATATTGTGAATGCAGGGTCCTGGGAGACCAGATATTGTGAATGCAGGGTCCAGGGAGACCAGATATAGTGAATGCAGGGTCCGGAGAGAGCGGATATAGTGAATGCAGGGTCCGAGGAGACCAGATATAGTGAATGCGGGGTCCGCGGAGACCAGATATAGTGAATGCAGGGTCCGGGGAGACCAGATATAGTGAATGCAGGGTCCGGGGAGATCAGATATAGTGAATGCAGGGTCCGGGGAGACCGGATATAGTGAATTCAGGGTCCGGGGAGAGCGGATATAGTGAATGCAGGGTCCGAGGAGACCAGATATAGTGAATGCAGGGTCCGTGGAGACCAGATATAGTGAATGCAGGGTCCGGGGAGAGCGGATATAGTGAATGCAGGGTCCAAGACCAGATATAGTGAATGCAGGGTCCGGGGAGACCAGATATAGTGAATGCAGTGTCCTGAGAGACCGGATATAGTGAATGCAGGATCCTGGGTTTAGTAACACTTTAGGGATCTGGATAGTAGACAGCGCAGAGCTAGGGACTGAGACCAAACAGAGGTCAATCTCTCTAAGTGTATATAAAATCTAAAAAGGGAAGTCCTCTCTTACAGGATTGTAAGCAGAAAGGTCTCCATTAACATATTTCCCCTCATATCCTGTTACAGATAACTGTAAAATGTTGGATTTTCCATCACTTTCTGTCTAGGTCAGGGGTGGGCAAACTTTTTGACTTGAGGGCCACAATGGGTTCATATATTGGACCCGGGGGCCGGACCAAGAGTAGATGAATGATGTGTATTACTATTCCCCCCCAAGTAGTAAGCCAAGTCCCCCCTGTGTCAATTTACTTACCTTTGCTCCACGCGTTCCTCCCGCCGTGTTCCCGCGCTGTTCCGGTCTTCAGGGCGGACTGTGAGAGGAGCCTAGCTCCCCTCACGTTCATCACGCTGCCCCGCCTACACACATCCTGACAGCCAATCACTGGCTATCAGGATGTGAGTGGCAGCGAGACTGGCCAATCATTGCATTTGAGCGCGCTGAATGATGCAAATGTTTGCCTGCCCTGGCTGTTTTTTTTTTGTATCACGCTCCGCGGGCCGGATTAAAAGGTTTGTCCATTGCTGGTCTAGGTAAAAATGGCCACCAGGCCAAATGGAGAGGTTTAATCTCACCAACTCATCACAGACAGCAATCTCCCATCTCTGCTGTATCCAAAATAATAACAAAAGCATTGGCTTTGGATAAACTTTAATGATTCTTCTATCCCCAGACCTGGGCCTACAAGACTTAGCAATCAATCCAGGTCCACTTTGACTTTATCCATGTGTTCTCTGTGCTTAGTCACAGTGGCACATCCAAGCCAATGAAGACGACACGCAATGCAGCACACGTCCGTCAAACCTTCATTGCTCAGATTTTAATAGACTCATGTAAATGAGCAATATAATAAAGCACTGCAGAGCTGATAGATCATCGCAGTTAAGAGTTAGTCATGGAAAATCCATATTCTTCATAACTTCAAGGAAAGTAAAGGTTCAGATCTAATAAATGACAGCTTTCGCTGTTCTTATTTATCCATTCCTGGAAACACATATTGGAATATGAAGAATATACTGACATGTTAACATTTCTTATTAACTGCTGCTTATTAAGGGGAATCTAGCTTTTTCAATAAACTCCAGGCAATCGATGGCTTGCAGTTTGTGTCTGCTGACAGCAGCCTCTATTGTCTATTCCACTTTTACTGTGATTCTTTAAATGACCAATAAAAATATAACTGACCCTTTTGTAATCATACAAGTAAGTTGAGGTTGAGACTGGTGGGGCACATTTATTGTGAAGCGCTAAGGGTGGGGGTGGGGGGGAGAGAGAAAAGGCTCCTGAGTTTTTGCTGGAAGAAATTTTACATCATAGGCAGTATGTTGCAGCATGTGATGGGTGTAGCCAAATTATGTATTACTTTTAAAATGACCCTGTGGCCAGGCTATGGAAATTAAAATATCAATATATTCTTATCAAACAGTAAAGGCATTTTTAAACAAGCCACTCAACTCTGTAGCTGCAGGCACTGTGGAGCAATTAATCCCCAAAGTTCAGAGCCGACGTACTGAAGTTGTGGATGTTGTACTCCCAGATGGATGAGCTCACCGTGGTACCCGGCAGTGGCAAAGCAGCTCAGTTCCCCCTGTTCCCTCTTCCAGGAATGACTCAGAGGCTTGGTTCATCATGCTCCCTTTCCCAGCAGTGACTCAGCAGCTCAGTTCCTCCTGCTCCCCCTCTCAGCAGTGATTCTGCAGCTTGGCTCTCCCCCTCCAGGCAGTCAAACAGCAGCTCTCTCCTGCTCGCCCCCTTTCCAGCAGTAATTCAGCAGCTCAGCTCACCCTGATCTCCCTCTCAACAGTGACTCAGTATATTAGCTCCCCTTCTCCTTCTGTCAGCAGTAACTCTGCAAACAAAACAAACAAAACAATTTATAAACTTTTTAACCACTTGACCTCCAGAAGATTTACCCCCTTCCTGACTAGGCCATTTTTTGTGATACAGCACGTTACTTTTGCATGGTCATGCAACTCTGTGAATAATTGATGTAATTTTTTTCCCCACAAATAAAGCTTTCTTTTGGTGGTATTTGATCACCACTGCATTGTTTATTTTTGCTCAATAAACAAAAAAAAAGACTTACAATTTTGAATTTTTTTTTTGCTTTCTTCTATAAAACATATCCAATTAAAACTTTTAAAAAATCTAATTTCTTCATGAATTTAGGCCAAAATGTATTCTGCTACATATTTTTGGTAAAAAAATCCCAATAAGTGTATACTGGTTGGTTTGCGCAAAAGTTATAACGTCTGCAAACTATGGTATATATACTGGAATTTTTATTAATTTATTTTTTTATACTAGTAAAGGCGATAATCAGCAACTTATAGCAGGACTGCATTATTGCGACAGGGAATCTGACATTAACTGAAACTTTTGACACTTTGTGGGAAGCAGTGACACTGATACAGTGATCAGTGCTAGAAATGTGCACTGACACTACTAATGACACTGGCTGTGAAGAGGTTAAACATCTAGGGCGATCAAAGGGTTAACTGTGTGTCTAACCAGTGTTTTGTGTACTGTGTTAGGTGCTTTTACTAATGGAAGTGATGGATCTTATTCCCTGCTTTGCAGGGACACAAGATCCATCACTTCCCCTCTTGTTTACATAGGCAGAGCTCCGTTGTGTGGTTCTGCCTGAAAATCGGCGGGTGACGGCGGACATCCGTTGGCCAGCACGCACTGAGCGGCTTCTGCTGTGAATAATCATAGTAGAAGCACCTTAAATTTTAAGCTCCTTTAGGGTTAGGGACTGATGCAAATGTACAAGATATATATATATGTAAATTGATGGTACCTGTAATAAAAATAACAATAATAAGTGGCCCACCAGCAGAGCGCGTGCATGCCTCCTAGGCGGAAGTGCAAAACCATGGGTATATATATATATATATATATATATATATATAAAATGAAAAAAAGTGAGCACTGATCCTAGAAAGCAGCTAGGCACTGTAAGTAACCAATAAATACTTATACAGAGTAATATAAATAAAAGTGCACCGCTAAGTGATAAATCTGAAAATTGTCCACTGTAAGTCCAGTTCATATAAAAACGTGCCAGGTGACAAATAGAAATCCACAATGGTGATCCGTGAGGAAGTAGCAGAAATACGCACTCACCAGAAGGCGGATATACATAAGCAGTATATATCAAAAGCCCATGGATCCTCGGTCAAGAAGAAACAGGTCTGGTCACCGTGGATTGGCCTTTCGTTTCCTCAAGGATGCAGAGCAAAATTCTTCCTCCTCTTAGGTGGATGCTTGGATTCCTAATAAGGACTCTGCAAAGAAGTACTCCAGTCTGGGCGCCGCCATGTTGATTATGGTCATGTGATGAGTGTAATTTTGCACAGGAGGGCTGCCCTATAGTGGTATATCTCCAAAATAACTTAAGACTTACAGTGCTCAGCATAAGTGAGTACTCCCCAACATATTTGTCAGAAAACCTTAACTTTCCTTTCAGAATCAACATTTTCTATGGGACACAATACTACAAAATACTCCCACAAATTGATTGCAAACAAGATTTGTTAATTTGCACACACAAAAAAGTGTTTTCACCAACAAATTCATTCAAGACTATGTTGCAAAAATGAATACACCCCAATGAAAGTCTTAGGAGCAAAGCTGAATTTTAGACAACAAGATCCTAATTAACAAGAATTCAACTACAGGTGAGTCTAATTATTCATTAAACAGGTGTCCAGCAGACAGCTGATTATAAAGGACGTTACTTAACAAAGAAAACTCCTTTCCATTTCATGCTGTCAGCAATGGCACCACATGGAAGAGAAATGTCACAAGTCCGGAGGACAAAAATTATTTCTTTACACAAGAAAGGTGAAGGCCACAAGAAGATTAGCAAAGCTTTACTTATCAGTCAGAATACTGTAGCAAAAGTGATACAAAAATCTAACAAAGATGGAACTGCAGCCATCTCACAGAGACGTCCAGGCCATCCATGGAGGTTAACACCTTATCAGGAGCATCTTCTGATGAGAAGGGTTGAAGAAAATCACCATGCAAGTTCACTGCAGTCAGCCAAAGAAGTAGAAAGCCAAACTGGGGTGGTTGTTTCCGGTGATACACTGCAGAGGAATGGCATGCATGGGTGTTGTCCACAAAGGAAGCCTCTCCTAAAACCCATACACAAAAAAGTCGGCCTAGAATTTGCCAGGGCCCATGCTGAAAAAGAAGAAGACTACTGGGACTCTGTACTCTGGAGAGATGAGAACAAGATAAATGTTTTTGGAACTGATGGCTTCAAAACTGTATGGCGTCGCAAAGTTGAGGAGCACAGAGAAAAATGCATGGTGTCTACTGTGAAACATGGTGGTGGCAGTGTCCTTCTGTGGGGCTGCATGAGCGCTGCTGGTGTCGGGGAGCTGCATTTTATTGATGGTGTCATGAATTCACAGATGTACTGCTCTATATTGAAAGTGAAGATGCTCCCATCACTCAGTGCAGTTTTCCAAAATGACAATGATCCAAAACACACATCTAAGGTCACTGTTGCATTTCTGGTTCAGTGGCCAAGTATTTCTCCAGATCTGAACCCAATCGAACATCTATGGGGAATTCTGAAGTTGAGCATAATTCTCCATCCAACATCCAGGCTCTAAAAGAGGTCATTCTTGAAGAATGGAAAATTTTGCAATATGTCACCAACCTGTTCATTCCATGCTTAGAAGACTTGGTGCCGTCCTTACAAATCATGGAGGTCATACAAAATACTGGATGAAGTCATTTTTGTTGTGGGCTGGATTCATTTTTCAACTTATTTTAGTAAAACTGAAGATTTTGTAATCCAAGTTATATTTTTAACCTTACTTTCATATAACAAGCTCAACAAATGTTCTATAAAACTCAGTTTTGTAAAAATTTTGGAAATTGTTCTTGTGTTCATTGAGATATTGAATAAATTCTTTCTTTTTGAAAGGGGTGTACTCATTGATGCTGTGCACTGTATATCCTGCAATACAATATGATATAGTCATCCTTTAAAAATCAAGAATGCAGCTCTTTATCAAATCTGGAAGAGAGACAGAAGGATGTAAAAATTCCTTTGATATGATCTATGATTATTCGGTGTGTTAAATGTAGCATCACTATCATATTGCTTGTATTGTGTGTAATTAGAGATGAAGGGAACACCTGTAATTCATGTTGTTGGCTCTTTTGTCAAAATGATGGAATGTTCTGCAAGAATTCCATTACCATAAGTGGATATTGGAAAAGCAAGGTATTTATCACCAGTGTTACCACATGTGATAACTCATATTTAACCTGCCGCTTAGTGTACACTAATTGTGTGCAGAGTCAGCACTGCTACCATGTAAGCTGTATAGTTTTCCACTAGAAGTAAATGGAATAAATAAAATTAAAGGAGGGCTGTACTAGGGAATGATGGTAAAAAAATTGCTTGTATACAAGAAGAACAATGTTAGCCAGTGATCAATTTCTTAAAAAAAATATATGCAGGGCAATAATTGGGCATAGCCAATGTAGGCCACGGTCTAGGGTGGCAGGGCTTCCAGGGCCGGCACACAAAGTTGTTAACTGGCCGTAACACATTCCTGTTCAAATCTCACACCTGTATACCCCTTAAGAACCAGAGTAGTTTTTTACATTTCCTCTATGTGCCAATTGATTCAGCATTAACTTTGTCATTATGCAAAATAGTAGTAAAGGCAAAACTTTTTACATTTTGTGTCCAATTGGGGAGACTTGCCTTCACTTCCTGCCCCATTGCCAAAACAGGAAGTGAGTAGAAATCCCTCCAAAGTGAGAGAATCCCTGGTTGCCACCAGAAATAGTGCACTCATTAGAGATTCCCTCTAATAAGGCTCATTCACACTAGCCATTAGGGGCAGAAAAACCATGTGGTTGAGCCAAGCTTTTAGTAAAGGCAAAACCTTTTTAATTTTGTGTCCAATTGGGGAGATTTGCCTTCTCTTCCTGTCCCATTGCCAAAACAGGAAGTGAGTGAAAATTTCTCCAAAGTGAGGGAATCCCTGGTCGCCACCAGAACTAGTGCACCCATTAGATTTCCCTTCTATTAGGACTCGTTCACACTAGCCATTAGGGGCAGTAAACCCTGGTGGTTGAGCCAAGCTTTTACTATCACAGCCCCAGTCACTACACCCACTGAACATGACCTATTCAAGTAAATTAGGCTGCTGTGCAAACTACCCTGAAACAGCGTGCAATGCATGAAGATGCGGCGTGTGAGTGCAGGGTTCAAGGAGTTATTGTGGGTGAGGAAGAAGCAATATAACTCCTCCAACCTGCCTGTCACATGCTCTATGAAGAGTAATCTGAGCTCTCTGATCACTATTCAGAGAACAAAGCTAGTTTGAACAAGCCCTTGTTGTTCTAGGGACAACCCAAAATGTGGGATTTTCATTTACTTTCACTTTCCATAAATACAGAAAACATGACAAGTAGATTGACTCAAAAAGGTCCCAGCTGGAACCATTACAGTCCTTAGTAAAGTAATCCCCTTCTAGGAGCTTGGTGTTCTCTTAATGGATTTCTTGTAATGTGACAATATGTAGGAGCTCTTGGTCCCCTTGGTGCACAGAATACCAGCATACCTGGCTATGGTGTCTGATCCCAGGACAAAAGATTGGGTAAGCTATGAACTGTCACCCGAAGACTTGACAGAACTTACATCCAACAGACCTCTCCCTTCTAGGCCCTGGGGGTGTAGAGGTATTCACACTGTCCTTGTCCTGCAGCTATGGATAGATCTGCTTTCAGACCTTCTAGCTGGACTCATTCCTCTCCAAGCTTTGCAGGCTGTCCTTCCCTGGTGGATGACAGGGCAGTGGAGCTCCCTCTTTCAGGTTCTCCTCAGCTTCCAACCTCCAGCCTGGAAGCAGAACCCCCCTCCGTTGGGGCTCCCTCCCAGAGCAACACCTCTCAACAAACCATCTTTCACCCGATTCCCATGCTAGCATGGCTCACTCATATTTATGGGCTAGTCTACCACACTGTCAGGGCCTCTTAGCTTGGGATTGGTAAGACTCCCAAGAATATGCATATTGAGGCTTTCACCCTTCCGCCTACTGGCTTCTTGAAGCTTCTATAGACCTCCAGAACCAGGTGGAGGTGATAGAGTCCCAACCTGCTAAGTCATCCAGCCTGACCTCACACCTAACCCACAGGAATTTAGGCTCACTCGCTACCATGAGCTAAAAATAAATTTACCTTACACCACCCAGTGGGCATTACACTTGTACAAAGTATTGCAAAGATATTTACAAATTAAATAAAGGATATAGAAAAACAACATGAAAATTAATTGAAAAAAAGAATAAATATTAATTGTTAAAAAAAATATAAGGAAGCAGAAGGAGAAGATTAAGTTAATTAGGGCTAGTTAGCTTTACCTAGGGGTTGATAAGGGATTTAGTAAAGGGTCACCTTTTTGATTTTCAGATAAATGAAACAGTAAAAAATGTAACAATAATGTTATGTCACATTTCTGAATGAAGCTGCTGTTTTGAGTTCCAAACACCAATCAGAAGATTTTTTTTACTCAGAAATGATTGCAGCTACTGTTGTGATAGAATGCAAATTTGTACTGGAATTTTGACAGCCAGAATTTGTTGGAAAGAGAAGCAGAGGAAGTAACAGCAGGGGAAAAGGGACAAGACATGGAAAGTATGACCATTGTACTTCAGTCAGAAGAGTGCTTATGATCGCCAGGTGCTAACAACACAACCTTTGGTGATGGCCATATTGGGTCAATGACGTCATCCAGGATGCCATGATGGTTTGTTTACAAACACCAGAACTAGATGGATTTGTGTCTTTTTTCAACCAGACTAACTATGTAACAATGTGACTTTGTGTCACGCTTACCACTAACACAGGTGGCCAGACACTATAGCTGGCTTCTGTATTCTTCACCTAAGGCAGCCCCCTTTCCCATAAGGCAAACAAGCCTACCTGTACTCAATTGGCCCCCCAGGTCTTGCTATGGTGCCTGGCCACCATGCCAGGTCAGGTGCGAACTGAGCAAAACAAACAGGTACTTGCGGATGGCAGACAGGCAGAGCAGTTCAATGACTGTCCAGTCACAATGCAGGCAAGTTTTAGATTAGTCAGGGTCAAATTCATAGTTCAAAAGGCAGGCAGAGTTCAAAGAATAGTCATTATCCGATCTCAGGTTGTAAACGAGGGATTCCACACAGCAGACCAGGACAGACAAATAGGGAGCTTGAGCATGTGTAACTAGAGCTATCACAAGCATGAGACTGCAGGTTTGGCTGGCTTAAATCAGGTTTGGTTTTCAGCCAGAGACTGGCCACATCAATCACCTTGCAGGTGGACAGACAGATAGGGAGAATGTATCACAGCCAAAACCAGGATTCTGGAATGAGACCAGCGGCTGTGATGGAGCAGGAGCGCTAGATGCTCCTGTCACAGTGTGTGTGTGTCTGTTTATTTCCATTTCAGATTTTTTTGTACCCTGTACTCTTTCTCCTGCAATGGGTAGATATCTGGGGGCCTCCTTATTATAGAAGGAACTTCCAGATTCTAAGTCCCCCGGCACACCTCCACATCCCTTTTGAAAGGGATATGTGGGGATGAGGCCCACTTGCAAGGTATCCTCCCAATGTTAAAAGCATATGACTTTGTGGGCACTATACCCAGATGATGAAACAGTGAAGTGGCGAGCGAATGACCAGATATGATTATTGCACCACATCCCTTAAAATTGCAAATAATCAATAGAGAAGATGGGACTTTCAGGGTGCATAGACATGAATACCACACATTAAAAGTTATATAATTTTTATTTCGTATTTTGGTAAAACAAGAAAGGAAAAAATACAAAAACATAAAAACAATTTCAATTCTAAGAATACCAACTGAGATTCAGACTTGGTTAGGTAAATGTAGTATACTCCCTACATGTTTCGCCCTCATGGGCTTCAAAAACGTGTAGGCCAATTAAGATTTTTTAGGTCATTTTCTTCTAGCTCTGAGCTTTCACATCCAGGGTGAGCCATTGAGTCCCATATATATGTATATATATTTGATTAAATACCCTGTATTGGATATATTAAAGTTGTTTGGTAATTGAACAGTTTTTTATTATATACTTTTAGACAGCCTTGGCGGTAGAAATTTCCTCAAACATTTTCCCTGAAGAAGCCCGTGAGGGCGAAACATGTAGGGAGTATACTACATTTACCTAACCAAGTCTGAATCTCAGTTGGTATTCTTAGAATTGAAATTGTTTTTATGTTTTTGTATCTTTTCCTTTCTTGTTTTACCAAAATACGAAATAAAAATTATATAACTTTTAATGTGTGGTATTCATGTCTATGCACCCTGAAAGTTCCATCTTCTCTATTGATTATATCCAGATGATGATGATCTAAAGCAGAGCTGTGTACTCCAATACACACAAAAGAATTTTTATGGTGCGTGCAAAAAAATATAATATTTATTTTTTTCCATCTGTGCTGCTTTTGGAGATTTTCCCCCAGTTCCTGTTTGCCAAAACCATTGCCACCATGAAAGTAAGTGAGGGAAGACGTCTAACAGAGTTGAGTATCAAAGTCAAACATGGCATTTATTCTAATCCTTCTCCACCCCATCCAATCCTAAAAAAATAGTTTGGGTTGAATATTATATTATATACTTTCAAAATCCAAAAGGTTCCTGACTACATGCTAGTGGCCATAGACCTTTGCAAAAATAAAACCCTGTACCAAACCACCTATAATGTATCCATTCTTCCCACATACTGGAACAATTTATTGGAAGAAAAACACTTTGATTTTATTTTGATTACTCTTGCAAGGTTAAACTCTGATCAATTAGGTAATTAATTATACAGATCTTTCTTAGCAACTTCTGCAAACGTGTTTAAGGAAAACTGTACAGAGTCATTAAAACTTGGCAGATCCATAGCACGGGGGCCTCAGGCTCATTTCAGAGTGCACAGAAGCAGCACGGAAAAGTCCGCTTCAAGAGATGGAGGAAAGACTATGTGCTCATCAAGGCAGAAACATAGATCTGGGTAATGACAATGCTGAAACTTGTACGTGTCATCTTTCCTAACATTATTTTAATGATTGGTAATTGATCACTTCGGCAATAGGGTAGCGCTCTGTTATTTCAAGGTAATGCTGCATGATCTGAAATCGTTCATCATCATTTCTGTATTTAAGGAGCCTTGGGGTTACAGAAGAAGAACAAGGACATTACTGAAAAAGATATTTTAAAGGGAAGAAAAATTGTTTTTTGAATAATTGGATTTGTTTTTTACATTTTTAGTGTTATAATTTTTTTTTTCAGTTATTTTCATACAATATTTATTTTCTGAACAAATATTGGATGCAAAGTACACCTATGATGCTTGGTGTGTTAGGCTTACCAAAAAGAAACCCCAGTATTGCCTTGTTTTACTATAACCTGCTACAAGTTGATGTTTCTGATGGGAGGAAATTAGGGGTGTGTTTACTATATAGGTCTAGTTTTAGCGATACAGCTACAGAGAGGCATTCGAGAATCCCTTTACTTGCATATAGCTTCAATGACAAACACTAAAGATTAATTCACAACATCTCATATTTCTTTGATATAAATGGGGAAAAAACTCACAACATATCACATCCCTTAAAAAAAAAAAAAAAAATATATATATATATATATATATACATTGCTAAAAAAAATTAAAGGAACACTTTGAAAATACATCAGATCATTCTTGTTTTGGGGGTCGTCTCATTGTTGACCATCTAATGCACTTGTTAATTTCATTAACACCAAAGCAGCTGAAAGTGATTAACAACCCCCTCTGCTACTTAACTGGCCAGATTAAATACCACAGGAGTTTAAGTGACTTGATGCTATACTCTGATTAAAAAGTGTTCCTTCAATTTTTTAAATCAGTGTATATATATATATATATATATATATATATGAAACTTCAGTCACGGAGGCACCAACTAAGTGGCACCGACAATTTGCCCTCTTTGAAGCTAAGTAAGCTTTGATATGACTCCATATTACTAGCGGAGCATGCAGTGGATGACGAAAGTGAGGTGGGTGTCTCATCACACAGCAGAAGCAAAAGAGTGTTACATCACTTCTGCTTTCAATGTGAAGCATGTAGTCACATTCACACCTGCAAATCATGTGGTGTTTCCATTTTTTTGCCCAGCTCCTGTATGTATATTATACACATAATGTCTTTAATCTTTAAACATTTGGTAGGAAACAGCCCCTTTGTTAACTGGCTCCAGCATTCACCCTCTGTTCAATTTAAGCAATAGTCTTTTTTTGTTCACAAAATTCCCATGGTTACTGATATCTTTATTAGCTGAATAATCCTTCAACATTACAAAAGTAACATTAAGATTAGGCAATCTCTGATCACCATTAGTTACCATAACAGATGAGAAAACGTGTAAAGAGCAAGCTTACATAGAAAAGTGACAGCTGAAAAAGACTGACTAGTCTATCGAGTCTGCCCGTTTCTTTTTTTTTTTTTGGAGGGGTGGGGGGGGTGTTTTTTACATTTTTGTCTGAGTATAGATCTATGCATGTCCCAAGCATGTTTGAACAATTCACTGTTGACTACCTCTGCTGGAACTTATTCCAAGCATCAACTACTCTTTCAGTAAAGTAGTCCTTTCTGAGATTAGTTTTGAACTTTTCTCCAGTTAGTTTAGGGTCATGTCCCCGTGTTCTTGATTTTGGTTTCATGTTGAAAATACTGCCCTCCTGAACCCCATTCTAAATTCTGCTATGCTTCACATGATAGCAGGCCACCAGCCCAGTCGGCTGCATCTGCAGAATTCCCCATCCCACAACCGTACATAAGAAACATGAAATACAAATATATATAAAGTATCCTCCCAGCACCACATGTCATAGTGAATCTAATACAGGGTATGGTAAAGTCCAGAAAATGTAAATGAATGAAAGTCCCATAGGAGGGTGTCACATTGATCCAATAGGTTCTTCTCCATCACTTGTAATAAATTAATTTCCCACTCACCTGAAGGTGCTGACCCCCACTCTGGGTGGTCAAATAATGCTAGGATAATCACATAACATATCGATTCCCAACTATAGGCTCTCATAAAGTGGGTCTCCAGGCTCCCCTTCTTGTAGTAGAAGCTCAAAATAAAAACGAATATACATAAAATGTGCTCTAAATGTAGTATTTATTGGGAACCATCCCACATGGGAGAAAACTATATTTGAAATATGTAATGGCAATATATTAGGGAAGAATATTTAAATAATATATTTCAAATATATTTTTCTTCCATATGGGATAGTTCAGGGTTTACAATTTCGAGTCCAGACCTACTAGCCGGTCACAAAATTTACTCTCCACCAGTTGCCCCATCCAACCTTGCCCAGGTCCGCCCCCAACTCCACCCCCTAACCCCACCCCCCAACCACGCCCCCTTAACGCTTATGAAATTGCATTTTTCTTTAGAATAAAGAGTCCAAAATATAAAACTGTACACAGTAATGTATATCCCCCTCCCCTGTGTTATGGACCACCTGGTGTACTCTAGCAGTCCACAGGACAGGATTCCCCAGGGCGCGGAGTCTAAGCCCCAGTCCGCTTGTTCACCAGAGCCCCTGATGGTGGGGATGGGCTTGGAGCGGACAGTGACCAGGTCGCGGCCCCTGAGTACACCCACCTGACGTAGAGGAATCACCAGAGGTAATGACAGGTAGAGAGCCTGACGTGAAGAGGCAGACAGGTCTGGAGAGTAGCAGCTAATCCGTGCGGGTCGGATAGATGGCTGAGCAATAGCGTGGTCAAACGGGCCAGGTCAGTAACAGAGGGGTCAGCGTAGTACAAGGCAGCAGGCAGAAGAATAGTGAGGTCACTCACCGGGGTCGGTACCAGTAGTTCAGATCAGGTAGGGATATCCAAAAGAGAGGTCAAACTTAGCCAGGGGTCAGAGCAGGAGAAGTCAGCAGGGTCAGGTCCAGGCAGGTCAGCAACGAATCTCAAACAACAGCAATACAGGAACACAGGAACAAGATCAGACCATATAGCAACTTGTGTCTGTGCAGGGCTGGTTTAAGTAGCCCGCCCTGCACCTGACAGGCGCAGCCTAGGTCTTAGTGCCTGCCAGCACCGTCATAGGTGACGGGTGCGCCTGGGTCCTAGTGCCCTGCTGCCTGCATGTCTTGACAGACACCTACGCATGTGCAGACCCATGCGTTGCGATGGTCCCTGACATTGCCCCCCCCCTATGGGCATCCTCCGGGTGCCCAACTGATCTCTCCTCCGTGGGTGGCTACGATGAAATTCTCGGACAAGTCTAGGGGCGTGAACATTTTGAGCCGGCTCCCAGGAATTTTCCTCAGGGCCGTAGCCCTTCCATTTTATCAGGAACTGTGTTTGGCCACCCCTCTTCCTGCAATCCAAGATTGATTCTACCTCAAATTCCTCCTGTTCGTTGACGGTTATGGCTTCCGGGGGTTTGGATCTTCGATCAGGGAAAGGATCCGGTACTGCTGGCTTTAGTAGCGAGACATGAAACACTGGGTGAATCTTCCAGGTCCCTGGTAATGAAAGTTCATATGCCACATCGTTAATCTTTCGTTTGACCTGTAATGGGCCCATAAACTTGGGCCCCAATTTCCTCGAAGGACAAGACAACTTTAAGTTGGTAGTTGCCAGCCAGACCTGATCCCCTGGTTTCAAGATCAGTTCCCCTCTTCTTTTCCTGTCAAAAGCCCTCTTACTGTCTTCTTGGGCCTTCATGATTGCTTCTTGAAGCACCTTGTTATTGACAGAAAAAAAACTCAGCATATCCTGCGTGGCAGGGACTGGACCTTCAGGGATTAGGTCAGGCAAGAATGTGGGGTGGAACCCATAATTCACAAAGAATGGGGATTGCCCGGTCGCGGAGTGATTTGCGTTGTTGTACGCGAATTCGGCCAATGGCAAGAGCGTCAACCAATCGTCCTGGAGGAAGGATGTATAACATCTCAAGTACTGCTCAAGTGTCAGGGATCTCCTCGATCCCTGCCGCGATGGTCCCGGCGCAGGCGCACTGCTCCACCTAGTACACGGGCACTAGGTCCGGGCCGGCCGCGGCGTTCGAGCTCGCGCATGCGCAGTAGAAGCCGCGGCCGCCCGCTGGGCACCAATGGCAGCGCAGGGCGGGATATTTAAAGGTCCCTGAGCTGTCATTTCGTTGCCTTCTGGTCTTACCTGCTTCCTGTGTTCCTGTACCTGTGCCTAGTAAGTTATTGACCCGTATTGCTCTTGACCTTGCTGATTTCTCCTGCCCAGACCCCTGCTTGCCTGACCTCTCTCCCTGGATGCCCCTTATTAGATCTGATCTCCTGTTGCTGACCTGGCGTGTGACCCGACGATTCTCTGCCTGCTCCCTTGTACCTTACCGTCCTCTACCTTACCGACTCGGCCTGTCTGACTACGCACTTGCTCAGCCATCCATCCATCCATCCCATCGGGCTCACCCGACCTCCTCACATCTGGCTCTCCCTGGTTGGAACCCCTGGCGAACACCCCTACCACTGACAGGTGTGCTCAGTAGAGGCGACCTGGTCTCGGGGTACTACAAGTCCATCCCCACCATCAGGGGCCCTGGTGAACAAGTACCCTGGGGCTTAGACTCCGCGCTCTGGGCACGCCTGACCAGTGGAGTGCTAGTGGTGCCGCTCGGCGGTCCCTCACAGTACCAGAAGGCCATGACTGAGCCTCGAGGAGGACTCTCCCCGTTGGACGAGGTTTGCAGGCACCTGGCCACCCTGACGCAAGCAGTAAACACATTACAGGACAGATGTCTGCAGATCGAGAATCGGTTTCAGGCCTGCACCATATCTGTTCCTGTTTCACAGGACCCGGTTCCCGCACCACCGGTCGCAGCAGCCCACGAGCCGGCTCCTGGGCCTCCCACATCACTCCCTATGGCGGAACCCCGAGTACCCTTACCCGAGCGCTTCCATGGGGATCGCACACGCTTTCGGTCATTCCGGGACTCCTGTCTGCTCTATTTTGAACTGCAGCCACGGACCTTTTTGACAGAATCGGTGAAAGTGGGGTTTGTTGTCTCCCTGTTGCAGGGTGAACCCCAAGACTGGGCCCACCGACTAAGGGGAAACAATGACCCTCACCTGGTTACGGTCGACAGCTTCTTTAACGCCATGGCCATCTTATATGATGACCCACAACGGGCGGCCTCGGCCGAGGCCACACTATACGCACTCCGACAAGGTCGGCGTGCGGCTGAGGAATACGTCTCTGACTTTAGGCGCTGGATGGGTGACACCCGTTGGAACGAGTTCGCACTTTTGCACCAGTTCCGTATGGGCCTTTCTGAGGCCCTGAAAGACGAGCTTGCCCGGGTGGAGGTGCCCGAGACATTAGAGGACTTGATTGCACTCACCATTAAAATCGACCGTAGGCTACGGGAGCGCAGATTGGAGAGGTCTGGTCAGGGTCGCGGAAATCCCTGGGGGTCATTTCAGGGATCCAGTCAACATACTAGGCCAAGCATCCAGAACCTGCCGTTTGAAGATGCTCCCGAACCCATGCAGCTAGGCCTGGCTCGGCCTAAACTATCGCCTGAGGAACGCCAGCGCAGACGCTCCCAGAATCTGTGCCTGTACTGCGGCGAAGCTGGTCACATGGTGCGTTCCTGCCCGCAGAAGCTGAGTAAGTTCACCTCATCTTCTTTATCTGTTGGCAATATGAATCCGTCCCAGTACTTAGTTGTTCCCCTCTCCTTTCAGCTTTCAGAAAGGACCGTGGAGGTGACGGCCATAGTTGATTCGGGGGCATGCAGCTGTTTTGTGGATATCAATTTTGCTCACCAGCAGGGTATCCCCCTCCGCCCAAAGGAGAAGGGGTTTCACATCTTTTTGGCTGATGGTTCCCGGATAAAGTCAGGAGTTGTTAACCAGGAGACCCCTTCCATTGTGACTTCCATTGCCGGTCAGCACCGGGAACTCCTCCGCCTGGATGCTATTGCATCACCCCTTTTCCCAGTCATTCTGGGGCTCCCTTGGTTGCGGGCCCATAACCCCCAAATTGACTGGGAGACTGGGGTTGTCTCGTTCCCTTCCCCATATTGTCGGGAACTGTGTCGAACTTCGGGCCCGGAGGTCCTCCTGTGCTCTGAAGGGGATGACAGCCTAAAACAAGTGATTCCTGCAGCCTATCATAAGTTTCTTGATGTGTTCAGTGAACGGGGAGCAGATGCTCTACCCCCCCACCGCCCATATGACTGTCCTATTGATCTGTTGCCCGGTTCTGAAATTCCGTTCGGGCAAATTTTTCCCCTTTCTGAGCTAGAATTAGGGGCCCTGAAGGACTATATTGAGGACAGCCTCCGAAAGGGATTCATCCGTCCTTCCACTTCCCCGGCAGGTGCAGGGATCTTCTTTGTAGAAAAGAAGGACAAGACTTTGAGGCCATGCATTGACTATCGGGAGCTGAATAGGGTCACCATTAAAAATCGTTACCCATTACCACTGGTACCTGAATTATTCCAGAGCTTAAAAGCTGCAGTAGTTTTTACCAAGCTGGACTTAAGGGGAGCCTACAATTTGGTTCGCATAAGGGAGGGGGATGAGTGGAAGACGGCCTTCCGCACCCGTTTCGGCCATTTTGAATACCTGGTCATGCCGTTCGGGTTGTGCAATGCGCCAGCCACCTTCCAGCACTTTGTAAACGACATCTTTAGGGACTTCCTGGACATCTTTGTCATCGTCTACTTAGACGACATTTTGATTTTCTCATCCTCCCTGGGGGAGCACAGGGTACATGTAACAAAGGTGTTGGGGCGGTTGCGGCAGCACGGGTTGTACGCTAAAGCAGAGAAATGCTGCTTTGAACAGGCTAGCGTTACATTTCTGGGTCTGATTATCTCCACCACGGGGGTCGCAATGGACCCTCAGAAGGTCTCAGCGATCCTAGATTGGCCTGAACCCACGGACAGGAAAAGTGTCCAACGTTTCATTGGGTTCGCAAATTTCTACCGGAAGTTCATCAAGAACTTCTCGGGTCTGGTCTCCCCCATCACTCAGTTAACTAAGCTTGGGACGCGATTCAGATGGACGCCCGAGGCACAGGAAGCTTTTGAAGCACTAAAAAGGTTATTTACCTCGGCACCCATTCTGGGTCATCCCGACGCCTCCCTGCCCTACATCTTAGAAGTAGATGCATCAGAAAACGCAGTTGGCTCCATCCTTTCCCAGCGGAAGGGCGCCAAGGAATTACTTCACCCAGTAGCATTTTTCTCACGGAAACTTACCCCGGCGGAGAGGAACTACGACATTGGGGATCGCGAGCTACTGGCTATCAAAACCGCTTTAGAAGAATGGAGGTACCTGCTGGAAGGTGCCTCCCATCCCATCCTGATATTCACGGACCACAAGAACCTGGAATATCTGAGGACGGCCAAACGTCTACGTCCACGACAAGCAAGATGGGCATTGTTTTTCTCGAGGTTCCAGTTCCACATCACATACAGGCCCGGCTCGAAAAACACGAAACCTGACGCGTTGTCGCGCATGTACGAGGACACCAAGGAGATCCCAGTACCCGACACTATTCTTCCTGCAGGAAATTTCTTGGCCCTTCAGACAAACCTTCGCTCCAAGATCCTGAGAGCGTCCACAGTGATGTCTACCTCCGATGGGGCCCCCCTCCAGAACAAGGAGGGACTCCTATGGAGGGAGGACCGGATTGTGGTGCCGGAGGATGCCCGAACCTTAGTCTTGGGACATTGCCATGACCATCCACTGGCAGGACATTTTGGGCCGGTCAAGACCCTGGAACTTCTCCGACGTTCCTTCTGGTGGCCGGACATGGCCAAGGATTGTAAGAACTACGTGGGCTCCTGTGCCATCTGCCAGCGGAACAAGCCTTCAAGAAATAAGGCGTGGGGCCTGCTACGTCCATTGCCCATCCCTGAACGGCCCTGGCAGAAAATCTCTATGGACTTCATAGTCGAGCTTCCACCTTCACTGGACCACACAGCAATTCTCGTGGTCGTGGACCGCTTATCCAAGATGGCCCATTTCATCCCTTTACGGAAGACTCCATCAGCAGCCGAGACAGCGCAAGTCTTTATTCGAGAGATCGTTAGACTACATGGGGTTCCCGAAGACATCGTCTCGGACCGAGGGGTGCAGTTTACCTCGCGGTTTTGGAGGGCGTTGTGCAAAGCCCTGGATATCAAGCTGTCCCTTTCCTCGGCATTTCACCCTCAGACCAATGGCCAGACCGAAAGGACCAATCAGACCCTGGAGCAGTACCTGCGATGCTACACATCATTCTCTCAGGACGACTGGGTACCACTCCTCCCTTTGGCAGAATTCGCGTACAACAACGCTTGCCATTCAGCAACTGGGCAGTCCCCGTTCTTCGCCAACTATGGGTTTCATCCTGTCTTCCTCCCGGACTTAGTCCCGGAATGCCCGATTCCAGCGACACAGGATGCACTGACCTTCTTCACCTCCAACAATAAGAAACTACAGGAAGCCATCTGTCAAGCCCAAGAAGACTACAAGAGGGCTTTTAATAGGAAGCGAAGAGGGGATCTGGTTTTGCAGCCCGGAGAGAAGGTTTGGCTGGCTACGTCTAACTTGAGGATGCTCTGCCCGTCAAAAAAGTTAGGACCTAAATTTCTAGGCCCTTTCTGCATCAAACGGATGGTCAATGAGGTGGCCTATGAACTTGTTCTCCCTGAGACACTCAAGATCCACCCTGTCTTCCACGTGTCCCTGTTGAAACCAGTAGTCCCTGATGCCTTCCCGGAACGAGAATCCAGGCCCCCGGAGGCCGTAACAGTTGAAGAGGAAGAAGAATTCGAGGTGGAGGCAATCTTGAAGTGCCGACGAAGGGGGGGGCCAGACCCAATTTCTCATCAAGTGGAAGGGCTACGGCCCTGAGGACAATTCGTGGGAACCAGCCCATAATGTCCATGCACCTAGGCTTGTCCGGAGGTTTCTTTGTGATCACCCGTGGTGGAGAGATCGGGTGGGCATCCGGAGGTTGCCCGTAGGGGGGGGGCAATGTCAGGGATCTCCTCGATCCCTGCTGCGATGGTCCCGGCGCAGGCGCACTGCTCCACCTAGTACACGGGCACTAGGTCCGGGCCGGCCGCGGCGTTCGAGCTCGCGCATGCGCAGTAGAAGCCGCGGCCGCCCGCTGGGCACCAATGGCAGCGCAGGGCGGGATATTTAAAGGTCCCTGAGCTGTCATTTCGTTGCCTTCTGGTCTTACCTGCTTCCTGTGTTCCTGTACCTGTGCCTAGTAAGTTATTGACCCGTATTGCTCTTGACCTTGCTGATTTCTCCTGCCCAGACCCCTGCTTGCCTGACCTCTCTCCCTGGATGCCCCTTATTAGATCTGATCTCCTGTTGCTGACCTGGCGTGTGACCCGACGATTCTCTGCCTGCTCCCTTGTACCTTACCGTCCTCTACCTTACCGACTCGGCCTGTCTGACTATGCACTTGCTCAGCCATCCATCCATCCATCCCATCGGGCTCACCCGACCTCCTCACATCTGGCTCTCCCTGGTTGGAACCCCTGGCGAACACCCCTACCACTGACAGGTGTGCTCAGTAGAGGCGACCTGGTCTCGGGGTACTACAAGTCCATCCCCACCATCAGGGGCCCTGGTGAACAAGTACCCTGGGGCTTAGACTCCGCGCTCTGGGCACGCCTGACCAGTGGAGTGCTAGTGGTGCCGCTCGGCGGTCCCTCACATCAAGTGTCTGATTTGTCCTCTCTGTCTGCCCATTGGTCTGTGGGTGGTAGGCAGATGAAAATGATAGTTGAATACCCAGAATTTCGCATAACGCCTTCCAAAACTTTGAGGTAAACTGGACCCCACGGTCAGAAACTAAGTCTTCTAGAATCCCGTGAAGCCTTACTATTTCCTTCACGAAAATCTTCTCTGTTTCCAGGGCCATATGGTTCTGTTATGGACCACCTGGTGTACTCTAGCAGTCCACAGGACAGGATTCCCCAGGGCGTGGAGTCTAAGCCCCAGTCCGCTTGTTCACCAGAGCCCCTGATGGTGGGGATGGGCTTGGAGCGGACAGTGACCAGGTCGCGGCCCCTGAGTACACCCACCTGAGGTAGAGGAATCACCAGAGGTAATGACAGGTAGAGAGCCTGACGTGAAGAGGCAGACAGGTCTGGAGAGTAGCAGCTAATCCGTGCGGGTCGGATGAATGGCTGAGCAATAGCGTGGTCAAACGGGCCAGGTCAGTAACAGAGGGGTCAGCGTAGTACAAGGCAGCAGGCAGAAGAATAGTCAGGTCACTCACCGGGGTCGGTACCAGTAGTTCAGATCAGGTAGGGATATCCAAAAGAGAGGTCAAACTTAGCCAGGGGTCAGAGCAGGAGAAGTCAGCAGGGTCAGGTCCAGGCAGGTCAGCAACGAATCTCAAACAACAGCAATACAGGAACACAGGAACAATATCAGACCATATAGCAATTTGTGTCTGTGCAGGGCTGGTTTAAGTAGCCCGCCCTGCACCTGACAGGCGCAGCCTAGGTCCTAGTGCCTGCCAGCATCGTCATAGGTGACGGGTGCGCCTGGGTCCTAGTGCCCTGCTGCCTGCATGTCTTGACAGACACCTACGCATGTGCAGACCCATGCGTTGCGATGGTCCCTGACACCCTGTACTCCATTATAGTGATATGACGTGTATACAGTAATGTATATCCCAGCTCCCCTGTACTCCATTATAGCGATATGACGTGTATACAGTAATGTATATCCCCCCTCCCCTGTACTCCATTATAGCGATATGACGTGTATACAGTAATGTATATCCCCCCTCCCCTGTACTCCATTATAGTGATATGACATGTATACAGTAATGTATATCCCCCCTCCCCTGTACTCCATTATAGTGATATGACACGTATACAGTAATGTATATCCCCCTCCCCTGTACTCCATTATAGTGATATGACATGTATACAGTAATGTATATCCCTCCTCCCCTATACTCCATTATAGTGATATGACATGTACACAGTATGTATATCCCCCCTCCCCTGTACTCCATTATAGTGATATGACATGTATACAGTAATGTATATCCCCCTCCCCTGTACTCCATTATAGTGATATGACATGTATACAGTAATGTATATCCCTCCTCCCCTATACTCCATTATAGTGATATGACATGTACACAGTATGTATATCCCCCCTCCCCTGTACCCCATTATAGTGATATGACACATATACAGTAATGTATATCCCCCCTCCCCTGTACTCCATTATAGTGATATGACACGTATACAGTAATGTATATCCCCCCTCCCCTGTACTCCATTATAGTGATAGGACACGTATACAGTAATGTATATCCCCCCTCCCCTGTACTCCATTATAGTGATCTGACATGTATACAGTAATGTATATCCCCCCCCCCCCCTGTACTCCATTATAGTGATCTGACATGTATACAGTAATGTATATCCCCCCTCCCCTGTACTCCATTATAGTGATATGACATGTATACAGTAATGTATATCCCCCCCCCTGTACTCCATTATAGTGATATGACATGTATACAGTAATGTATATCCCCCCCCCCCGTACTCCATTATAGTGATATGACATGTATACAGTAATGTATATCCCCCTCCCCTGTACTCCATTATAGTGATATGACATGTATACAGTAATGTATATCCCCCCTCCCCTGTACTCCAATATAGTGATATGACATGTACACAGTAATGTATATCCCCCCTCCCCTGTACTCCATTATAGTGATATGACGTATATACAGTAATGTATATCCCCCCTCCCCTGTACCCCATTATAGTGATAGGATATGTATACAGTAATGTATATCCCCCTCCCCTGTACTCCATTATAGTGATATGACGTATATACAGTAATGTATATCCCCCCTCCCCTGTACCCCATTATAGTGATAGGATATGTATACAGTAATGTATATCCCCCCTCCCCTGTACTCCATTATAGTGATATGACATGTATACAGTAATGTATATCCCCCCTCCCCTGTACTCCAATATAGTGATATGACATGTACACAGTAATGTATATCCCCCTCCCCTGTACTCCATTATAGTGATATGACATGTATACAGTAATGTATATCCCCCTCCCCTGTACTCCATTATAGTGATATGACATGTATACAGTATTGTATATCCCCCTCCCCTGTACTCCATTATAGTGATATGACGTGTATACAGTAATGTATATCCCCCCTCCCCTGTACTCCAATATAGTGATATGACATGTACACAGTAATGTATATCCCCCCTCCCCTGTACTCCATTATAGTGATATGACATGTACACAGTAATGTATATCCCCCCTCCCCTGTACCCCATTATAGTGATAGGATATGTATACAGCAATGTATATCCCAGCTCCCCTGTACTCCATTATAGTGATATGACATGTATACAGTAATGTATATCCTCCCCTGTACTCCATTATAGTAATATGACACGTATACAGTAATGTATATCCCCCCTCCCCTGTACCCCATTATAGTGATATGACACTTATACAGTAATGTATATCCCCCCCTCCCCTGTACTCCATTATAGTGATATGACATGTATACAGTAATGTATATCCCCCCCTCCCCTGTACCCCATTATAGTGATATGACACGTATACAGTAATGTATATCCCCCCCTCCCCTGTACTCCATTATAGTGATATGACATGTATACAGTAATGTATATCCCCCCCCCCCCCCCCCGTACTCCATTATAGTGATATGACATGTATACAGTAATGTATATCCCCCTCCCCTGTACTCCATTATAGTGATATGACATGTATACAGTAATGTATATCCCCCCTCCCCTATACTCCATTATAGTGATATGACATGTTCACAGTATGTATATCCCCCCTCCCCTGTACCCCATTATAGTGATATGACACATATACAGTAATGTATATCCCCCCTCCCCTGTACTCCATTATAGTGATATGACACGTATACAGTAATGTATATCCCCCCTCCCCTGTACTCCATTATAGTGATAGGACATGTATACAGTAATGTATATCCCCCTCCCCTTTACTCCATTATAGTGATATGATGTGTATACAGTAATGTATATCCCCCCTCCCCTGTACTCCATTATAGTGATAGGATGTGTATACAGTAATGTATATCCCCCCTCCCCTGTACTCCATTATAGTGATATGACATGTACACAGTAATGTATATCCCCCCTCCCCTGTACCCCATTATAGTGATATGACATGTATACAGTAATGTATATCCCCCCTCCCCTGTACTCCATTATAGTGATATGACATGTACACAGTAATGTATATCCCCCCTCCCCTGTACTCCATTATAGTGATATGACGTGTATACAGTAATGTATATCCCCCCTCCCCTGTACTCCATTATAGTGATATGACGTGTATACAGTAATGTATATCCCCCCTCCCCTGTACTCCATTATAGTGATATGACATGTACACAGTAATGTATATCCCCCCCCCCCCCTGTACTCCATTATAGTGATATGACGTGTATACAGTAATGTATATCCCCCCCCCCCTGTACTCCATTATAGTGATATGACGTGTATACAGTAATGTATATCCCCCTCCCCTGTACTCCATTATAGTGATATGACGTGTATACAGTAATGTATATCCCCCTCCCCTGTACTCCATTATAGTGATATGACATGTACACAGTAATGTATATCCCCCCTCCCCTGTACCCCATTATAGTGATAGGATATGTATACAGCAATGTATATCCCAGCTCCCCTGTACTCCATTATAGTGATATGACATGTGTACACAGTAATGTATATCCCCCCCCCTGTACTCCATTATAGTGATATGACGTGTATACAGTAATGTATATCCTCCCCTGTACTCCATTATAGTGATATGACACGTATACAGTAATGTTTATCCCCCCTCCCCTGTACCCCATTATAGTGATATGACATGTATACAGTAATGTATATCCCCCCCTCCCCTGTACTCCATTATAGTGATATGACATGTATACAGTAATGTATATCCCCCCTCCCCTGTACTCCATTATAGTGATATGACATGTATACAGTAATGTATATCCCCCCTCCCCTGTACTCCATTATAGTGATATGACATGTATACAGTAATGTATATCCCCCCCTCCCCTGTACCCCATTATAGTGATATGACACGTATACAGTAATGTATATCCCCCTCCCCTGTACTCCATTATAGTGATATGACATGTATACAGTAAGGTATATCCCCCTCCCCTGTACTCCATTATAGTGATATGACATGTATACAGTAATGTATATCCCCCTCCCCTGTACCCCATTATAGTGATATGACATGTATACAGTAATGTATATCCCCCCTCCCCTGTACTCCATTATAGTGATATGACATGTATACAGTAATGTCTATCCTAGAGCAGAAAGAAAACTCCACCTACTAGCTTTAACCAGTGCTCTGCTGGACACTGATAGAAGTCACAAGATTGCGATATACTGCTGATGAGAAAAGATATTTAGCCATCTATATTTACTAAAATAATTGCATTTCCATATTCCGTGTACTGTGGGAGATAAGAGTTAGTGAATGCAGGGTTCTGGGTTTAGCAACACTTTAAGGGACACGTTTAAATCTCCTCAAAATCCACGCGTTGTAGGCGGATGTGTTTAGGTTGCTGTGGACCAGGGGCAGACTGACCATTTAGAAACTTGGGCACTGCCTGAGGACCCTGGGTCAGTAGGGGACCCCATGAGATGCCCCTGGTACCTTTTTCATAGGCTTTTTTGAGTTTGGGCATGGACACAGGGGTCCCATGATCCCCTATTGCCAGGGGGCCCCATGAGTTGTCAGTCCACCCCTGCTGTGGACAGATTTATCCTCAAGAAAACTGAGGACTTGGGTTCCACCTTAACAAACAGGGTTGCAGGGCAACACAGATTTCTCAGCCCAAACCACATACTGCACTGTGCATGAAACTAAGCCCTAGGCCTCCTCTTCCAATTCTCCTGATCAACCCCTTCCCGCCCTGGAGTACTAACACACATAGGCCTATATTTGACATATGGTCCAGACATAAGCTCCAGAAATCCAGTCAACCACCCAGGGCCCATGAGACATGAGACCTGACGCATGGTACATGAGGTTGGTTCACTTTCATCATCAGGCAGAAACTCCTTTTCCTCCATCACCACCCACTCCAGCACTAACAAGGCTTGGATCGGTAAAGCACACAACCAGTGGCGGACTGACAACTCATGGGGCCCCCGGGCAATAGGGAATCATGGGGCCCCTGTGCCCTTGTCCAAACTCAAAAAAGCCTATGAAAAAGGTACCAGGGGCATCTCATGGGGCCCCCTACTGACCCCGGGCCCTCTGGCAGTGCCCGAGTTTCCAAATGGTCAGTCCGCCCCTGCACACAACTCACTTCACTTCCAGGTATTGACTGTACTCATCTCTTTACTGTGCTATTTCATCATACAGAGGCACTTGGTTGCAAACAAACTTCTTTACTTTCATTAAATGGCAAAACAGAACAATCCAGATAATAGTTTCAGCAATTTCCAAATCATAATATTTAAGAGTATGTTCAAAACTAGCTTGTATTATTTTCCCTAAGTACTGCTACGACAATACGGCATTCGGAATTTAGTACATCTTTCCTCCTAAGCCTTTCCCCTTGCTGCAATTATGTCAAGCTAATTGTCAAAGTTACAAAAAATAGTTTTTTCAGTGTCAGCTTACACTGACAATATGAATATGAAGTCACTGGCACTGTCCATAGAAATTTTACTATCCCGTAACACCACATGCAGCTTAAAGTCATCTCTCAAGTATGAAATTTAAAGGATTATTGTCATTTCCATGCTGATCTCGAAGCTGCATTGAAATAATCCAGTTCCCGCTCTATGGTGCCAAGCGTCTTGTGCAATAGTTTGCCTATTAGCCTTAAAAATGGTTAAAATGGAACTGTGGTAACCTCCCCCCCTTCCCTATAGAGTTCAGTGGTGTTTGCCACAGTGTTGTGGTTCACCAAACCTCAAAAGTCACCAAAGATCCATTATCTCCTGCGCTCAAGGACTCAGATCAAACAGGCGTTAGTAACAAACAGCGTGTTCACCCGCTGGTGATCAGAGGTTGTGCAGCTCTATCATGAAGCTGGGGAAGCTTAATAAAACTGTAGAAGAAGATGAAAGAAAGAGCGCACAAACCTTGCGCATTACCTCAATAAATAGTGACTAATTTTATTATTAAGGAAATATACTCACAAAGGGATGGTATAACAGGCATAAGTAACCATAATCCAAACAGGGTTACAGGTAAATCAAAAAGGGGGGGGATGAAGGCTAACGCGTTTCGAAGGGTGCTCCCTTCTTCATCAGAGCTTAGACTAAACAGGCTGAACTGCTGTAACACTGACACTCAGTGGCTGAATATCTCCTTGCCATGGGAACTGTGCCATACTGAAGTTTCTATCTGCCAAACCCAGCTCTGATGAAGAAGGGAGCACCCTTCGAAACGCGTTAGTCTTCACCCCCCCCCCTTTTTGATTTACCTGTAACCCTGTTTGGATTATGGTTACTTATGCCTGTTATACAATCATTTTGTGAGTATATTTCCTTATTAATAAAATTAGTCACTATTTATTGAGGTAATGCGCAAGGTTTGTGCGCTCTTTCTTTCATCTTCCTCACCAAACCTCAAGCCAGATTTCCAAACCTGAACCTGAGTAAATTCACCTATCACTACCCAAGGTTTATTTGATTAGACTTCTTGGAGGGTGAACTTCATGTGTCCTTTTCTCAACCTAGCTGAATACACAACATCTTCAAAAACACAAGTCTAAATAAAGGTAATTACAATGTTGAGCTTTCTATTGCACTCTGAATCTATTCCTGGAAATCTACTTGGAACTGGAATTATACTCTAAGAACACTTCACTCTCCATTTGCCATAAATTTCATTTAGTGCTTTGATATTTTGATATCCAAAGTCAGACCTACAGCAAAGCAAATGCTACAGCTGATAATGTCAGTACCTTCATTTGTGTTCGGCAGCAGTAACAAAAGCAGGGGAGAGGAAGAGAGAAAATATGAAAAACAGTGAAAATCCCTTAATTTATCAGTTTACGGCAGATGGCCAGATATATTCCCATCCGTGGATGGAGCCGGTTAATGTCCCGTATTTTGTAGCTATTGTGTAAAACGCACCATTGCCTCTAATTTTCTCTGTACCTTCTTTAAAGGTAGCTCTGATGAAGCCTAAAATGTCCTTCATTTGGCGAGTGCCATATTTTTGTTCCTGGAGGGCACGGTAGGGTCTCATCTGCATGCTGGTCAGGAGACGTGTTAGTTTAGCGCAGATGACATCCTATTGTTCGTTTGGGATTTTATGCACACATGCCACTTTGTCTTTTCATTCCATTCGCCTCAGGGATTACATCGCCTTCCTCCCAATTCTTTGAGATTCTCTCGGAATCCAAGAGGCAAACAGACCTGTTTGTTAACTAAATCCTTAGATGGCGACAGGAAAAAGCCAGTGTCTGTTTCTTATTCATAGCAGATTGTTGTAAAGTGCTGCTCCAGCTACACTGCTAAGAAATACACAGAGGAAAGCTATACAGATATAATATAGGCCATGGTTTACCTGCCAAGTGATGTGTAGACTAACATATGCACCTATGCAGCACAGTGGCTAAATGGTTAGCACTTCCGCCTTGCAGTGCTAGGGTTGTTGGTTTGAAACCCAACCATGGTAACATCTGCCTGGAGCTTGCATGTTCTCCTTGTGCCTGCGTGGGTTTTCTCCGGGTACTCTGGTTTCCTCCCACACTCCAAAGACATGCTGGTAGGTTAATTGGCTCCTGTGTAAATTGGCCCTAGTATGTGTATGTATGAATGTGCGTTAGGGACCTTAGATTGTACTCCCCTTGAGGTTAGGGAATGATGAGAATAAACAATATACCGTATTTTTTGCTCCATAAGACGCACCTAGGTTTTAGAGGCAGAAAACAGGAAAAAAAAATTCTGAACTAATGGACTGCAGACATAGTACAGGAGATGACCAGAGACTGTGGACATAGTACAGGAGATGATCAAAGACTGTGGACAGTACAGGAGATGACCAGAGACTGTGGACAGTACAGGAGATGATTGCTGACCTTTGGGGAGGGGGGGGCGGGTACCTGAATTTGACAGGTACCCGCTCTTACTTCCGCGGAGTTGTTCTTTGATCTTACCTGTTCCTTATCCAGTGGCGCGCTGTCTTCCCAGCTTCTGTAGTGTGGGCGCTCGGCGGACAGCCGGATGCCCAGTGCGCATGAGCGGGAAGCGCTGCGCTTTGTGATTGGTCCGGCGGCTTCTGGGATCTGTCATGTGTCCCAGGTACCGCCTTACCATTCACAAAGAGCACCGCTTCTTGCGCATGCGCACTTGGCACCCGGCTGTCACGCACACTACAGAAGCCGGGAAGACAGCGCGCCTCTGGATAGAGGAACAGGTAAGGTCCCACTGCAGAGCTGAGCGGCCGGCCCGGTATTTTGACACGACGGCGGTGGAAATACCAGACCGGCGGCTCCATATTCGCTCCATAAGACGCAGTGACAATTTACCCCCTTTTTTTGGGGGGAAAAAAGTGCATCTTATGGAGTGAAAAATACGGTATCTGTAAAGCGCTGCATAAATTGACGGTGCTATATAAGTACCAGAAATAAATAAAAAACCCTATTTTCCCAATACCTATTGCCACAGCAGGCCTTGCCACTGTTAAGTGACCCAGAAATGCAAGGCCCCTGAGCTGCCTGGCTACAAAGTATATTATACAGGTTGCAATAGCATTTGGTAATGTGTTTCTATACAATGAATCTCATCACCTAAAAAGGTCCTGCATTTTGTGAAGCTGTGACCAATAAAAAAGCAGTCAGAAAGCAGAGTATTTTCTGTGGTCTTCCTGAAGCTGATTTTCCCTATTATTATTATTATTATAATACAGGATTTATATAGCGCTGACAGTTTGCTCAGCGCTTTACATTATAGAGGGAGACAGTACAGTAACAATACAGTTCAATACAATAGGGATTAGAGGGCCCTGCTCCTTGGAGCTTACAATCTAGGAGGGAGGGGATAGTGGTACAAGAGGTAATTAGCTGTGGGGGATGGAGTGGTTGGGGGAGTGGGGTATTCCAGTAGTTAGCCGGGGTCAGGGTAGGCTTCCCTGAAGAGATGAGTTTTCAGAGTGTGCCTAAAAGTGAGCAGAGTAGGCGATAGCCTGATAGCTTGTGATAGGGAGTTCCAGAGGATGGGTGAAGCCTGTGAGAAATCCTGGAGACGAGCATGGGAGGAGAAGAGAAGGGAGCTAGAGAGTAGGAGGTCTTGCGAGGAGCGGAGAGTACGGTTTGGGTGGTATTTAGAGACAAGATCAGTGATGTAGTTAGGGGCGGTGTTATGAACGGCTTTATACGTCAGTGTTAGTGTTTTGAAGTTTATCCGTTGGACAATTGAAAGCCAGTGGAGGGATTGGCAGAGGGGGGTGGCAGATACAGAGCGGTTAGTAAGGTGAATGAGTCTGACAGCAGCATTCATGATGGACTGGAGTGGGGATAGCCTGCGATGAGGTAGGCCAGTGAGGAGGGAGTTACAGTAGTCAAGGCGAGATATAATAAGGGAGTGAATAAGTTGCTTAGTTGTTTCCGAGGTTAGGAACGGTTGTATCTTGGAGATGTTGCGGAGGTGAAGTCTACATGAGTTTGTCAGTGATTGGATCTGGGGCTGAAAAGACAGACAAACTCATGTAGACTTCACCTCCGCAACATCTCCAAGATACGACTGTTCCTAACCTCGGAAACCACTAAGCAACTCATCCACTCCCTTATTATATCTCGCCTTGACTACTGTAACTCCCTCCTCACTGGCCTACCTCATCGCAGGCTATCCCCACTCCAGTCCATCATGAATGCTGCTGCCAGACTCATTCACCTTACTAACCGCTCTGTATCTGCCATCCCTCTCTGCCAATCCCTCCACTGGCTTCCAATTGCCCTGCGGATAAAATTCAAAACACTATTACTATTACTGACTTACCACCCCTTGTTCTGTCTCTATGTGGAGGCCACCATCTATGTAGAGGTAGGACTTTTCATCCTCATGTCACTAAACTTGAATATCTTTTGTATTAATCTTATAGAGGTTCCTATAATGTATAGACACTCACCGGCCACTTTATTAGGTACACCTGTTAAATTGCTTGGTAACACAAATTGCTAATAAGCCAATCACCTGGCAACAACTAAATGCATTTAGTCATCTAGACGTGGTGAAGACGACTTGTTGAAGTTCAAACTGAGCACCAGAATGGGGAAAAAAAGATTTAAGTGACTTTGAACGTGGCATGGTTGTTGGTGCGAGACTGGCTGGGCTGAGTATTTCAAAAACTGCTGATCTACTGGGATTTTCCTGAAACACCTGCAACAGGGCACCTGAATGACAGAGGGCTGCAGCCTGAGACACAGCGACAGTCCCTAGTCTGTCCCTCCTCCACAGGAACCTGTCCCTGCACTAGACAATCTGTCCCAAACCAGGGGGGGGACTGTCCTTGACCTGACCACTCATAAAATGTGTACCATCCGAAAGGGGACAATGCTATTTATTATTAGAAAGGGTATTTAAGTGACTTTAAACGTGGAATGGTTGTTAGTGACAGATGGGCTGGTCTGAGTATTTCAAAATCTGCTGATCTACTGGGATTTTTAGGCACAACCATCTCTAGGGTTTACAGAGAATGGTCCGAAAAAGAGAAAATATCCAGTGAGTGGCAGTTGTGTGGACGCAAATGCCTTGTTGATGTCAGAGATCAGAAGAGAATGGGCAGACTGGTTGCTGCGACATTCAGATGGTGGGGTCAGAATTTGGTGTAAACAACATGAAATCATGGATCCATCCTTCCTTGTATCAATGGCTCAGGCTGGTGGTGGTGGTGGTGGTGTAATAGTGTGTGGGATATTTTCTTGGCATTAGCAAGGTGTACCTAATAAAGTGGCCAGTGAGTGTCTATACAATATAGGAACCTCTATAAGATTAATACAAAAGATATTAAAATTTAGTGACATGAGGATGAAAAGTCCTACCTCTACCAAGATGGTGGCCTCCACATAGAGACAGAACAAGGTCAAGGTCAATAATAGGGAAAATCAGCTTCAGGAAGACCCCAGTAAATACCCGTGACTAATTCTCTGCTTTCTGACTGTTTTTTTATTGGTCACAGCTTCCAAAATGCAGGTGATAAGATCAGTTAAAGCGTTAAGATTTAAAGTGCATGTAAACCCAAAATCTATTTTTGGCATCGTCCCTCACTATATACAGAATACTTTAGCAACTTTTTGTTTTTCTTTTTAGGAATGTTTTTTTACTCGGGGACCTTGCTAGTAACAGCACTTCCTGTTGAGACTGACAATGCTAAGGCACTGCCTTGTAATTAGTAGCAGTGTTGTCCGCCTGTTGTGCCCAGGGGCACTGCCCGAGGGCCCGGGGTCAGTAGGGGGCCCCATGAGATGCCCCTGGTACCTTTTTCATAGGCTTTTTTGAGTTTGGGCAAGGACACAGGGGCCCCATGATCCCCTATTGCCCGGGGGCCCCATGAGTTGTCAGTCCGCCACTGGTTGTGTGCTTTACCGATCCAAGCCTTGTTAGTGCTGGAGTGGGTGGTGATGGAGGAAAAGGAGTTTCTGCCTGATGATGAGAGTGAACCAACCTCATGTATCATGCGTCAGGTCTCAAGTCTCATGGTCCCTGGGTGGTTGACTGGATTTCTGGAGCTTATGTCTGGACCATATGTCAAATATAGGCCTATGTGTGTTAGTACTCCAGGGCGGGAAGGGGTTAACTTTGAGGTTGATCAGGAGGATTGGAAGAGGAGGCTTAGGGCTTAGTTTCATGCACAGTGCAGTATGTGGTTTGGGCTGAGAAATCTGTGTTGCCCTGCAACCCTGTTTGTTAAGGTGGAACCCAAGTCCTCAGTTTTCTTGAGGATAAATCTGTCCACAGCAGGGGTTGACTGACAACTCCTGGGGCCCCCTGGCAATAGGGGATCATGGGGCCCCATGATCCCCTACTGCCCGGAGGCCCCATGAGTTGTCAGTCCGCCCCTGATTGTGTGCATGCATTTAATTGGCTTTTGGGCTGTCAGCCTACTTGCCTTTCAAATACATAGAAATTAATTATTGCAGGTCAATATCACTGAAAGAAAAACCACATTCATTCACAAAAATGCATTTTGTTTATGTATATTTGAACTATATGTGCAAAAATCTCTTTTTTTTTGTTTTGTGTCTATTTGCTAATTTACTGTATGTAAGCTATGTTATCATATCTCTTGCCATGGGGACCTTCTGTGTAACAGCAGGAGGAAATCTTGCAGGAATATATAGTATCTGTGAATAATTCAGAAAGCTCCAAGAAGCCATTTATAGATTCAAAATATTTTGAACATTTTCTCAGTGTATTTGTTAAGTAGTCCAGATTCATTACTATGCAGGCACATAAAGGACACACTGACTTAGAAGGGAAACCATAAATTTATTTTTTTAATACACTAGGGAACATGATTAGCTCAGATGCCTCATGACGCCAAGCTTAAAGGGTTATTAAACTCCAGATCCAAAATGTAATAGACCACAGCTTGACAATCCCTAAATGTAGTGGTTGCATTCATTTATTTTTTTGGCTTTATTTTCCCCTTTATTTTTACTTGGTGATCCATCCTGTTGTAGAATGTCTCCACTTTAGATGAAGAAGCAACAGTCTCGCGAGAGTGGAGTGTTAGGTGTCAAACTGGTGGCCCTCCAGTTGTTGGCAGGGGCGGACTGACCATTGGAAACTCGGGCACTGCCTGAGGGCCCGGGGTCAGTAGGGGGCCCCATGAGATGCCTCTAGTACCTTTTCATTGGCTTTTTTGAGTTTGGGCAAGGACACAGGGGCCCCATGATCCCCTATTGCCCGGGGGCCCCATGAGTTGTCAGTCCGCCCCTGGTTGCTGGCCAACTACAAGTCCCATCATGCCTCTGCCTTTGGGAGTCATGCTTGTAACTGTTAATCTTGCAATGCCTCATGGGACTTGTAGTTTGGCAACAGCTGGAGGGCTGCCAGTTTGACACCCGACTAGCAGATATAGATGGACTTGACTAAGAAATTAAAGTTGAACTCCACCTAACACTTTATAACCAGTTACAGCAACGGTTTTTTTTTCCTTTTGAACTAAAGGTTTTACATAAATAAATGAAAGCTGATCATTGTAAGCACCAGGGGCGGACTGACAACTCATGAGGCCCCCGGGCAATAGGGGATCATGGGGCCCCTGTGTCCTTGCCCAAACTCAAAAAAGCCTATGAAAAAGGTACCAGGGGCATCTCATAGGGCCCCCTACTGCCCCCGGGCCCTCGGGCAGTGCCCGAGTTTCCAAATGGTCAGTCCGCCCCTGGTAAGCACCCTTGTCAGTGGTAATTGGTTTGTTTAATCTCTCTAACTGCCACTTTTGTTGTACAGTTAGACCTGTTAAAGGAAGTTAAAAAAATTACAGATTTACTGGCAGCATCATCAAATGAAAATACAGGGAAAAAAGAATAAAAAAAAATAAAATAAATGTACGTGTCTATATTGTGTACATAAAACGATAGTGAAAACGTGGCCCTGCAACCTTGTCCCCATTGAAAAATTTCCAAATTTCCATTATATTCCTGTTCTGGTGTCATCCCACAGTTTGGGATTTGACTTTTTTTTAACTAAGTCCTAAAAATCACGCAAAAGTTACACTAACGAGATATCTATGAAGGTTCTCACCCAAACCCTGGTATAGCTAGTAATAGTCAAATTTAACTGGATATGTTCTGTAATGTTGAAGATGTTTCAGCACTCAAATAACAATCAACATGGAATATGTCAAGGCAGATGCTGATTATCCAAGGATATGTTGTGAGGAGGGTTTAACCCTTTGTTTTTCTATTATAAGTTTACAAATGCACAAAAATTTTAATAATCAGAAGATTGGGTGACAGGGTGACAATGCAGGAGCACAGTTGGTAGACAATTGTCACCCTATAACAGGAAGTGCCTGAAGAAGGACCTTCATGTCAGGATCACCAGGTATTATTTTAAGGAAAGCTGCAGATAGAAAATATTAACACATTTTTTTCAAATTACAAAATATTAAAATAAATATTGCATGTTATATGAGATTTTACATTTATTTTAACCTCTTCATGCCGGCTGCACACAAATGTGCGGCCTCCCAGTGTATGGGCCTAGACGCCGAGCGGTCGTACATTTGCGTTCTATTAAAAAAGTACATGTGTGCCGAGAGCGCGCGCTCCCAGCACACACATCCGGTACTCATGGAAAGGTCCCAATCTCCTCTTTCGATCGGGACCTTTCCCGATCATGTGACCACCTTAAAGGAATGGGAGGCACCGGCATGAAGGGGTTAATGGTGATAGGGATGGGAGGCACCGGTGTGAAGGGGTTAATGGTGATATACCCTGTATAGCAGTTCTATAAGCTGCTATGTCCTATGGAAGCACTATAAAAATACATGTAGCACTATACCCTTAGGAGTCGCTGATTAGGATGGGTCCTCTGTGCTTTGCCTTGACCTTTTCCAAAAAAAATTAGCCCCTTTGACACATCAGGTTGAGGGTACAAGCATACAATATCAAAGGAAATCATTGAAAGTAATGCTTAGTACCCTGTGGTAGTGTTATTAAAAAAGGCACCAAGCGAGATAGTAAAGGCAAACTTAATATATTGTCACCCAATATGGTTGGTAACTGCACAAGCATAAAATGGATTAATAAAAGTAATAACACAATTTAGCATACAAAGTGATTCATAGCAGGGACTAGGCATAGGGTGACATTCAGCATCCAAATCAGCATAAACAGTAGCAAGGCCAGCTCAAGTGCAGCAGTGAGCAGAAGTAAAGTTTAATCTATCAAGTGCTGGAACTATACTGCCAGAGCGTATTTATGGCGGTGATGCTAGTCCTAGACCAGGGGTAGGCAACCTGAGAGCCGCAGGACTACAAGTTCCATCATGCCTCTGCAAGTCATAGCTGTAACTGTCAGTTTTGTAATCTTTGCAATGTCTCATGGGAAATGTAGTTCCACAACAGCTAGAGAGCCACAGGTTGCCTACCCCTGTCCTAGACCAATTGGGTATGCACTGACCAAAAGAAAAGAAGGATGGTAGAGGAGGGGAAATCAAGGAAAAAAGGAGACAAGCAGAATAATTATTATGGAAAGGGCAGTCCTTTGAGATGTCCTTCTGCTGGCTATCATTGGGGCCCTTTAAGAACATTGGTGCACTGAAAGTGATTGTATATGCTCAAATATTTTGTTCATAAAATAACAAACATCATACTTACCTGCTCTGTGCAATGGTTTTGCCAGAAATCTCTACCAAAGTGCTAGCGCATGGCAGTCAGGCCCCACGCCATGTGTTAGACACCAGGGTCCTAAAAAAAAAGCCAGTTGGAGTGTGGGTCAATAGCAATGTAACATCAATATGCGATGGGTAAGGAATGCCTTGCATAAAAGAGACTTACGTTTTCATATTTAAGAAACTTTATTAAGGCTGATGGTCAGAAAAAATACAGCCAATGCCTTTTGGGGATTTGGGGCATCCAATTTTTCAGGGTTCTGGGAAGTTTCACCAAGAGAAACTGACAAACAATGAAAAAAAAACAACAATCCAGAAGCCATATTCAGCACCTAAACAGTTCCCAGCTTTCAGCATTCGCCAGAGACCTAAAAAAGTAGATGATCCCATTAACCTTGTTACATGTATTTTTTTATGACTATTAGTATTAATAAAGTTTGGATCCCAAATAAAATGGCCATTTAGGGCCTGACTGTTGTATTTTCAGTAGTAAGCAGCAGCACTCAATTTATAGAATGTAATCTCATATAAAATAAATAAATAAATAAATATAACAAGGAACAGCTTTGAACATATATAACATTGGTAACTCTGAAATCTAAACATAGTTCAGCTACCTAAAGTCTAAATCAATACCTTGTGCAACTTACAGAATATCATTGTAGGCAGTACTAGTTTGGACAAGGTCACATCCAACTGTACTTATATATAAAAAAAAAAAAGAAATAATCTTGTTTTATGAAATAAAAGAAAAAAAAACTATAAATCCACTCCTGGCAAGACAAGCAAAAAGGAATCTGTGGAATAAAAGCTTTCTGAGTAGTGTTTGAAAGATATACCATAAAGTCAATGCTCTGTATACCCACAAGCACATAGATAGGCACTTCAAAAGATATTGCTTCAAATAGAAAAAAACATCAGAAACAAATAAAATGAATGAGAATAAAGAAAGGACAAAAAAAATGATAGGTGAGTGTGTCATGTATGGGTTCATGTTTGTAATATATATATATATATACATATATATCAGGTGAAATAAGTATTGAACACGTCACCATTTTTCTCAGTAAATATATTTCTAAAGGTGCTATTGACATTAAATTGTCACCACATGACGGTAACAAACCATGCAATCCATGCATACAAACAGACCAAAACAAATAAATTCAGAAATTCAGTTATGTGTAATAAAATGAAATGGCACAGGGAAAAATTCTTGAACGCGCTAACTGAAATTTATTTAATACTTCGTACAAAATCTTTTGCTGTAATGACGGCTTCAAGACACCTCCTGTATGGAGAAACCAGTTGCATGCATGGCTCAGGTGTGATTTTGGCCCATTCTTCCACACAGTCTTCAAATCTTGAAGGTTTCGTGGGCCTCTTCTATGAAATCTGATCTTTAGTTCTTTCCATACATTTTCTATTGGATTCAAGTCAGGTGATTGGCTGGGCCATTCTAGCAGCTTTATTTTCTTTCTTTGAAACCAATTGAGAGTTGGGATGTGTTTGGGATCATTGTCTTGCTATAATATCCACCCTTGTTTCATCTTCATCATCCTGGTAGATGGCAGCAGATTTTTATCGAGAATGTATTGGTACATTTTTTAATTCATCTTTACGTCAATGACATGAAGTTTGCCAGTACTGTATGCTCAAAAATAGCCCCACCCAGGGGCGGACTGACAACTCATGGGGCCCCCGGCAAATAGGGGATCATGGGGCCCCTGTGTCCTTGCCCAAACTCAAAAAAGCCTAGAAAAAGGTACCAGGGGCATCTCATGGGGCCCTCTATTGACCCCGGGCCCTCGGGCAGTGCCCGAGTTTCCAAATGGTCAGTCCGCCCCTGGCCCCACCTCAATGTTCCCACCTCCATGCTTCACTGTTGGGATGGTGTTTTTGGGGTGATGTGACCTCCAAACATGGTGTGTATTATGGCATCCAAAGAGTTCAATTTTGGTTTCATCTGACTATTCTCCCAGTATTCCACAGGCTTGTCTAAATGTTGTGTAGCAAACTTTAAACGAGCTTCAACATACTTTTTCTGCAGCAATGGAGTCTTGCATGGTGAGCGTGCATACCAGCCATGGTGGTTGAGTGCATTACTTATTGTTTTCTTTGAAACAATTCTAGCTGCTAATTACAGGTCTTTCTGAAGTGGTCCTTGGCTATTGGATGACTCTTCTGATAATTCTTTTCACTCCTCTGTCATAAATCTTGTGAGGAGCACCTGGTTGTGGCCAGTTTATGGTGAAATAATGTTCTTTCCACTTCCGGATTATGGCCCCAACAGTGCTCACTGGAACATTCCGAAGTTCGGAAATCCTTCTGTAATGAATGCCATCCATATGTTTTGCAACAATAAGGTTGTGAAGGTCTTGAAAGAGTTCTTTGCTTTTACCCATCATGAGATGTGTGACACCTTGGTAATGAGACACCTTTTTATAGGCCATTAGTTGAGACTGAACCAGCTGATATTAATTTGCACTGACAAGGGGCAGGATTGGTTTCTAATTACTGATAGATTTCAGCTGGTTTCTTGGCTTTCCATGCCTTTTTGCACCTCCCTTTCTTCATGTGTTCAATACGTTTTCCCTGTGTCATTCCATTTTATTACACATAACATCATTTTTGAACTTATTTGTTTTGGTTTCTTTGAATGTATGGATTGCATGGGTTGTTACCGATATATTGTGAAAATGTAATCTCAGTAGCACCTTTAGAAATCTATTTACCTAGAAAAATGGTGACATATCCAATGCTTATTTTACCCACTCTATAGTATATTCATATTCAAAATATATATTTGTACTATGCATATCAGGACACAGGACACTATGTATGTATTTATACAATACATGTGTATATATTCTGTTGCTCCCTCTGACCTCTATGTCTCTATTGTATCCTATTGAAATGGGTGGAAGTCAGAGGATAGAGCCAGTAGAAACTTTGGTGTACCAAGTTTATCACCACGCTCAAAAGTTTCAGTCTTTCTTCAGACTTAAGAAAAAGAATTCTTAGTATCATAGTGGCATTTAGAGATGAGCGAATTATTCAAAAATTCGATTCGGCTGATTCGCCGAATTTGTGGAATAAATTTGATTCGATGCGAATTTATTCGCTGCGAATTTAACTTATAAAAAGGGTGTTTCTAGGCTTCAGAGAGCCTTTATATTAGTGCAGAACACTGTACCTTTAATTTAAATGCCCTTGGAGTCTGCTGGGGAAGAGAAATAATACTGTCAGTCAGTATGACATGCAGATGAGTGCCGTCGATCTTAGAATCACCGCACACTTCACTCATTTGGGCAGTCACGGGGCCAAAACCAGAGTGTGGAGCCACAGTGTGGCGGTGGAGGCAGCAGCAATGGGAGGCCATACAGCACCCTATGACAAAATGGAACCCACCAGCAGTGTGAGGAGACCTGAAAGTGGCACATGGCAGAGTGTGGCGATGGAGACAGCAGCAATGGGAGGCCGTACAGGGACCCATGACACACTCGGGACCTGGCAGCAGCATGAGGAGGCGGTACAGGGGCCCATGGCAAGAAGAAGAAGAAGAAGAAGAAGAAGAGGATGAGGATGAGGAAGAAGAAGAAGAAGAAGTAGGATGAGGATGAAGAAGAAGAAGAAGAAGTAGGATGAGGATGAAGAAGAAGAAGAAGTAGGATGAGGATGAAGAAGAAGAAGAAATAGAAGAAGAAGAAGAAGAAGAAGTAGGATGAGGATGAAGAAGAAGAAGCAGAAGAAGAAGTAGGATGAGGATGAAGAAGAAGAAGAAGAAGAAGAAGTAGGATGAGGATGAAGAAGAAGAAGGAGAAGAAGAAGAAGAAGAAGTAGGATGAGGATGAAGAAGAAGAAGAAGAAGTAGGATGAGGATGAAGAAGAAGAAGAAGAAGAAGTAGGATGAGGATGAAGAAGAAGAAGAAGTAGGATGAGGATGAAGAAGAAGAGGTAGGATGAGGATGAAGAAGAAGAAGAAGAAGAAGAAGTAGGATGAGGATGAAGAAGAAGAAGAAGTAGGATGAGGATGAAGAAGAAGAAGAAGAAGCAGTAGGATGAGGATGAAGAAGAAGAAGAAGAAGTAGGATGAGGATGAAGAAGAAGAAGAAGAAGAAGTAGGATGAGGATGAAGATGAAGAAGAAGAAGTAGGATGAGGATGAAGAAGAAGAAGTAGGATGAGGATGAGGATGAAGAAGAAGAAGGAGAAGAAAAAGAAGAAGTAGGATGAGGATGAAGAAGAAGAAGAAGAAGTAGGATGAGGATGAAGAAGAAGAAGAAGAAGAAGAAGTAGGATGAGGATGAAGAAGAAGAAGAAGAAGAAGTAGGATGAGGATGAAGAAGAAGAAGTAGGATGAGGATGAAGAAGAAGAAGAAGAAGAAGAAGAAGGATGAGGATGAAGAAGAAGAAGAAGAAGAAGAAGAAGAAGAAGAAGAAGGATGAGGATGAAGAAGAAGAAGAAGAAGTAGGATGAGGATGAAGAAGAAGAAGAAGAAGAAGAAGTAGGATGAGGATGAAGAAGAATTCCAGTGCAGCAAAAAGTGTATCTGCAGAGAGCTCCGCTATTTCTGACAGTTCTCTGACAGTTCCTTCACATTTACAGCGGTTGAAACATTGTATCTATTTGTTTCCGAATAAAAACATCTGTATCCTAAATGGAAACAAATAGATACAATGTTTCAACTGCTGTAAATGTGAAGGAACTGTCAGAGAACTGTCAGAAATAGCGGAGCTCTCTGCAGGGACACTTTTTGCCGGCTGTAGAAAAGATGAAAATCGGCCGATCGGGGAAAATTCGATTCGTGCATCCGAAGTTTGCTAATATTCGGATTTGGCGCGAATCAAATTTTTCCTAATATTCGAAACTAATTCCACTTCACCAGGTTCGATTCGCTCATCTCTAGTGGCATTCACTAATATACCTTTGAATGTTGCGCTCCTTAATACCACAATATCAAAATATTTATATCCTTCCTATAATGTGACACCCCTTAAATTTTAAAGTCTGTCACAAATATTGGACTTTTATTTGATGGGACTATTATTATATATATTAAATTGGTTTGATGGTATAATATATATTTTTTATATAACTTGGTCACGTATTAATATTGATCCCTTTAAAATTTAAGGGGTTTCACATTATAGGAAGGATATAAATATTTTGATATTGTGGTATTAAGGAGCGCAACATTCAAAGGTATAATATTTTATGTGCACAGTTGAAGTTATGTGTGTAATGTTGGCGATCCACCTGAAATAATTTAGTTTGGCTCGCAAGTCACACAAACATGTATATATTAGTGGCATTCACTGGTGTGGACAGCAAGAATGGTAAGTATGCCCTGTCTTTTTTCACAATTATGGCTGGATTTTAAGTATTTCTGTAGCAATAAGGTTGCTTTAAAGCTGGTTAATTTTAATTTAATTTATTCATTTAATTTCAAAAACATTAAGAAGTGGGTGTTCCGATTCTTGCTTATGGTGGGCTGAGCCCTGATACCCCAACACTGGAAGTCTTCTACAGTACTGATCATCTGAGGAGGGGGGGTTACTGAATTACATTTTATTAGGCGGATGGAAAAATTACCAATAAAATATTTTGAGACATGGGGTTCTCATGGATAGAAGTTTCTGATTCCTGCTGATACCTTGACTTTTCTTTTGTAGATGATTACTCTTGAGCCCAGATGGATGGACCCTTCCATTTCATGCTCTATTCTTGCACATTCTCTGTTCTTCTCTTTTCCTGCCTTTCTCTCTCCCCATAGACATCTCTCATCTCCTACTTCAAAACTAGAAAAGTGGCACTCTACAAAATGTAATTTCAGACCCACGGAAGGATTTGTCTTGTACAGAATGGCATCTCACACTTTGCTGACTTGGAGCCCGGGTTGGCTGTAGGCTTGCTCCCCTTTACTTCATCCCCTTGGATTTCAATAAAGTGGCCAACCAAGTGGCCTCTTGAATTTGTAACTGGTGGATGTTCTAACCATGTCACAACATAACTGTCTTATGACTTCAACTAATACTGTGCGCTATTGGGATTATGGAAACTGAATATGCGCCACACTTTTTAATATAATGTTATTCTTTAAAAAAAAATAATAATTTAATTTTTATCTGTTTGACTATTGAATATGGACATTTAAAGTGTCCAGCCAAACCCTTTTTTATTTTGTTTTTGAATAGGGTTTGGTAATTTTTTATTTTATTGTATTTGGAAGGTGCAGCGTAACTGTTAGGCTTAATTCTTATCTGTTAGCTCTGTTAGGAGGATCTCCCCTTACCTTCTGTCCTTTTGACAGTCAGAAAGAATGTAAGGGGAAGAAAAATCCTTTTAACAGAGCCTCCAATAATGCTAAAAAACAGAATTAAAATCCCACAGACTTCCTGGACTTAGGTCTCATTCGCCAAAGCTCAGGGCCAGGGTGCTCAGCAATGGTGGCACCATACAGAACTGTAGAGAAGAAAATTCAGCACACCAGATTTTAGTTAAAGCCTTAAGTGGAGCTCCATTAGACCAATGTTATGTTTCAGGACAGTATTGCCCCCTTTAATCAAGACAGACATTTTTGTTAAAGGTCGCCATAATGTCCCCCAAAAAGTTACATTAGTCTAATGAAACTTCAGTAAAGCCTCAAACAATACCTGGAGTGCTGGACTTTCTTTGCTTTAGCAGTGAAAACCAGATATGGATCCTAAACATTTTTCACTCTATCTAAAAATAAAAAAAGCACTTGACATACACTTTAATTATGAGAAGGAGAAAATTATTACTATTACTAACAGAAATCATGCCTACATCAATCCAATAAATGAGAATAGCTGGATGGGTTGGCATTGGGTTTTAGGCAGGAGCAGCCTATTTTCTCCACTGCAGGAGGTGCTGGATTGCAGCAGCAAGATAGCGGAGAGAGGAAGTAGAAGGAAAGTGGGTTTCTGTATGGCTTCCTCAGTCACATAGGCAGTGATCCGGTTGGATGCTCTGGCAAAGTCTATTCTATTCTGATCCCGGGTTTTGGCGCACTTTATGCAAGTGGCTAATGTAGGGACAGGTCACACGTCTGCCAGGGACAGAACTAGAGTTAGGGAGAGGTTCCAGTGGAGTAGGAAAAGAGCAGGGACCATGTTTACCTTTTCAGGAAGCTCCTCATTGGGTTGGACCAACCAGGCCACACTCCAATCCCCGTGATAGATGCTGACTGCAGCTTGGAACCTCATACCGTTGACGCCACACTGAACTGTGTTAAGTGCTCCGGTCGGGTAAGCCTCCCCTCTGGGCCTAGTTGTACTATTTTCCTAGTCTGCAATACTCACTTTTTGGCAAACTGGGATTCTGTGTGCTTTCTGCCGCAGCACCACACTGCACCTACCCAACAAGCTGATGCTGTGAAATTCTTCGCCTTAATGGCTTGGTTTGTTCAATTAAGTCAAACACTTTGATTCAACTTTTCTAAACTTTTTCTTGAGTGATCATTCAAAATAGCAATAAAAAATTTCAAGCCCAGCTAATTGTTTTCAATATTTATGGTCTCAAAATAATACCATATTTCCCTAATAGGTGGTGCTATAGGGGAACAACAGAATTACCATTTCTAGTGCTAATAAAATTAAGAAGGACTTTTTAGGAATTTGTGTTATATTTGTAGCACCCTTCTAGTCAGCTAGGGGGTCAGAGCTGAGAGGCTCTGCAGGCCAGCCCTCTGGAGTTTCCCCTGCCCTAGAACATGGAGAAAGGTTTAGAAGCAATGGGTGGATCTGAGGAGTGGCTGAACTGCACTTTTGAGAGAGTCTGGCCAATCCCCAACAGGAGGCTTGGCAAGGGGCCAGGACAACCCTTAAAAGTTACTGAGCCTGCTCAGTTGCAGGAGAGTTCAGGTGGAAGACACAGAGAAAATGTGAGGCTGAAAGCAGGAGCCTGGGAGGGGGGAAGATGGAGAGAGGGGCTCATCTACAGGCAATGGAGCTGGGAAGGATGAACACTCAGACCCTCACTGACCCCCAGAGTGAGGGCCACCTGTGTAGCATTGAAGGAGAAGCTCAGCTAGAAGACCGGTAGAAGCTTCCAACCCACCAGCCACACAGATGAAAGGCTGAGTGAGTAGACCTGCACCCCCGGGGCCAGATAGGAGAAGGAGCACTCTGGTAGGAAACAAGATTTGCCACCTACTGGGCTGCCTAATTTCTTAAAGTTACAGGCACCAGATCCCCTGCTCAGGGATACCTCCAGACAGCTGGGTAAAGAAGAGTTTATCTGGGGTCTGTGGTGGTACTACGGGCAATGCTGGCTAGCTCTCCAAAAGGGACAGTGTTGCAGCAGAGACCTGTAAATAGTTCTAGGAAGTTGTCCTCAGTTCATCGGTTCCATTGGGCATCCCATATACCCCTCTACCCCATCCAAGTTGAAATACCCCTAATAAAACACTAAAAAATCAAGCTCAAGGACTGATTGCTGATGCCTAGATGCAAGTCTGTGAGGAATGCATGTTGTCTGGCTGTGCAGGGCTATAGGGGGACCCAAATACTTAGTAACTCCTAAGAGGGTAGTGCTACATATTCAAAGTAATGTCAATTCAGAAAATCAGATGACTGGAGTAGAGGTCCTGAGTCATTCCTAATCTAAGGTGTGTTCATTGAACTAAGTGATTAATACAGACACATAGCCTATGATCTCAGATTGAACTGCATGTGAGGTGACTGTTTTGAGGCTGAAATCAAGATATGTTCAATAATGAGGTCACCTAGAGACAAAACACTGACAATGAATAATAGGAGAGCCTTAAATGAACTTTCCTTGTTTTTTTTATCAATACAAGTACTGTATATATTTCAGGAAATGTTTTCATCATTTTTATTCATCAACAACCAGATTTATTTTTATAAAGATTTTACAAAAAAAGTGAAAAGTACAAACATTTAGGTCACAATATCTGAGTCACAACGGAAAAGAGCCAAACATACAGAACAGAATTACCAATCATGTCACACAAAATTATAGGTATAGCCTATTCATATGTAGACATAGTATATATTGTGATGAGTCACACTTCCCTGGGTTTGGTTCGAATGCTAAACCTGATCGCCACTGAAATCAATGGGAGCTGAACCTGTCAAATTATAAATGCCAATTTTCTGGGCTAATAGGGAAGGGGGTGCTGACTTGGAGAACATGTACAAAATGCAAAAAAAAAATGTAAAAAAGTTCCATGCAGTAGGGAGCAGTGATTTTTTTTTTAAGCAGTACAATTTGCAAAATAAAAAGAGCTTTTAATCCCTTCTGGCTTCTTTTTTTAAAAGAAAATAAAAGAACAGGACACAGACCCCACAGGATTTTGAGGGGAACAACACTAAAAAAACAAAAACAAGAAAGATGTGTGCAGCCCCTCTAAAAATCCATACCAGTCCCTGAATCCAAACACTCAGCCTTGCTGGCCGGGAAAAGCTTGCACATTCCCCATGAATCAAAACCACAGGCCACATGCCTTCAACATGGCAAGGGGGGTGCCTGGCAAAGAGCCTTGTCCCCCTGTTGATGAAGCAAGATGCTTAACAGGATTTTGGGGCCCCCTTTAATAATAAAGGGACCCCCAGATATAGCTCCTCCACATGAATGAGTATTGGTTACATAGTACCCCTACTCATTCAATAAAAAGAGCTAGCTAGAAAAAAAGAAACCCAAATGTTTGACAAGTCCTTTATAAGAAAATAAAAATCCCCCAAAAATGTCCCTTGTAAATCCATCACTGGAACCCCCCACCCTCATGTCTTGGAACAGAAGACCGATCTTGACTGCACTCATAGCTGAAAGACAGCTCCCCAAGCTGTTCTCCATGTAGCACTAACCCTTAAGGGTTGTTTAGTAATTTTTGGGTTCCCTGTCAATCTGTACCTCTCGTTGAAAGCCCAACCTTTGCTGAAACCACCGTGCTCTGGTGTCCCAGATAAATCACACCTGAGTAGTATAAAGCAAATTATAGTTTACATTGGAATTGAAGGTAACTGAGTCAATACCACTGATATACACAGCAAATATGATCACTCTTGGCAATTGTGAGCAAAAGTAATGACATTCACAATGAAGCAACAGCAATTATTAGCTGGTCTGATTTCAGAAATAATCCACTGGCTCCAGACTGAGGGGTCTGTTGAATTCCCAGTGTGCAGGAATGACTATCAATAACAGATAAGCTCACTGTGGGTCCTTAGAGCTAGATGTGAAAGGTGGTGATTAGATGTGAAATAAAGATAATTCTCAGGTATAATTGAGAGTGTCCCCTTTTAGAGCTCTACAATGTCTACTGCGCACTTGTTGGGGCCCAATTGATGTGAAGTTGCCTCAAGGGATGGACGGTAGTTCCTTAGGGTGGTCACATAAAAGATAGTGTGTAAAAATGAGAAGATTTACCACTTCTCTGATTGATGGTAAAGAATTAGTGCAAGGTTCCCTTTAGGAGCTCTAACCATGAATTGAGCTTGACGTAGTAAATAACAACAATGAGCAAAAATGTCTATGGACAAAGGCACAGGATGAACAGTAGTAAGAATCCTGCTCTGTAGATAGGGAAAGGAACTGATTGATTCAGTTGGCACTGTTGTATCTTGATCTGTAACTGTATATCCTGCGGTCAGCTTGAATGATAACTGTACTGCAGATATATTCCAAAGATGGTGCTGGTTTAACTAGGCTGCAAACCAGGGCAACTGTATATATTGCTCACAACTATGTGCAGATAGTTAACTGAGGCTACGAACTCTCAATATTCACTTTATTAATGGATGCATGGGTCTCTCTCACCCGATCAATGTGGTTCAGTGGATTGCCGCAATCCATCTTTCCCAATGGATAGAGACAGTCCACAGGCCCTCTGGTTCAAGCTTGGTGGTCTGCTCTGTCCCCTGCTGTTAGAGTGGCCTGTTTGGCAGTGTGGTAACCTGGGCAGTCAATAAGTACTTTCCTCTCTCTCTCTCTCTCTCTCTCTCTCCCCAATCCTGGATCCATGGCCTAGTTCAGCACTTCAGCTATCAGCACACCTCCTTCTCCTTCAATCCTTCTCCGCACTCTCCTCAGCAATCTCCCAGGCTTTGATATTTATATGCCCCCACCCACATGGGGGGGCATACTGATCACAGAAGAGTGCCCATAATGTATCTCAAATGTAAGTGGAATGCATCTGAAAACTCACTGCATTTTCTTATTTACAAAGCTGTTGATGAAGTTGATGAAGGTCCTAAAAGTCTGGAGTTGAGTTTTAAAGTGTATCTAATTAGCACCCCAACCTTCAACCCTCTGCAAAAATTAAAAAATAAATAACTAAAAGAATATATTTCTGCTCTTCAGTCCTTACCTGTGGTGGCTGCATTAATTTTCTTTTTTTTTAGTCTTTCCCCCCTTATCTTTAAATTCAGCCATTATCACATTTTCCTGTACCAGGGTGACAATGCATGCTTACCCTACTCTATCAGGACAATAGAAACAGGGCTAGAATGGAGTACCTTTCCCTCTGCTACATGACATTGAAGGATGAGGATCTGTAGTTCTTAGTGATAACTAGAACCAATTTAACTGATAAGATAGCAGCACAGACACAAAGTATGGGAAATTATCAGCTTACAAGAGCATCAATAGGTATTTTTTTGCAGTCATCAAACAATGGCAAACCTTAGACCCTAATAGGTGACATGGGCTCACCAGAGACATAAAATCTAAATGGCAGTTGATCTTCACAAGTACTCTTGATGGTGGACATGGGCCAGGAACCTTAATGGTTCCAAATTGACAACAGGTCTTGGCAATCAGGATCACCTCACCAAGAAAGTGGCTGGAGCCGAAAGGCTACAGAGCAGAGACTTCACAGAGCTACAGACGCGAGAGAAGTCGGATCTAAGAACAGATCTAGGCAGGCAACAAGCCAGAGAGTTTTCAGGCCAATCTGGGTTGGCAACAAGCAGGCAAATGTCAGGGAAGTATTATAGCTCTTTAACTCTCAGGTAGCTGGCTACTGCAACGGCTGGTGTTTAAATACCCTCCCTGGTTGGAGGACATGCTCAGCAACCTTACTGGGAACTCAGTAAGGCCTAATTCACTCTGACATTGCAAGCAGGTGTCTGAGGGGTGTTTTTAATGTCCCTCAAACCCCTATGCAAATGATACTATGGGCAGAACACAGTGCTGTTCACATTATCAAAACATGAAGTGTTAGCGTTGCGTCACTTCAAAATCGAAGCCTCAAGTCAAATCAGGAGGAGTTTAAAGCCTTTCAATGCCTCCCATTCAAGTCTATGGTGACGCTCCACAAATGTACTGGCAGGCGTTTTCAGGGAATTTGCTGTTGCAGCACCTTAATAATATTAAAGTTTATTTTAAAGGTTTGTAGCCTGGTTTTAACACTTGTAAAACTCATATAAAATGTTTCAAAACTGCACATAGGGCATTTGAGGAGCATTTTTAACGTTTGTAAAAAGCAATTCTAATGCCCATACTAAAGCACATTAATGAATGTCTAATGCCCATGCTAAAGCTCATTAACACCTGTCTAACACCACATTTGGTAAGAGTTAGAAATTTAGTCAAGTGTGAACAAGCCCTCAGTCCTAGAGGTAGTGGAAATCCAGGAAATCCTGGAAGACCTGGCGTGAATCCTGTGAGTACTGGAAATCCTAGCAATTCTGGAAATCCAGGAAGACCTGGTATGGATCCAGTGAGTACTGGAGATCCTAGGAATTCTGGAAATCCTTGAAGACCCAAAATGGTTCATGTGAGTACTAGAGATCCGAGGCATTCTGGAAATCCTGGAAGACCTGGCATGGATCCTGTGAGTACTGGAGTTCCTAGGAATTCTGGAAATCCTGGAAGACTAGCATGGATTATGTGAGTTTTGGAGACCCTAGGAATTCTGGAAATCCTGGAAGACCTAGATTTTTATTAAAAAATAAAAGTCCCCCAAAAATGTCCCACTTTGTAAATCCATCACCAATCATAATGCCTGCTGACTCACCAGAAAAAAAAAACCTGATGACCCAGCACAAAAGACCAATCCCTATGGTACTCATAGCCATATGATAGCATCCACAAATCCAAGGAATCCTGGAAGACCAAGCATGGACCCTGTGAGTACTGGAGAGCCTAGGAATTCTAGAAATCCTTGAAGACCCAGAATGGTTCTTGTGTGCACTGGAGATCCTAGGAATTCTGGAAATCCTGGAAGACCTGGCATAGATCCTGTGAGTTCTGGATACCCTAGGTATTCTAGAAATCTTGGAAGACCTGACAGGGATCCTGTAGTACTTAGGTTTACTTTAAGTACCTCACCCACCCATTCATCAATTTCCAGAGGAGGCATTCCTACGGCAAGCCCAATTACAACTTTCCACAGGCGGCATATGGCAACTAAGAATAAATCCGGATTTCAGGTAATTGGGCTGGCTTAGTTGAAAAAATAATTTAAAGATCTTTGAAGGAATGCATAAGTGATTTAAAGGGTGTTCTTTGCGCCTGCTTGGAGTGTCAGAATTGTTGCTTTTTACCGCAGTTCCTGATCGCCCTGACGTTATTTCGCTGCTTGATGTTTGGATGAGAAGATTGAACTTTTAGCTTAGCAGCAGGAGAAGTGCCATGTATCCGCACAGCCCCATTCTGTCTAGTCTCGAATGGGTTATCGCATAATTACACAACCACGGAGAGTTCTGTTTCTTAGACCGGGGGCTGTGTCTTTGCCAGGCACTGATTAAGTACCTTCTAAATTACCAAGCAAAATGGATTATTTGATAAATGATTGCAATCAGGACGATAATATATAATTCTGATTAATCAAGGGAGTTTGATTAATATGGGTGTTGATCTTCAAATAATTCCTGGGAGTACTGAGAAACTGCTTACTGCCATTCAAGTGAAGTGTGAATCAGTGGTTCTCAGCTCTGTGAGATATCAGCGAAGGAGAAGAGGCTTTTGCTGCAGAGAGTTGCAGTGTTTAGCCAGGTAAATGTAAGCTGCCAGGGGTTAGTTTAGTGTTAGGGGTGAGGTGAAGGCAAAGTTTAGGATTTTGGCAATTAAATAAATTGCAAGCCAAAACATTTTTCCACTTTTTTGATATTGTAGGAAAGGGTTTAAATTCCTGTCAGTTTATGCTTTGCTTTATGAGTCCCATTGGGGTCATTTCTCTTTGTTACATGTTCCAAAGAAGCAACAGGAAAAAATCTGTATAACGTGAAAGGAAGTTCCCTCTTATGCCATTGCTACTAGAACATATGTCCCCACTGGAAGATTTCCCCTCACCTCTTCCACTTATTGTTTTGTTTTGCACAAATAGAATGGGTGAATCTCCATAGCAGAAAAACAGATAGCAATGAAAACTTAATAGGGTGTCTAACCCATCCTTACTCTATCCAGCTAAAAAAACGTTTAGTTATACCTCAACTTTAAAGCCTAACTACAGACACTTTTATTTAAATTTTTTTTTAGGTTTTGACTACCATGGCTGCTTTACAGGCAACCAAAGCATACCAATAAAGTAGCCTTTTTAAACCAGAGTTCAATCAAAACCCTAGTGTTCTTCCAGAGGTTGCTAGGGGTTCCTTGAGCAATGAGCAATTTCTACCTCTCAGATAAGTTCCCAGTGACACCGATGATCTTTTTTTTAGCTATGTAAGAGAGGGATTTTCCCCCTGACTTCAAATGTAAGGTGCAGGGGCGGACTGACAACTCATGGGGCCCCTGGGCAATAGGGGATCATGGGACTCCTGTGTCCTTTCCCAAACTCAAAAAAGCCTATGAAAAAGGTACCAGGGGCATCTACTGACCCCGGGCCCTCGGGCAGTGCCCGAGTTTCCAAATGGTCAGTCCGCCCCTGGTAAGGGGTATTCTTCCCACTGACCATCCCACTAATGTACCTTGAGCTGTAGATAGAGTAATTATAAGGTTCCCTGAGGCTGGAAAGCTATTTCAAAGATTCCTCTGTATTAAATAGGTTGATAAAGGTGGCCTTTATGCAAAGCTTCCTAATACTCTATATCCTACTTGATAAAGTCTCTGATGACAAAACACTTAGGGGTGGAGCCTGACACTGGTAGTAGTTCTAAATTGAGCCCATGCAGTAGTTGTAGCCTGGAGAGAGAAGGTTTTAGCGGCCAGCAGATCACTCTCAGCCTAAACTGATACTTGGAGAGTTTTATTTATTTATTACAGGTACTTATATAGCACAAATCAATGTACACAGCACTTTATATATATATATTGTACATTCACATGAGTCCCTAACCCTCAAGAAGCATACAATCTAAGGTCCCTAACTTATATTCATACATACACATACTAGGGCCAGGAGGAGGAGGAGGGAACCAAAGTACCTGGAGGAAACCCACGGAGGCAAAGGGAGAACATGCAGACTCCAGGCAGGTGGTGCCATGGTTGGGATTCGAACTAACAACCCAAGTACTGCCAGGTGGACGTGCTAACCATTTAGCCACTGTGCTGCCCTGACTGCTAATGAGTGATCAAATGTAAGTATATTTTAACTGTATTCAAAATATTTATGTGGATGGTACCACACTTTGGGAGCTTTTTTTCTGGTATCTTTATGTCCGTCTGGGGAACTGAGAAGCTGAAGTAGGAGAGAGCAAGATTTAAAGTGAAAGTATATGTGAACACCATCTTTACTGGGATTTTATGGTCTATGTCAGCAAGGGATGGTTCCATTCCTCTGATGATGTGCGTGCGCACGTAACACGTAAGGAAGTGCCCCGGACGTCGTGACGCTACGCCACGTGGAGGCCCGGCGGCCATCTTTTATATCCACAGGGTTAATTTCATGCTGTACCTTGGATGTTGTTTTACTTTACTATCGCGATTTGGATCTTTCATGTTTACAATAAAACTTTTTATCATACTTACTACACTATGGGCATCCTTCCCTAAAACTCCCTGAGGGGAGTACTTATTTTCAGACCCAGGCACCATACCAAGAGGTGGAAGAATCCCATTGATACAGGCAGTTCCTTCCAGTCAGCCCCTCTCAGGAAGCCTCTGGTTACCTGGATCTTATTCAACTCCATTGTGTCTTGTCATCATATGGAAAGGAGAATTGCCTTTACCGACCAGATATCTGACCAGACCTCTGATGTGTGATTTTGATATTACGCTCATTTTTCACTTGTCTCTGGGGAGTGCGCACTTTTATTATTTCCTAAGGAGCACCACCGGTATCCAGTACAGTCACCATTTATGTTATATTCTATAGATTTTATGGACATTATTTTGAATTATTCTCAATTTATTCTATTGCAAATTTGATTTTAGCGCTGCACTATTTTACATGACTTCTGGTAAGTACATTGCCTGAGTGTAGTGAAGTCATACTTTTGAGGATTTGTAAATGCTGGCATGTGGTGCGAGACATTTTTGGACAATACAATATTAAATTTAATTCATATTTTTTTATATTATCACATTGGACTTAACAGGATATTTTTTTTAGTATGAAGTTATTTGTTGCACTTAAAAATTGAACACTTTGAAATTTGTTGGTTTTTGGGGTTATGTTAGCACTGTATTTATTGATGCATTTGAATGCCCCTATACTGTTGACCAATGTCCAGCACAACAGTACATTCAATTGTTCCTCTATTTCAAGCCCTGAAGAATAGGGATTAGAACCCTCGAAGCCTATTGACAACTCTTCTATTCATGCAAGTCAACAATTCTTGATCGTAGGTCTTCTGAGTGCTCTTTTCTGCGAGGCATGGTTCACATCAGACAGTGCTTCTTGAAACCAGTAAACCCAAAACAGGTGTGTGTTTTTTTAAGGGCAGGACAGCTGTCAGCAACACATCCAATATCATCCCACTGATTGGAGTCAAGGTTGGCTCACTCCTGGCTCCAATTAGCTCTGGGAGAAGTCATTAAGCTAGGGCCTCACATACTTTTTCCTCCCTGCCCTGTGAATGTTTACATGTTATGTGTAATTAAACCATGGCAACATCTAATATTTGTGTAGTATTATGTTCAGCAGACTGTGTTCTTCTATTGTTGTGACTTAGATGACGTTCAGAGCACATTTTATGCCCAATTCATGCAAAACTCCACGTAATCCCAAGGGGTTCACATACTTTTTCTTGCAACTGTATTTCTGATGACATAAACAAAGGCTGAACTGATTTATTTTGGACCCTCATAGTGCTCTTGTCCTTTAACTTTGAATAATATGTACATCACGCGGGATTACCTAAGCCCGATGCCATCCAGAGAGCTTCCTGTACCTATAACTTTGAAACTTTACCTTAAGAGTAGCTCACATCATTAGGGTCCGATGCTCCACCAACATTTTTATTCATGACTAAAGCCAACACTTTTTTTGCGTACTTTTAGTTGAGTAATAACAGGCTAAAATCACTAACATGTTCCTTTTTTGCTGCCTCTGAAACATTACTCTATCACCTGTTTTGAGACACAACAGGAGGTGAGAGGATATCTTTCCAAAGTAAGAGAAATTTTTTCTTTCATCGAGACATTTTTTTTTTGGACAAAAAAAAAGCATTCTTCCATTTTTTTACAGGTCTGTTACAGTAAAAGAGAAAAACAACAGACATTAAATTTAACAGAGACAGAAGCAAAAACATGGTCTACAGCATCTGGTAAGCTGAATTGTGGCCTTCGGTCTACTGATTACAGAAAAGCTTACAAAGCCATCTAACACAACCAGAATATGTCGTATGTTGATATCTTGTGACGTTACCTGAGAAAAGTGCTACAGTTGTAAAAAAATTAAAATACAAAAAAAAAGGAAATGCAAGCAATAAAGGATATAGATGGAGAACAGTAAGGGGGTCAATTCAGATATCTGTCCTTAGGAGGCTATATTCCCCTAATGCTGGCCATAGACGGTTCGAAAATCGGCCGATTTTGCGTCCGAAAGATTAATCGGCTGATTTTCGCACTGTTAGTGGATTAATTCGTCGGTCGGTTTTCGCGGTTTTCCACTTTTGGATTATCGGTCATGTTGGAAAATTTGAGGAAAACAACCGATTTTCGCGTCAATGATGGTCAAATCGTACGATCGTTTTTACGAAAAAAATATGCGCATGAGCCGTGACCTGGAAGGAACAAACAGAAGTTTTGCCTGTTATATGGGGTGAACTTTATGATTTGGTCGGCCGAGTTTCGTAATCATTAGTGGTTACGTCGGTTTAATGAACGACCGATTTTTCTTTTATCAGACGAACAAACGCCCGGTTTTCGAGCTGTCTATGGCCTGTATACAAATCTGTTTAAGATTAAGGCAGGTGATGTGAGGAAAAGTTGAGAATTCCTTTCTTAGACCATTGTCAACAGAAAAAGTGTCCATTTTTAAAGATTTCCTAAATTTTTGCACTGTGACAATGGTCTCGAAGACAAATAGAAAAGTTTATTCTCACAAAAATGTTTATTCTCCCATCAACACTCTATACAAAATAAAAAAAAATGGTTTTAGATGCATTTATGAACATGAAATGATGCACATTTTTGCTTGCCTTACTGCATGCATTTACATACATTTTTTATTTGGGTTTATGCATGTTTTTTATATGTACATGTTTTGCTCTTGCATCCTGCACATTTAGGGAAGTTTTCTATGGTGTAGATGCACCCAAAGGCTTGGTAAAATCAAAATTTGGAGCTTTCCACCCCATATGTAAGAGCCCTGAGGGTCTGGGTGGGCATTTACCAAGCAGCAGCATTGGAAAGTGGAAAGGAGGGTGGTAAATTACATGCGCCTCCATACTTTCCCAGGTGAAACGAGAGGCGATAAATGAATAGAGTGAACTTACTCAAATGTGGGTCAGTATTACCCTAAATACAGTTGAACAGTTAAGCTTAAAATATATCTAAAGACAAAACTTTCTTTGACATTTTAACCAGTTCCCACAAAATATGGCTACAGCATGGTCAGCAAGTTCTGGGAGGGTGTCCATGGATGTCCTTATAGGACCACGCCCCCTGCATGCCCTCTGGGGTGCACACCGGGCGGTCTGGGCACATCTACACTGGTCATCAGGGAACTGATCATCAGTGCCCTGATTATCAGTGTAGCCCCATCAGTGTCCATCAGTATGGCTAATAGTGCCCATCAGTGAGTTGTATCAGTGCTGGCTATCAGTGCTCATTAATGCTGGATATCAGTGCCCATCAGTGCTGGCTATTAGTGCTCATCAGTGTTGGCTATCATACCTATCGGTGTTGGCTATCAGTGCCACCTCAGTGCTTGTCAGTGCCCATCAGTGCTGGCTATCAGTGCCTTTCGTGCTGCCTATCAATGCCCATCTAATGCTGTAAATCAGTGCCCATCAGGGGCAGACTGACTATTTGGAAACTCGGGCACTGCCCGATGGGCCCAGGGTCAGTAGGGGGCCCCATGAGATGCCCCCGGTACCTTTTTCATAGGCTTTTTTGAGTTTGGGCAAGGACACAGGGGCCCCATGATCCCCTATTGCCCGGGGGCCCCATGAGTTGTCAGTCCTCCCCTGGTGCCCATCAGTGCCGCATATTGATGCAGCCTCATCAGTGCTTCCTCATCAGTGAACAGAAACTAAGAAAAGTTTTTTTCCAAAATATTTGCTCTTTTTTTGCTTGTTTAGCAAAAAATAAAAACCCCGGTGGTGATTAAATACCACCTAAAGAAAGCTCTATTTGATTAAAAAAAAAAAAAGATAAAAATTTTGCTTGGGTACAGTGTTGCATGACCGCGCAGCTGTAATTCAAAGTGCAACAGCATTAAAAACTGAAAATTGGCCCAGGCAGGAAAGGGGTTAAAGTGTCTAAGAATCACGACCCTTAGAAATAGCTAATTTCCCTAATGGTAGCGTGAGCAGCAATAAAGACCTGACAGTGCTTCTATCCCCTTGCCATTTGCCATTCTATAGAATTCTTAAAAAAAAAAAAAAGTTTTTCCTTAAGTCATACTTGAAGTTCCACCATAATGGAGGCAAAATGACTCGCTCGCCAACACAGAAGTATTATCATGTCAAAGGCAGGCTTTACTTCCTTCTTTAGGACAAGGTCGACTATTGGTGTTTTTAGTATTCCAGTTTTTTCCAATAAAAAAAAAAAGCTGACATAGATTAAACCCTGTTTAGCTTACACATCTGTTATTACAGTTCTCCATTAAAGTTTCAGCATTCGCTTTAATCCCTTGTGAAGCACGGATAGGCTTTTATGCAAAGCTGAGAGTTAAGCTGCTGTATGTACAAAGCTTTTTGTTTCCTTGTCTCTTCTGTCCACTGGGAAAACATGGTGACAGCTCTTTAACGTTACATTAATGATGGGTTGATTAACTTTTGAAGCCCAATGATCTGCAATAAAATGTTGTAAAAATGTACAGATAAAATTGGTGAAGAACAACCAGAAATTTGAAATTTTACACATACAAGGCGGCAATCTACAGTGGGGCAAAAAAAGTATTTAGTCAGCCACCAATTGTGCAAGTTCTCCTACTTACAAAGATGAGAGAGGCCTGTAATTGGCATCATAGGTAGACCTCAACTATGAGAGACAAAATGAGAAAACAAATCCAATCACATTGGCTGATTTGGAAAGAATTTATTTGCAAATTATGGTGGAAAATAAGTATTTGGTCACCTACAAACAAGCAAGATTTCTGGCTCTCACAGACCTGTACCTTCTTCTTTAAGAGGCTCCTCTGTCCTGCACTCGTTACCTGTATCAATGGCACCTGTTTGAACTTGTTATCAGTATAAAAGACACCTGCCCACAACCTCAAACAGTCACACTCCAAACTCCACTATGGTGAAGACCAAAGAGCTGTCGAAAGACACCAGAAACAAAATTGTAGACCTACACCAGGCTGGGAAGACTGAATCTGCAGCAGGCAAGCAGCTTGGTGTGAACAAATCAACTGTGGGAGAAATAATTAGAAAATGGAGGACATACAAGACCACTGATAATCTCCCTCGATCTGGGGCTCCACGCAAGATCTCACCCCGTGGGGTCAAAATGATCACAAGAATGGTGAGCAAAAATCCCAGGACCACATGGGGGGACCTAGTGAATGACCTGCAGAGAGCTGGGACCAACGTAACAAAGGCTACCATCAGTAACACACTACGCCGCCAGGGACTCAGATCCTGCAGTGCCAGACGTGTTCCCCTGCTTAAGCCAGTACATGTCCGGGCCCGTCTGAAGTTTGCTAGAGAGCATTTGGATGATCCAGAAGAGGATTGGGAGAATGTCATATGGTCAGATGAAACCAAAATAGAACTGTTTGGTAGAAACACAACTCGTTGTGTTTGGAGGAGAGAGAATGCTGAGTTGCATCCAAAGAACACCATACCTACTATGAAGCATGGGGGTGGCAACATCATGCTTTTGGGCTGTTTCTCCGCAAAGGGACCAGGACGATTGATCCATGTACAGGACAGAATGAATGGGGCCATGTATCGTGAGATTTTGAGTGCAAACCTCCTTCCATCAGCAAGGGCATTGAAGATGAACCGTGGCTGGGTCTTCCAACATGACAATGATCCCAAACATACCGCCCGGGCAATGAAGGAGTGGCTTCGTAAGAAGCATTTCAAGGTCCTGGAGTGGCCTAGCCAGTCTCCAGGTCTCAACCCCATAGAAAACCTTTGGAGGGAGTTGAAAGTCCGTGTTGCCTAGTGACAGCCCCAAAACATCACTGCTCTAGAGGAGATCTGCATGGAGGAATGGGCCAACATACCAGCAACAGTGTGTGCCAACCTTGTGAAGGCTTACAGGAAACGTTTGACCTCTGTCATTGCCAACAAAGGATATATAACAAAGTATTGAGATGAACTTTTGATATTGACCAAATACTTATTTTCCACCATAATTTGCAAATAAATTCTTTCTGAATCAGCCAATGTGATTGTCTGGATTTTGTTTCTCATTTTGTCTCTCATAGTTGAGGTCTACCTATAATGCCAATTACAGACCTCTCTCATCTTTTTAAGTGGGAGAACTTGTACAATTGGTGGCTGACTAAATACTTTTTTTCCCCACTGTATATAAAATAAATCATAATGCACATAATTATTCCTCTCTAAGGAGGATGTAGCTTGAAAATATGCCCAACCCCCACCCCCAATCACCAAAAAAAAAAAATAGTAGTAAAAAGTAAAAATACCTGCTACAGCCCCTGCCTTCTGGTTTGTTTATCTTGGTTCCAGTGACATAACTCAGCCTTCCTACAGGCTCCTGGAAAAGCTGAGAATGCGAAACATAGGAAGAATGTACTTTTGCACAATTAACCATATGTAAAAGACATATGTTTGCAAGTATACTGTATATCTATATATATTATTATTATTATTTATGTAGCGCCAAAAGTTTGTGCAGCGCTTTACAATATAAGGGGGACAGTACATTTACAATACATTTCAGTACAGAAAGAATAGGAGGACCCGGCTCATGGAGCTTACAATCTAAAGGAAGGGGGAGGTGATACAAAAGGTGATAGCTGCGGGGAATGATCTGGTGGAGGTAATTCAAGTACAGTTCTTAGGTGGCGGTGGGGTAGGCTTCCCTGAAGAAGTGAGTTTTCAAAGATCACCTAAAGACAGACAGGGAGGGGGCTGACCGGACATGCTGTGGTAGGGAGTTCCAGAGGATGGGAGAGGCTCTGGAGAAGTCCTGGAGGCGAGTGTGGGAGGAGGTGATGAGGGAGCTAGAGAGGAGGATATCTTGGGAGGAGCGGAGTGGGTGATTTGGGCGGTATCTGTGGATGAGGTTGGTGATGTAGCTAGGGGCAGTGTTGTGGATGGCTTTGTAAGCTGTGGTTAGTATTTAGAATTTTATACGTTGGGTTACACTCATATATACACTCACTAGCCACTTTATTAGGTACACCTTGCTAGTATTGGTTTGGACCCCCTTTTGCCTTCAGAACTGCCTTCATTCTTCATGGCATAGATTCAACAAGTTGTTTGAAACATCAGGTTGTTTGAAACATTTCTCAGAGGTTTTGGATTTTTTTTTGGGATGGTGGGAGGGGTGATCCATTGGTTCAGCGCGTGTCCAATCCAACAAACCGAGCAGGCATCTGGGAAAAAGTAGGGGTTTTCTGGGTGGGAAAATGTGCATATATTTGAATAATTAATTAATTTATTGAGCTAATGGGTATGCTAATTAGTATGCAAATTAAGCTGACCATGATCCTTTGCAATTGGATCAAAACACTCTCCCTAATGTGCACAACCAAAGGAGTATGGCATATGGGGAAAACAATTAACAAAAAACAAACAGCAAATAAAAATAAGTGCACTGAGCACAACTTGTTGCTTTTGGGTGCATCCAGATTTGTCAGCTGCACATCAATGATGCAAATTTCCCCTTTTATCACATCCCAAAGGTGTCCTATTGGATTGAAATCTGGTGACTGAGGAGGGCCATTGGAGTGCAGTGAACTCATTGTCATGTTCAAGAAACCAGTTTGAGATGATTTGAGCTTTGTGACATGGTGCATTATCCTGCTGGAAGTAGCCATCAGAAAATGGGTACACATGGTCAGCAACAATACTCAGGCAGGCTGTGGCATTTAAACGATACTCAATTGGTACTAAGGGACCCACAGTGTGCCAAGAATATATCCCCCACACCATGACACCACATGGTATTCTGCATACTTTGGTTGTAACAAGCAGTTATTTGAGTTACTGTTGCCTTTCTATCATCTTATACCAAAATATATATATAAACCTGCGCTAAAGAAAATTGTAATATATGATAAATGATAAAGTGTAAACATATAATTCAAATTACTAACACTGACGTACAAAGCTGCTCATAACGCTGCCCCAAACTACATCACCGACCTGATATCCTTATACCACCCAAAACGTACTCTCCGCTCCTCACAAGACCTCCTACTCTCTAGTTCCCTGGTCTCCTCCTCCCATGCCCATCTCCAGGACTTCTCCAGGGCTTCCCCCATCCTCTGGAACTCCCTACCCCAATCCATCAGACTATCACCTACTCTCCTCTCCTTTAGGCGCTCCCTGAAAACCCATCTCTTCAGGGAAGCCTACCCCGCCCTCAACTAATTACCGATCTCCTCCACTCTTCCTACCACTCCATCCCCCACAGCTATTTCCTCCTGTACCACTATCTCCTCCCTCCTAGATTGTAAGCTCCAAGGAGCAGGGCCCTAGAACCCCTCGTATATTGAATTGTATTGTTACTGTACTGTCTCGTGCAGGGGCGGACTGACAACTCATGGGGCCCCTGTGTCCTTGCCCAAACTCAAAAAAGCCTATGAAAAAGGTACCAGGGGCATCTCATGTAAGCTCCAAGGAGCAGGGCCCTCGAACCCCTTGTGTATTGAATTGTATTGCTACTGTACTGTCTCGTGCAGGGGCAGACTGACAACTCATGGGGCCCCTGTGTCCTTGCCCAAACTCAAAAAAGCCTATGAAAAAGGTACCAGGGGCATCTCATGGGGCCCCCTACTGACCCCGGGCCCTCGTTTCCAAATGGTCAGTCCGCCCCTGGTCTCATGTACAGTCTCCCATTGTAATGTAAAGCGCTGAGGAAAATATTGGCGCTATATAAATACTGTATAATAATAATATAGCAGCTGAACACTAAAAACCCTGATACCAAGCAGTAAATAATATATACATAAAGTGCAGCGCTTAACAAAGTGACAAATGATGAATGAAAAAAAAACAGTGAAAAATGTGTCATACAAAAAATAGTCCATCAAAAAATTCAGATAAAGAAAAAGTCCCCAGCGGCTGTGATGCAGAGGGCAAGGCTCCATACTATGTAGAAATGGGATTATTAGAGTTGCTGCTGCTGATCAGCCAAAGCATTGCATCCCTTTAATGCATTTTTCATAGCAGTCACGCTATAATGAGAGTTGTTTGTGTTGCAAAGAGCTATTGATGACTGCTCCATGTTTCACTCTACCTGTTTGTTCCGCTTGTGTGGCTCTCCCTATAACCGTTATTGGACACAGCTCTTCCTGCGCCCATTAACAGGGCGTGCTTTATTACAGAAATCCTTCTTGATTGCCGAGGATCGAGCCTATTGGCATGTTAGGTACTCGGGTAATAGATATTGTAGCTCAGAAACAGGATATTGTGTCAGAAATGCCGTTGGCCATAACATTCATTACGCTCGATCCGAGGCCAATCCATTTGTTTCTATAGCGTATGTATGGTGCCGGCGCATGTCCTTGAAGAAGTCATTTTCACCCTACTCAGGTCAGGAGCTGGAATCGCTGAGCCAGATTTTCCTATCGCTAGCGGAAGAAAATAAACACTGCGAATCGGTCTTTAGAATTTCATGTTTACCACAATTAATTGCAATATGTAATCAATGAACAGTTGTTAACGCTATATTCAAACACGGTGTAATTACATGCAATCTTGTAATTCCTCTTTATGTTAAAGTATTAATTACTGAATAATTAAAGCAGGCCTCCAGGCAAATATACCAAAACACCCTTTAGCGTTCATGAAAAAATCATTAAATGTAGTTTAAAGACTGCTAGTAGAAGCGCCTGGATTTTTATAATATCTACCCGTCAGAGCCTGTACAGAAGAAGACAGGCTAACGATGGCCTTAAATGTTCTCGCAATTTCAACTGGCTTTCTCTCACTAAAGCTGCTGAAGAGATCGAGGCAATGAACTGCTGATAGTATACATATTTATGTGTATGTGGAAGGGATGGCAGTAAGTTGAGTTGATCCAATTGAAGCAATGGTTGAGATTGGTTTAAATTGCTACAAGATTGCAGTGTGCAGGTACATCGCAAGAGCTGGATATTACACGCTGTGAGAATTTTAGGCTCTATTCGATTGCTCAGTGCTTTCTTGTTAACATATTTTAGGCACCAGAAGCTTGGTTTTTGGTGATAGACATTCAGTAGGAAAAAAATATAGCTCTACATCTATTATTTATATGTTTCACATTTATATCAAGAGGGCTTGGCATATTTCAATGTAGCATTGGGGGATTTAGCGAATATATATGAGGGTTTCTTCTTTGTGCCTTTTGTTTTTAGTGTAGGTGATGCATGTAGAAAGTTTCATAGAACTGGTCAATCAGTATGGTTGTCATTCGTGTGGACCTTATAGTGTCAAAAATTAAAACCAAAACAAAGGTACATCTATGTGCCTTCAGCACCAGACCTAAACTTAAACTTGACTGTATTTTTTAACTTAATGAAGAATTCCAATTATGGGAAATGTTGTACCAAAACCTGGTCCAGCTTGGTCAAGCTTGGACCAGCTTGGATCAGCTTGGTCCAGCTTGGTCTATCTTGGGTCAGCTTGGTCCAGCTTGGTCTATCTTGGTCAAGCTTGGTCCAGCTTGGTCTATCTTGATCCAGCTTGGTCTAGCTTGGTCCAGCTTGGTCTAGCTTGGATCAGCTTGGTCCAGCTTGGTCTATCTTGGACCAATACAACTATTTATATACCATACCTGTGGGACTCCTCTAGAAGCTTGAAATTTCTGTAGTAGACACCGTCACCATGATGATCTCAACTAGCTTCTAAGGGTCCTGTCCCGAGTGGCTGCGTTGTGAACAAAGTAAGGCTACACTCACACTAGCCTTGTTAGCAAGTGGCAGACAGGTTGGGAAGCGTTTTTACCGTTTCCCAAACGCCTGGGAAAATTCTGCACATTGCAGCACATGGTGCTGTTCAAACGGGAGCGTTAGCATTGCGTTGTGTCACGTCGTGGCAAAACGGACTCCTCTGGTCGAGTCAGGAGGAGTTGAAGCCTCCTATTCAAGTCTATGGTGCCGCTCTACAAACGCCCGGCCGGCGGTTGTGGGGCATTTGCAGAGCGTTAACACCAGTCAAACTTCATTATAGGCGTTTGTGGGGCGTTTTTAACGATTGGCAAACGCCTAGCAATTGCGCATGTGGCATTTGCGGAGCATTAAAAACGCTCCGCAAACGCCGGACCAACGCTTGTCAAACGCTATAGGGGCATTTGGCAAGAGTGGGAAAAACAGTCAAGTGTGAATAAGCCCTAAGCCACCAGCTCGAAACTGGTGCCATTTTGACAATGCTTTGCCTTTCCTCAATGAATGCAAAGCATTCTCTGAGTGGCAGCATGACATCACCACCCAGAATCTCCATCTCATCTAATCAGAGAACAATTTGCATTCATTGAGTAAATGCAAAGAAATCATTTAATGGTTCCCATGCCTCCTCATCATCTGGATCTCATCTGAGACCCAGCATCTACTAACGGTGTCTACTATAGTGACTTCCAGCTTTTATTTTTGTTGGTTTTTAATTTATTGTTGATTTATTCTGCGCATGACCTACGCACTTTTTCAGAGTTATTATCTGTTGTGTAATACTGATGAATTTTCATTTGGGGTGGGGGGGTATTATTTATTGGAATTACTAATTCCACTTATTGATCTTTCTTTTATGTGGCTTACTGTTCATGTGTGTAGCTTCTTTCTTTTCTTTTTATGAGCAATATTAAACCGGAGAGTTGATCTATGTATTAATTATAAAGAGTTGTTTATTGCATACTACTTATTAAACTGTGTCTGTTTGTGTGTTCCTGGGAGCAGACAAGGTACATTAGGACACAAGTCTTCAGGGATAAAGGAACATTTTAATTCCTCACCCATAGTGGTGACATATTTTGGTTTACTGAGGAGATAAATTGATTTTATTTTTATTGGTTTTAATCATATTGTAATTTTTTTGCGGGTAAATCATGTGAAAGATTATTATCTGTGTAATTTGTTGGTATAATAAAACTGGTAAATCTTCTATTTTATATTTTTGGCTGGTATGGCTTAATTGCTGAGGTCTTTTGGAGGAGTTTTAAAGTGCATGTATAGCCCAAATGTCACTGCGCTTCCTGTCCTAGTGATGCAGCAACGGTTAAAGGAAAACTCCTAAAGTGAGGGACATTTTTCACTTGTCCTCAGAATAGGTGTCCCATTTGAAGAAAAAATGTTGCATTTCTCATCACTTTGGTCACCAGGACAAACAGAGAGGTGACTTTTCCCAATTGGAATACAAACAGTAATAAAAGTTGACAGAGAGTCTAACTTTTCCTTCAAAAGCAAAAAAAGAGTTTTCCCTAGAAGATACACTTTGAGTTTACAATATAAAATTGTTATTCCAGTACCTCAATTTGTTTGGAGGCCAACTGGCTCATCCTTAGGCTTGAACTAATTTAAGAGCATTTGCTTTGCTGAAATTTAAAGCCCAACTCTAGGCAAAAAAAACATGTTTTCCCATGCAGTCGGGTTGTGCCCGCACTGCACGAGTCAGCTGCTCATTTTGTCTAGGGGTGAAGAGAAAGTTTATACTCACCCAATCCTTTGTTCCACCCGAAAACAGTGCCCCCCACAGTCCAATGGTGGACAGTTCCTAGTTTATGGAGCCTGCTCTGGGCTTGATGACATCAGGAACATTCCACAATTCAAGACTGCTGGAGTGCAGGGGTGTCAAACTGGACTTGTGCTGGGAAGACTGGAGGATTAGGTAAGTATATCTCCTTTCTTCTCTTTCCTAGACAAAAACACATGGGAAACCTTTTTTTTTGACCAGAGTTGAGCATTAAGTGGCGCCCCTAGGGGGGTGCAGGCTGCACCGGGTGACACCATCACAGGGGGTGGAGGAGCAGGATGCCAGCAGAGCTTCTGGGCTCTGTGAAGGTCCTGGCCATTAATTGGGGTGATCCCGGATTCCCGACACAGGCTGCAAACAGTTGAAGCTGATCCTGCGGATCACTATGGGTTGCAAGATTAATTAACCCCATATAGGTTGAACATGATCTTGCAACCCATAGTGATCCATGGGATCAGCTTCAACGGTTTGCAGCCTGTAAGGGGTTAACTGTAGCAGCTCTGTGCTAAAGTCAGAGATCGGCTTCTTCGGCCTGAAACCGGTACATGTGCAGTTGCTTCAGGGTATACATATCTTCAGGGGATACTCATTTTACCGCTACACCGGCACTGCTACTTCCTCTCTGGAGGGGTGACACCACGTGTTACCACACAGGGTAACACCAACCCTAGGGAAGCCTCTGACATTAAGCAAAAACGAAAACATTTCAGCATAATTTTGCCATTTGGTTTCATTGGTGTCAGTAGGGAAGGGAATTTTGAGTTTTTCCTAAAAAAGAATATGGCCAAAGTTTTTTTGGTCATACTTCCCTTGTGGTTCACAGGAGTGTACTTACTTTTGCTCTCCTGTGACATAGGGTCAGTTGATAGACGGCTATTGCCCGATATCAGCTGACGAAGCATTACCGCTCCAGGATCCACCCGGCTGCCTGATTTAAAGCTGGCTCTGCCTCTGAAAGTGTGGCTGAGAACCAAAGCTGGCTGCACCCCCCCCTCTTCTGCCTGGTGCTCCAGTGAACACTGAAGGAGCAGAGAGCGGTGACTGACATGCACTGCTCTGAGCAGACTGAGAACTGAGCAATCAGTGGTCATGTGCTTGCTCAGTTCTAAGGTTTAGAGCCCAAGGTGCATTGGGCTTTAAATAGCTCTTTAGAGTTAGGGGAGCACCTTTCAATTGTCCTCAACCTGCTACTGTACCAAAATCACTGACCCTAACAATTATCTTAAGGCAGTCCATAGGTAAGTCATTGTATTTTCCTTCAACCAGTGGGTTGAGCGAAAAAGCAAATGACTCAATTCCCGTGTGCATCCTCCCACTGAAACAAAATTAATATAAACTTGCGCCACAGAAAAATATATAAACTTGTGAAATTTAAATGTTGCTGTTCAAAAAATCAATCAAATAAAATTATAAACACTCCATAGCGCAAATAAATTATATATAAAAATTAAAATACTACAAATAAAAGTCCCAAAAAATATAAAGTCCACACAAAAATAATTTTTTTCAAAAATATATAAATTGTGCTCAATCCCCCAAAAAACCATGCTCCAAAATTCTTCAAACAAATGTGCTCACACCCTCCGTGATTAATGCTCCACCCCCCCTCACCAGATGGAATGGACTGTTTGCTGATATGGCAAAAGAGTCAAACAAGCTTAAAGTAACTGGGCGTGTCCTCCCAGATAACTCTGTACTTAATATCCTCCAGAAACGACTCCCAGGATTGGATGACAATGGAAAACAAAACAAAAACAACAAAGCGTGCAATACTGTAAAAAATCTTTAATTTTAAAAAATGGCTGCCTTATATGCACTCACATGTTTAAAAATATACAAAAAATTGCTGCCAAAGGAGGGTCAACCAGTTATTAAGTCCAAAGGTTCACATACTTTTTCCTCCCTGTACGTACTGTGAATGTTTACATGTTATGTGCAATTAAACCATGGCAACAACTAATGTTTGTGTAGTATTATGTTCAGCAGACTGTGTTGTTCTATTGTTGTGACTTAGATGACATTCAGAGCACATTTTATGCCCAATTCATGCAAAACTCCACGTAATCCCAAGGGGTTCACATACTTTTTCTTGCAACTGTACCCTTTCAAGCAGACTATGCAACTCACCAGAAGTGACGTCACCACGCACCCACCGGAACCGGAAATACATTTCTTCCAGGGCATTATCCTCCCACTGAGTCTTATTGTACTTTGACAGCTTGAAAAGTTCCCCACCATCAGAATACGCTGATCAACGCTGCCGGCAAGAATCAGCGACACTGATCGAGCAGGGAAAATCCGACAGAGAGGTGGTACAGAAGTCAATCAGTAGATCGATTTCTGTACAACAACAATGCCTATACAGTGAAATTTGGACAGTCCATGTCAGGGGTGGACTGATAACTCATGGGGCCCCCGGGCAATAGAGGATCATGGGGACCCTGTGTCCTTGCCAACACTCAAACCATACCCAAAAAAGCCTATGAAAGGTACCAGGGGCATCTCATGGGGCCCCCTACTGACTCCGGGCCCTCGGGCAGTACTCGAGTTCCCAAATGGTCAGTCCGCCCCTGGTCCATGTTGAACCATCTGAATTTCAACCTATGTATGGCCAGCTTAACACTGACGTTCACTGTAACTAAACTAAATACATTTACAGGGGGTTTAATGCTTCTCTGCTATCTAGCAATAGGAAAAGAACAGTTCAGGGGCGGACTGACCATTTGGGGGTCAGTAGGGGGCTCCATGAGATGCCCCTGGTACCTTTTTCATAGGCTTTTTTGAGTTTGGGCAAGGACACAGGGGCCCCATGATCCCCTATTGCCGGGGGGCCCCATGACTTGTCAGTCCACCCCTGGAACAGTTTTGGAAATACAGCTGACATTTTTAATGCAATTTTGGACATTTTTTATCTGTTTCAGTTGAAAGAAGTATATGGAATTAAAGCATCCATAGCAGCTTCCATTATGCAACCGGGATGGAAATTGATTAAAACTAATCATGCCAAGTCATTTTAGCTTACATCACAACAGCAATCCGTTGGGTTCCTTGCAACTGTAAATATGTCAATGGATGGCATATTGCTGCAGGCCACTTAGTTCCATGTGATTTTCTTTTACTAAAAGATGGACAGCTTCCAGAGCTGCCACAATTTTGCATGTATGTGTATGGGTATAGATGGGTAGCGTTAGAATTTAAAATGATCCACAAAGCCTAAGTTGACACGGATGGCTGATCTAATGTTGTTCCCGTGATTTTAACCACGCCGAAATAAAAGAGGAGATTTTATGCGCCAAATCGTTGAGTGCTGATGGTCATCGGTTCACTATGCACACAGCATTTAAAGGCAATTACAATAGGACATTAACTATAGATTTAAAAACGATAATATTGCAATGAGCATAGCAAACCATCAAAGCAAACTATTAGCGAGCGTCACATTTTCCATAATATCGCTGTGAATTCTGAAGATTACCTGCCAGCAATCCAGCTGTTCTGGGCTACAAGTCTCAGCGTGCTCCATAGGCCAGAGGGCTACGGCTTAAGCCTGTTCTAATACATCAAGCTCCTGTATGGTAAATCCAGAGTAGCATGAAATAGACGAGAGAGATGAGGTGGGAATTGCAGGCACCATGCAGTAATAGATTCATTTTCATACATGAACGAGCTTGGCAAGGATGAATATCCTTTACTGATGTGTGCTAACCTGGGATTTCATTCATCCTGACAGAGGCATGCAGATGTTTTAATTGCCATGATGCAGGATTTATGTTACAGTGAACACAGGGAGAACAAAAATGTCTTTATGTATTTTCTTTAAAGGTAAACAATAGTCAAACTGAATACTGCATGAAAATACAAGGCGTAGGTGCAGACCAGGGCCGGACTGACCATTTGGAAACTCGGGCACTGCCCGTGGGCCCGAGGTCAGTAGGGGGCCCCATGAGATGCCCCTGGTACCTTTTTCATAGGCTTTTTTGAGTTTGGGCAAGGACACAGGGGCCCCATAATCCCCTATTGCCCAGGGGCCCCATGAGTTTTCAGTCCGCCCCTGTTTGGAAGTGAATGTGCACACAGCTTAGTGAATTAGATGAAGTTGCATCCACTCTGTCATTGTACAAGGAGAAAAAAAAAATCCAACTGCCCTGGCATATAGATGGGTATTTCTATCTATCCATTCAGTCGTATCTGACCCTTGGTGATTGCATGGACCGTCACTTGTAAGCGACTTTTTCCATGAATTCTCTTAGCAATTATTTTAACAGGGTAGGTTAGATGGGTATTTAAATTGTATATAGGTCAGCCTCTCAACCAGGGTTATGTGAAATCACGGGCAGACTGACCATTTAGAAACTCGGGCACTGCCTGAGGGCCCGGGGTCAGTAGGGGGCCCCATGAGATGCCCCTGGTACCTTTTTCATAGGCTTTTTTGAGTTTGGGCAAGGACACAGGGGCCCCATGATCTCCTATTGCCCGGGGGCCCCATGAGTTTTCAGTCCGCCCCTGGTGCCGACACAGTGTGGACTAGACAAGTCAACTAGTGGAATACACTCCGGAACCTTTCCTGTTGAAAATCTTCTGCTGGCCAATACATTGTTGTGAGAACAAGCCTGTGATTCTGCAGATTGGGGATTCCTAACTCCATCTATCTCCTTGAAGCATTATACACTATGGAGCTGATTTACTAAAACAGCATAAGCTGATTGAATAGAAAAGTTTCACTTGGTCGACGAAATGAGGCAACACTCTACTAACTTCAACCAAGAAACCATGACCTCCACCCATGATCAAAGAAAAATTCACTTTTTTGTTTCAAACTCCCTTGCATGTGACTGGGTATTCATTGTGTAGCACACCCATGAAAGTGCAGCTTGTGAATTTAGTTCTATTTGCCCCTTCGAGCACACGCAACCAGGCACACAGAATTTTATGCATTCTTCCATTGACTCCAAAGAACAGTCTAGAGCAGTGGTTCTCAAGCTTCCTAATGCCGTGACCCTTTAATACAGTTCCTCATGTTGTGGTGACCCCCAACCATAAAATTGTTTACCCAGTAATTATAATTCATGAAGTGTCGTTTTACCTCCAGTATTGCTGCTTTCAGCACAGTAGCTGCTTTTAACAGAGTAGCTGCTTTCAACACAGCAGCTGCTTGCTACACAGTAGCTGCTCTTTACATATCAGAAATATGTGTTTTCCAATGGTCTTAGGCGACCCCTGTGAAAGGGTCGTTCGACCCCCAAAGGGGTCGCGACCCACAGGTTGAGAACCACTGGTCTAGAGGTTTATTTTTTGAGGGGTTTTATTGTGAACGATGAATTTGGATAGGAATAGGGAGCATAGGATATCCTGATAAATTGTAGAACTATACAACTTGAAGACTACTCAAAAGGACTGTACAAAATGAATGTTCCACAAGATCTCTACGCTGATGGTGACCTGTACTCTTTCCAGAGTTGAAAGCTAGCACACTAGTCACTACTCTTCAGCACTAGGGTCATTTACTCACATATCCACAGGATCATCGGTTGCCTCCTGCCAATATCCACCAGGCTGTTCCTAGTGAGGGAGATGTAGACTCATACCACCATAGGACAGCTGGATTCTTCCCCACCAACTTCCTCCTGGCTTTCTCCAGAGAGCTTTTCCAAACCCAGCTTGATCTCTTGACTCAAGCTTGCAAATAGGCCAGAATAAGCCTAGCTGGGACCTTGATGTCTTCCTCAAGACTTCCTCTGGAATCCTGCCCAAGGGGCAGTACTTCTGCACACGGTGTCTCCTCCAGCTGGACCGGACCTAGGAACACTGCACACTGCTGCTTAGGTCTCAAACTATTTATGGGCTCTCCAACCACCTACTGGACACAGCTCCCCAAGAATTGGCTGCAGTCCCATAAATATTCAGGCTGCCTACTCTCTCCTTCCTCCCACTATGTTTCTAAAATCCTCTAGAAGACATTGGGAAGTAAGAGAACATCAGCCTTTGACACACTAAGCAGCCTAAGTAATCAACCCCTGCTCCCCTGATTACATTGGAGCCAACTAAATTTGCCTAGCAGCCTACTCTACACTAGGATGGTGCTACATATTTAAAGTGAATTGTTACCACATCCAGTAAGCTTATTGAAAAATATTTCACAAAGAAAAAATTTACTTTGGCAAGTGAACATGCTCTATTCCTTTATTAAATCCACCCCGATGTGTCCAAATTTATCCATGGCTCTGAAATTTTGCACTTTTCACTACTACGATCTACTTGTTTTATTAACTTTAACATAAGTTTGATGTTATCTTCAAGAATGCCTGCTGGTGGATATATACTTTGATTCATATTGATACCAATTTCCAGCTGGTATCTGCTACAGCATCCATCTACTTAAGGCCATCTCCGGGGATGTGTACGACAGGAATAGTCTACATGATTGGTAGTGTGAAGAAGGCCCTTATCTTTTCAATATGTATGTGCCCCTGTGCACACAGCCAGATCAATTGAGTAACGGTTTGACTAGCTTGGTGGATGGAATACAAGTGTGTGTAGACAGGTGTAGTTTTGCTTCCCTGCACAGATGGCGCTGTTTGGCAGCTGCCATGCAGGGAGAGTGGAGGACAAGGGGGGGACCCATGTTCATCTGAGGCCTTTGCAGTGGAATAACGCCTTTACACTATGTTTCCAATTTCAATGCATTGTTTAATTGGGCAACTATAAGGTAAATGAGGTTTAATGTTGATGAATGTAAGGTTATTAACTTGGGGGCTAAGAATATCCATGCATCATACATACTAGGGGGAGTACTACTGGGGGAATCAATGGTGGAGAAGGATCTGCAATGCCAAGCTGCAGTTTCTAAAGCAAAATCCTCTCTTGTAAATAGCATTGTCTCTCTTCGGATGACACACATTTTAGGAGTGGTCAGGTCAAGGACAGTCCCCCCCCCCCCTGGTTAGGAACATATTATATTGTCTAGTGCAGGGACAGGTTTCTGTGGAGGAGGAACAGACTAGGGACTGTCTCTGTATCTCAGGCTGCAGCCCTCTCTCATTCAGGTGCCTTCAAGTTGCCTCCTCTGTTGGATGCTATTGGGTGTCAACAGTGTGCACAGATATCTTATGATTGGTTTATTGCAAGCGCTTTGGCCCAGCACAGCCTAGTATGCAGCTTCTGTTGTATTTCCTCCACATCTTCATCTTAATATACTTTGCTGCTACATTTGGTCTCTGTGGAAGTTCTCTTCTCCAGCGGGCATTGTGCCCTGGGCCCTGTCCACACAATGATCATACCAACAACAAAGATTGGACCCCTCAAATATGAACAAGTGTTAAATTGAGGATCTTAATTTTATACATTTGTGATCAAAGTTTCCATCTACGCAGACTACTCAATGGACATGTAATAGATGTGTATTGTCCTCATATGGCCATATTACACTCACCGGCCACTTTATTAGGTACACCTTGCTAGTACCGGGTTGGACCCTGTTTGCCTTCAGAACTGTCTTCGTGGCATAGATTCAACAAAGTGTTGGATACATTCCTCAGAGATTTTGGTCCATATCGACATTGGTTACTGTTGCCTTTCTATCATCTCAAACCAGTCTGCGCATTCTCCTCTGATCTCTAACATCAGCAAGGCATTTTCACCCACACAACTGTCACTCACTGGATATTTTCTCTATTTCCGATCATTCTCTGTAAACCCTAGAGATGGCTGTACGTGAAAATCCCAGTAGATCAGGAGTTTTTGAAATACTCAGACCAGTCTGTCTGGCACCAACTACCATGCCATGTTCAGTCCTTTAAATCCCCTTTCTTCCCCATTCTGATGCTCGGTTTGAAGTTCAGAAAGTTTTCTTCACCCAGTCTAGTTGCCTAAATTGATGTAAGGCCAATGCGGTGCCCATATTTAAAAAGTGATCAAAATCTTTACAAAGTAATTATAGAATTGTTAGTTTAAAATCTATAGTAGGGAAGATACTGGAGAGTTTAATAAAAGACCACATAGATGAGTTATTGCTGGAAGAAAATATTTGAAGCAACAGACAGCATGGATTCATGAAAGACAGAAGTTGTTAAACAAATCTGACTTCTTTTTATAAGGAGGTGAGCAAAACCTTGGACAGAGGGGTGGCTGTGGACGTGGTATATGAATATGCATGCATCATACATACTAGGGGGAGTACAACTGGGGGAATCAATGGTGGAGAAGGATCTGGCAGTCCTGGTAGATCACAAGCCTAATAATGGCATGCAATGCCAAGCTGTGGTTTCTAAAGCAAAATCCTCTCTTGTATCAAAAAGAGGTATAAACTCCAGAGAGAAAGATATCATTTTACCCCTGTACACTGTAAGACCTCATCTGGAATATACAGTTAAGTTTTGGGCACCAATTCACAAAAAGAACATTGGGGAACTGGAGAAAGTACAGAGAAGGGCAACCAAACTGATAAGAGGCATGGAGGAGCTCAGCTATGAGGAAAGATTAGAGGAACTGAATTTATTCTCTCTTGAGAAGAGGAGATTAAGGGGGGATATGATCTCCATGTATAATACATAAAGGGGGATATGATCTCCATGTATAATACATAAGGGGGGATATGATCACCATGTATAATACATAAGGGAGGATATGATTTCCATGTATAATACATAAGGGGGGATATGATCTCCATGTATAATACATAAGGGGGGATAATCTCCATGTATAATACATAAGGGGGATATGATCACCATGTATAATATATAAGGGGAGATATGATCAGCATGTATAAAAACATCAGTGGTCCATATAGTGAACTCGGTGTAGAGTTATTCATGTTAAGGTAATCACAGAGTAGGGGCACACTTTACATCTGGAGGAAAAGAGATTTAATCTCCAAATACGGAAAAGTTTCTTCACAGTAAGAAAATGTGGAATAGACTCCCTGTCACGTACCTGGTGTGAGAGGCCAATGGAGAAAGGCTTCCCTTGCGGCTAAGTTCCAGACTCCCCTGAGAGTAGGACAGCAAGAGTCAGGCTCAAAGTGGCACAGGTCGTCTGTAGGAGTGCTTGTTGGTGGTCCACCCAGGAGCACAGCTGGTGCACGGAGATAGGTCTGCAGACAGGTTGCGCCTGTGCAAGGTATGCAATTCCCTTCAGGGGAACAGAGGATTACTGGATAGCCAGTTCAAAGCCAAGGTCAGGTACCAGGTGGGAATCAGAGCAGACATAGTCAGATAAGATAGCCGAGGTCATACACAGAGGAGCAAAGAGGGAATATCCATTAGCCAAGCCAAGGTCAGATCAGGGGTTAAGCAGAGAAGACACAAGAACAAGCCGAGTCGGTATCAGGAAATCACAGATCACAATAACACACAGGAAACAGGAACAAGGTAGAGGGATGCCAGAGATCAACCAGCACCTGAGAGTAGGGCAGGGCTTCCTTATAAAGGCCATTTGGAGCCAAATTTGAGCCGATGTGAACTTCTGCGGCCATGCAAGGTACTGGCAGGGGTGCCAGGTCTCCTAACACCTCTGCCAAGGACAGAGCCCTGACACTCCCTCAAGAGTTGGTTCTAGCCAACTCAGTGGATTGCTTTAAAAAAGGCCTGGATTCTTTCCTAGATACACATAATATAACGGATACTAACATTTTTTAGGTAAATTTGCCTCTTGGGGGACCAGGAAGGAATTTTTTCCCCTGCAGGAGCAAATTGGGTCATGCTTTACTGGGTTTTTTGCCTTCCTCTGGATCAACTGTGGGTATAGGATTATAACTTTTTTTTGTTATATGAACTAGATAGACTTTTGTCTTTTTTCAGCCAGTCTATGTAACTATGTAAATGCATTGAGTTGCTGCAGGGTGGAGGATCCCACTGCCAGAAGCTGATTGGTCTAACACTAAAAGCTTTTTTCTAGGCTCAAACTAAACCCAACTTCATCCTTTTGAGATGGCTAAACAAGATGGCTGTTTAAGGACAAAATGGCTTCATTATAAGAATTTTAATCTGTGCTTTATTTTTCCTTTACATGTACACTTGGCTTTGAAAGCGAGAACTTGCCTAAACTTGTGATTTATACTTTGAGAATCTGTGGCAAAGAAGTTCTTGGAAATCGGCATCTGGGCGACACTATATGAGATTTTAGTGATTGGGTATACATATATATATATCTACTTTATGTTTTCCTTCTTAGTTGTCCCTTGTTCCACTTCCACAGTTTCTAAGGTTATCTGGCCTTATACCAATTCCAGGGAACTAACAGCCATGGATGGAGAAAGCATAAATTTTCCTAGTCCTGCCATTTATAAACGTTGTTAGTATTTATTGCTCGAGTTATACTTGCTTTAGAAACAAAGATATGGAACATGCTGACCATAAAACTTCTAGCTTTACTTATACACAACAGATTTATAATCTTGGGTCCTTAGGGAAAGTTTGATGATGGGTAATTTATAAGCCATATCTTTAACCCCAGCCAGCAGGCCTCTCTATCAACACTTCCCATTAATAGCACCTTTATTCCAGCGTTTAATGATCACCAACGCCAGGCGCAGGTGCAGGTGAGGGTTAAATATCCATCTTTCCTCCCCCCCCCCGCTGATATTTGAATTAAACACTGGAATGGACCGGCTTAATTTTAGAGGGAGCACTAAGGGTTTTCAAACACAGCTTCGGGGAGAAGTCACTGCGGTGGAAAACCAAGAGACCTAATTACAGTCTTTGTCTTTGATTCACAGAGCCTCTGGTGGATATACAGAGGGAAAATTCTCTGTCTGGTGCACTCAGTGATGTTCTGTCATTTCTCAGCCGCTCTGCCGAGCGTCACGCGGTCAAGGAATAGTGGCACTGGGAGCCAGGGAGGCTCTTTGTGATCCTTTCCAGGAAAAAAATGGCTTGTTAGAATGAAAAAGGGAAATGTATTGATGCAACTTGAAAAAAAAAATTCATTTTCAAGGTTATGTGCAGTGCATCTGTGGTGAGAAGAATTCATGTGTCACCATTGCTGGCTCTTGACCGGCTGTGTCTGAATTCTATATTTTTTCTAATCGCAATCCTGGAACAGGCATGCAGCCTATGTCAGTTAAAAAAAAAATCGTAATTTGTAATCACAACAGTCATTTTCTTCAATAGCTTAGAGGCACTGAAGCCAAGGCATCAGCATGATGGTCAGAAGACCAGGGGCGGACTGACCATTCGAGAACTCGGGCACTGCCCGAGGGCCCGGGGTCAATAGGGGGCCCAATGAAATGCCCCTGGTACCTTTTTTATAGGCTTTTTTTGAGTGTGGGCAAGGACACAGGGGCCCCATGATCCCCTATTGCCCAGGGGCCACATGAGTTATCAGTCCGCTCCTGCAGAAGACTAGCATTTTCCATGAAAGGTAAACAGTATACCACCAGAGCCTTTTTTTAATTTTTTGCAGCTGTTTAAAAAAACACTTTAGGCCTGAAAATTAGTTTACACTCACCAGCCACTTTATTAGGTACACCTGTTTAATTGCTCGGTAACACAAATTGCTGATTAGGAAATCACATGGCAGCAACTCAATGCATTTAGGTATCTAGACAAGGTGAAGATGACTTGTTGAAGTTCAAACCGAGCATCAGAATGGGGAAGAAAGGGGATTTAAGTGACTTTGAACATGACATGGATGTTAGTGCCAGCCTGGCTGGTATGAGTATTTCAAAAACTGCTGATCTACTGGGATTTTTACTCACAACCATCTCTAGGATTTACAGAGAATGGTCTGAAAAAGAGAAAATATACAGTGAGTTGCAGTTGTGTGGACGAAAATACCTTGTTGATAGCAGAGATCAGAGGAGAATGGGCAGATTGGTTTGAGATGATAGAAAGGCAACAGTAATTCATGTCTATTTGGACCAAAATCTCTGAGGAATGTATCCAACACCTCGTTGAATCTATGCCATGAAGAATTCAGGCAGTTCTGAAGGCAAAAGGGGGTCCAACCTGGTACTAGCAAGGTGTACCTAATAAAGTGGCTGGTGAGTGTAATATGGCCATATGAGGTCAATGATATTGATCTATTACATGGCCATTGAGTAGTCTGCGTAGAAGGTAACTCACTTTGATCACAAAAGTATAAAATTAAGATAATCATTATAACTCTTGTTAATTTATGAGGGGTTTAATCTTTGTTGTTGGTATGGTCATCTTGTGGACGGGACCCAGCACTCAATGCCAGCATTGGAAAGTGAATTTACACAGAGACCAGATGTTGCAGCAAAGTATATTAAGATGAAGATGTGGAGGAAATACAACAGAGGCTGCTTACAAGTTTGTGCCGGGCCAAAGCACTTGTAATAAACCGAACAAAAGATATCTGTGCACACCGTTGACACCCAACAGCATCCAACAGAGGAGGAAACTGGCTGGGAGATCTGCAACAGGGCACCTGAATGAGAGGGGGCTGCAGCCTGAGACACAACGATGGTCACTAGTCTGTCTCTCCTCTACAGGACCCTGCATTAGACAATCTGTCCCTAACCAGGGGGGAACTGTTCTTGACCTGACCACACATAAAATGTGTGCCATTCAAAAGGGGACAATGCTATTTATTATTAGAAAGGGGATTTAAGTGACTTTGAACGTGTTATGGTTGTTAGTGCCAGATGGGCCGGTCTGAGTATTTCAAAAACTGCTGGGATTTTTAGGCACAACCATCTCTAGGGTTTACAGAGAATGGTCCAAAAAAAGAGAAAATATCCAGTGAGTGGCAGTTGGTTGGACGAAAATGCCTTGTTGATATCAGAGGTCCGAGGAGAATGGGCAGACTGGTTCGAGATGATAGAAAGGCAACAGTAAGTCGCGTCAATATGGACCAAAATCTCTGATAATGTTCCCAACACCTTGTTGAATCTATGCCACGAAGAATTAAAGCAGTTCTGAAGGCAAAAGGGGGTCCAACCCGGTACTAGTAAGGTGTACCTTATAAAGTGGCCGGTGAGTGCATATTTACTGAAGGCAGGTACCCCGGAGAATAAAATAGCGGTAGTTTCAAATTTTGATGTCAGACAACTTCAGCACAACAGCTTATCAAGCAAAACATTTCAGTAAAAAATACAATAATTTTAGGGCACATAAAGTATTACCCATTTTTTTTTTAATACAAAAGATAAGGTTGTGCCAAGTAAATAGATACCTAACTTTTCAAGCCTTAAAATTGCCTGTGCCTGTGAAATGGCAGCAAACTTCCCTACCCTAAATGTTCCCTAAGCAACAATTTAATAGCAACCATTGGTCTTCAGTTTAGAGTTAACCATGAAAAATGGGTCTAGAATTATTGCTCTCATTCCGCCGTGTGCGACAGTATGTAACGTGTGCATTGCAATGTACATTTCCATGTGGGACATTAACCTCTAATTGGCATTTTAATCCGTGTGTGTAACCTTGTGTGTCTGTACCAAGGCCAAACATTCCAGGGGAGGGAGACTTCTGATCCGGGCCATTTGGATGATTTCTGTTACCATTATGATTTAAAAAGGAACCAAACAACTATTTGATAATAAATGGCTTCATATGTTCGTCATCCTTCAATAAAAGAGCATTTTTTGGCAGGATCAGTCATATTTTCAATATCAATGCCAAAATTTCACAATTTCTGCCAGGGTATGCAAACTTGAAAATGATTTCCAAATATAGTCTGAGGTTCTGAAAATGATTTCCAAGTTTAGTGTGAGGTTGTGAAAAGGATTTTCAGAGATGGTTGGAGGTTGTGAAAAGAGCTTTTTTTTGGCATGATCAGTCATATTTTCAATATCAATGCCAAAATTTCACAATTTCTGCCAGGGTATGCAAACTTTTGAGCACAACTGTATGTATGTAGGGGTCTCAAAAATATTATCTTTCAAAATTCTGAAAAAGATTTCAAGGGATGGTTTTGAAAATGATTTTCAGGGATGGTTTGAGGTTCCAAAAATAATTTGCAAGTATAATCAGAGGTTCTGAAAATGATTTGCAAATATAGTCTGAGGTTCTGAAAATGATTTCCAAGTTTAGTGTGAGGTTGTGAAAAGGATTTTCAGAGATGGTTGGAGGTTGTGAAAAGAGCTTTTTTTTGGCATGATCAGTCATATTTTCAATATCAATGCCAAAATTTCACAATTTCTGCCAGGGTATGCAAACTTTTGAGTACAACTGTATGTATGTAGGGGTCTCAAAAATATTATTGAGGCAGTAAATGCTTATTGTTTTACTTTTTTCTCTAAACTAATTTTTTTTTATCATATAAGGGACAAAAGGCCCTTTGTGATATTCTTGTTTTACTTTTTTAGACCCTTGATGTCTCACCTACATTCTAAAGTAGTTCAGAACACAAAAATCACAACTAGACCTGGAAATGACGTTCCTTGCAAGATCTTACTTGGTAAGGCAGACTAACAAATGGACATTCGATGGTCTCCCTTCTCTTTGCCAGGCGGACGCACCTTCCCCAGTCCTGGATCCGCCAAGACCAGCTCCTGATCATGTGGCCACTATTACAGCCAGTCGCAGTGGTCACACTTCTTTCCAGCCCCTGGGCTTAAATACCCTTTGTGATTGGCTTGCTGATTTTTCCAAAAGTCTGCAATAACATACAAGTCAAAATGTAGGCAGCCCATGCAGTAGGAATTTCAGTTTTTCGTGAGATACTCCCCAAGGGTTAATTGCTTCTAAAGGGATGCTAACCCTGAAGCTTATCTCTATAGAACACAGAGAATGCACCGGGTGATTATAATAGACCAGACCCCCCCATTCAGAAACAGTCTGCAAAGGACATGGTAAAACAAACAGCCATTTCTTCATTGCAGAAAAAGGTAGGAATCAGCCACAGAGTTTGGTAAAATCCTTGCAATTGACATAAATCACCCAGAGGGGATTTATTCTTTAAAGTTCCACTCTTCACTCCCTCCTCTGTGGACTCAACTCAGCACACTCCGGATCAGACATAGACCCAGTGGTCACCATGCCTGGCAGTGAGAGCATCCAGATGGACTTACCCCACTACAGCCCTGTGCAGCGGTTGGAGCGGAAATTCTGTGATCCGTCCATCCAGGTCCAAGACCGAATATTCCGAGCTCACAAGACTGTCCTGGCTGCATCCTCCCCATACATTCGCGACAAGTTGCTGTTAAATGACGCCAACTGTTTGGTTCTTCGCACTGTTTTCCATCCCGATGCGTTTGAGAACATGCTGCAGTTTATCTAATTCAAAATCCTAACACTGACGTACAAAGCCGTCCACCATACTGCCCCGAACTACATCACTGACCTAATATCCAAGTACCGCCCAGCACGCACACTCCGCTCCTCACAAGACCTCCTTCTCTCTAGTTCCCTGGTCTCCTCCTCCCATGCCCGCCTCCAGGACTTCTCTAGGGTGTCACCCATCTTCTGGAACTCCCTGCCCCAACCCATCAGATTATCACCTACTCTCCTCACCTTTAGGCGCACCCTGAAAACCCATCTCTTCAGGGAAGCCTACCCCACCCCCTGCTAACTTGCCGAGCTCCTCCACTCTTCCTCCCACCCCATCCCCCACAGCTATCTCCTCCTGTGCCACCATCCCCTCCCTCCTAGATTGTAAGCTCGAAAGAGCAGGGCCCTCGATCCCCTCATGTTTTGCATTGTATTGTTATTGTTCTGTCACATGTTCTGTCCCCCTTTGTAATGTACAGCGCTGAGCGAACTATGGGCGCTTTATAAATACTGTATAATAATAATAATAATAAAGTTTAATTACACTATGGCTTTACAATCAGTTTCCTAATTCAGTGTCCTATATCATGGGCTTATATTCTCCCCAGGTGCTGTTCTCCTGCCCTTTAATTCTTGTAGTGCCCAGTTGTGCCATTCCAGTCTTTCAGGCTCCAGAAGCAGGATGGGAAAGAAGAAACTTTCCCATACATTCCTATTGTGGTGTCCTACACCTTGCTTATATTCTTCACAGGTGCTGTTCTGCTTCCCTTTACTTATTGTAATGCCCAGCTGTGCCGTTCCAGACCCTCAGATTCAAGAAGCTCCATAAGCAGGATGGGAAAGAAGAAACATTCCCATACATCAGTCAAATATAGCTATAAAGAGAACCCATCACCTCTTTGCAGTTAGAGTTCCTTTACCTAAGCCTAGAAAATGTTGACAATGAACAAACCACAGTCAGCAAAATGCTTTTTTATGTATATTGTCGCAACTCTCTGACTTATTGAATATATCATGTGAGAGGCTGGAATCACGGTATAGTGGCTAAATGAATCTCATCTTTATGTTGAACAGTGAGTTTGCAAACATTACATAGGTACAATGATAACAGCCACAATAGGAATTGATCCAAATGAGGCCTGTCCATTTATCTTCTCTCTTGCAGCTCTCCTTGGCGGCATATAGTACAATTTTAGAAGCAGGGTCAGCATTTCCTACAGACTGCTGGAGCCATTTATCAAATCCTAGGGAAAAAAAAGCATAACTCCTAAATTGTTCTGCTTTCTTGTTTTTTTCCATATGCATACAGAATATGTGCCTTCTTATGGTCCTTATGAATATTCCAAGGTTCTTAAAATGATTTGCTGGGATAAACCAAGGTTCACAGAATGATTTAAAGAGTTAATCTGGGGTTCTGAAAATGATTTTCATGGATGGCTCAAGATTCTGGTCAGGGGTTCTAAAAATGATTTTAAAGCATGATCCGAGATCCTGAAAATTATTTTTAGGGATGGTCTGAGATTCTGAAAAATGATTTCCAAATACAGTTTGAGGTTCTGAAAATGATTTCCAAGTTTAGTCTGAGGTTGTGAAAATGATTTTCAGAGATGGTTGGAGGTTGTGAAAATGATTTTCAAGGATGTCCAAGGTTCTAAAAAATAATTTTCAGGGATGGTTGGAGGTTCTAAAAATAATTTGCACGGATGATTGGAGGTTCTGAAAATGATTTTCAGAGATGCTCCAAGGTTCTGAAAATAATTTCTAAGTATGTTCCGAGATTCTGAAAATGATTTGCAAGGATAGCCCGAGGTTCTGAAAATTATTTCCAGGGATGGTTGGAGATTCTAAAAATAATTTGCACGAATGTTTGGAGGTTCTGAAAATGATTTGCAGGGGTGGTTCAAGGTTCTAAAAATGATTTTCAAGTATTGTCCGTGATTTTGATCTTGATCTCAGGGGTGGCCTGAGATTCTGAAAATGATTTGGTTCAATGTTTTGAAAAATACTTCCAAGTATCTTTCAAAATTCTGAAAATGATCTCAGGGGATTGTTCGGGGTTCTGAAAACAATGTTCAGGGGTGATCTGAGGTTCTGAAAATAATTTTGCAAGTATGATCAGAAGTTCTGAAAATGAATTCCGAGTATAGTCTGAGGTTCTGCAAATGTTTTTCATAGATGGTCTGTGGCTTTGAAAAATGATTTTCAGAGATGTTTGGAGGTCCTAAAACTGATTTTCAGGGATGGTCCAAGGCTCCAAAAAATGATTTCAAGTGATAGTCTGAGGTTCTGAAAATGATTTACAGGGATGGTTGGAGGTTCTGAAAATGATTTTCAGGGATAATCCAAGTATCTGAAAATGATTTGCATGGATGGTCCGAGGTATTAAAAATGATTTGCAGGGATGGTCCGAGATATTGAAAATTATTTGCAGGGATGGTCCGAGGTATTGAAAATTATTTGCAGGGATGGTATGAGGTCCTAAAAATGATTAGTAGGCATGGTCGGTTGTTCTGAAAAGGGTTTGCAGGGATGGTCGGTTGTTCTGAAAAGGGTTGGCGGGGATGGTCGGTTCTACTGAGAAGGGTTGGCGGGGATGGTCGGTTGTTCTGAAAAGGGTTTGCATGGATGGTCGGTTGTTCTGAAAAGGGTTTGCAGGGATGGTCGGTTGTTCTGAAAAGGGTTTGCATGGATGGTCGGTTGTTCTGAAAAGGGTTTGCAGGGATGGTCGGTTGTTCTGAAAAGGGTTGGCGGGGATGGTCGGTTGTTCTGAAAAGGGTTTGCATGGATGGTCGGTTGTTCTGAAAAGGGTTTGCATGGATGGTCGGTTGTTCTGAAAAGGGTTTGCATGGATGGTCGGTTGTTCTGAAAAGGGTTGGCGGGGATGGTCGGTTGTTCTGAAAAGGGTTTGCATGGATGGTCGGTTGTTCTGAAAAGGGTTTGCAGGGATGGTCGGTTGTTCTGAAAGGGTTGGCGGGGATGGTCGGTTGTTCTGAAAAGGGTTTGCATGGATGGTCGGTTGTTCTGAAAAGGGTTTGCATGGATGGTCGGTTGTTCTGAAAAGGGTTTGCAGGGATGGTCGGTTGTTCTGCAAAGGGTTTGCTGGAATTGTCTGAGATCCTGAAAAATGATTTTAAGGGATAGTCTGAGTTTCTGAAAATGATTTCCAGAGATGACCCAAGGTTCAGATGTGTTGATTTTTTTTTTTTTAATTAAAATGTTCCTGGTTATCTGTCCTGACCACCTGTTGCACCACACCATTGCCTTTCCCTGCTCTGCAGATTTACTTCCTTTGAAGTTTACTTTAATACATATTACAGAACCAGGCCAACTAAAACAGACATTAGGCGTACACAATCGCATGAGGTTTTTAACTTCCGCTGACATAGGTTGCAATTTTTCTTGAACACATCTTGCAGTGCACTTCTGAAACCTTTTTTTTTTTTAACATGTCCTGCAGTGCTCTGCAACAAACTCTAGTGAATCAGAACAACATGCTGCATGAAAAACGTTCTTTTTTTTTTTGTTAGCACACATCAATGCAATGAGCTGGTATGAACACTCATAGGACAAAAAGCAAAGTTCTTGCGTTGGGAAAAAAAAAAAGTGGAAGAGCCATTTAGAAAACACAAATTATATTCCCAACCTCTCATCCTCCTGATCCTAAATGCATCTACAAGCTTGATGTCATCAGTCTGCTGCAGGCAGGAGAAAGCATTTCCATAGTCCCCTCTAGTTATCAGACTGCCAAATGTTACCTTTATTATAACATGAGAAGATGTGAGACTGCAACAGAAGCTGATCTGTGTCAGACATATTGAAACCCAGCCAAGAACTGCACAGGCACCTGGGTTTACACAACTGTGGAATCTCTGAGTCAACATATCAGAACAGTATGAAGATGATGACCTTGGATGATAACCAAAATAGCAGATAGAGGGCGCACTGGCCTAGTGTGTTATCCTTCACCACTTTTCCGCCGCTTTATAGCAGAAGTACTGCTACAGGGTGGCAGGGCTGTGCAAAGTCACGTATAAATACATGATTGGCATTTCCGGGTAGGGGGCGCACGCCGCCCTATCTGCGCTGCTATTGGCTGCTGGACATGTAAATCACCGGGTCCTAGTCGGCGATTGTCGACCGGGACTCGGTGATCGTCGGCAGAGCTGGCAGGGGAGAGACCTGAGTATAAACAACACAGGTCTCTCTCCTGTCAGCAAGTACATGCTGCTTTGTACAAAGCAGCATGTCTCTGTAGTAAAACACACACAATACATAATGTTTTACTCACACAGCACACAATTAGGGCGCACGCCGCCCTATCTGCGCTGCTATTGGCTGCTCGACATGTAAATCACCGGGTCCTAGTCGGCGATTGTCGACTGGGACTCGTGATCGTCGGCAGAGTTGGCTGGGGAGAGACCTGAGTATAAACAACACAGGTCTCTCTCCTGTCAGCAAGGACATGCTGCTTTGTACAAAGCAGCATGTCTCTGTAGTAAAACACACACAATACATAATGTTTTACTCACACAGCACACAGTTAACCCTTTGATTGCCCCAGATGTTAACCCCTTCCTGCCCAGTGACATTAGTACAGTGTCAGTGCTGATATTAGCACTGATCACGGTATTGCTGTTACTGGGGATGTCAGTGGCAGTTAGGCAGTTCCCACCCAGTGTCAGAATGCCCGCTGCAGTCCCGCAGTCCCACTATAAGTCAGTAATCGCCGCCATTACTAGTATAAAAAATTAAAATAAAAATCCCAGTATATATACCGCCATTTGTAAATGCTATAACTTATTTATTTATTTATGGTACTTATATAGCAGCGTCAATTTACGCAGCACTTTACATATATATTGTACATTCACATCAGTCCCTAACCCTCAAGGGGCGTACAATCTAAGGTCCCTAACTCACATTCATATACTAGGGCCAATTTAGACAGGATCCAATTAACCTACCAGCATGTCTTTGGAGTGTGGGAGGAAACTGGAGTACCCGGAGGAAACCCACGGAGGCACAGGGAGAACATGCAAACTCCAGGCATAACTTTCACGTAAACCTAATTAATTTACACATATTGGGATTTTTATTTAGAAAAGACATGAAGCACAATACATTGTGGCTTAAAATTATGAAGAAATTTGATTTTTTTAAAAAATTTTTACTGGACATGTTTAATAGCAAAAAGTAAAAAATGTAATGTTTTTATCAAAATTGTCGGTCTCTTTTTTTTATAGTGCAAAAAATGAAAAACGCACAGGACATGAAATACCACCGAAAGAAAGTTCTATTCGTGAGAAAAAAGGGACGTAAATTTCATTTGGGTGAAGCGTTGCATGACCGCGCAATTGTCAGTTAAAGTAATGCAGCGCTGTAACGCAAAACATGGCCTGGTCAGGAAGGGGGATCCTCTGGAGGGCAAATTGAATGACGCTGACTGTCATTCCATCCAGAAGACTGAGGACATCTAGTGACACAAAAGAATTACTGCGTGGACAGCTCCAAATTGAAGGTGACTATATTTTTTTATTATATCTTTTAAATATCTTATGTCACGAGTGTCAAACTGGTGGCCCTCCAGCTGTTGCCAAACTACAAATCCCATGAAGCATTGCAGGACTGACAGTTACAAACATGACTCCCAAAGGCAGAGGCATGATGGGACTTGTAGGTAACAGCTGGAGGGCCAATTTGACACCCCTGTCTTATGTTATCATTATTATTATACAGGATTTATATAGCGCCAACAGTTTGCTCAGCACTTTACAATATAACGGGAGACAATACAGCAACAATACAGTTCAATACAAGAGGGATAGGAGGGCCCTGCTCCTTGGAGCTTACAATCTAGGAGGGAGGGGCTAGTGGTACAAAAGGTAGTAACTGTGGGGGATGGACTGGTAGGAAGAGTAGAAGATTCCATTATTAGCTGAGGGCAGGATAGGCTTCCCTGAAGAGATAGGTTTTCAGAGATCGCCTAAAAGTGAGCAGAGTAGGCATTTTTCTGATAAATTGGGGTAGAGAGTTCCAGAGGATGGGGGAAGCTCTGGAGAAGTCCTGGAGATGAGCATGGGAGGAGGAGGCAAGGGAGCTAGAGAGCAGGAGGTCGTGCGAGGAGTGGCCCTCCAGCTGTTGCCAAACTACAAATCCCATGAAGCATTGCAGGATTGACAGTTACAAACATGACTCCCAAAGGCAGAGGCATGATGGGACTTGTAGGTAACATCTAAGACACCCCTGTCTTATGTTATCATTATTATTATACAGGATTTATATAGCGCCAACAGTTTGCTCAGCGCTTTGCAATATAATAGGAGACATGACTAGAGCATCGGAGATAGGTCATCCAAATCCCCTCCCCCCTTTTGGCTATACTTAAAGGAAAACATAACACCAATTTTGGAGTAAATGGCCAACACGGCCTTTTATTAACAAACATTTTAACACACCAACCATGCCTTATAACAGAAACATACAGAGTTGTTGTTGTTGGTCTTTGAAGGCACCCCACAAAAATGATCTGAAATGCACCTGCGGACAACCATATTACACTAGGCCTCCAGCCGCAACCAACCAGCTCGGAGACAACCATACCGTCCGCAGTGCAGCACCACCACCTTCCAGTTAAACCTTGGTTAACTGGAATGTCCCCGGGCATCCCATACCAACGATGGTTCCCACACCATTATCTGTACCTCCAAGATAAGAACCGCCTCCAAAGACCAACAACCGCCCATGACCGAAATAACCCCCCTTTCCCCCCGAGAGGAACACAATACTCCCTAAAATAGGGAGGGCGGGAGGGAAGCTCACTCACCAACGTCCAGCTCCGACTGATGCCCCCCCCACCGGGACACCCCACCCTAAGGTGCGGCAGAGCCCACCCACACTCTCTCTCTACCAACCAGCACCCCAGCTATACTTTTCCACACCCCCTGGCACATAATTAACCCTTTCTATTCTCCTTCCCACTCTAGGCCTAGTCATGCCTGCCCTGTGCTAATTTTCTTTTTTTCCTTTCCGCTACGGGCATTTCTATACAGCAACAATACAGTTCAATACAAGAGGGTTAGGAGGGCCCTGCTCCTTGGAGCTTACAATCTAGGAGGGAGGGGCTAGTGGTACAAAAGGTAGTAACTGTGGGGGATGGACTGGTAGGAGGAGTAGAAGATTCCATTATTAGCTGAGGGCAGGATATGCTTCCCTGAAGAGATAGGTTTTCAGAGATCGCCTAAAAGTGAGCAGAGTAGGCATTAGTCTGATAAGTTGGGGTAGAGAGTTCCAGAGGATGGGGGAAGCTCTGGAGAAGTCCTGGAGATGAGCATGGGAGGAGGAGGAGGCAAGGGAGCTAGAGAGCAGGAGGTCGTGCAAGGAGCGGCCCTCCAGCTGTTGCCAAACTACAAATCCCATGAAGCAATGCAGGATTGACAGTTACAAACATGACTCCCAAAGGCAGAGGCATGATGGGACTTGTAGGTAACAGCTGGAGGGCCGCCAATTTGACACCCCTGTCTTATGTTATCATTATTATTATACAGGATTTATATAGCGCCAACAGTTTGCTCAGCGCTTTGCAATATAATAGGAGACAATACAGCAACAATACAGTTCAATACAAGAGGGTTAGGAGGGCCCTGCTCCTTGGAGCTTACAATCTAGGAGGGAGGGGCTAGTGGTACAAAAGGTAGTAACTGTGGGGGATGGACTGGTAGGAGGAGTAGAAGATTCCATTATGAGCTGAGGGCAAGATAGGCTTCCCTTAAGAGAGAGGTTTTCAGATAATGCCTAAAAGTGAGCAGAGTAGGCATTAGTCTGATAAATTGGGGTAGAAAGTTCCAGAGGATGGGGGAAGCTCTGGAGAAGTCCTGGAGATGAGCATGGGAGGAGGAAGCAGGAGGTCGTGGGAGGAGCGGAGAGTACGGTTTGGGTGATATTTGGAGACAAGATTGGTGATGTAATTTGAGTTATAAATGGCTTTATGCCATTTTTCTTTTTTTGTTGTTTTTTTTTTTTCTGGAGTTCGGTTTTAAAAGTCGACTGAGGTGAATGAATTAGTACATCTCAAGTTTTAGAATTTCTCTATCACATTGTCTATTTATAAATCAGTAGAATGAGTTCATCCCTCTCCTATTGTTAGAAATATGGAGCGATCTATAGTGAATAAAGTGAAATAAAGCCTTGTCAATAACAAAGTGATCGCAGATTATCATATATAATTTTCCGGCTCTTGTAGCGGCAGGTATTACGTTAAAACACCAGCGTCATTTTCTTTGAGGCAATTCAGCTGGAAACTGACATGCTACAATCAGATGAAATTACTCTTGCATTTTCTCGTCGACAGCCCTTTCCTAAAGACATGCTTAAAAAGCCGACATTAAAGGTTATTCAGCCTTTCTAGAGCTACATTTGAATACCAAAGTAGCTAATGATTATGGGACTGAATCAAGTGCGGTCTGGAGAAAAGCAGGGCTATATTGCTTGAGTGCCAAAAATCTCTGAATTAGATGTTGATGTCAATAATATATCACTGGGCACAGACAAAAAAAAAAACTATCAACAAACCACATATTAATGCAAAAAAAAGCAATTTTTTTTTTTAGTTTTTTGTTGCTGGGTAATCTATGAGAAATTGAATATTGCTCTATTTTCATATGCTTTCATCCATGGATTCATGAATGAGAAGCTCATCTATGTGATGGAATGAAAGAACGTGTGCTCAACTCATACAGCTCAGAAAGAAATTTTTCGGGGGGATTCAATTAAAAAAAATAAATGTTGGTCCCGGTTTGGCAATTTTGGGATTTCAATAATATTTTAAACTACTTTGATGCAGCAGTGTATTTACCGCGAGGCAAACAAGGCAATTGCCTAGGATGGCAATTTTCAAGGGGGTTGCACCGCCTTCTGGAAGAAAGGGAGAATATCAACAGCACACCGAGGATCACCAATATGGGTCCAAAGGTTTTAATGAACGATCACATAGTTACAGCAAAACAACGTTTCGGAGTCTCACAGGACCCCTTCATCAGTGTATTTACCGCGAGGCAAACAAGGCAATTGCTTAGGATGGCAATTTTCAAGGGGGTTGCACCGCCTTCTGCAAGAAAGGGAGAATGTCAACAGCACACTGAGGATCACCAATATGGGTCCAAAGGTTTTAATGAACGATCACATAGTTACAGCAAAACAATGTTTCGGAGTCTCACAGGACCCCTTCATCAGTGTATTTACCGCGAGGCAAACAAGGCAATTGCTTAGGATGGCAATTTTCAAGGGGGTTGCACCGCCTTCTGGAAGAAAGGGAGAATGTCAACAGCACACCGAGGATCACCAATATGGGTCCAAAAGTTTTAATGAACGATCACATAGTTACAGCAAAACAACGTTTCGGAGTCTCACAGGACCCCTTCATCAGTGTATTTACCGCGAGGCAAACAAGGCAATTGCTTAGGATGGCAATTTTCAAGGGGGTTGCACCGCCTTTTGGAAGAAAGGGAGAACCACCTAGATTGTAAGTTTGAAAGAGTAGGGCCCTCTTACCCCTCGTACGTTGTTTGTTGTTGTTGTACTGTGCCATGTATTGTCCCCCCCTCTATTGTACAGCGCTGAGCAAACCCTTTGGCGCTATATAAACTCGTAGTAATAATAATAATAATAATAATGTCAACAGCACACCGAGGATCACCAATATGGGTCCAAAAGTTTTAATGAACGATCACATAGTTACAGCAAAACAACGTTTCGGAGTCTCACAGGACCCCTTCATCAGTGTATTTACCGCGAGGCAAACAAGGCAATTGCCTAGGATGGCAATTTTCAAGGGGGTTGCACCGCCTTCTGGAAGAAAGGGAGAATGTCAACAGCACACTGAGGATCACCAATATGGGTCCAAAAGTTTTAATGAACGATCACATAGTTACAGCAAAACAATGTTTCGGAGTCTCACAGGACCCCTTCATCAGTGTATTTACCGCGAGGCAAACAAGGCAATTGCTTAGGATGGCAATTTTCAAGGGGGTTGCACCGCCTTCTGCAAGAAAGGGAGAATGTCAACAGCACACCGAGGATCACCAATATGGGTCCAAAGGTTTTACTGAACGATCACATAGTTACAGCAAAACAACGTTTCGCAGTCTCACAGGACCCCTTCATCAGTGTATTTACCGCGAGGCAAACAAGGCAATTGCTTAGGATGGCAATTTTCAAGGGGGTTGCACCGCCTTCTGGAAGAAAGGGAGAACCACCTAGATTGTAAGTTTGAAAGAGTAGGGCCCTCTTACCCCTCGTACGTTGTTTGTTGTTGTTGTACTGTGCCATGTATTGTCCCCCCCTCTATTGTACAGCGCTGAGCAAACCCTTTGGCGCTATATAAACTCGTAGTAATAATAATAATAATAATAATGTCAACAGCACACCGAGGATCACCAATATGGGTCCAAAAGTTTTAATGAACGATCACATAGTTACAGCAAAACAATGTTTCGGAGTCTCACGGGACCCCTTCATCAGTGTATTTACCGCGAGGCAAACAAGGCAATTGCCTAGAATGGCAATTTTCAAGGGGGTTGCACCACCTTCTGGAAGAAAGGGAGAATGTCACCAGCACACCGAGGATCACCAATATGGGTCCAAAAGTTTTAATGAACGATCACATAGTTACAGCAAAACAACGTTTCGGAGTCTCACAGGACCCCTTCATCAGTCACATGACTGATGAAGGGGTCCTGCGAGACTCGGAAACGTTGCCTTGCTGCAACTATGTGATTGTTCATTAAATTTTTGGACCCGTATTGGTGATCTTTGGTGTGCTGGTGACATTCTCCCTTGCTGATTCTGTTCGGTTCCAGCCGACAGTCGCTGCAGCCCCCACTTAAAAACACACAGCCATTTTTAGCGCAGGAACGTGTGCGTTTGGATTGTACACTTGCCTTCTGGAAGAAGGGACACCAGTGGTAGGGATGGGGACCTGGTCAGATCTGCCATGAGATCTGGAGGAGTGCGGGGGTGGCCGGCTGCTTCTTTCATTGTGGATATTAAGGTTAGTCTATCAAACAGGTGGTTGCAGTGGGTGGGGGGAATGTGTGTTAGCTAGTGTTGGTGACAGGTGGGGGCAGAAGGGGGTTGGGGGGATTGCGGTGATTTGCTGTGGTCGTGCTGGGGGGGGGGGGTGCTGGTGGGGTGGGGGTTGCCCACTAAATACACCACTGCTTAGATGAGCTGGACATGTCACCTAAGCAATGGCAAAGGGCGGAGTTGTCTCAGTTGTTTTCCCTCTACCATGTTCTCCTTCATTTTCCATGTTACATGCTTATAATCAGGTGGGTAGAACAGGTCCCCTTTAAGGTGCTTTCTCCCCCGGGAGAAGGTGAGAGTTTAGGCAGGACCAGGGAGGAAGGCGGGGCAGACTAGAGAGCAAGAGGAAGGAACAACAACTAGCTGCTGTGCTCCTACACTTCCCCCTGGTGGGAGGGCAAGGTGCCTCAGGTTCCCCCATCATAGACCATGAAAGAGGAGAACTCCAGCAGGGCACCTCGGGCTTAAGGAAAGTCTTTGGGAGTTGGTTTACCCCTTGGTTCCTCTCCTCCTTATCCCAGGAAGAGAAGGAGTAGTAGAACTACAGGGAGAATGGGCACCTTAGGGAGAAGACACAAGCAGGGCCTAATACCAAATGTTCCTGACAAGTTACCTTTTGAACTGCTTTGGGGTCTGATACCTGAGAGCCATGTCATTGTTCAAGGTTCTACAGTACAAGAACTTAAACCACATTTAGCCTCGGTGTGCCTTTATTCAGTCAAGAATGCAGCTCTGAAGAGAGTATGAGAGTTCTACTGATGTCAACCTGGCTGTCGAGCCGGAAAGAGATGAGGTCAGAATCTGGAACCGCTAGGAGTGAGAGGGTGAAGCCACACAACCAGGAGGGTGGGAAGAGTCATGGGCAAAGGCTCTGTTTTGTCCAGAAGGTCAGTTACATTTGAGGTTGGCTTGACTCCTCGGTATGGCCATGCTCATCTACCTCTTACCTGTGAACATGTACTTGGCAAAGAAAGGCCGCCCAATGCTCTGCAGTCCTGTTTTTCAGTGCTAAAGGTTCCTGCTTTTTGCTTCTAATCTTTACCACTTCAAGGAAAACAGCATATATGTCAAATGTAACCAGCACACAAAGGTACTTTATATGGCCAAACATTTGTGAATACCTAACCATCAAAATATATGACCTATGATTAAACACATGTGACAGGCAAAACACATCAGTGAATGACATAGGTGAAATGTCTCTTTCACTACTGACAGAAGAAAGGTTTTGTATGCAAAGGATGTACACCGTGCAGATTCACTGCTTTCGTACCTGGAGGCTGCTTTTTGGGACCTGAGGCCAGAAAGGGTGAGGCACAGGACTTCTATGTGAGGCACGTTATATATGAGTTTTTTTGAACATCCCATTCTAAAACCAGAGGCATACAATAAAGCACATAGCCATAAAATCTCCATTGACAAATATTAGCATAAAAGACATTTTAGACAGTTGTGCAGTTCCAACCTTGTGACGGCAGCTTGGTGAAGACCTTTTTCTGTTCTAGCATGACTGTGCCTGTGTGGACAAAGCCAGCTCCATAAAGACATGGTTTGACGAGTTGCAGGGACTTGAGTGGCTTACACACGGCCCTGACCTCAATCCTATTGAATACCTTGGGTATCAGCTGGGATGCCTATTGCAAGCCAGGTCTTCTCATCCAAAATCAGCACCTGACCTAACAAATGCTCTTTTGGCTTAATAGATGAAGATTCCAAAATCTTGATGACGCCTTTCCAGAATAGTGAAGGCTCCAATAGAGCAGAGTGGGCAACTCCATTTTCATGTCCATGATCTTAGTACAAGATGTGACTGTGAGGTATCCAGAAAATGCTTCTACAATGCTTAGGGTGCTTTCAAGAAATGAGAAGACTGGGCAAAAGGCTGTGGAAACCTATATAAGTGTAGCACCCTCCTAGTTAGCTAGAGGGAGCTAGAGTCCTGATTGTTAAAGAGGATGGCCTGGGTGTAATAATCAGAAGGTTACATTGTGGTCAGGAGCTGAGAGGCTCTGCAGGCCAGCCCCTCTGGAATTTCTCCCTGCTCTAGATCTTTGGAGGAAGGCCTAGAGACAGTGGGTGGATCTAAGGAGTGGCTGGCTTGTACTCTTGAAGTATCCTAGCCAATCCCCAACAGAAGGCTTAGCAAGGGATTGGGACACCCTTAAAAGTAAGTGAGCCTGCTCAGCAGCAGGAGAGTTGGGTGGAGTACAGCGAGGAAGATGTGAGGCTGAAGGCAGGAGCCTGCGAGGGGACCCCAATGGAGAGAGGGGCTCACTTACAGGCAAAAGGAGGAAAGCTCAGAGCTTCACTGGCCCCCAGTGCGAGGACCACCTGTACATCAGGAAAGGAGCAGCCCAATTGATAGGCCTGGTAACAGCCACCAACCCATCAGTGGTACAGGAGAGGATCTGAGTGAGTACCCCTGCACCCCCTGGGCGGATAGGGGAAGTAGCACTCTGGTGGGAAACCAGATTTGCCACCTACCTGGGACTATCCATTGCTTAAAGTGATAGGAACCGGTTCTCCTGTTCAGGTAAGTTCAGGTGAAGGAAGAAGAGGTCATCTAGGGTCTGGGGTGGTACATTAGGAGATGCTGGCTAGCTCTCCAACAGAGACTGTGTTGCAATGAAGGCTTGTAAATAGTTCCAGGAAGTTGTCCTCAGTTCATCAGTTCCCTTGGACATCCTCTACACCCCTAACCCTATCCCAGTTCAAATCCCCTTAATAAAAATAACAAAACCAAAGCTCAAGGACTGATCTCTGGCTCTGGATGCAAGTCTATGTAAAGATGCGTGTTGCCTGGCTGTGCAGAAATATAACGGGACACAAATCTCTAGCAACTCCTAAGGGGGTGATGCTACATAAGCTTGTTAGACACCCCATTCCCAAAGCACGTACATTAAAATGCAATTGCCCCCTCTCTTCCTTTCAGCTTTAGCAGCCTTCACTCATCTTGGAGGGCTTTCAACAGGATTTACACAAGAATGGAGTTTGTCTGTACCCATTCAGCAAAAAGGGCATTTCAAGGTCAGGTACTGATGTTGGAAAAAAATCCTGGCTTTTATTCGGCTTTCTAAATCATCCCAAGTGCTATAATGGTACAGAAATATATTTTTAATTCTACGGAAACTTAGTGTGTTGGCAATATTTAAATATTAATAATAGTTACTCTATGGTGCCAAAGCTAATGAAGCACTTCTTGGCTTGTTGTTAGAATAAGTAACACGTCATTTTTTAACAGGTTGGGTTTTGAACCTCAAGCCCAAACCTAAATTTGGATGACAAACTCATTCTTTTTTTGTCTAGGTCATCGTCAGAAACTTCCCCAGCCCAGGTGACCCCACCAAGGTATGCTTACCAGTAGTAAAGCTTTCAGGATCCTTTGACCATGAAAGTCCCACAATTATATTGAAGTAGGAATTCCACATAGTCATCATTATTCCCATTATATGTCATGGAGTAAAAACATGACCTGTTTACCTGAAATGATAATAGAGCAGCTAAAAAATCTGTATAATATATAGAATAAAGGATCCTTTATTACATGCTGTTTTTCTTTTTCTCATTAAACAATGGCTGAAACGACATGGATCAATATCCGAGGCTCATAAACGCAGAGTTTTATATTCCTTCAGACAGACGTTAATTATGTCGGGGTATTTCTACCGCATGTGACAGTCCATAAACAAATCCGCTGTTGACACTTTCCTTCTGAAAAATAAATTGTGCTTTTTTATCATTCTACGGAAGGAAAACTCGAGGCGTCAACTCAGAATAACCTAGGAAGGTTCTAAAACAAACATTTGTGTAAATCCACTCACCGGCCACTTTATTAGGTACATCTGTTCAACTGCTTGGTAACACAAACTGCTAATCAGCCAATCACATGGCAGCAATTCAATGCATTTAGACATCTAGACGTGGTGAAGACGACTTGCTGAAGTTTAAATCGAGCATCAGAATGGGAAAGAAGAGATTTAAGTGACTTTGGTACCAGACGGGCTGGGCTGAGTATTTCAAGAACTGCTGATCTACTGGGATCTTCACGCACAACCATCTCTAGGGTTTACAGAGAATGGTCCAAAAAAGAGAAAATATCCAGTTGCGTGGACAACAAAGCCTTGTTGATGTCAAAGGTCATAGGAGAATGGGAAGAATGGTTGCTGTGACATTCAGATGGTAGGGTGAGAATTTGATGTAAACACCATGAAAGCATTCTGTCTTGTATCAACGGTTCAGGCTGGTGGTGGTGTCAAGGTGTGGGGGAGATTTTCTTGGCACTAACAAAGGAATACCTAATAAAGTGGCCGGTGAGTGTATATATCAGTTACTAGCTACACAATTTACAACATGCAAAGCTTTTTTTTGTCCAGTTACTCTGTATATTTTAACGAAGTTCCAAAAGTAAATTTGAAAGTGGATATCCACGTTTCTGCATAAACTGGTGCCCCAGGCTGTGGTCACATGAGCCACTAACTAGCCAGCCCTGTGAGAATTCCAGTCCCCAGTACCCCATCACCAAAGGGAGACCAAAGCAGCGATTTTAAGAAAAGCACTTAAGTGAAGAAGGCTTACACCTCATGCACACAGGACGTTTTTGCAGCCACTTTTCGAGGGATCAGATGTTTTTTTTTTACTGCTTCCAAATGGCCCTCTATACTATTCTATGTGTCCATGCACACATAGCCTTTTTGAAGCTTTTAGTTGCAGTAGTGTTTACCAACAGGGAAAAAACCTAGGGCCAGTGCATCCAGGAGCAGCAGCGTTTTTGCAGAAAAACCATTTGACGCACGTCTAACAGTACCTAAACACGTGTTAACGCTAACTGCATTTAACTCTTGAGTGGTAATTCATTTCAATGGCCAGAATAAATTATTATTTAGAAATTATTTAGAAGGGCTTTAACCTTCCTAGCGGTATTCCCGAGTGTAGCTCGGGGTAGACTTTCAGTACCAAAAGCGGTAACCCCGAGCTACACTCGGGCTTACCATGCAGCGTTGCACAGGGATTCCCTGCAGAGCTTACCTTGTCCCTTGCGTCCCCTGCAGCGTCCCTGGCCGATGCCGGCATCTGGCTTCCGTGTTCCGGTCCCTGTGACGTCGGGACATACGGGCGCCGGAACCGGCGGCAAATTTGAAAATTAAAAAAAATGACATTTGTTTTCGAACGAGTTTTACATAGTAAAACATTGCTGTTTCAACCATTTCACATACATATTGTCCCTACTGCTTTGTCCTGCGCCCTGCCTGCATTTTGACTGTTCTTTCTGCCTGGAAACTGAGAAACGTGCATGGCATTCAAAAAGCGTCCCTTTAGGTCAAAAACGGTTTTAGACCGGCTAGAGAACAGCGATAGTAAATCAGAACGACTTGCAGAATTGAGTGATAATGATTTGTGGGGGAAATTCGTCATCAGACACTGAAAATGATTTTGCGACTTTGCTCAGCGATGTGCGAACTTGGCGCTATATTTCAAATTTCAGTGTTTTTGGTTTGATTATATTATTGAATTCAATTTATTATTATTATATTATTATTTTTTATGATTATTTATTAAATTATAATTTATGATTTCGTGTTTCAAGTTTTATCATATCCAGGATGTTTACTAGACTCTTGTTCGGACGGATTTCAGTGAGTTATTCCTAAATTACAGGCCTACAATAAAAAAACGACATATTTCCATGCAAAAAAATGGTACCGCTTTCAGCACCAAAAATCTGAAGTAATCATACTGCCAGGGAGGTTAAAAGCATCACCTATAGAAGATATAGGGTTCTGAAGTTTGTCGACATTTCATAGGCACAAACAAATTTAGGGTTTGACATGTTGGGTATCTATTTACTCGGTGCAACCTCATCCTTTATATTTTAACAAAAATATGGGTAATTTATTGTGTTCGTTTGCCCTAACTTTAGTATGGTTTTCACTGAAACTTTGTGTTTCTTAGACCTTTGCGGTAATACTGTGTGACTTAAACATTTCTCTAGATGTCTGCTTTCAGAAAATATATATTGTTTGGGGGTTTTGTGTCTTCAGGACCCAAATGATTTTTAAACATGTCTGTAAAAAATGCTACCAAACTGTGCATGTGCAGCTTTCCCCCTCAAGCCTCTGTTCTATCAGGAGATATTTAGGAGACACTGGAAGAAGAGGAGGATCAGAGAAGACCGGATCACACATCCTTTTTATGCAAGGCAGGGAATTAACCCCTTAAGTTCCACAGTGAGTATAACAAGCATTCTTTACTGCATATACAGACTGATGATTTTACTGTTGTAGGTTTAGTAACACTTTAAGGTTTGACATGTTGGGTAACTATTTACTCGGTGCAACAACAACAAAAATGTGAGTAATTTATTGTATTTGTTTGCCCTAAAATTCACTTTAGTGTGTTTCTTACTGAAATTTTGTGTTTCTTAGACCTTTGCGATAATATCATGTGACATAAAAAATTCTCTAGATGTCTGCTTGCAGAAAATATATATTGTTTGGGGGGTTTTGTGTCGTCAGGCCCCAAATGATTTTTTTAAACATGTCTGTAAAAAATGCTACCAAACTGAGCATGTGCAGCTTTCCCCCTCGAGCCTCTGTTCAATCAGGAGATATTTAGGAGACACGGGAAGAAGAGGAGGATCAAACATCCTTTTTACGCAAGGCAGGGAATTAACCCCTTAAGTGAATATAACAAGAATTCTTTACTGCATATACAGAGTGATTTTACTGTTGTGGGTTTAGTAACACTTTAAGGTTTGACATGTTGGGTGTTTATTTACTCGGCGCAACCTCATCTTTTATATTTTACCAAAAATTTGGGTAATTTATTGTGTTTGTTTGCAAGGCAGGGAATTAACCCCTTAAGTTCCACAGTGAGTATAACAAGCATACTTTACTGCATGTACAGAGTGATTTTACTGTTGTGGGTTTAGTAACACTTTAAGGTTTGACATGTTGGGTATCTATTTACTCGGTGCAACAGCAACAAAAATTTGGGTAATTTATTGCATTTGTTTGCCCTAAAATTCACTTTAGTGTGTTTTTTACTGAAATTTTGCGTTTCTTAGACCTGTGCGGTAATATCGTGTGACATGAAAAATTCTCTAGATGTCTGCTTTCAGAAATTATATATTGTTTGGGAGTTTTGTATCTTTAGGCCCAAAATGATTTTTTAAATATGTTTGTTAAAAAATACTAAACAGCAGCGAAAGGGTTAAAGTGTATGGATGACCTTTTTTTTTTTTACTATAAAGGCCAACCAGAAAACAAACATTGGTAAATCCTTTTTTATTTCTATATGCATGGCTGAATCTTGAATTTTGCCTTGAGTTTTCCTTTAAGCAGGCAGGATCGGTGACGTGAATACAGGTGTCGTGGTAATGTCTTAATATCGCCCTGCACAATAATTACTTGCCATCTCATCTCTCCCCTGCCTCTTCCTCCCCGCTCCGATGTTCAATTATTCCTTCAGCCTGCTCATTTCTATCCACTATCCCCAGGCACGGGGTGGTAAATGCCTCTCATTCAGCTTCCCACGAGGACAGGCTCATTCATTGCTGTCATTCAGCCCAGTGCCGTTACTCAGCACACAGAGCTGCTCCTTCAAAAGCATCTTTATTTCTCTGAACAAATCTCAGCAGTCATTGCTAGGTGGGTTAAAGTTGAACTCCGCTAAGCAATACTGGGGTCTAAAGAGATCACCAAATACAGCACTGCAATGCTTAAAGTGTATTTAAACCCAAGAACAAAAAATATTATTATTATTATCATTTTATAAGATTTATAGAGCGCCAACAGTTTCCGCAGCACTAAAAATGTAATGTTTTGCAGCATAACAATCCTTAAAGCGGTATTAAACCCAAAACCAAAAATATAGTATATTGAAGCTTGCCAATCAATAGATGTGGTGGCTGCATTAGTTTCCTTTTTGCCTTTTTTTGCATTTGTTTTCACCTGGTGGTCTGGCCAGTAACATATCTCCTGTATTAGTGAAACTCACCTTTGGAGAAGTGAGCACAGGAGCCACAGCAGACAGCGGCATTGTCAGTTTGGGGGGGGGGGGGAATGTTAAAAGTATTAGCAGATTTAGATTTACACTAACAAATTGATGCCAAACTCCAGCTCCCACTTGCCCTCCAGAGGATTTATCCCCCCCCCCCACCTTCCTGACCAGGCCATTTTGTGTGATACGGCGTTGAGTTACATTAACTGACAAGACCTCCTTCTCTCTAGTTCCCTGGTCTCCTCCTCCCATGCCCGCCTCCAGGACTTCTCCAGCGTGTCATTCATCCTCTGGAACTCCCTGCCCCAACCCATCAGATTATCACCTACTCTCCTCTCCTTTAGGCGCACCCTGAAAACCCATCTCTTCAGGGAAGCCTACCCCACCCCCTGCTAACCTGCCGACCTCCTCCACTCTTCCTACCACTCCATCCCCCACAGCTATCTCCTCCTGTGCCACCATCCCCTCCCGCCTAGATTGTAAGCTCCAAGGAGCAGGGCCCTCAATCCCCTCATGTTTTACATTGTATTGGTATTGTTCTGTCACATGTTCTGTCCCCCTTTGTAATGTACAGCGCTGAGCGAACTATTGGTGCTTTATAAATACTGTATAATAATAATAATAATAATTGCGTGGCCATGCAATGCTGCACCCAGGGGCGGACTGACAACTCATGGGACCCCCGGGCAATAGGGGATCATGGGGCCCCTGTGTCCTTGCCCAAACTCCAAAAAGCCTATAAAACAGGTACCGGGGCATTTCATGGGGCCCCCTACTGACCCCGGGCCCTCACGCAGTGCCTGAGTGCTCGAATGGTCAGTCCGCCCCTGGCTACACCCAAATGAAGCGTATGTCCTTTTTTTCCCCCACAAATAGAGCTTTCTTTCGCTGGTATTTGATCACCTGTATGTTTTTTATTTTTTGCGCTACAAACAAAAAAAGGCCGACAATTTTGAAAAGAAAAAAAACAGTATTTGTGACTCTGCTATAAAACATGTCCACTAGAAAAATTTTAAAAAATTAATTTCATCATAAATTTAGGTCAAAATGTATTCTGCTCCATGGCTTTGCTAAAAAAATTAATTGGTTTACGTGAAAGTTATAGTGTCTACAAATGGCGGTATATATACTGGAATATTTATTTTTGTATACTAGTAATGGCAGCAATCAGAAACTTATAGTGGGACTGCGGCAGGCATTCTGACACTGGGGGGGACTGACTGACTACCACTGACTTCCCCAGTGACACCAATACAGTGATCAGTGCTGATGTAGGGACTGACGTGAATGTATATACTGTATGTAAAGTGCTGCATAAATTGACAGCACTATATAAGTACCTGAAATAAATAAATATGATAAAATAATATATAACAGGAACACTGGGGTAACACACATTTAAACCCTAAGAAAATGGGAACTGACACTTAAAAGGTAAGTTTCCAGCAATAAAATTTAACAACAGCCACGTTTTTAATGTTGATTGCATTCCTTTTGGAGAGATGTTCCCTTTGCCTGCCGTTACGATGATAGTGGCATACCATCATTAATAGGAAATTAATGACACAAAAATGAGGGGATTTTTTGATAGACAGCAAAAAAATAATAAAAATAAATAAATAATTTTTTTTTTTTTATATAGAAATCATTTATATGTATGTATATATATATATATATATATATATATATATATATATAATATTTTTATATAGACATCATTTATATATATACATATATATATATGATTTTATGAAATGAATTTTATATATAATGTTTTAATATAGAAATCATTTTATATATATATATATATACTTTGTTTGGGTTATAGTGAGAAAGGAGAACTTCTGGAGGTCTTATATCGTAGAGTTGGTGAGCAGAAATATTCTCAATGGAAACTCTTCTCAACTCATGTTTTGGTAGAGCTGGAAAGATCTATAACCTCTGGTGTGTATATATATATAATATATATATATATATGTATATATATATATATAATATTTTTATATAGACATCATTTATATATATATATATATATATATATATAATGATTTTATGAAATTAATTATATATATAATGTTGTAATATAGAAATCATTTTTTATATATATATATATATATATATACATCTGGGGGGCCCCTTATTTTATATACTTTGTTTGGGTTATAGTGAGAAAGGAGAACTTCTGGAGGTCTTATATCGTAGAGTTGGTGAGCAGAAATATTCTCAATGGAAACTCTTCTCAAGCTGGAAAGATCTATAACCTCTGGTGTGTATATATATATATATATATATTTAACATGAAATATTTTAATATAGAAATTTTATATATATATATATATAAATATATATATATGCCAGAGGTTATAGATCGTTCCAGCTCTACCACAACATGAGTTGAGAAGAGTTTCCATTGAGAATATCTCTGCTCACCAACTCTACGATATAAGACCTCCAGAAGTTCTCCTTTCTCACTATAACCCAAACTATACATGTTTAGGTTATACTGTAGTGTAATTGTTTAAGTTTTTTTCCTACTGTTGAGTTCAGTCTATCCCAATGCACTGTACTCTTTTTTTTTTTTTCTTCAAGCTGTTTTGATTTTTGCTCAAAATATGTTCTTATATTTAGCCGTGGCGTCTTCGGGATGATACATCGGGAGTTCAGCAAAGGATGTCCAAGGTTATCTAGAATCTAAACAAGGACTGCTTTGCATTTTTTGGATCTATACATTTCAATCAGCCCAGAAGTCATCGGGCTGCATTCTAATGCCCATCCGCAGTGATAATGATGGTGCAGTTCTGGGTGGGGGGGGGGGATGATGTGACACTATGAGGACACCAAATAGCTGGAAGATAATTACAACAGGCGGTGGACAGAATATCCAGTAGCTGGGGATCAGGTAGCTGAATGTTATATTAAAAAGAGCCACTTACCCAGGGATTCAGTGAAATGTTGGTATTTTGTCTGCATTTTACTAGCTAGAAGAATGTGCAGTCCAGCAATTATCTGTAATTGCTAGTCGAATTATTATGGAAGCATTTTCTGTCGTGAGGATCGAATATGGAGAATTGCCACTTTGCCTGCAAATTTGCATGCAGCACAGTCTAATATGTGAAGAAAATGCAATATGGGGTTCCGGGCGATGATGATTTACCGATTATCTAAAGACCTATATTCATACAAATCAATTTTTGTGAAATTTAGCCAGTTGATTTAATTATCACAAGTTTAAAACCTAAGTTTAGGTAAAAATGTTTTAAAAAGAAATCAGCACAAGGGATAGTACTTACAGTACTTCTGCCCTGACTACTTGAAGTCACTTGAAGTTGGCACTAGCCCACAGCGACAATGAAGGTGGAGGAGGAAGTCAAGAGGAACCTGGTTCCTCTATGGTAGTGGTCCCCAAACTGCAGTCATTTGCTTGCTTTATCTGGCCCTAAGAGGAATTATTCCCCTCTCTGTCAGCAAAAGTAGAGCATAGTTTCTGCCACTGACACCAACAATGGGGCGATAATATCTTACTGACACCAGCCATGGGACATTATTCCTATCACTGATACCGATGATGGGCCACTATTCCTCCCATTGATACCAATGATGGGGCACTATTCCTCCCATTGATACCAATGATGGGGCACTATTCTTCCCACTGGCACCAATTATGGGGCACTATTCCTCCCACTGACACCAATGATGGGGCACTATTCCTCCCACTGACACCAATGATGGGACAATATTCCTCCCACTGATACCAGTGATGGGGCACTATTCTTCCCACTGACAACAATGATGTGGCACTATTCCTCCCACTGACAACTATGATGGGTTACTATTCCTCTACCTGAAACCAATGATGGGGCACTATTCCTTACATTGATACCAATGAAGGGGCATTATTCCTACCACTGACACCAATGATGGGGCAGTATTCCTCCCATTGACACCAATGATGGGGCACTATTCCTCCCGCTGACACTAAAGATGGGGCACTAATCCTCTACTGACACCAATGGTGGGGCACCATTCCTCCCACTGACACCAATGATTGGACACTATTCCTCCCACTGATACCAGTGATGTGGCACTGTTCTTCCCACTGACAACAATGATGAGGCACTATTCCTCTCACTGATACCAATGATGGGGCACTATTCCTCCCATCAATAAGTTTAAAGTAGCATTATTCCTCGCACTGACATCAATGATGGGGCATTGTTTACTCCCACTGATGCCAGGACACTTATTTCTCCCACTGGCCACAGTCCAGCCCACCTAAAATTTTCAGGACAGTAAACTGGCCCTTTGTTTAGAAAGTTTGGAGACCGCTACTATATGGTTTCCTCGGTCACAGGGAGGCAGCTATCTTATTGGATGCTCGCACTCCATGTGACCTTGGTGGCCATCTTGGATCTAGCAGACTCTATTTAAGATCCTGGCTCCCATGTTTGCTGTGCATTTTGCGAGTGACCACAGATAGGAACAGGCCACTCGCCTGTCAAGGACAGTGCTTAGGGTTAAGGGAAGGTTCCATAGGAGTCCGGAAAGTGCAGGGACACGCCATCCTTCCTGGAATCCGCACCATTTGGGTGCAGACTGGCCAGGCCACATTCTGATCCTCTGGTCCACCAATCTACTACCACTTTGTTGTTACAACTTGTGAGTGCTCCCAGTCAGTTGCCTTCTTACCGGGCCTGTTTTTATTGCTGGACGTCTGTTACACTATATTGTAGTTACTGAACCTGGACTCTGTGTTTCCTTCTGTGGCATCACGCTGCATCCATCCACATACAGGGGTGTATTTACCACAAGACAAACAAGGCATTTGCCTAAGGAAGCATTTTTCAGGGGGGCAACACAGCCCCCTGGAAGAAGGGACACTTGCAGTCAGGGGCGGACTGACCATTTGGAAACTCAGGCACTGCCCGAGGGCCCGGGGTCAGTAGGGGGCCCCATGAGATGCCCCTGGTACCTTTTTCATAGGCTTTTTTGAGTTTGGGCAAGGACACAGGGGCTCCATGATCCCCTATTGCCCGGGGGATCCATGAGTTGTGAGTCCGCCCCTGCTTGCAGCATGGGGACTAGGTGGGTACTGAGAGAGGCTGCAGACTGCTTGATAGTGTATGCAGAGCCTGACTCTTGTTCCCAGGGATGTCCGAAGCTGTGAAGGTGAGTGTCTTTCTCTCTTTCGCTGGGGGGAGAGGAATGTGTGCTAACTCTCTTGGGTGGTGAGGGGTGTTGTTGGTTAATGTCAGGCTTTCTCTGGCACACGGGGGGTTGTTTCCTATTTTTGTGTTGCCTAGAGCAGCAGAAAACCTAAATACACCACTGCCCACATACTGTCTATAGAGAATTCTGTGCAGACAACCAAATGTACTGAATGAACCTCCAGCTACACCACAAAGTGAAACATTTAGTAGTGGTATTATTTTGCACAAGATCTCTCTCAGTATGCATTCAGATCCTTATCCAAGAATGCATCCTGGGTGATCTGCAAAGGGAGGAAGAGTGTGCACCTCCCCTCCGTAATTCATAATTGGCCACATGCCCTCCACATAGAGGGTACCTTTCCAGTGGGGGACCTCCTGGTAAAGCACCTTGTCCCTATTCCCCATGTTGATGAAGACAAGAAAATCTTCTCCACAACCCTGGCTTGGTGATTGTGGGGGTCTGTGGGTGGGGATTTATCATATTCTGGAAGACCCCTTTAAAAATAAAGGGGCCCCCAGATACTGCACCACTATGTGAAGAGTAAGGAACTTACTCTTCACATAGTATTTCAAGAAAAAAGTCAATGGTGAATAAACACACAGAAACACTTTTTGACAAGTGCTTTAATTAAAAAAAGTTCCCTATTGTAAATCCACCATTATTCACGCCATCCAGCAATGCAGATATATGTCAATCATGATGCCCTACGCCTGCTGACCTGCCTGTCACCACAATATAAGCACAGGGTCATGGCTTCTGGGTGATGTCATTGATCATACACGAACATGACCATATTTGGTAAATGATGTCACAGGAATCCCAATGACCTCGTTGACCAAATATGATCATGTCCATACACTCACCAGCCAGTTTATTAAGTACACCTGCTGAATTGCTTAGTAACAAAAATTGCCAATCAGCCAATCACGTGGCAGCAACTCAATGCACTTAGGCATCTAGATGTGGTGAAGACAACTTGCTGAAGTTCAAACCGAACATCAGAATGGGGAAGAAAGGGGCTTTAAGTGACTTTGAACATGACATGGTTGTTGGTGCCAGACAGGCTAGTCTGAGTATTTCAAAAACTGCTGATCTACTGGAATTTGCATGCACAACTATCTCTATGGTTTACAGAGAATGGTCCAAAAAAGAGAAAATATCCTGTGAGCTGTAGTTGTATGAATGAAAATCCCTTGTTGATGTCAGAGGCCAGAGGAGAATGGGCAGGCTGGTTGCTGTGACATTTAGATGGTAGGGTGAGAATTTGGAATAAACAACATGAAAGCATGGATCCATCCTGCCTTGTATCAACCGTTCAGGCTGGTTGTGGTGGTGTAATGGTGTGGTGGATCCATCCTGCCTTGTATCAATGGTTCAGGCTGCTGGTGGTGGTGTAATGGTGTGTTGGATCCATCCTGCCTTGTATCAATGGTTCAGGCTGGTGGTGGTGGTGTAATGGTGTGGTGGATCCATCCTGCCTTGTTTCAATGGTTCAGGCTGGTGGTGGTGGTGTAATGGTGTGGTGGAGCCATCCTGCCTTGTATCAATGGTTCAGGCTGGTGGTGGTGGTGGTGGTGTCATGGTGTGGTGGATCCATCCTGCCTTGTATCAATGGTTTAGGCTGGTGGTGGTGGTGTAATGGTGTGGTGGATCCATCCTGCCTTGTATCAATGGTTCAGGCTGGTGGTGGATGTGTCATGGTGTGGGGGATATTTTCTTGGTGCTAACAAGGTGTACCTAATAAAGTGGTCGGTGAGTGTATATGTTCAATGAGATCATTGTTGCATCTGAGTGTTAAAGTGGAACTATATGCAAAATAAAAAAGGGGCATTTCTTTTGCAGTCTGTCAAAAGCATTAACACAGTAGTCTATGTTTTTCTGAGTCCTCTTTAACCACTTGCCCTCCAGAAGATTTACCCCCTCTTCATGACCAGGCCATTTTGACAATACTGCTCTACATTACTTTAACTGATGATTGCAGGGTCATGCAACTCTTTACATAAATTACATTTATATAATTTTTTTTCTGCACAAACAGAGCTTTCTTTCGATTTGATCACCAGTGCGTTTTTTTTTATCTTTTACGTTATATACAAAAAAAAAAACAATTTTTTAAAAATTTTTTTGCTATAAAACATATCCAATAAAAATGATAAAAAATTTAATTTCTTCATACATTTAGGCCAAAATGTATTCTGTTACATTTTCTTTGGTAAAAAAAAATCCCAATAAACATATATTAATTGGTTTGCGTGAAAGTTATAGCATCTACAAATGGCTGTATATATATATTTTTTTAATACTAGTGATTATTATTATTATTATTATTATACAGGATTTATATAGCGCCAACAGTTTGCTCAGCGCTTTACAATATAACGGGAGACAATACAGCAACAATACAGTTTAATACAAGAGGGATTTGAGGGCCCTGATCCTTGAAGCTTACAATCTAGGAGATGGTGGAAATCAATTTATAGTCGGACTGCAGGACTGCGGCTGTCATTCTGACACTGACACTGGGTGGGAACTGACTAACTGCCACTGACATCACCAGTAACACTAATACAGTGATCAGTGCTAATAAAAAGCACTGACACTGTACTAATGACACTGGGCAGGAAGGGGTTAACATCTGGGGCAATCAAAGGGTTAACTGTGTGCTGTTTTGTGCTTACTGTGTAGTGTTTTACTAGGAATCACTGGCCAGGACCTCGTGATCGACTTGGTGATTGAAACCAATGACAGCGCGGGTAGAGCGGTGCGCGCACCCCCTACCCGGAAATGCAAAATCACGTATATATATATATATATATATATATATATATATATATATATATATATATATATGTGTGTTATTTTGCACAGTGCGGCTGCCCTGTAGCAGTACATCTTTAAATCGTTTAACATTGTTTTATCACCTGTTGAATGCTATTTTTCAATTTCTTTACCAGACCAAGCTGTCCAGCAAAAGTGGCAGTTAGGGGGTTGAAGCAAACCGTTTAGCACTGACAGTGGTGCTTACAATGATCAGCTTTTATTTTTTTATCTAAAACCTTTATCTAATGAGACAAAACTTCTTGTGGTGTTTGTTTTAAATTTATTAGCTGGTGTTTGGCTTTAAAATGACACTGGATTCTGGTTTAAAGAAAAAAAAACCTTCATTTTCTCAATCAGCCTTGACAATTTTTAAGTCCAGCATTATTGTTTTTCTTTCCTGCTGCTGTGTTTTGTCCCTGGCAATAGTCCGAGAGGATCCAATAATGCCAAGTTATGAATATTTATGTCTCCAAGGTAAACCACTAGGAAGTTTGTTACCAATGGTGTATGATGTCAGAACATAAATACAATGTATTTGGGTATGACCTTGTGAGCCTTTTTCTTTCCCTGGGGCTTCTACCTGGAAGAGGGTGTATGTTGGGAGTCTCATCTTTTTAAGCCTGCCGCTTAGGGAGGGTATCCATGAGTTCATGAGACTAGGCCAATTTTCCAGAAGGAGTGGAGCCAATCCTAGGAAGGATCACCAGGGAGGGACTTTGGCTGGAGGTGCCTGAGAAGCCGTAATTTAGCTTGGACCTCAGAGGCAGTCTGGCGTCTCACCCAAGGAGTCTGTGTTGCATCTGCTCTTTTGCTGAGTTCTCAAGAAGCCCAGGATTCTGGTCTGGCTTACAGCTCCTTTTATCTGTTAAGGATGTAGGCATGATTTTTTCCTGGGGTCTGCTATGTTATCTGGATGTCCTATGCCATAATCTTCTCTCTCTGAGTTTATTGTGGAAAATAAACTCTAAATTTTGACTCCAAAAGGATTGGTGACCATCTGTCCACAACACCACTACATGTCAGAAACTCAACTGTGATAAAATGCAGGCCCACCTATACTCTAGGGGACCCTTATAGCCTTATAAGGTGCTAAACTAGCAATACTCAGTGATGTGAACACTCCAGGGATCTTTAAGAGTTGAACCAATAATGCCAAATTGGTGCAACCCCATTGCTTTATCACTGGTCGCTTTATGGACGAAGGAGGATACTCTCATGCATGCTCAATGACAGTGGGAGAAGCTGACATAAAATGGCACTGGTGGTTGTGTACAGTATTGCAAATGCTTATGCCATCCATTTTTCCCTCCACCTTACATTAACAGTTGACATTTCATTGCCCATTTGGGTACATTGCTCCTACATGGGTGTGTTACTTTTTGGGTCTGTTAGAGTACATTTGGCTGTAACGCTTGCGGCACCAAAGTCAATAGGAAGTTTGAATCTAAGCAAGAATTACTTTACTTGGTCTCCCTGGACCCTGCATTCACTATATCTGGTCTCCCCGGACCCTGCATTCACTATACCTGGTCTTCCTGGACCCTGCATTCACTATATCCGGTCTCTCTGGACCCTGCATTCACTATATCCGGTCTCCCCGAACCCTGCATTCACTATATCCGGTCTCCCCGGACCCTGCATTCCCTATATCTGGTCTCCCAGGACCCCGCATTCACTAAATCTGGTCTCCCTGGACCCTGCATTCACTATACCTAGTCTTCCTGGACCCTGCATTCACTATATCTGGTCTCCCTGGACCCTGCATTCCCTATATCTGGTCTCCCCGGACCCTGCATTCACTATATCTGGTCTCCCCGGACCCTGCATTCACTATATCTGGTCTCCCTGGACCCTGCATTCACTATATCTGGTCTCCCCGGACCCTGCATTCACTATATCTGGTCTCCCTGGACCCTGCAATTACTATATCTGGTCTCCCCGGACCCTGCATTCACTATATCTGGTCTCCCCGGACCCTGCATTCACTATATCTGGTCTCCCTGGACCCTGCATTCACTATATCTGGTCTCCCCGGACCCTGCATTCACTATATCTGGTCTCCCTGGACCCTGCATTCACTATATCTGGTCTCCCCGGACCCTGCATTCACTATATCTGGTCTCCCCGGACCCTGCATTCACTATATCTGGTCTCCCTGGACCCTGCATTCCCTATATCTGGTATCCCTGGACCCTGCATTCACTATATCCGGTCTCCCCGGACCCTGCATTCACTATATCGAGTCTCCCTGGACCCTGCATTCCCTATATTGAGTCTCCCTGGACCCTGCATTAACTATATCTGGTCTCCCCGGACCATGCATTCACTATATCTAGTCTCCCACAGTACACACAACATGGAAATGCAATTATTTTAGTAAATATAAACTGCTCAATACCTTTTCTCATCAGAAGTATATAGCAGTCTTGTGACTTCAGCAGAGCACTGGTTAAAGCTTGTAGGAGGAGTTTTCTTTCTGCTCTAGGAGAATGTGAAACCTCCGACCCTCTCTCTGGACAATGCTAATTGGCCCTGCGCTGATCACATGCAACCTCCCAAAAAAAACCTCACTAGAAATACACATCAAACTGAGCATGTTCATGTGACCACAGGTTCAGTCTGTATCAGGTGGTCATTTCAACAAGAGGTGGGGAAGACAGGATCAAGCAGCCTTTTTACACAATGCAAAGGATTAACCCCCTAGGTTCCACAGTGAGTTTAAGAAGCATGTTTTACTACATCTACAGACTGATTTTACTGTTGTGGGTTTAGTAACACTTTAAGCCAGTAATCAAGCCAACTCCTTCCCTGGAAAACTGTAACTTTGCAAACAATCCATTGTGGCAAATAAAGTAGACCAACAAAATCTCATAACTTCCATCAAACCGATTTATGTATAAAATACGGGAGAGTGGTAGGTTTTCTTTAAAAAAAAAAAATATAAAAAACTTGGAGCTTCCTGCATTTTACATTTACTGTCTTCCATCACTAATTCTTATTACCGGCTCATTTGAAGTGCTCAGCTTATTACTTCTCATAAATAAGACCGACATGGTGCTAATAGGTTTATAATGAAAAATAAATAATTTCCCCATTATTGTGAGAGTTCTCATTTGTTTAGGCATAGTCAAAATCTTCATTTAATTGCTAATGTACATTCAATAACAGACTTAAGGATTGTATTATATGGTGTGTGATCAGTATAATTTTAAGGCACCATATGTAATAGTGCTGTAATTACAATCGAGCTTGAGCCTTTATGAGGAGTTGAAGACATGTTTTCCTAGTACTGAGTATTAAAGTGTTTGTTAAGTCAAAATCTGATTTTTAATATCATCTTTAAGAATCATTTTTAGGAATCTATTGCAAAGTTTTTGACCTGGAGAGCTGGTCAGTCACAGCCAGGGACGGACTGACCATTTGGAAACTCAGGCACTGCCCGAGGGCCTGGGGTCAGTAGGGGGCCCCATGAGATGCCCCTGGAACCTTTTTCATAGGCTTTTTTGAGTTTGGGCAAAGACACAGGGGCCCCATGATCCCCTATTGCCCGGGGCCCCATGAGTTGTCAGTCCGCCCCTGGTCACAGCTCTTCCTTTTGTAGACTGACAACACAAGCCACTTCCTTTCAATTAACATTTGCGTTGTCAGGCTACTGTATGCACTCCTTCAGTTAGCTCTTGGACAGCCCAATGGCCAGTTGAAAGTGTGTCCTTAGAGTCAGTGGTGTATTTAGGTTTTGTGCTGCCCTAAGCAACACAAAAATCAGCCGCCTCCCCTCCCGCAGAGAGAGCCTGACACCAACCAACACCCCCAACCGAGAAAGCCTTCCACTACCCCCACATTCCATACACCGGCCACCCCACCCCACAGCAAGAGAAAGACATTCACCTTCACATCTCCAGACATCCCCTGGAATGAGAGTCTCTGAGGCTCTTTATACACCGTCAAACAGCCCGCAGCCTCTCTCGAATCCCACCTGGTCCCCATGCCACATGGGTCCCTTCTTCTGTTTCTTCTTCCAGGGAGTGGTGCTGCCCCCATTGAAAAATGCCGCCCTAGGCAAATGCCTTGTTTGCCTTGTGGTAAATATACCCCTGTTTAGAGTCACAATAACAACTAATGTATCTCCATATATTTTATCTGCACCCTCCGTTCTAAAAATTACTTATATGTCAATGATTCCATGCTTCGGTCTATCATGAATCTACGTGCGGCAGGGGAGGACTGACCAGGGGTGGACTGACAACTCATGGGGCCCCCGGGCAATAGGGGATCATGGGGCCCCTGTGTCCTTGCCCAAACTCAAAAAAGCCTATGAAAAAGGTACCAGTGGCATCTCATGGGGCCCCCTACTGACCCCGGGCCCTCGGGCAGTGCCCGAGTTTCCAAATGGTCAGTCTGCCCCTGGGACTGACCATTCGAGCACTTGGGCACTGTCCGAGGGCCCAGGCTTCATGAGATGCCCCTGGTACCTTTCAGAGGCTTTTTTGGGTGTGGACACAGGGGCCCCATAATCCCCTATTGCCCAGGGGCCCCATGAGTTGTCAGTCCACCCCTGACGTGCGGTATTGACAATATGTTCTCATAACCATATTCGCTCAGCCCCTCATTTCTTGTCTTTCTGGACTCACATCCTCCTCTTAGTTCCCTAATTTTTTGTATGGCGTCCGCCCCTTCATTTCCTATGTGTTTGAATTACATGTTATGTCATATGTCTGACATACTCCTATTATAATGCTAGATGTGTCTAGCAAACAGGGCGGACTGACCATTTAACCACTTGGGCACTTTAACCAAGGGCCCGGGGTCAGTAGGGGGCCCCATGAGATGCCACTGGTACCTTTCATAGGCTTTTTTGGGTGTGGTTTGAGTGTGGGCGAGGACACGGGCCCCATGATTTCCTATTGCCCAGGGGCCCCATGAGTTGTCAGTCCACCCCTGCTAGCAAATTGCTGTTTAAAAATAACCCTTGTTTTTGTTTATGTTTCTGTTTTTCATAGCTCAATAAATCTTTTTTTGGAAAAAAAAAAAAGAAAGTGTCCAAACCCTAAATTTAAGCTTCTCTTATTTGTTTCCTTAGGCTCCATGTACACTGCAGCTGATAAACTCACGTTCAGGAGCTTTTCTGCATTTGTTTCAGCAGCCCCTGAACTCTCCCTAATGTTTTCCTATGTGTCCATGTACATATAGTTGTTTACACTCGTTCACAGGCAGTTGAGTTTACAGTCGTTTTTTTGAACGCACCGAACTTGCGTTCAGAAATAGATTTTATCAGCATTTCAAACGCTTGTAAATGCAGCTAACCGCGTTTATAAGCGTTTGCAAATTTTTTTTAACTCTTCCATTTCCAGATGCTGTCCAGAGCCTTTTTTCATCATGAAAAATGCATGCAATGTGTTTTCCCAGTACTCAAATGGACCCGGTACACCATACTTTGAGGTTTCGCATGAAAGAAAATGTTAGACACTACTGCAATAATTTCTGCACAGAAATGAGCCAGAACACATCCAAACACCACAAAAAAAAAAGACGACTAATCTCAACAAATACTGATCTCTCTTCTTCACTCCGCCCCTTGAAGACGTCAAGTGACGAAATGCGTTGGCCTGGCCTAGTGGCTGTGAAGTTGGAACATTCCTCCCAGCTGTCGGCTGTTTGATCGCAGTGCAGGAGGTTCGTCCCTTGGTTTTTCCCTTGTGGATGTGGCATTTTAGAGGCTGTCATTGCTGGTGTCGGCTAGACACCTTCTTTGTGAGTGCAATACTTTATTTATAAAATTTTACTGGTTTTAAACGTACTGCACCATCATATCTCTTCTTATTCCTCGAGCTTTGCCCATATTATTGGAAGATCATTTGCTGCTTAGCTGTTCCATATGTGCTGCCTAGCTGTTCCATATGTGCTGATTGGATCACTATTGGTTGCTGTTCCTCTACTGGGATATCCTGCAGATCATCGCTCCCAGAGCAAAATGCTATCATGCTGGTTTATAATATAATCAGCATATAGCTCTGGTGAGTGTATTCATTTCATCTGGTGTTGGATTTGCACATGGGTGTTTGTTTTCAAGATTGACATTAAGTTGATATTGGACTATCACTGTTATGGTAGCTGGACTTATGTTTATATTTATGAATTCATTTATTTTTATTATTTATCCTTGCATGTTTTGTGAATAATTAGCGCACTTTTTATTTGTACACGATTTTACCTTTTTGGTTAGAGGTGCTGCTTATTTGATTTATTTTGCATTTTCTGTGGCGCTTCTTATATCTGCTACCTGGTTCTGAATGTTTGGAGGTGGAGGAGGGCTTCCTAGTCATGTGATCACTGTGATTGGCTGGCACAACAGTCACACAGTGGGTAGTCCTTCCCATTGGCTCCTGATCTATAATAGTGACCAAGGGCTTCAATAACATGATGGCCATCTGCACACAGACAGCGACTCCCTGTTGCATAAATGTTAATGTGGTGGGTAAAAGAAGGCTTCAGCTCCTGTTCTCCGTCTGTAGAGAACTCCTCAGATGCATTTCGCCCGTAGCGGGGTAATTGTAGAGGCTGACGGTGACAGTTCGGTCACACTGTCATCACAGAACAGCACGCTGGTTGGTCCCTGGCAGGAAGAAGTTAACTTCGCCTGTACATTCTTAATCTAGAAAAGTCCTAGGTAAAACAGTAGGTTCTTCTAAGGATGGAAATATTAGAGTAAAAAAATACAAATTTAACATAATAAACTCTTGGAGCTGTCAGTTACACTCAGCGTGCTTGCTGAGGGCTTTCTATTTCTTGAGGTATAAACTGAGCAACGCAGTTAAGAGGCAGGAAAAAAGGTTATTTTAGCCCTGCTGTCCTGGAGAAAGAAAAGGTGAGCTTGTTTTTACCAGCTTGAATGATAGAGGGGAAATCTGGCCCTGGGCTGTTTTGATTTTAATGAAATGGGCCACCACAAGAGGCCACTTTTTCACTAAAGGAAGCCAGGCAGCAGAGCCTGGGGCTGGTGCGACTCTCTTACAAAGCAGAGTTGTCAATCTTTTTCCTGTTTCATACAATATGCTCTAGCAAGCAGGGACCATGATATAGCACATTAATGATTTTTTTTTTCCACAGGCCCCACTATAACTGAATGCTAAGGGAGAGTCACTAATAATCTGACACAGAGGTCTTTAAGGTGCAAGCATATGACAAGCTGGGTGATGTGGATACAATGCTGTGACAGTGTAGAAACTGGTATATCTATGTTGAAAGCAGGATAGGTTTCAGGAGTCAGTCTACAGTATGTTTGGTGCACTTTGAAGTGCATGCCTGGACAAATATTAACAAAAGAAAATCAGCACATCTTGGCAATATACAGTTCCTTAGGTTTTGTCCCTTTAAAAAAAAAAACATTTGATCCTGCAGCTCCAGCTCCACTGTCAGTGAATGACTGCTGCAGGGGAGAGAAGGGAGCACCAATCATGATGAGCCATGGGTGATGTCATAGCTTTAGGAACTCACAGCACATCTTGGCAATATACAGTTCCTTATGTTTTGTCCCTTTAAAAAAAAAAAAACATTTGATCCTGCAGCTCCGGCTCCACTGTCAGTGAATGACTGCTGCAGGGGAGAGAAGGGAGCACCAATCATGATGAGCCATGGGTGATGTCATAGCTTTAGGAACTCACAGCACATCTTGGCAATATACAGTTCCTTATGTTTTGTCCCTTTAAAAAAAAAAACATTTGATCCTGCAGCTCCAGCTCCACTGTCAGTGAATGACTGCTGCAGGGGAGAGAAGGGAGCACCAATCATGATGAGCCATGGGTGATGTCATAGCTTTAGGAACTCACAGCACATCTTGGCAATATACAGTTCCTGTCAGGGATTGGTGTCCCTGCCGCGATACGCCGGGCGGCACATGCGCAGTACACCGATGCGTTCGAATCAGCGGGCAGCAGGACCCGGGGGATCGCGATGGCCGCGCATGTGCACTTGCGATTGCGGACACACGCCTGGCACCAATGACAGCGCAGGGCGGCCTATTTAAACTGGAATAGAGGTATGTCAATTGCCGTTTGGTCTTTTGTGCTCTGTTCCTGATATCTGATCCTGTGTTACTCTGTTGCCGACCTCTGCTTGTACCTGACCCTGCTGATTGTATCCTGCTTAACCCCTGGCTTGCCTGACCATCCCTCTGCCTGACCCCTTTGTACCGCGCTGTCCGCTAGTTACTGAACCCGGCTTGTGACCTCGACCATTCCCTGCCTTCTCCTCCGGTACCTCGATGCCCGCACGTTGCTGACCTGGCCCGCCTGACTTTGCTTCCAACCACCCAAACGATCCATCCATTCCGCAGGGATCGTCCCTGGTTACTAGGTCTGCCAGCCTCTTCACAGCAGACTCCTTACCCCGCACTCCTCTGACGGTGCACTCTACCACTGTCGGACGTACTCAGGGGTCGCGACCTGGTCTCAGTCTGCTCCAAGTCCATCCCCACCATCAGGGGCCCTGGTGAATAAGCAGATTGAGACTTAGACCCCGCGCCCTGAGGAAATCCGTGCTGTAGACCGATAGAGACACCGCCAGGCGGATCGTGACAGTTCCCTTTGTTTTATCTCTTTAAAAAAAACATTTGATCCTGCAGCTTCGGCTCCACTGTCAGTGAATGACTGCTGCAGGGGAGAGGAGGGAGCACCAATGATGATGAGCCATGGGTGATGTCATAGCTTTAGGAACTCACAGCTATTGTCAATCACTCCCTTAGACAGGGGAGTTGGAGCTGCAGAATCACACAACAGGACTGGAGCTGAATAAATAGGCAAATACACAGATTTTTATACTGGGTATGAAGTAAAGGTAGGGAGAGGGGGGAGGGAATATTTTTATGAATAATTAGTATTAGCCGTTACTACCCCTTTAATTTTTAAAGCTGTTTAAGCTGACAGCGCTGCCTCTGCTGCACTGAAATCTTAAGCAGTTTTGCCAGTCCTGACCAGTTCTCCCCAACTGAACTACAGGAAACCTTCCACCTTTTCATCTCCAAATCCTTAAGGGATTGGAGTTGAAATAAGCATCATCCTATAGTTACATAGTTAGTCTGACTGAAAAAAGACAAAAGTCCATCCAGTTCAACAATGCAAAGAGCACATCATCAGCTCTAATCTCATTAGGACAACCCATGATCAGAGAAGGAGCAAAGCAGAGGAGGACCTTACATGTTATGTGATTGTCTTAAAGATTTGCATAACATATTGCTTGGTGGATTTTGAGAGAGAAGGGGGGCTGCAGGGGGATGAGTCTTGAGTTTACATTTAAGGGCACCAAAATATACAGTTTTGGAGGATCTGGATTTTTAAAGGTTTTACAGAAATATTGTATGTCAAAGTCTTCTTGAAAGACCCATTTATCTTCTTGCTACTATTAAGTTAGAGATCTTCAGAATGGGAGAAAAAAAAAAGGGGGGGGGAGTACCATCGCTCTTCATTCAGAGTCTAATTATGCAATATAATCTCATTGCGGACAACCCAACACCTAAGAAGGATCAAAGTAGAGAAGGACCCCGCATGTTATTTGGCTGTCTTGAAGACCTTGGATAAAAAGGTTAGCATAAAATTAATAAAAAAATACAGCATACTGCTTGGCAGACTACAGGACACGTTTCACCTTTTCATAAGAGATGGGAGTTGAAATAGACATCACCCTTCAGTTTAATGATGGAAAATCAGCAGTTCTAATCTCATTGAGGACAACCCATCACTGGAGAAGGAACAAAGCAGAGAAGGGCCTCTCATGTTATGTGACTGTCCTGAAGACTTACCTAGCGCACTATTTGTCAGACTTTGGGAGGGGAAGGGGGCTGAGCCTTGAGTTGACATTGAGGATGACCCAGCACCTAAGAAGGAGGAAAGTTGAGGAGATCCCTGCTTGATTTGTGACTGTTCTGAAGACCTTGGATAAAAAGGTAAGTCTAAAATAAAAAAATTTCAACATGCTGCTTGGCAGTCTTCAGGAGAGGATTGGGAGCTGTAGGGGGGTGGGGGCTGAGCCTTGAGTTGGCAATTAAGGTAACTAAAATATGCAATTTTGGAGGATTTTAATGGTTTTATAGAAATAGTGTGTGAAAAATTTTCTTAGAAGACCCATATATCCCTTTGAGTCCAAAGATGCTATATAAATTAAAATTGAGGATGACCCAACACCGGAAAAAGGAACAAGATGTAGGATGTAGGAAGACCCCGCATGTTATGTGATGTGACTGTCCTGTCACATTACTGTAAGCATACAATAAAATAAAAAAACACAACATACTGCTTGGCAGATTTCAGGGGAGGAGTCTTGAGTTGGTCACCAAAAATGCTGGATTTTTAAGGGCTTTATAGAAATATTGTGTGTCAAAATCTTCTTAGACCACCCATAAATCCTTTTCCATGAAGCTTAGATATCGCCGAAAGGGAAAAAAAGGTAAACCTAAAATAATAAACTACGGCCCGCCGAGGACATTTATCCGGCCTGCCGGGCAGCGGCGTATCTGCCGCGAGGCAAGACACTAGGGTCTGGCAGGTAGGGAGAGCTCGGCAGGGCTCAGGCGGGAGGCAGGAGGGCGGGATCAGCAATTCTAGAACAGGGGAAGGTGGGCTGGGCTTATGAACCCACACCTCTCACCTGGCGTCTCTGCAGCCAGCCGGCCATCTATTCTGATCAGTGCATGCAACCGTCACGGCCGGAGGGCGGAGCCTAGAGCTGATCATGAAGGGGGGGAGAAAGAGAGGAGACTCCATCGCTGCATGTCGGGTATCACGACCACGGACCATAGATAAGTGCAATAGATGATCGATCTCCTCCCTCTCTCTTTCCTCTCTCCCTCCCCCCTCCTCTGTCCCCCTTCCTCTCCCCCCCCTCTCTCCCCCTCCTCTCTCTCTCCCCCCTCCTCTCTCTCTACCCCCCCTCTCTCTCTCCCTCTCTCCCCTCCTCTCTCTCTCCCCTCCTTATCTCTCCTCCCCTCTCTCTCTTTACATTGTACACAGATCTGACCCAACAAGGTGGATCCTGCATTTGCCATATATTTCGCTCCATAAGACACACTTGGGGGGAAATGTCTGTGCCGCCGTTGTATGTCCACAGTCTCTGGTCATCCCATGTACTATGTCCACAGTCTCTGGTCATCTCCTATACTGTGTCCGCATTTGTTCATAGTTTATTTTTTTTAAACTATAGTCCGGCCCTCCAATGGTCTGAGGGACAGTGAACTGGCCCCCTGTTTAGAAAGTTTGAGGACCCCTGGCTTAGCATACTGCTTGACAGTCATCGGGGAGGATGGGGGGCTGTAGGGGGATGGTGGCTGAGCCTTGAGTTGCCAATTAAGGTCAATAAAATATGCAATATTGGAGGATCTAGCTTTTTATTGGTTTTATGGAAATATTGTGTGTCATAGTCTTCTTAGAAGGCCCATATATCCTTTTGCTACTAGAAGCTTAGATATCTCTAGAAGGGAATTAAAATGGGGGGAGCAGCATCACCCTTCATTTAGAGTCCAAAGATGCAATATATATTAAATTGATAATGACCCAGCACCAGAGAAGGAGCAAAGTGGAGGAGGACTGCGCATGTCATGTGACTGTCCTGAAGACCCTGGATAACAAGGTAAGCATAAAATAAAAAAAGCACAACATACTGCTTGGTGGACTTCAGGAGAGGAGGGGAGGCTATGGGGGGGGGGAGCTGAGCCTTGAGTTGGTACTTAAGGTCTTTAAAATATACCATTTTGGATGATCCAGCTTTTTAATGGCTTTATGGGTAATGGTTTGTTATAGTCTTCTGGGTATGGGTGTTTTATCATTTAGTTACTTATTTTGATTCATGTGATTTATTGTTATCTGTTCAGTTTTTGTATTATTATGTCCTTGTTTATGAAATTTGCATGGAATAAGATTGTTTTCTTGTTCTAGGCCACCATACAGTGGTGAACATCATTGACTGACAGTTGTCTACCGAGTCAGATATAGTAGAGAGAATTATCCTGTCATTTTCAGGTTAGAAAACATAGGCAAACCATCTGATTGGTCACTTTAAGCAACACAGACACTCTTGCATACCAGTAAGCACTATCATCTTTCTACCTCAACTTTAACTGGCCATCTGCCTTCGCTAGGCGGCGTTAACATACATCTATTACAACAGCGGTTTTACTGCAGTATATGAAAATGGAATGCTGCCCAGGGGAGCTGAGAGGGATGATTTATAGATGAATGCTGCGTTTTGATTTTTTCATGCAGTAGAAGATGAATTATTAAGAGCGAAAATCCGTGATTTAAAAAAAAAATCATTACTTAAAAATATTTGCTCAATATTGGATAGTATAATTCTGCCAAGTGAAGGCTTCATGGGAAATGTAACTACAAGAAATGTTACATTGGTTCTCTAATTGTAGACTATACTTTACAATGACTTTTGTAAAGCCATGTTAACTCAGAGAGCACCCCCCCCCAAGGTGCCTTCAACTCAAGAATCCTTTTACGGGCTCACAATCTCTTTGTTTCAATATCAATACTTGACCTAAAGAGCTTCACCTCCTATTTGTGCTATGAGCCTTCTTTCACTGTTGTCTTCCTTGGGGAAGCACCAGTCTTCTTAGAAGACCCATATAACTTGATCACTATAGCATGTGTTGGTAACTGGCTTCCAGTACCTAGTTGCTACAGGTTCGTTGCCCACATGCCCTCTGTCTCTTGTCCTATTCTCCTGGGACTCTCTTGCATGTCCAGGCTTATGGATGGTAACTGATATAAGTTGAAGCTCACATGTAGGACATGCTTTAAATTTTACTTCACTAAACTTTATCATTAACAGTTCATTATTCAACTGGTAAGCATGGTAGGCTGGCATTTCTGTGCCAATTACCAACCTAAAAACTCAGCATTGGACTTTGCAAAGTATCCAGGGAAATACCCAATGTTCTCAGAGATCTGCCCAAATCCACCTAAGTTTAGTAGGACAGCAGGAGCGGACTGACCATTTGGAAACTCGAGCACTGCCCGAGGGCCCGGGGTCAGTAGGGGGCCCCATGAAATGGCCCTGGTACCTTTTTCATAGGCTTTTTTGAGTTTGGGCAAGGACACAGGGGCCCCATGATCCCCTATTGCCCGGGGGCCCCATGAGTTGTCAGTCTGCCCCACTCCCCTCTAATAACACTGTTCAACAAATTTTCATTTTTTGCCAGTTTTGGAAACAAAAGGATCCATTTCTTAATGAATTTCACATTCTGAGTTCAAATATAACAATGAAATTTGTCAATTGGCTCTAGTTTTTCTGTAAACGGAAAGTTTTCTACTATAGGCGTAATGACTACATAATGCACAATAATTATATAGATAGATGTCTTTCCACAAATATAAAGCAAGTGATATTGACTACATAACAAAGCCTAAATGGCATAATATATTGCATAGGATTACCAAGAAAAATTATAGCCATAAGCTAAGTTGAATCATTTTAATACTTAGGATTCTCACTAGTTTGGTCTTCAGTTTGTGTCGGTTTTGAATGGGATCAGATCTTTCTGACGATGACGGTAGAAAGACGTACGAACATCACTTGCTAGGAGATTCCACTGTTGTAGTCTTGACCCCAAAAGCTCTGCCTTGTTCTTCGGAAGATCCAGGTCTCTGATAAGATCGCTCAATTCCACTTGTGTAATGAGGTGTGGTTCAGTGGGTGTGGATGGAAGAAAGTCTGGGTCATGTGAGGTTGACTGTTGATGACTACACGCTTCAGGTTCTTCCTCACTTGACTCAACCACGAAGGATTCTGGTGCTTTAGGAATTGGTAGCCCCTCTCCATGAGGAACTGGACGTATTGCCGATGGAATATTTGGATAGTGCACAGATAACTTTTTCTTCTTATTTAGCCCTTTTGTTGGAGGCACCATACAAAAGTAACAATTACTAACATGATCTGTTGGCTCTCTCCAAATCATTGGCACAGCGAAAGGCATAGATGCCTTTTTTCCATTCAACCATTGCTCCAGTGTCGTCCCACAAGAATTGCAGCATATACGTGGTGCCCAGCTCTTGTCCTGGTCTCCTATCTTGCAGCCAAAATACAAGTTGTAGGCTTTCTTAATCATTCCTGTTATCCTCCTTTTTTGTGAGATAAAAGTTATTTCACCGCAGAATAGCAGAAATTATCTGCTTTATTCACACAAGTTCGAGGCATTACTGAGTAGCCTATATAAGCATAAAATGAAATGTAAAGACGCTGTCAAACTACAATCAGCTACAGATACTGCAGCTTTTATGCAGTGAAGTGATGCAATTAAAGGCTAATATTGCATCATCTCAGTATACATGCAATTTTCTATTGGTCACCAGTATCAATTGCGCAATATGCAGCTGAAGTTGCATCATAATTTTGAATGGCTTACGTCATTAGATGGGTGAATATATCATGGAAACTAGAGCCAATCAACATTTTTTAGGGTCATTTTCGTTTTCAGCACCCCAAAATTATGTAAGATTAGCTAATGTTATGCCCAAAACTTTTTACCTGTTGAACAGTGTAATTTATATCTGATCCTGGAATCTAATGGAAATTTGGAAATTTTTCAATGGGGACATAGTTGCAGGACCATGTTTTCACTATCGTTTTATGTACACAATATAGACACATACATTTATTTTATTTTTTTAAATTCTTTTTTCCCTGTATTTTCATTTGGTGATGTTGCCAGTAAATCTGTAATTTTTTAACTTCCTTTAACAGATCTAACAGTACAACAAAAGTGTCAGTTAGAGAGATGAAACAAACCAATTACCACTGACAAGGGTGCTTACCAGGGGCGGACTGACCATTTGGAAACTCGGCACTGTCCAAGGGTCCGGGGTCAGTAGGGGGCCCCATGAGATGCCCCTGGTACCTTTATCATAGGCTTTTTTGAGTTTGGCAAGGACACAGGGGCCCCATGATACCCTATTGCCTGGGGGCCCCATGAGTTGTGAGTCCGCCCCTGTAGCTTAGATACCTCCATAAAGGAAGAAAATTAAAAAAGGAAAAAAAAAACATGGGAGAGCTCATTATGGCTTAATAATTAAAAATATACGTGTAGAAATGTAAGTGATGAGCAACATAAAAATAAAATGGTGTTCTCAAATCTGTAAAGGCTGCCAAACACCTGTAAATGGGTCAGACAACCTGATAGAAGAGATATCAGGCTGCTAATGCCTGTTTCTGCCCTGAGAAGGTCGCACTCTATGCTTGTCAGGGTGATCCAGATTATCTACTCTAAATGGTCCATGGATGGTCCTCATGGTGTAATGTGAAAGGTCCTTTACACTAAAAAACTGTCAGCCTGAACCAATGGAGATTTGCAGCTCTGGTAAAGCCTAAAGTTCTTCCTACTCCATCCTGAAGAAGTGGCCATCTCTGCACCAGAAAACACATTGATGGTGTTTTATGTATTATCCATGATCAATAAGCATCCACTTTATGAAAATACAGTTCCAAAACACATCTTTTACTATTGGGAGCCTCTGCTTCTGCACCTATGGACCATTTGACCATAGGAGAAAAAAAAAGACAAGTTCAATTTCGTAGATTTGGATGGCCAAATCCAAATTTTAGTGTTATTTATTTGTGGTTAAAGTGTTACTAAACCCACAACAGTAAAATCAGTCTATAAAATCAATAAAAAAGACCTCAGCGCCCAGGACCTCCTTCCCCACACACTTATCCACGTGAGATGCTGCTGTGCATAGGTATAAAACCACAAAAAAAAATTTTCAACTCAAAACAGCGCAAAACACACAAAAAACAATCTGTAAAATACCCAACCTATAAGTAATATTAGTGCAAATATTACAATTTATATGTAAGTGTCAAAAAACAAAATAATTTGTGACACATACAAAAAACAAGAAAAGTCCAGTGACATGTCCAAAAAAAGTCCCGTGATAAAAAACAAACTTATATTTTCATAAATTTCTTCATTGCCAATAATAGTCCTTCCACCATCCACCAGTGCAAAACCAACATGAACCGCCCTCACCAGACCATCTTGAGGTCTTGAGAACGCCCTGTGGGTGGGGCGAAACGTGTTGACGTATTTGTAAATTGTAATATTTGCACTAATATTACTTATAGTTTGGGTATTTTACAGATTGTTTTTTGTTTTTTGTGTGTTTTGCGCTGTTTTGAGTTGAAAAAAGTAAAATCAGTCTGTATATTCAGTAAAGCATGCTTTACTGTAACTGTGGAACCTAAGTGGGTAATCCTCTGCATTGTGTAAAAAGAATGTTTGATCCTGTTTTCTATGATCTTCCCCTTCTTCTACTGTTCCCAATCCATCTGCTGATAGTACAGAGCTGTAGGAGTCACTCTGCATATGCTCAGTTTGGTGTGTATTGCTAAAAAGTTTTTTTTTTTTGGGGGGGGGGAGAGTGCATGTGATCGCACAAGGCCAATCAGCGCTGTTGAGAAAGAGGGTCAAGGTTTATGCAGCCTCATAGGACAGTCAGAGGAGAATGAAAACTCCTATAAGATTAACCAGTGCTCTGCTGGACACTGATAGAAGTCATATGACTGCTATATACTGCTGATGTGAAAAGGTATTTAGCATTTTCATGTTCTGTGTACTGTGGGAGACCCAATATAGTGGATGCAGGGTCCTGGACAGGGGCGGACTGACCATTTGTTACAACTTGTGAGTGCTCCCGGTCAGTTGCCTTCTTACCGGGCCTGTTTTTATTGCTGGACGTCTGTTACAATATATTGTAGTTACTGCACCTGGACTCTGTGTTTCCTTCTGCGGCATCACGCTACATCCATCCACATACAGGGGTGTATTTACCACAAGACAAACAAGGCATTTGACTAGGGCAGCATTTTTCAGGGGGGCAACACAGCCCCCTGGAAGAAGGAATAGAAGAAGGGACTCATGCGGCATGGGGACCAGGTGGGATCCGATAGAGGCTGCGGGCTGTTTGAAGGTGTATGAAGAGCCTCAGAGACTCTCATTCCAGGGGATGTCTGGAGCCAGGGGCGGACTGACCATTTGGAAACTCAGGCACTGCCCGAGGGCCCGGGGTCAGTAGGGCACCCCATGAGATGTCCCTGATACCTTTTTTATAGGCTTTTTTGAGTTTGGGCAAGGACACAGGGGTCCCATGATCCCCTATTGCCCGGGGGCCCCATGAGTTGTCAGTCCGCCCCTGGTCCTGGGTTTAGTAACACTTTATGATTTCCAGAAGGTTTCTTGGAGAAAGGGAGCAACGGCTCTTTCAAAGGCTGTTTCTGTTTGATATCTGCTCCTTCTCTTGTATGAGCACCCTTAGCTAAATGCCGGTACCACCAGATCCCACCCTTCCATCCTGAAGTTTCTGTTTTTGCATTATCATCTCAATAAGTTCAGCCAAACTACAGTGGATCAGACGTCTTAGAAATTAAATGATCTCTTATCAGCAGCACTGAGATGAAGAAGGAAAAATAACAAATTGTGAAAACAGTACTTTATGGAGAGAAATACAACAGAACAGCAATTGGTTTACTAAAGCACTACGGGGTGGATATACTAAGGACAAATAGTATAAACTGTCCAATGGAGAAATGACAACTGGAAGCTTATTGGTTGGTATGGGGAAGAACAAAACGTTGTCAGCTCTCTATTTATACAAGTGTGTTTTGTGACACAGGTAGAATGGGGAAGTACACGTTCAGTTAAATTGTTATGAAACCCACAAGATTAAAATCAGTCTGTAGATGCAGTAAAGCATGCTTGTTATACTCACTGTGGAACCTTAGGGGTTAATCCTCTGCATTGTGTAAAAAGGCTGTTTGATCCTGTCTTCTCTGATCCTCCCCTTCTTCCAGTGTCCCACTCTTATCTCCTGATAAGACATATGGTGTGGGCACACTCTGCACATGCTCAGTTTGGTGTGTATTGCTAAAGAAGGTTTTTTTTTTTTTCTTGGGAGAGTGCATGTGATCATCACAGGGCCAATCAGCACTGTCCAGATAGAGGTCAGGGGTTTTGCATTTTCCTAGAGTAGAAAGAAAACTCCTCCTACAAGCTGTAATCAGTGATCTGCAGGACACTGATAGAAGTCACAAGACTGCTCTAACTGCTGATGAGAAAAGGTATTTAGCAGTTTATGTTTACTAAAGTAATTGCATTTCCATGTTCTGTGTACTGTGGGAGAGCAGATATAGTGAACGCGGGGTCCGGGGAGACCGGATATAGTGAATGCAGGATCCAGGGAGACCGGATATAGTGAATGCAGGATCCAGGGAGACCAGATATAGTGAATGCAGGATCCGGGGAGACCAGATATAGTGAATGCAGGATCCAGGGAGACCAGATATAGTGAATGCAGGGTCCAGGGAGACCAGATATAGTGAATGCAGGGTCCGGGGAGAGCGGATATAGTGAATGCGAGGTCCGGGGGGAGAGTGGATATAGTGAATTGAGGGTCCAGGGAGACCAGATATAGTGAATTCAGAGTCCTGGGAGATCAGATATAGTGAATGCAGAGTCCGGGGAGACCAGATTTAGTGAATGCAGGGTCCGGGGAGAGCAGATATAGTGAATGCAGGGTCCGGGGAGACCAGATATAGTGAATGCAGGGTCCGGGAGACCAGATATAGTGAATGCAGGGTCCTGGGAGACCGGATATAGGGAATGCAGGGTCCCGGGAGGCCAGATATAGTGAATGCAGGGTCCAGGGAGACCAGATATAGTGAATGCAGGGTCCACGGAGACCAGATATAGTGAATGCAGGCTCCAGGGAGAGCAGATATAGTGAATGCGGGGTCTGGGGAAACCGGATATAGGGAATGCAGGGTCCAGGGAGAGCAGATATATGGAATGCAGGGTCCGGGGAGAGCAGATGTAGTGAATGCAGGGTCCGGGGAGACCGGATATAGTGAATGCAGGGTCCGGAGAGAGCAGATATAGTGAATGCAGGGTCCGGGGAGACCGGATATAGGGAATGCAGGGTCCGGGGAGACCGGATATAGGGAATGCAGGGTCCGGGGAGACCAGATATAGTGAATGCAGGGTCCGGGGAGAGCAGATATAGTGAATGCAGGGTCCGGGGAGAGCAGATATAGTGAATGCAGGGTCCGTGGAGAGCAGATATAGTGAATGCAGGGTCCGGGGAGAGCAGATATAGTGAATGCAGGATCCTGGGAGACCGGATGTAGTGAATGCAGGGTCTGGGGAGAGTGGATATAGTGAATTCAGGGTCCGGGGAGACCGGATATAGGGAATGCCGGGTCCGGGGAGACCAGATATAGTGAATGCAGGGTCCGGGGAGACTGGATATAGTGAATGCAGGGTCCGGGGAGAGCAGATATAGTGAATGCAGGGTCCAGGGAGACTGGATATAGTGAATGCAGGGTCCGGGGAGACCGGATATAGTGAATGCAGGGTCCAGGGAGACCGGATATTGTGAATGCAGGGTCCGGGGAGAGCAGATATAGTGAATGCAGGGTCTGGGGAGACCGGTTATAGTGAATGCAGGGTCCGGGGAGACCGGATATAGTAAATGCAGGGTCCAGGGTTTCGTAACACTTTAAAGGATAAGTTCACTGTTTGGACAAAAATAATAAATGCACATTTTTTTTGCAGGTAAAAAAATGTGCATTTATTATTTTTCTCCACAGGAGCCCGAAAAGCATTGCACCAGCAATCAGTAGATCGCTGATGCCATGCAGGTCTCCTGCAGATCTGTCAGATAATCTGCTTGGTGTACGGGCTGTATGTGGTGTACGGGATGCACAGTCAAGCAGATATTCTGACAGGCTTCAATGTGGAGCGCTGTGGTAGTTCATTGAAAACTACAAGCCAAATGCCGTTAAGGCTGTCAGGACTTGCAGTTCCTTAATTTATGGAAGCCCATGAATGAATGATGTGGCCGTGCGGGCAGAGCCCCACAATGCCGCGCTGTTCTCAAATTTGACAGATAGTACAGGGAGAAGTCTCCCCATACCAGGGGCGGACTGACCATTGGGGAACTCGGGCGCTGCCCGAGGGCCCGGGGTCAGTAGGGGGCCCCATGAGATGTCCCTGGTACCTTTTATAGGCTTTTTTGGGTGTGATTTGAGTGTGGGCGAGGACACAGGGGCTCCATGATCCCCTATTGCCCGGTGGCCCCATGAGTTGTCAGTCCGCCCCTACTGCTTTGTTAAATCAGGGACAGAATTGTGCTTTGAAAATTCTTTACAATAAGATCATCTGTATTTTTATTTTCCCTTTAATCAATTCTTTATAATATTTAAACTGGAACTCCAGAATGCCATTTTTTTAAATATTATCTCACATCCTGTATTAAAAAAAATGACCATGCTATACTTACCCTTCGGTCCTGTCCCTATCTTCCTCCTCCATCCAACACCACCTGGCCTCTTCAGGGTTAAATGACATTACTCTGAACTGTTGGGGGTACCTTACAGTGGTGTATTTAGGTTTCGTGCTGCCCTAGGCAACACAAAAATTGGCTCCCCCCCCCACGGAGAGACCCTGACACTGACCAACACCTCCATCCCCAACAAAGAGAGCCTGACATTGACCAACAACACCCAAACCCCCCACCCAACCGAGAGAGCCTTCCACTACCACCGCCGCCCATACACTGGCAACCCACCACCCTGGAAAGAGATAAGACACTCACCTTCACACACGGACACGGACATCCCCGGGAACAAGTCAGGCTCAGCATACACTATCAAGCAGCCCGCAACCTCTCTCAAATCCCACATGGTCCCCGTGCTGCGTGTGTCCCTCCTTTCATACCTTCTTTGGGGGGGCAGTGCTGCCCATCTGAAAAATTCTGCTGGCCCCCAGAAAAATGCCACCCTGTGCAAATGCCTTGTTTGCCTTGTGGTAAATACACCCCTGGTACCTTATCACACAGCTTGTGCTTTCAGTACTCCCTGACTGAGCAGTACTCACCAGGGGTGGACTGACTGGCAAGGACACAGGGGCCCCCGGGCAATAGGGGAACATGGGGCCCCTGTGTCCTTGCCCAAACTCAAAAAAGCCTATGAAAAAGGTACCAGGGGCATCTCATGGGGCCCCCTACTGACCCCGGGCCTCGAGCAGTGCCCGAGTTTCCAAATGGTCAGTCCGCTTCCGGGTGTCAATGACACACACCCTTAGGGTTTGTCATCATGCAGTCTCACAGTACTCCTGGACTGAGCAGAACCCACATGTCATTAGTCCAGGAGGAAGGACTGCTCCCCTATCATCACCTAGGAAAGTGAGGAAGGACCCATGATGTTCATGGACTGAGTAGAAGACTGCAGAGATAAAGGTAAGCATAAGGTATCAATGAGGGTACATCATTATGCATATTGGGCTCACAGTACTCCTAGACTGAGTTGAGCTCACAAGTCATTAGCCCATCAGGAAGGACCATCCCAGGGGCGGACTGACCATTTGGAAACTCGGGCAATGCCCGAGGGCCCGGGGTCAGTAGGGGGCCCCATGAAATGCCCCTGGTACCTTTTTCATAGGCTTTTTTGAGTTTGGGCAAGGACACAGGGGCCCCATGATCCTCTATTGCCCAGGGGCCCCATGAGTTGTCAGTCCGCCCCTGGACCATCCCCATAATCACCGTGGAAGGACCGACCAATGATTTCAAAAGTCTGACCAGAAGACTATAGTAGTAATTATAGGGTGTTTTCCTTACAAAACAAATTTTTTTTTTAGGGGGAGGGGATAGTGTTCAGGGTCATGTGGCTGGAGTTCTACCTCAAATTAATGAAAAATCAAATAGGGAGACCTAATGAAACCTCCTTGTAATAAAAGCAGGAGTGTGAAGCAGGGAACTCCAGTATTACCAAGAGATCTAAATAGGAGGTAGGTAATTCATCCAGCCAGTATCCACCCAAAAAAGTCATATTAATTTTGGATGAAATGACCTTTTAAGGTGGATAATCATTATCCTGCTGGCTACGGTGACTTGCCAGTGCCGAAATCAATTTTGCCCTTCTAGGCTGCTGTACATCACCGTGCATTGTAGACATTCTTGCCAGGAAACAGTAAAGATATCTGCAGTGAAATAGACCGTAAATCTCTCCTCAGCTTTATTCATGGACTCTCTGGTACCTTATGTCTGGATTTATAGTATCTATTTCACTCACAATCACTTATAGATCTCAGCTTACAAACAAACCTCATCAAAAGCTGAGCAAGGTCAGAAATCACCGCATTAGATTTTTTTATTCCTCTATAATATTACAAATGTGATTTTTCCTGAAAGTCTAGGCATTGAGTGATGGGTCCGAGTTTGGTAGGGAACATTAAAATTCAAGCTGTTATTTTTGTGCACAGAAAGTCGAGATAAGAAAAGGAGCTAGCACCGGCTTCTCCATGTTGTCCAGGTGGCTGAATAAATTGAATAAGGTGCCTTACGTATAAAGATAAAATAAATAAACAAAAGTTATTGTTGCTAAAAGAAAACCCTGACTTATATGATGTTCTAAAATAGGCCAGATAGGCAATTTAGTTGTGTTAAGAAGTTGGTGGCAGACGAAGCTGACTGGCAGCCCATTCAGGGCAAAGTCACAATGTCTCCTTAAACCGAAGCTCCACCCAAAAGGGGAAGTTCCGCTTTAAAGACTGCTCCCCATTAAGGATTGGCACCTTTGGGGAGCGGGTACCTGAATTTGACAGGTACCCGCTCCCACTTCTGGTCTGATCGCCTAGGCAATCGGAAGCGGAAGGTGTCCTCCCTCCTTCTCTGTAGTCTTTTGGGACATGTGACAGGCCCCAGAAGACTACAGGATCATTCACGAAGCGCAGCGCTACTCGCACATGCGCAGTGGGCACCTGGCTGTGAAGCCGCAAGCTATCACAGCTGGGTGCCAACACTGAAGATGCCGGCCTCCTGGAATACAGGATGGCCGGTGAAACCAGCTGCTTGGGACACACCACGGGACCAAGGGACAGGTAAGTGGCTGTTTTTTAAAAGTCAGCAGCTACAGTTTTTGTAGCTGCTGACTTTTATTTTTTGATAGGTTGAGTGGAACTCCGCTTTAAAGCTCATGAAGGTAGGTGCCTATAAGAGGGTCTCCAAGTCTTCCTGTGTGTGTTCCTGTTTTTCCTGTCTGTGCTCATGCAAAATGTTGTAATTGGGGTTGCACTCAGGGGTGGACTGACCATTTGGGAACTCGGGCCCTGCCCGAGGGCTCGGGGTTAGTAGGGGGCCCCATGAGATGCCCCTGGTACCTTTCATAGGCTTTTTTGGGTGTGGTTTGAGTGTGGGTGAGGACACAGAGGCCCCATGATCCCCTATTGCCCGGGGGCCCCATGAGTTGTCAGTCCGCCCCTGGATGCACTGATGTCACTATTGGTGCCAATACTAAGCATTTGCGCAAGTACTCGTGCAAATGCTCTGATACCTGAAACCGATACCTTTGTGGTGAGATTTGAGCCCATACAAAATAAATGGACCCAAATCGCAAAGAATTACATGTGATTAGAACAGGAGTACGGTGCGATTCCTGTCCGAATAACATGCGGTTTCCCTCACCATTGCTGTATGTACCCAGACTTGTCATAGTGACTTGAGCCTGGGTTCACACAGGAGTGGTGCTGGAAACCGCATGTTATTCGGACAGGAATCGCACTGCATTCCTGTTCAAATGCATGTGATTCTTTGCAGTGCAATTTAAGCCCATTCATTTTGTATGAGCTCAAATCGCAACGGTATCAGTACTTGGCATCAGTGAGCACTTGACTGAAAGTATCGGTACTCGTACTTGCCTGTAAATAAAACAGTATTAGTGCAACCCTACTTACAATGTCTTGATGCTGCACTGTGTCCTGGTTGGTTGGTCAGTGAGCTAAAGGAATCCAAATTGTAAAGTTTACCATTTCTCATGCCATTTTTAGCAAGGATACCACCCCCTACTGAAAGGATCTAGATAACCTCCATTTTGTTGATGTACGCCATTTTAAGTATTAAGTTAGGTTTTTTGCAGATATATTAGAAGTTTAATGAAACTGTTTCAGCTTGCACCAGAATGTAGAAACAATGATACTGTTCAACAAATTTTTATTTTTTGCCAGTTTTGGAAACAAAAGGATCCATTTCTTAATGAATTTCACATTCTGAGTTCAAATATAACAATGAAATTTGTCAACTGGCTCTAGTTTTTCTGTAAACGGAAAGTTTTCTACTATAGGCGTAATGACTACATAATGCACAATAATTATATAGATAGATGTCTTTCCACAAATATAAAGCAAGTGATATTGACTACATAACAAAGCCTAAATGGCATAATATATTGCATAGGATTACCAAGAAAAATTATAGCCATAAGCTAAGTTGAATCATTTTAATACTTAGGATTCTCACTAGTTTTGTCTTCAGTTTGTGTCGGTTTTGCTTCTCTTTGCTTTTCTCTTGTATTCGAGGAAAGGGCTATCTCTTACAACTGCACGTGACTACACGCTTCAGGTTCTTCCTCACTTGACTCAACCACGAAGGATTCTGGTGCTTTAGGAATTGGTAGCCCCTCTCCGTGAGGAACTGGACGTATTGCCGATGGAATATTTGGATAGTGCACAGATAACTTTTTCTTCTTATTTAGCCCTTTTACAATTGGAGGCACCATACAAAAGTAACAATTACTAACATGATCTGTTGGCTCTCTCCAAATCATTGGCACAGCGAAAGGCATAGATGCCTTTTTTCCATTCAACCATTGCTCCAGTGCCGTCCCACAAGAATTGCAGCATATATGTGGTACCCAGCTGGTCTCCTATCTTGCAGCCAAAATACAAGTTGTAGGCTCTCTTAATCATTCCTGTTATCCTCCTTTTTTGTGAGATAAAAGTTATTTCACCGCAGATATAGCAGAAATTATCTGCTTTATTCACACAAGTTCGAGGCATTACTGAGTAGCCTATATAAGCATAAAACGAAATGTAAAGACGCTGTCGAACTACAATCAGCTACAGATACTGCAGCTTTTATGCAGTGAAGTGATGCAATTAAAGGCTAATATTGCATCATCTCAGTATACATGCAATTTTCTATTGGTCACCAGTATCAATTGCGCAATATGCAGCTGAAGTTGCATCATAATTTTGAATGGCTTACGTCATTAGATGGGTGAATATATCATGGAAACTAGAGCCAATCAACATTTTTTAGGGTCATTTTCGTTTTCAGCACCCCAAAATTATGTAAGATTAGCTAATTTTATGCCCAAAACTTTTTACCTGTTGAACAGTGTAATATGACCCTGACATTTTCTTTGTCCGGCTGATTCTCAGAAAGCTAGCAAAAACAGTTTATACCAAGAAATGTATGTCATGTTTCATGTAGTTAGCTCATGATGGAAACTTACAAGTTACAGTTTTGAAATTCGCTCCCCCCCTCCCTTATTTTTTCTGTATCCTATATAATCTTAGTAATGTCTAATAAACTTTGAACATCTCTGAACATAAGCTGCAATTATCTCCATGTTCCAGGGGTGTTCCCAGAATTCTACTGATAAACCAGGAATCCCTCCACAGACCGGGGGTCTCTGAGGGGATAAAGAAAATCAATCCTTTCACCTACAGGTCATAAAAGGGGCTGGGTCAAGCTCTATAGGAAGAGTGTCACCCTTTCCGGGGGGATGGGGGGGTGGTAGCAGGAGCCCAATCAAGGTTCCTGGTGGGTGTCTAGAGCCTAGGGACCCCCATGAACTTGTGCTGCCAGTAATAGACTCGCTGCCTTTATGGATTATTACCACATCATGAGACTTACTTTGCCTTCTATGGATTTATTGCCTTCGAGGTGAAGGTCACTCTGGTATCGGAGGGGGTTAATTGCTAGTCAGTGGAGCCGGTTCTACACTATTTGGGACTGAACCCACGGCACAGTGTGCCTAGGGATCCAGCCTGAAGCCACAGGAGAGATGTATGAAGCGAGCACAGTGGTTGGAGAAAGAGAGAGAGTTTCCTGTATCCCTAGCAACTATAGGAATAAACCGTACAAACATACGACAACTGCTCCAATCTATAACTGGCCTTAACATCAAGGAGCACATGGAAGGGTGACGCATGTCAAACAACAACAAAGAAAAATTTCCAGCACAACTTACCAGCAAGCCTGCAACAAACCAAATTGTCCTGTCTAACAGTTCACGTTAAAAACAGGGCTTTAGTTTACACACATTTGCAAATACATGCATAAGCTGCAGATGCCACTTCAGAGCATCCCGGTATTATATGCAGTCTTAACTCTATACATTTTGAGAGCCTCCATAGTAGGAGAACATGTATAATACTGAATAAATTGAGGGTAGGTATGCCTGGAGGGAGCCTACCTCTCCTTAAAGGTGCCTTTCCATGTGCTCCTTGCTGTTAAGGCCAGTTATAGATTGGGGCAGTTGCCATTTGTTTGTACCATTGGTTATTTGGTGAGGGGGTGCACTGGGCACCTTTGATATCCATTAATATATATGTACTCCTACTATGCAGGCTCTCAAAATTTATAGAGTTAGGACTGCAGATATACTGGGGAGCCTTGATGTGGCTTCTGCAGCTTACACATATATTTGCAAATGTGAGCAAACTAACCCCCCCCTGTTTTTAACATGAACTGTTAGACAGGATTGGTTGGTTTGTTGCAGGCTGGCTCATGGGTTGAGCTGGGAATTTTGTCTTTGTTGTTGTTTGACACTATGGGATTAATTTGATGGAGAACGGAACTGGTTCTGTGGTACCGGTCCTTAAATGCTGCATACCTGGGAAGCAGTGTCCTCTAAGCAGAAGGAGTGTTCAAGTGTTAACAACATGGAGTAGGAAAGTTACCTGTGAAAGCACCACTAGCTTCTAAATTTGGGTTGTGCCTTAATGTTGATTCCACATGACTGCACACTCCTTCCTAGCATTTAGGCATTAGTGAATGCAGTTCAGAGTGTCCCTGCTAGGGCGCTGAAGCCCCGCCCACACACATGTAAACCCAAAAATAAAAAATGAAAGCTAAACTCTGGGGGAAACTTGAAACTACCCTTGAAAAAGGATTCCACTTACACTGTAAGAGGGAAATGCTCATTTTTGCTTAGGGTACCATCAAAAGTCAGTTTTTCTTACCCTACCCAGGGGCGGACTGACCATTTGGAAACTCTGGCACTGCCCGAGGGCCCGAGGTCAGTAGGGGGCCCCATGAGATGCCTATGGTACCTTTTTCATAGGCTTTTTTGAGTTTGGGCAAGGACACAGGGGCCTCATGATCCCCTGTTGCCCGGGGGCCCCATGAGTTGTCAGTCCGCCCCTGACCCTACCCCTTGCTCCCTCAACAGTTGGAGCTCCTCTTTTTCTTCTAAGTGGCTTTGAGCTGAGCAGTGGCAAGAAGGGAGGAAGCTTGTGAGAGTGACGGAAAGGCAGGGCCGGTGCTAGCCTATTTTGCACCCTAGGCAAGACCAGCTACTTGCACACACCCCCCCCCCCCAAAAAAAAAAAAATTTAAAACAGTAGAAAGTATTAAATCAACAAAACATGGAACTGCTACATTTATTTTAATTTGCAAAAATAAGTGTCATAAGATGCCACCAGCACCAATATTAAAGACCAAATCAGTGTCACGGACGGACTGTATCTATGGCTGGTGGCTGGCAGTGGCAGGGTGACAGTTGCAGTGAGTGGAGGATGATGGATCCACACTCTGACAGATCCCAGGCTGGGATTCCCCAGGCAATGGGGGGAAATAAAACACTATGACAGCAGGCATCTGAACTGAACGATCCCACACAGTGACAGATCCGACACAACACACCACCACCAACACTGACACAGATCAGCAGGCACTGAAAGAGCAGGCTATGGAATTGTGATGGTGTCATCACTCACTGACACATTGCACATGTGATGGATGGTCGGCCAGGTCACACCCACACAGACACGAGACATCAGAGTCAGACATTACCTTCCTCCGCAGGTGCAGCTCCACCTCTGTTGATGAATGAGAAGAGAAAAGCTAGAACACCACAGTGATCAGCAGCCACCAGCTGGCTTGCAGTAAGGCACTGAGTCTGAGAGGAACACTGGAAGTATCAGCAGCTCAGCTGCTACACTGGCTCCAGACACTAGGCATCTTCCTCTGTCCTTTCTTACTCCCCTCTGCCACCCCTACCCTCAGCTAAAGGATCATTCATGACATGGCGGTGTCCCACACAGAGAGAGTGCCGGCCTGTGTTGTACCTTGGCACTCCTAGGTGGCAGTGCACCCTAGGCGGTTGCCTAGTTTGTCTAGCGGAAGTACCGGCCCTGCAGATAGGGTAAGTAAAACTGAATTTTAATGGTAGGAGTGGGAATTGCCTGGAATTGGCATAAATTGTCAGAAGTGACTCATGCAGATAGCAGAAGAAAGACACAGCAGCCAGAAATCACACTAGGTGCTCTGGATTGAGGCAAATACACAATATAGAGTGATATGCTTTGTTCATTTTTCATTTTAGAGGTTTACAACCACTTTAATGATTACAGAGCTACATTAATGTCTATCTTTTATATCTGTCTGGCATAGAACTTTAAATATCTAAAAGTCCAGACACGTTGAAGCTTGCATACAAAAAAATAAAAATCTAGTTTTCATGGATTTGTAGCAAGTACTGTGAACTAGTGATTTGTCATTAAGGATCAACATGTTTTACAAATCATTTCTTCATACTTAGGTTGTTGCCAGGCTAATTCACTTCACTTAATGTATTAATTTTATAAACAGGAAATGCAAACAGTCATTATTTATCCCGGTTTGCCCACCTAGGGCAAGTAGAGCCAATTGTCTGTCTTTGTTAAACAATAACTACCTGACCGCCAATAAACAAAATAGTCAGCATGAACCGGTGGAATACATCCTGCTGCCAATTAAAACTCATTGAATCTTCATAAAAGAATGTTAATGGATTATGCAAACAGACAGAATAGGTAATGTATGGGATTAAATGTACGTAATAACTCATTTGTCAAGGAATAATGTACGATTGTGCAACATTTTTTTTTCTTTGTGCTGCTACCTACTTACTAATTGTCCCCTAGGAGATCTTTGGACCATTGAGCCCTATTCTTTCCAGCAGTTGGACTCCTACTTTGGTTCTTTGTCTAGTTTTGTTTTCTTTATTGTCTATTCTACGCATTTCCCAACCAGCAGTCGCCAAAAGAAAAAAGCAAAAACCACTGTGTTCTGTCTTCGGAAACCTACAATCACAAAGGCTTCCGTCGCTCTATTTCCCAGTGCTGCTTGTTGGATTTCAGCCTCTAGCTAGTTTACACTGAGACGTTATGGCTTCTGTAAGTACCTCTTTTTCCCGAGAAACTCTGTATTTGGTCAGAGGTAATTGTACAGATCCATGCCAAACTGTATTCAATGTATTGAAGGCATTAGGGATGTTTTAGCCAATATACAGTATGTATGGTGTATATGGGATAGAAAGCATGTTTGTAGTAATTATTACTGAAAAACATTCATCAACATTTGGATCTTGTTAAAGAAATGCCCGTAGCGGAAAAGGAAAAGAAAATTAGCGCAGGGCAGGCATGACTAGGCCTAGAGTGGGAAGGAGAATAGAAAGGGTTAAGTATAGTGCCAGGGGGTTTGGAAAGTATAGCTGGGGTGCTGGTTGGTAGAGAGAGAGCGTGGGTGGGCTCTGCCGCACCTTAGGGTGGGGTGTCCTGGTGGGGGGGGGGCGTCAGTTGGAGCTGGACATTGGTGAGAGAGCTTCCCTCCCACCCTCCCTATTTTAGTGAGTATTGTGTTTCTCTCGGGGGGAAAGGGGGGTTATTTCGGTCATGGGCGGTTGTTGGTCTTTGGAGGCGGTTCTTATCTTGGAGGTACAGATAATGGTGTGGGAACCATCGTTGGTATGGTGTGCCCGGGGACATTCCAGTTAACCAAGGTTTAACTGGAAGGTGGTGGTGCTGCACTGCGGACGGTATGGTTGTCTCCGAGCTGGTTGGTTGCGGCTGGAGGCCTTGTGTAATATGGTTGTCCGCAGGTGCATTTCAGATCATTTTTGGGGGGTGCCTTCGAAGACCAACAACAACAACTCTGTATGTTTCTGTTATAAGGAATGGTTGGTGTGTTAAAATTTTTGTTAATAAAAGGCCATGTTGGCCATTTTACTCCAAATTGGTGTCATGTTTTCCTTTAAGTATAGCAAAAAGGGGGGGAGATTTGGATGACCTATCTCTGGTGCTCTAGTCAAGGAGAAGTATGGAATGATGAAAAAAAAACAAATATTCATACTCACCCCTATGCTGAGGCATTGGTGTGATGCTGCCACAGTTCCATAGGCGTTAAGATCGAGAACTTGACCACTGATCCCTCAGATCTAGGTCTGCTCAGAGTGGAGAGCATTGGCGGTCACCTCACTCTGCTCAGACACACAAGTGCTTTTTGGGGTGCTCAGAGTGGAGAGCATTGGCGGTCACCTCACTCTGCTCAGACACACAAGAGTTTTTTGGGGTGCTCAGAGTGGAGAGCATTGGCGGTCACCTCACTCTGCTCAGACACACAAGAGCTTTTTGGGGTGCTCAGAGTGGAGAGCATTGGCGGTCACCTCACTCTGCTCAGACACACAAGTGCTTTTTGGGGTGCCAAGCTGGGGAGGGGCACAGCTGGCTCCAGGTCTCAGCCAATAAAAGAATATTTTCACTACTAAAATACCCGCATGACATAACTCATGCCGTATTTTAGTAGCTGTGCAGTATCTTACCACATACTCAGATGTGGTAAGATACCACTTAGTAAATTGTCCCGGTTCGAAATTCGTGGTTGAATTTTTGTTATGTTTGAATGTTCAATCATGAACCGATTAGGGGGATGTTCGGCCCATCACTAGTAGGAATATATTAGTTGAGAGCTTCAGCCAAAAGGAGAACCAGGGGAACAAGTTGGGGTACAATTAATAAACACCACACAGGGAAAAGCCACGTTTTTAATTCTGCTGCCTTCAGGCTTAACCCTTTGAGGACCAAGGGACGTATTTGTCCCATGTTTTTAATTGCGTGTATCATCTGATTAAGAACTTAAAACTCTTCTTTTTTTTTTTTTGGTTTCAGTCAAAATATTAGTTCTTATCAACAAACAACAAATGGATCTAGCTTTTTGCCAATTATTTCATGAAATGGCTTAGTTACAGCAACTGAAGTGTACAAACTTTAAAAACAAAAAAATTGATTCTTTTGGCGTTTGAAAATCTTACGGTCCTCAAAGGGTTAAGCCCATTGTGCCTACTGGTAAATCCATCTATTATGTATATCCATATGTAGGATAAGCAGGTGATAATAATGATAGGTGATTTGGAAATGTAGTGGTAATATATACAATATACTTGATAAAGCGCATGTGTGCGAAACATGTTGTCCCGGCAACCGGCCTCTTCCTTCTAAAGCTGCGGCTCCAGCAAGAGTCCCCCCCCCCTCTGTCTCTCCACATCGTGGTGACGTCATCCAGGACGCTGGGACGTCGGGTACACGTGGTCCCTGCACTGACAGGTATTCTACTCCACTGCTTCCCTCTGAGCGGACGGGCCGTCCATCTTGGAACCTGGCTTAATAAAGCCACAGGCTGGTTATTTCTTTTTTCCCATATGAATTATTAAAGGCACACCTCCATATAAGGTGTATTACTTTTATCACAAAACTACACAGCACCTGGCTCCTGTTCGTAATATATACAAAAGACCCTTTAACTAGTCCAAGTTGATGACTGGTTCCAATTTGCTGTCAAGTCAATACAGCCAAACCCTTATGGGCTCACTAATTTCTTCAATAAAGTTTGTGTGGAAATAAAACATAATGTATAACTGCAGAGTACCTCTAAGTTAAAAAAAAAATACATCTACAGCTTTCAATTTTAAAAAATATGGTTTTGAAAGAGACCTTTTAACCACGACTCATTCTTAGCTAAAGCGTACCTTAAAACAAAAATCACTATAGCCCATTTTATAGCCAGTGTATGAAAAGAGGGCCGTAAACCGTTTTACAGCTCAGTAAGAGATTTTATCGCCGAACACTACTTAGCGAACATGGCCTTGCCCACGGAGCAATGGAAGGAAATGAGAAATGGAATAGTAAAAGCCTGGACAAAAGCCACGTGGAGCAAATTAGATTTATTTCGAAACCGCTCATTAAATGTCAGCTTTGTATTGCATAAATACATTGGTCGTCCTATATATTTTGCTAATTGGTCTCCCAAGTCAATCATATCTTCCAAACGCAACAGCAATTTTGTGGAGTGATTGATACTCCATGCTTCAGTGTTGTTCTAACAGGCTGTAAGAATCCAATCTTCCTCCTCCACCTTCAGATAAAAGTGATTTGATGTTGTTTCCAAACTTTCTTGTGGGCAGCCATAAAATTTGCTGAATTTATGTATTGCTTCATGGTCACCTTTATTTGAAAAAGGAATTTTCATGACCCTTTTTTCCCCCCACAGTCTTGTCCTTCAAAAGCTTTATATCACAAATTCTTTATTGCCTTGCTGTGATTCTGGGACAGCCTCAATAGTTTAAAGAATTAAAGGGTAACTCCAGAGAATCGGCTCAAGAAGAACACAACTGTTTATCTGCTACCTGTTTGGAAATTCCATGCCATTTGTATGTGTACCTCCTATATGTCTTAAAGTATATCTGTAGGAAAATTTGGGTAAGGGTTATAACCTCTGTCAATTTTTAATTGCTTTCTGTGTTCCCCATTGGTGACGCTCACTCCTCTGTTTTTACCTTTGGGGCCTGAATGTAGTGACGTCATCACGCATGTCGACTTTTGCTGATCCTTGCTATGCTACTACTGGTTTGCAGGACTGATGAGCGCTGTATATATCTATCACAATGTGAATGTTTTTACCTTTTTGGAATACATTTTACTTTGATATTATTACACTATTAAAGTACTTCTTTATATTTACATGTTGGTATTTTTGAGTGTGAGCAGTACACCAACTGAAGAAGCTGGATGAGAACGGATCCTTGATGGGCTATATATACATGACCATTCTGTAATCAGGGGATTTCTGATAAGTTCTTCCTTAAGGACACGGTGGATTTACACGTGGGGAATGTGGTGTTTCATGTCACTATAAACTGAATGAAATGATCTTATCTAATACTTTATCACGTGGGATTGAAATCTTTCACTTCTGTGGATTATATTTGGACTTTTTTTTTTTTTTTTGGATGAGTACTTCTATTTTCACAGTCTTCATTTCACTAAATAATGTATATGTGTTGATTGTTACATGTATTTATAATTATCTCATGACTTTGTTTCACTACTTTTTGGCAATTTGATGATTTAGCTCTACCTTATTTATGTTACTGTTGATCATTGTTAGGGGAAAATCCAAACTTCTAGCGTTGTCCACAAGACAAGAGGTAAGGGAAATCTTCTAATGGGAACAGTCCGAGAGAGAAATTTCCCTCTCTTTGGATAATTTCCTATAACTTCCTATTGCATCTCTGAGTCTGGAAGTAAAGGGAAATTTCCCTAATGGGACACAGGCAGCAAAAAATAATATGTAAGAAGATTTAACCCTTCCCTACTTTATCCAAAACAAAAAAAGTTTTGTTTATACAAACACTTTAACAGTATTATATCAATTCAATATATACTATTTAAAAAAAATCTATTACTTACTGATTATCACGTACCTGGTGATGGAGGCCAATGGAGAGAGGGCTTCCCTTGGGGCTAAGTTCCAGACTCCCCTGAGAGTGGGACAGCGGGAGTCAGGCCCAAAGTGGCACAGGTCGCCTGTAGGAGTGCTGGTTGGTGGTCCACTTAGAAGCACAGCTGGTGCACGGAGATAGGTCTGCAGACAGGAGGCGCCTGTGTGTGGTATGCAAGCCCTTTCGGGATTTGGATGTTTACTGGGTAGTCGGTTCAAGCCAAGGTCAGGTACCGGGTGGGAATCAGACCAGACATAGTCAGATGGGAAAGCCAAGGTCATACACAGAGGAGCGAGAGAGAGAGAGTATCCGTAAGCCAAGCTGAGGTCAGATCAGGGGTAAATCAGAGTAGACAAGTCCAGGAGCAAGCTGAGTTGGTAACTGGAAATCACAAGTCAGAACTAGAGATGAGCGAATCGAAGTAGGCGAAGTGGAATTCGTTTCGAATATTAGGAAAATTTCGATTCGCGTCGAATCCGAAAATAAGCAGACTTCGGATGCGCGAATCGAAATTTTTCCTAAAATGGCGGCGACATGTGCGGCGACGGAGCGGGGATGTCTGGGAAGGCGCGCAGACAAGGCGCGCTGACCCATAATGCATTCATTCATGACATGTGATCGCATTAGCCAATCAGCATCCAGCCAGCCAGCACAGTGTAATGGTCGAGCTATAAATGGCGGCCATTTTAGAATTCTCCATTTGCCTCCAGTCATTCAACAGAGGCAGACCTGGCTGTATTCAGGGAGAGAGTTAGGGACAGAGAAACGTTACTTAGGGACACAGAAACGTTAGTTAGGGCCACAGAATCGTTACTTAGGGCCACAGAATCGTTACTTAGGGCCACAGAAACGTTACTTAGGGCTACAGAATCGTTAGTTAGGGCCACAGAAACGTTACTTAGGGACACAGAATTGTTACTCAGGGACAGACAGAATTGTTACTGAGGGATACAGAATTGTTACTGAGGGCCACAGAATCGTTACTTAGGGCCACAGAAACGTTACTTAGGACCACAGAATTGTTACTTAGGGACAGACACAGAATTGTTACTGAGGGACACAGATTTGTTACTGAGGGCCACAGAATCGTTACTTAGGGCCACAGAAACGTTACTTAGGGCCAACGAAACGTTACTTAGGGCCACAGAATTGTTACTTAGGGACAGACACAGAATTGTTATTGAAGGACACAGAATTGTTACTGAGGGCCACAGAACCGTTACTTAGGGCCACAGAAACGTTACTTAGGGCCTCAGAATTGTTACTTAAGGACAGACACAGAATTGTTACTGAGGGACACAGATTTGTTACTGAGGGCCACAGAAACGTTACTTAGGGCCACAGAAACGTTACTTAGGGCCACAGAATCGTTAGTTAGGGCCACAGAAACGTTACTTAGGGACACAGAATTGTTACTCAGGGACAGACACAGAATTGTTACTGAGGGATACAGAATTGTTACTGAGGGCCACAGAATCGTTACTGAGGGCCACAGAAACGTTACTTAGGGCCACAGAAACGTTACTTAGGGCCACAGAATTGTTACTTAGGGACAGACACAGAATTGTTATTGAGGGACACAGAATTGTTACTGAGGGCCACAGAACCGTAACTTAGGGCCACAGAAACGTTACTTAGGGCCACAGAATTGTTACTTAGGGACAGACACAGAATTGTTACTGAGGGACACAGATTTGTTACTGAGGGCCACAGAAACGTTACTTAGGGCCACAGAAACGTTACTTAGGGCCACAGAATCGTTACTTAGGGCCACAGAAACGTTACTTAGGGCCACAGAATTGTTACTTAGGGACAGACACAGAATTGTTATTGAGGGACACAGAACCATTACTTAGGGCCACAGAAACGTTACTTAGGGCCACAGAATTGTTACTTAGGGACAGACACAGAATTGTTACTGAGGGCCACAGATTTGTTACTGAGGGCCACAGAAACGTTACTTAGGGCCACAGAATCGTTACTTAGGGCCACAGAAACGTTACTTAGGGCCACAGAAACGTTACTTAGGGCCACAGAATTGTTACTTAGGGACAGACACAGAATTGTTACTGAGGGACACAGAATTGTTACTGAGGGCCACAGAACCGTTACTTAGGGCCACAGAAACGTTACTTAGGGCCACAGAAACGTTACTTAGGGCCACAGAAATGTTATTTAGGGACAGACACAGAATTGTTACTGAGGGACACAGAATTGTTACTGAGGGACACAGAACTGTTACTGAGGGCCACAGAACTGTTACTTAGGGCCACAGAAACGTTACTTAGGGCCACGGAAACGTTACTTAGGGCCACAGAAACGTTACTTAGGGCTACAGAAACATTACTTAGGGCCACAGAATCGTTACTTAGGGCCACAGAAACGTTACTTAGGGCCACAGAAACGTTACTTAGGGCCACAGAATCGTTACTTAGGGCCACAGAAACGTTACTTAGGGCCACAGAAACGTTACTTAGGGCCACAGAAACGTTACTTAGGGACACAGAATTGTTACTCAGCGACAGACACAGAATTGTTACTCAGGGACAGACACAGAATTGTTACTCAGGGACAGACACAGAATTGTTACTGAGGGACACAGAATTGTTACTGAGGGACACAGAATTGTTACTCAGGGACACAGAATTGTTACTGAGGGACACAGAATTGTTACTGAGGGACACAGAATCGTTACTTAGGGCCACAGAAACGTTACTTAGGACCACAGAATTGTTACTTAGGGACAGACACAGAATTGTTACTGAGGGACACAGATTTGTTACTGAGGGCCACAGAATCGTTACTTAGGGCCACAGAAACGTTACTTAGGGCCAACGAAACGTTACTTAGGGCCACAGAATTGTTACTTAGGGACAGACACAGAATTGTTATTGAAGGACACAGAATTGTTACTGAGGGCCACAGAACCGTTACTTAGGGCCACAGAAACGTTACTTAGGGCCTCAGAATTGTTACTTAAGGACAGACACAGAATTGTTACTGAGGGACACAGATTTGTTACTGAGGGCCACAGAAACGTTACTTAGGGCCACAGAAACGTTACTTAGGGCCACAGAATCGTTAGTTAGGGCCACAGAAACGTTACTTAGGGACACAGAATTGTTACTCAGGGACAGACACAGAATTGTTACTGAGGGATACAGAATTGTTACTGAGGGCCACAGAATCGTTACTGAGGGCCACAGAAACGTTACTTAGGGCCACAGAAACGTTACTTAGGGCCACAGAATTGTTACTTAGGGACAGACACAGAATTGTTATTGAGGGACACAGAATTGTTACTGAGGGCCACAGAACCGTAACTTAGGGCCACAGAAACGTTACTTAGGGCCACAGAATTGTTACTTAGGGACAGACACAGAATTGTTACTGAGGGACACAGATTTGTTACTGAGGGCCACAGAAACGTTACTTAGGGCCACAGAAACGTTACTTAGGGCCACAGAATCGTTACTTAGGGCCACAGAAACGTTACTTAGGGCCACAGAATTGTTACTTAGGGACAGACACAGAATTGTTATTGAGGGACACAGAACCATTACTTAGGGCCACAGAAACGTTACTTAGGGCCACAGAATTGTTACTTAGGGACAGACACAGAATTGTTACTGAGGGCCACAGATTTGTTACTGAGGGCCACAGAAACGTTACTTAGGGCCACAGAATCGTTACTTAGGGCCACAGAAACGTTACTTAGGGCCACAGAAACGTTACTTAGGGCCACAGAATTGTTACTTAGGGACAGACACAGAATTGTTACTGAGGGACACAGAATTGTTACTGAGGGCCACAGAACCGTTACTTAGGGCCACAGAAACGTTACTTAGGGCCACAGAAACGTTACTTAGGGCCACAGAAATGTTATTTAGGGACAGACACAGAATTGTTACTGAGGGACACAGAATTGTTACTGAGGGACACAGAACTGTTACTGAGGGCCACAGAACTGTTACTTAGGGCCACAGAAACGTTACTTAGGGCCACGGAAACGTTACTTAGGGCCACAGAAACGTTACTTAGGGCTACAGAAACATTACTTAGGGCCACAGAATCGTTACTTAGGGCCACAGAAACGTTACTTAGGGCCACAGAAACGTTACTTAGGGCCACAGAATCGTTACTTAGGGCCACAGAAACGTTACTTAGGGCCACAGAAACGTTACTTAGGGCCACAGAAACGTTACTTAGGGACACAGAATTGTTACTCAGCGACAGACACAGAATTGTTACTCAGGGACAGACACAGAATTGTTACTCAGGGACAGACACAGAATTGTTACTGAGGGACACAGAATTGTTACTGAGGGACACAGAATTGTTACTCAGGGACACAGAATTGTTACTGAGGGACACAGAATTGTTACTGAGGGACACAGAATTGTTACTGAGAGACACAGAATTGTTACTCAGGGACAGACACAGAATTGTTACTGAGGGCCACAGAACTGTTACTTAGGGCCACAGAAACGTTACTCAGGGACACAGAATTGTTACTCAGGGACAGACACAGAATTGTTACTCAGGGACAGACACAGAATTGTTACTCAGGGACACAGAATTGTTACTGAGGGACACAGAATTGTTACTGAGGGACACAGAATTGTTACTCAGGGACACAGAATTGTTACTCAGGGACGGACACAGAATTGTTACTGAGGGCCACAGAACTGTTACTTAGGGCCACAGAAACGTTACTCAGGGACACAGAATTGTTACTCAGGGACAGACACAGAATTGTTACTGAGGGACACAGAATTGTTACTGAGGGACACAGAATTGTTACTGAGGGACACAGAATTGTTACTGAGGGCCACAGAACTGTTACTTAGGGCCACAGAAACGTTACTCAGGGACACAGAATTGTTACTCAGGGACAGACACAGAATTGTTACTCAGGGACACAGAATCGTTTAATTAAAGAGTATGTCAGACAACATGCAGAGGAGTGGCAGAGGAGGCAATGTTTTAGGAGCGAGCAGACGTGGCAGCAGAGGAAGGGGTCGAGGCAGCACTATTCGCAGCCAGAGGCCAGTGCTCCCGGTGTCATCCAGTACAGTGAGGAAGAGCTAACAGAGGGCGGTCAGGAACGGGGGGAGACATCCGCCTCTTCAGCAGCCAGGCGAAGAAGTAGTGGCGAGGAGAGTGGCTCGGTAGCCGGTCTAGAGACAGGTCTGTCTCCTGACCCACACGCAGCCGAGGGGGCTAGTAGTGAGGCGGAGACCCTAATTGATGATGATGAGGCTGATCGCACTTGGCAGCCTCGTCGTCATCAGGCTATTGCTTCCGCATCATCAGGAGAAGAGGGTGGCAGCTTGGCAGCGAGAAAAACAGTCGGTGGGTTGTCTCCATCGCCACACTCTGCCATGTGCCACTTTCAGGTCTCCTCACACACTGCTGGTGTGTTCCATTTTTTGTCATAGGGTGCTGGCAGATTACGGGCCTCCCATAGCTGCTGCCAGGCCCCTAATCTGCCATGGGCCCCTGTACCGCCTCCTCATGCTGCTGCCAGGTCCACAGTGTCTCATGCCATGTGCCACTTTCAGGTCTCCTCACACTGCTGGTGTGTTCAATTTTTTGTCATAGGGTGCTGGCAGATTACGGGCCTCCCATAGCTGCTGCCAGGCCCCTAATCTGCCATGGGCCCCTGTACCGCCTCCTCATGCTGCTGCCAGGTCCACAGTGTCTCATGGGTCCCTGTACGGCCTCCCATTGCTGCTGTCTCCATCGTCACACTCTGCCATGTGCCACTTTCAGGTCTCCTCACACTGCTGGTGTGTTCAATTTTTTGTCATAGGGTGCTGGCAGATTACGGGCCTCCCATAGCTGCTGCCAGGCCCGTAATCTGCCATGGGCCCCTATACCGCCTCCTCATGCTGCTGCCAGGTCCAGAGTGTCTCATGGGTCCCTGTACGGCCTCCCATTGCTGCTGTCTCCATCGCCACACTCTGCCATGTGCCACTTTCAGGTCTCCTCACACACTGCTGGTGTGTTCAATTTTTTGACATAGGGTGCTGGCAGATTACGGGCCTCCCATAGCTGCTGCCATAGCCCCTAATCTGCCATGGGCCCCTGTACCGCCTCCTCATGCTGCTGCCAGGTCCAGAGTCTCTCATGGGTCCCTGTACGGCCTCCCATTGCTGCTGTCTCCATCGCCACACTCTGCCATGTGCCACTTTCAGGTCTCCTCACACTGCTGGTGTGTTCAATTTTTTGTCATAGGGTGCTGGCAGATTACGGGCCTCCCATAGCTGCTGCCAGGCCCCTAATCTGCCATGGGCCCCTATACCGCCTCCTCATGCTGCTGCCAGGTCCAGAGTGTCTCATGGGTCCCTGTACGGCCTCCCATTGCTGCTGTCTCCATCGCCATACTCTGCCATGTGCCACTTTCAGGTCTCCTCACACACTGCTGGTGTGTTCCATTTTTTGTCATAGGGTGCTGGCAGATTACGGGCCTCCCATAGCTGCTGCCAGGCCCCTAATCTGCCATGGGCCCCTATACCGCCTCCTCATGCTGCTGCCAGGTCCAGAGTCTCTCATGGGTCCCTGTACGGCCTCCCATTGCTGCTGTCTCCATCGCCACACTCTGCCATGTGCCACTTTCAGGTCTCCTCACACTGCTGGTGTGTTCAATTTTTTGTCATAGGGTGCTGGCAGATTACGGGCCTCCCATAGCTGCTGCCAGGCCCCTAATCTGCCATGGGCCCCTATACCGCCTCCTCATGCTGCTGCCAGGTCCAGAGTGTCTCATGTGTCCCTGTACGGCCTCCCATTGCTGCTGTCTCCATCGCCACACTCTGCCATGTGCCACTTTCAGGTCTCCTCACACACTGCTGGTGTGTTCCATTTTTTGTCATAGGGTGCTGGCAGATTACGGGCCTCCCATAGCTGCTGCCAGGCCCCTAATCTGCCATGGGCCCCTGTACCGCCTCCTCATGCTGCTGCCAGGTCCACAGTGTCTCATGCCATGTGCCACTTTCAGGTCTCCTCACACTGCTGGTGTGTTCAATTTTTTGTCATAGGGTGCTGGCAAATTACGGGCCTCCCATAGCTGCTGCCAGGCCCCTAATCTGCCATGGGCCCCTGTACCGCCTCCTCATTCTGCTGCCAGGTCCACAGTGTCTCATGCCATGTGCCACTTTCAGGTCTCCTCACACTGCTGGTGTGTTCAATTTTTTGTCATAGGGTGCTGGCAGATTACGGGCCTCCCATAGCTGCTGCCAGGCCCCTAATCTGCCATGGGCCCCTGTACCGCCTCCTCATGCTGCTGCCAGGTCCAGAGTCTCTCATGGGTCCCTGTATGGCCTCCCATTGCTGCTGTCTCCATCGCCACACTCTGCCATGTGCCACTTTCAGGTCTCCTCACACACTGCTGGTGTGTTCCATTTTTTGTCATAGGGTGCTGGCAGATTACGGGCCTCCCATAGCTGCTGCCAGGCCCGTAATCTGCCATGGGCCCCTGTACCGCCTCCTCATGCTGCTGCCAGGTCCAGGCGAACGTAGTCACACAGGGGAGGAACTTCTCAGTGTAATGAACAGAGAAATCGACAGATGGCTGTCTCCGCGCAAAATGAAAATCGGAACCATGTTGACCGACAACGGAAAGAACATGGTGTCTGCTCTGCGTCAAGGAAGGTTGTGCCATGCGCCATGCACGGCTCACGTGTTCAATCTGGTTGTCAAGCGGTTCCTAAAATCCACCATCCCACTGCAAGAGATCCTTAAAATGTCACGTAAACTTTGCATGCATTTCAGCCATTCCTACACCACAAAGCACACCCTCCTTGAGCTGCAGCGGCAGAACGGAATTGCACAGCATCGCCTGATCTGCGACGTTGCAACAAGGTGGAATTCAACCCTACACATGTTAGACCGCCTTTACGAACAGCGAAAGGCCATCACCGATTTCCTGATGTTACAAGCGGATAAAGGTACTCCCCTGTGTAACTTTGATGTCAGCCATTGGCAGCTCATGCGTGACACCTGCCGCTTGCTCAGGCCCTTTGAGGAGGCCACGCTATTCGTGAGTCGGCAGGACTATGGGATGAACGACGTCATTCCTCTGTTGCACGTCCTGGAACAAATGCTGTTAACAATGGCTGGTCAGGGTGCGGTAGACGTGGCGCACAGATCTCAACGCCACATGACCCCTGTGGGGGCAGGACAGGAAGAAGAGGAGGAGGTAGAGGAGGACATTTGTGCTCAGGAATTATTGAGTGAAATGGGTGGTTTTTCCACTCAGCGGACAGTAGTGGAAGAGCAGGAGCATCTGGTAGAGGAGGAGGAGGAGGAGACAGAGGACCCAGATGCACCGTGGCAGTATGCTGTGGAGATGGAGGCAGGGAGTCCCTCGCATTCCTTGGCACAAATGGCCCATAGCATGCTCGGTTGCTTGTGTAGCGACAGCCGAATAATAACCATCAGACAGAGGGATGACTTTTGGCTGTCCACCTTGTTGGACCCTCGCTACCGTTCAAAAATGGTGGCCTTTTTCACACCTGCTGAGAGGGAGGCCAAAATAACGTACTATAAAAAACAACTATGTAGTCAGTTGGTCTCTGCCTTTCTGCGCCAACGTCCATCCTCAGACACTGTGGGCCCTGTGCGCTCGCGTTCCGCTGCCATGGCAGCAAAGGAGGGGTGGGGTGGTAGGAGCAGTGGCAGCTCCTCCAGCAGCGGCTGCCTCAGTCTGCAGTCGATGATGAGTAGCTTTCTTCACCAGCGCAGTGAGGAAACTACTAACCAGCCGCAGCAGCAGCAGCAGCATCAGGTGGACCTGGAGCAGGACCTCAAACAACAGGCTTGGGCCTACTTGGACAGCACCCTGCCAACCGAGGTAGACAATCCCCTTGACTACTGGGCAACGAAACTTGACCTTTGGCCCCAACTAGCTGAATTTGCCCTTGAAAGGCTGTCATGCCCGGCCAGTAGCGTGGCATCGGAGCGCGTGTTTAGTGCGGCAGGAGGTATTGTAACTCCGCGGAGGACACGACTGTCCACCCAAAGTGTGGAGAGACTCACGTTTGTGAAAATGAATCAGGCGTGGATTAGTCTGGATTTCAAACCACCAGTTCCTGACACAACTGACTAAATCCGCCATGAATCATGCCCCAAACATGTGCCACTTTCAGGTCTCCTCACACTGCTGGTGTGTTCAATTTTTTGTCATAGGGTGCTGGCAGATTACGGGCCTCCCATAGCTGCTGCCAGGCCCCTAATCTGCCATGGGCCCCTGTACCGCCTCCTCATGCTGCTGCCAGGTCCAGAGTCTCTCATGGGTCCCTGTACGGCCTCCCATTGCTGCTGTCTCCATCGCCACACTCTGCCATGTGCCACTTTCAGGTCTCCTCACACTGCTGGTGTGTTCCATTGTTTGTCATAGGGTGCTGGCAGATTACGGGCCTCCCATAGCTGCTGCCAGGCCCCTAATCTGCAATGGACCCCTGTACCGCCTCCTCATGCTGCTGCCAGGTCCACAGTGTCTCATGCCATGTGCCACTTTCAGGTCTCCTCACACTGCTGGTGTGTTCCATTTTTTGTCATAGGGTGCTGGCAGATTACGGGCCTCCCATAGCTGCTGCCAGGCCCCTAATCTGCCATGGGCCCCTGTACCGCCTCCTCATGCTGCTGCCAAGTTCACAGTGTCTCATGCCATGTGCCACTTTCAGGTCTCCTCACACTGCTGGTGTGTTCCATTTTTTGTCATAGGGTGCTGGCAGATTACGGGCCTCCCATAGCTGCTGCCAGGCCCCTAATCTGCCATGGGCCCCTATACCGCCTCCTCATGCTGCTGCCAAGTCCAGAGTCTCTCATGGGTCCCTGTACGGCCTCCCATTGCTGCTGTCTCCATCGCCACACTCTGCCATGTGCCACTTTCATGTCTCCTCACACTGCTGGTGTGTTCCATTTTTTGTCATAGGGTGCTGGCAGATTACGGGCCTCCCATAGCTGCTGCAAGGCCCCTAATCTGCCATGGGCCCCTGTACCGCCTCCTCATGCTGCTGCCAGGTTCACAGTGTCTCATGCCATGTGCCACTTTCAGGTCTCCTCACACTGCTGGTGTGTTCCATTTTTTGTCATAGGGTGCTGGCAGATTACGGGCCTCCTATAGCTGCTGCCAGGCCCCTAATCTGCCATGGGCCCCTATACCGCCTCCTCATGCTGCTGCCAGGTCCAGAGTCTCTCATGGGTCCCTGTACGGCCTCCCATTGCTGCTTTCTCCATCGCCACACTCTGCCATGTGCCACTTTCATGTCTCCTCACACTGCTGGTGTGTTCCATTTTTTGTCATAGGGTGCTGGCAGATTACGGGCCTCCCATAGCTGCTGCCAGGCCCCTAATCTGCCATGGGCCCCTATACCGCCTCCTCATGCTGCTGCCAAGTCCAGAGTCTCTCATGGGTCCCTGTACGGCCTCCCATTGCTGCTGTCTCCATCGCCACACTCTGCCATGTGCCACTTTCAGGTCACCTCACACTGCTGGTGTGTTCCATTTTTTGTCATAGGGTGCTGGCAGATTACGGGCCTCCCATAGCTGCTGCCAGGCCCCTAATCTGCCATGGGCCCCTATACCGCCTCCTCATGCTGCTGCCAAGTCCAGAGTCTCTCATGGGTCCCTGTACGGCCTCCCATTGCTGCTGTCTCCATCGCCACACTCTGCCATGTGCCACTTTCAGGTCTCCTCACACTGCTGGTGTGTTCCATTTTTTGTCATAGGGTGCTGGCAGATTACGGGCCTCCCATAGCTGCTGCCAGGCCCCTAATCTGCCATGGGCCCCTATACCGCCTCCTCATGCTGCTGCCAAGTCCAGAGTCTCTCATGGGTCCCTGTACGGCCTCCCATTGCTGCTGTCTCCATCGCCACACTCTGCCATGTGCCACTTTCAGGTCTCCTCACACTGCTGGTGTGTTCCATTTTTTGTCATAGGGTGCTGGCAGATTACGGGCCTCCCATAGCTGCTGCCAGGCCCCTAATCTGCCATGGGCCCCTATACCGCCTCATCATGCTGCTGCCAAGTCCAGAGTCTCTCATGGGTCCCTGTACGGCCTCCCATTGCTGCTGTCTCCATCGCCACACTCTGCCATGTGCCACTTTCAGGTCTCCTCACACTGCTGGTGTGTTCCATTGTTTGTCATAGGGTGCTGGCAGATTACGGGCCTCCCATAGCTGCTGCCAGGCCCCTAATCTGCCATGGGCCCCTGTACCGCCTCCTCATGCTGCTGCCAGGTCCACAGTGTCTCATGCCATGTGCCACTTTCAGGTCTCCTCACACTGCTGGTGTGTTCCATTTTTTGTCATAGGGTGCTGGCAGATTACGGGCCTCCCATAGCTGCTGCCAGGCCCCTAATCTGCCATGGGCCCCTGTTCCGCCTCCTCATGCTGCTGCCAGGTTCACAGTGTCTCATGCCATGTGCCACTTTCAGGTCTCCTCACACTGCTGGTGTGTTCCATTTTTTGTCATAGGGTGCTGGCTGATTACGGGCCTCCTATAGCTGCTGCCAGGCCCCTAATCTGCCATGGGCCCCTATACCGCCTCCTCATGCTGCTGCCAGGTCCAGAGTCTCTCATGGGTCCCTGTACGGCCTCCCATTGCTGCTGTCTCCATCACCACACTCTGCCATGTGCCACTTTCAGGTCTCCTCACACTGCTGGTGTGTTACATTTTTTGTCATAGGGTGCTGGCAGATTACGGGCCTCCCATTGCTGCTGCCAGGCCCGTAATCTGCCATGGGCCCCCGTACCGACTCCTCATGCTGTGACGTTGCAACAAGGTGGAATTCAACCCTACATATGTTAGACCGCCTTTACGAACAGCGAAAGGCCATCACCGATTTCCTGATGTTAAAAGCGGATAAAGGTACTCCCTGTGTAACTTAGATGTCAGCCATTGGCAGCTCATGCGTGACACCTGCGCTTGCTCAGGCCCTTTGAGGAGGCCACGCTATTCGTGAGTCGGCAGGACTATGGGATGAACGACGTCATTCCTCTGTTGCACGTCCTGGAACAAATGCTGTTAACAATGGCTGGTCAGGGTGCGGTAGACGTGGCGCACAGATCTCAACGCCACATGACCCCTGTGGGGGCAGGACAGGAAGAAGAGGAGGAGGTAGAGGAGGACATTGGTGCTCAGGAATTATTGAGTGAAATGGGTGGTTTTTCCACTCAGCGGACAGGAGTGGAGGAGCAGGAGCATCTGGTAGAGGAGGAGGAGGAGGAGACAGAGGACCCAGACGCACCGTGGCAGTATGCTGTGGAGATGGAGGCAGGGAGTCCCTCGCATTCCTTGGCACAAATGGCCCATAGCATGCTCGCTTGCTTGCGTAGCGACAGCCGAATAATAACCATCAGACAGAGGGATGACTTTTGGCTGTCCACCTTGTTGGACCCTCGCTACCGTTCAAAAATGGTGGCCTTTTTCACACCTGCTGAGAGGGAGGCCAAAATAACGTACTATAAAAACCACCTATGTAGTCAGCTGGTCTCTGCCTTTCTGCGCCAACGTCCATCCTCAGACACTGTGGGCCCTGTGCGCTCGCGTTCCGCTGCCATGGCAGCAGGGGAGGGGTGGGGTGGTAGGAGCAGTGGCAGCTCCACCAGCAGCAGCTGCCTCAGTCTGCAGTCGATGATGAGTAGCTTTCTTCACCAGCGCAGTGAGGAAACTACTAACCAGCCGCAGCAGCAGCAGCATCAGGTGGACCTGGAGCAGGACCTCAAACAACAGGCTTAGGCCTACTTGGACAGCACCCTGCCAACCGAGGTAGACAATCCCCTTGACTACTGGGCAACGAAACTTGACCTTTGGCCCCAACTAGCTGAATTTGCCCTTGAAAGGCTGTCATGCCCGGCCAGTAGCGTGGCATCGGAGCGCGTGTTTAGTGCGGCAGGAGGTATTGTAACTCCGCGGAGGACACGACTGTCCACCCAAAGTGTGGAGAGACTCACGTTTGTGAAAATGAATCAGGCGTGGATTAGTCTGGATTTCAAACCACCAGTTCCTGACACAACTGACTAAATCCGCCATGAATCATGCCCCAAACATGTGCCACTTTCAGGTCTCCTCACACTGCTGGTGTGTTCAATTTTTTGTCATAGGGTGCTGGCAGATTACGGGCCTCCCATAGCTGCTGCCAGGCCCCTAATCTGCCATGGGCCCCTATACCGCCTCCTCATGCTGCTGCCAAGTCCAGAGTCTCTCATGGGTCCCTGTACGGCCTCCCATTGCTGCTGTCTCCATCGCCACACTCTGCCATGTGCCACTTTCAGGTCTCCTCACACTGCTGGTGTGTTCCATTGTTTGTCATAGGGTGCTGGCAGATTACGGGCCTCCCATAGCTGCTGCCAGGCCCCTAATCTGCCATGGGCCCCTATACCGCCTCCTCATGCTGCTGCCAGGTCCAGAGTCTCTCATGGGTCCCTGTACGGCCTCCCATTGCTGCTGTCTCCATCGCCACACTCTGCCATGTGCCACTTTCAGGTCTCCTCACACTGCTGGTGTGTTACATTTTTTGTCATAAGGTGCTGGCAGATTACGGGCCTCCCATAGCTGCTGCCAGGCCCCTAATCTGCCATGGGCCCCTGTACCGCCTCCTCATGCTGCTGCCAGGTCCACAGTGTCTCATGCCATGTGCCACTTTCAGATCTCCTCACACTGCTGGTGTGTTCCATTTTTTGTCATAGGGTGCTGGCAGATTATGGGCCTCCCATAGCTGCTGCCAGGCCCCTAATCTGCCATGGGCCCCTGTACCACCTCCTCATGCTGCTGCCAGTTCCAGAGTCTCTCATGGGTCCCTGTACGGCCTCCCATTGCTGCTGTCTCCATCGCCACACTCTGCCATGTGCCACTTTCAGGTCTCCTCACACACTGCTGGTGTGTTCCATTTTTTGTCATAGGGTGCTGGCAGATTACGGGCCTCCCATTGCTGCTGCCAGGCCCGTAATCTGCCATGGGCCCCTATACCGCCTCCTCATGCTGCTGCCAAGTCCAGAGTCTCTCATGGGTCCCTGTACGGCCTCCCATTGCTGCTGTCTCCATCGCCACACTCTGCCATGTGCCACTTTCAGGTCTCCTCACATTGCTGGTGTGTTCCATTTTTTGTCATAGGGTGCTGGCAGATTACGGGCCTCCCATAGCTGCTGCCAGGCCCCTAATCTGCCATGGGCCCCTATACCGCCTCCTCATGCTGCTGCCAAGTCCAGAGTCTCTCATGGGTCCCTGTACGGCCTCCCATTGCTGCTGTCTCCATCGCCACACTCTGCCATGTGCCACTTTCAGGTCTCCTCACACTGCTGGTGTGTTCCATTTTTTGTCATAGGGTGCTGGCAGATTACGGGCCTCCCATAGCTGCTGCCAGGCCCCTAATCTGCCATGGGCCCCTGTACCGCCTCCTCATGCTGCTGCCAGGTCCACAGTGTCTCATGCCATGTGCCACTTTCAGATCTCCTCACACTGCTGGTGTGTTCCATTTTTTGTCATAGGGTGCTGGCAGATTATGGGCCTCCCATAGCTGCTGCCAGGCCCCTAATCTGCCATGGGCCCCTGTACCACCTCCTCATGCTGCTGCCAGTTCCAGAGTCTCTCATGGGTCCCTGTACGGCCTCCCATTGCTGCTGTCTCCATCGCCACACTCTGCCATGTGCCACTTTCAGGTCTCCTCACACACTGCTGGTGTGTTCCATTTTTTGTCATAGGGTGCTGGCAGATTACGGGCCTCCTATTGCTGCTGCCAGGCCCGTAATCTGCAATGGGCCCCCGTACCGACTCCTCATGCTGCTGCCAGGCCCGTAATCTGTCATGGGCCCCTGTTGTCGCTTGTTGGCATATTCCGCTCGTTCAGATGCTCCTTCTCCTGCTACTCCTCTTCACGGATTCCGTCAGCAGTCTTTCTTGGAATCCGTTTCCAAGAGACAACAGTTTGCGAGCACGCACCCGACGGTGCAGAAGCTGAACGTCCTCCTGTCCAAGTTGCTGCTGCCAGGCTCGTAATCTGTCAAGCGCCCCTGTACCGCCTCCTCATGCTGCTGCCAGGTCCAGAGTGTGTCATGAGCCCCCGTACCGACTCCTCATGCTGCTGCCAGGCCCGTAATCTGTCATGGGCCCCTGTACCGCCTCCTCATGCTGCTGCCAGGTCCAGAGTGTGTCATGGGTCCCTGTACGGCCTCCCATTGCTGCTGCCAGGCCCATAATCTGCCATGGGCCCCCGTACCAACTCCTCATGCTGCTGCCAGGCCCATAATCTGTCATGGGCCCCTGTACCGCCTCCTCATGCTGCTGCCAGGTCCAGAGTGTTTCATGGGTCCCTGTACGGCCTCCCATTGCTGCTGTCTCCATCGCCACACTCTGCCATGTGCCACTTTCAGGTCTCCTCACACTGCTGGTGGTTTCCATTTTTGTCATAGGGTGCTGTATGGCCTCCCATTGCTGCTGCCTCCACCGCCACACTGTGGCTCCACACTCTGGTTTTGGCCCCGTGACTGCCCAAATGAGTGAAGTGTGCGGTGATTCTAAGATCGACGGCACTCATCTGCATGTCATACTGACTGTCAGTATTATTTCTCTTCCCCAGCAGACTCCAAGGGCATTTAAATTAAAGGTACAGTGTTCTGCACTAATATAAAGGCTCTCTGAAGCCTAGAAACACCCTTTTATAAGTTAAATTCGCAGCGAATATATTCGACTCGAATCAAAATTTTTCCACGAATTCGCCGAATCAGCCGAATCGAATTTTTGAATACTTCGCTCATCTCTAGTCAGAACCACAGGAAACAGGAACCAGGAACAAGGCACGGGGAGCTAGAGATCATCCAGCAACAAGAGGAAGTGATGAGCCTCCTTATAAAGACCATCTGGCACCAGACTGAGGTTGATGTGTCCTTCTGCGGCCATGTAGAGTACTGGCAGAAATGCCAGATCTTCCAGAACTCCTGCCGTGGACAGGACCCTGACACTGATGCATCTTAGAGTAGATCTAAGGACTCTTGTATGACAGACTAAACAAGTACTCCGTCCAGTTACTATGTAATACACTAACCTTATAAAGTACAAAAAAAAACTTCTTTTACCATCCCTGACTGAGATTAATGTGTGTCTCACACACTCCCCATCCCCGACACTGCAGCTCACAGTGGGAGAGTGCAGGTTATTGATTCAATTAAACAAAGTTCAGTGCCAAATGCAATTAAAATTGCAATAATTAAAGTGGTAGTAAACCCTCATTACACTGAGCATAATTAAAATAAACAGATTCCTAGATTGTAAGCTCGAAAGAGCAGGGCCCTCGATCCCCTCATGTTTTGCATTGTATTGGTATTGTTCTGTCACATGTTCTGTCCCCCTTCATAATGTACAGCGCTGAGCGAACTATTGGCGCTTTATAAATACTGTATAATAATAATAATAATAATAATTGCGTGGTCATGCAATGCTGCACCCAGGGGCGGACTGACAACTCACGGGGCCCCCGGGCAATAGGGGATCATGGGGCCCCTGTGTCCTTGCCCACACTCAAAAAAGCCTATAAAAAAGGTACCGGGGCATTTCATGGGGCCCCCTACTGACCCCGAGCCCTCAGACAGTGCCTGAGTGCTCGAATGGTCAGTCCGCCCCTGGCTGCATCCAAATGAAGCGTATGTCCTTTTTTTCCGAACTGTTCGGCGCTTTATAAATACTGTATAATAATAATAATAATAATAAACATTCCCCAGTAGATTATTTGTCAAAATTCTTACGCTTAATGCTCTCTCAGTGCAGCTTTCTCGAACCTCTGGTCTTCACAGGAAAGAGTTAACAGTGGGCACTGCAGTCTCCAGTCAATCTGTTAGTTTGGAGAAAGAGGGAGGAGCAAGGGCATGCCTTGCCACCTAGTCTATTGGGCTGTGTGTTTCTATTGGTTCACACAGACACAAATCTAGTCCCTACATCAAAGATGGGCTCCATAGGATGCTGCAAGAGAAAGGAGCCAGCTTAAAACAAGAAACCCGGGGCAGTGGCCATGGCATCAGTTTAAACAGGAACATAGGCAAGGAATAAATGATAAAGAAGCTACACACTCATTAAGTGAATAAATCAGTTGCTGAAAGTGCTTAAAAACTGAGGTTTTAATATCACTTTAAGTGAAAAATGCCAAAAAATAAAAACGGTGTCCTGGCCTGGTCCCTGTCTTGACGGTGACACTGGTAGGGTAAAGGAGGTGATGTCAACATGGAGATAATCCTGTTATTTGAGCATTCTTTTTTCTTGGTGGAGTGAATATTTTATGTGCTCATAACTCTGCAATGTATGTGAGTTTGAAATCTTTAAATAATAAAAAAAAATTGTGCTGTTCTGCACTTTCCTGTTCTCTAGGCATTATTATATATGCAGGAGGAGTTTCTTTACATACATATGAGCGTTATGCCCTTAATTTATCTGCTGATATATATACTGCAACTTGGTGACTCTCAAAAATATAAAGTTAGGTGCACTCTATACAGAGGAGCCTTGCCGTAGGCACTGCAGCTTCCACATATATTTGTAATGGATAGAAAAACACTGGAATAGGCATGACTGGTCAACTTCCTTAGGTTAAAGGTTCATGCTGATCCTCTTGCTTCATTGCCCTTTAAATCACTGATCCAAATTTCCAAATGGAGTATTCATAGCAGGTTTAACATCACTCTGATTTACATTCAGCATGCTCATGTGGGTCTGTGGTTGGAAAGACATTAACAGCAATGGATGTCCACATGTAAGCCGACAGGCTACCAGATGGCTCTGTTCTCAATATAGTATGGTAAAAGGGAAAGTTATAAGAAAGTGATTGCTCCCAATTTAGAGAAGTCCCTCCTTAGTAATGTAAAGGAAGGCCTGGAGTAAGAAGAAAAGAAGACATGAATGAAGGGCCAGCATGACAGGGGTTAAAGGGGGTTGGGATGGGCAGAGTCCCATTACCATAAGGGGAAGTTAAAAATAGTTAAGGAAGGAGTGGGGGGAGCCATGAGGGGTGGTCTTACGGGGTGTGGAAGGGTTTTTTTTTTCAGTCTAAAGAGAGTTTTCAGAGGGCAAACTTCCCTCCCGCCAGCCTGTTGCTCAATGGTTTGTCTTGCTGGTGGTTGTGCTATATTGGTGCTGGGGGACGTCCGGTGGGGTGCAAGGTCCTTGTTGGTTAATGTGGGCACAAGAAAATGCATTTTGTAGGAACCCGTCTGAGGGATGGCTTCCAGTTGTTCTGGTGGGGGTATCTGCGGTGATGTCTCCGAGTCGGTGATGTTGCGGCTGGAGGCCTTGTTAAGCAGGACGCAGATATTCGTTTTTCTTGATGCCTATTGGGATCTTGAAAGAACGTATGTTTATCTGTGTTTTCTGTTATTTAAAATGTTATTTATTGATGGTTGTAATAAAAGGCAGTTTTTGGGCCATTAACTCCATTTGTTGTCAGTGTGGTTACTTAGGTTAAGGATGGGGAGTAGGTATTGGTTTAGTGGGACTTACAAGCCATCTTCAATCCCCTGGTCATGGGTGTAGTCAGTGCCCATATAAAAGCCATGGTGGAAGGAACCTTAGATAGATAGGGCTTGGGAGCCAAACATCCCAGAGTTATACATATGTATTCAGCTACTGCAAAGGCCCTTTCAGTATATTTCAGTATGTGCAGCTGCAGACTTGTTTATCCTGATACGATGTGAAGGATGCATAGAACCTCATGGGCCAGGTCAGTGCCCTTTGAAGTGAGTAGTAATGACCCTGGGAGGAAGAGAGTAACATCAGAGAGTGTTCCCAGTTGGGCAGAGCAATGGAGTGGGACATGGACAGAGAGACTGGTATACTATAGAAAGTGCCTTGCTAATCTCAGCTGACAAGACTGAGCAGGATGCTTTACCTTGTTAATCTTGGTGTGAATAGAGCAAAATTCTACAGATTTAATACACAAAGAGATGGGTCCATACCAACAGGGGTTTCAGGGGTCTCATTTGCAACCCAGCCCCATGCTCCAAGGTGCCCGTGTGCCCCCCACCCCCATAGACCTGGATAAGAGGAGCAGCAGGGTGGCTAAATACAGAGGAATCAATCTCTCCATTTTCCTTCTGCAGCCATTGAATGCCCTGTTCTCTTACTTTTCCTCCCGCAGGCATTCAGTGGCTGCAGAAGGAAAATTGAAAGATTGGTTCCACTGTATGCAGCTGTTCCTGCCTCTCCTCCTATCCAGCTTATTTCTGCTGCCTGCCTGTGTGCTCTTCTGCCCCCCCCCCTTCCCTGTGCTCTTTTCTGGCCTTGTGTGCTCTCTCTTGGCCCCCTCACCGTCCTCCCCCGCAGCTCTGCCGGCTTCCCCCCTTCCCTCTCCCATTGGCTGCTGCAGGGGATGCTGTCAGGATGGAGATCAGGGAAGAGGCCAATAAAGGTGTCTTTTTCCTGACCCTCCCTTGTCCTAATGAATAGAGTCAGTGATCCGTACCAATCACTTATTCATTTATAACTGCTTCAGTTAATGAATGGACAGGAAGCTCTGTACAGAACTATTCTTGTCCATTCATTTTGTGCAACTGGGGCTGCAGAGATGGAGATTGAGGGCTGTGTCCTCAATCTCCTTTCTCTCTCTCTCAAAGTTGGAACATCAAAGGTCTGATAACTCACCAAAGCCCCTCAATGGTAAAAATCAATAGAAAAAATAAAATAACAAAAATTAAAAAAAACTACTGACACTAATGGCAGAACTATCAGGGTCACAAAACTTGAAATTGCAACTGGGCTCTGGCATTCCACCACAGGGCTTGGAGGGAAGAGCCATGGGCAGGCTTCAGGGGGTCCTTCATGGTTTCTTGCACTGGGACCCTGAAGGTTCTGTTTATGCCACTGGTCCCAACACTGTGATGTTCCCAAGGAGAGGAAGGAGGAGATAAAAAAGGAAGATAGATTATGAATATGTGCTAGTGTTCTGGCTTGAGTGATTGCTACAGATGGGTTGCTCTTATGTATGGCAATGTGTGCTGAAGAGTTTGGTCAGTATGTCAGTGTGATGTTACCAGGGGCGGACTGACAACTCATGGGGCCCCCGGGCAATAGGGGATCATGGGGCCCCTGTGTCCTTGCCCAAACTCAAAAAAGCCTATGAAAAAGGTACCAGGGGCATCTCATGGGGCCCCCTACTGACCCCGGGCCCTCGGGCAGTGCCCGAGTTTCCAAATGGTCAGTCCGCCCCTGGATGTTACATGTCACTGCCATCTTTGAAGAACATCAGTAAAGTGCAGAAAATATTCTTCTTTCCTTTCTTCATGGATATATAGAAGGTCATGACCAGGAATGTCATATAGATAGGAGTTGGGCACAATATGATGAAAGCTTCTATCTACCACCAATCACTGTCCTTTCCAAGAAGACGTAGGCAGGGACTGATGTAGTTTGGCACAAACACACAGCCAATCCTGGTACCTCTTACAAACATATTTCTTTCAAACCCAGGTTTCTCATCTTGACAAAAGCTATGTCTACTTTGGGGGATGTGGTCAAAAATACTAGTTGAGGTTTTAACAGAAATGGGTGGAGCTTTGTCACTATGGTGGGTGCAGCTCAGGGGTGGACTGACAACTCATGGGGCCCCCGGGCAATAGGGGATCATGGGGCCCCTGTGTCCTAGCCCAAACTCAAAAAAGCCTATAAAATTGGTACCAGGGGCATCTCATGGGGCCTCCTACTGACCCCAGGCCCTCGGGCAGTGCTCGAGTTTCCAAATGGTCAGTCCGCCCCTGGTGCAGCTTAATGTAGCTTAACAAATATGTACACAACTCAAATTCCCAAAAAGTTGAAATGCTGTGTAAAATGTACATTAAAACAGCATGCAATGATTTGCAAATCTCCTTAACCCATATTTTATTCACAATAGAAAATCAAATACCGTATTTTTCGCTCCATAAGATGCACCTGACCATAAGACTCACCTAGGTTTTATAGGAGGAAAACGAAAAAAAAAATTCTGAACCAATGGACTGCAGACATAGTACAGGAAATGACCAGAGACTGCAGACATAGTACAGGAGATGACAAGAGACTGCAGACATAGTACAGGGGATGACCAGAGACCGCGGACATAGTACAGGAGATGACCAGAGACTGCGGACATAGTACAGGAGATGACCAGAGACTGCGGACATAGTACAGGAGATGACCAGAGACTGCAGACATAGTACAGGAGATAACCAGAGACTGCGGACATAGTACAGGAGATGACCAGAGACTGCGGACACAGTACAGGAGATGACCAGAGACTTCGGACATAGTACAGGAGATGACCAGAGACTGCAGACATAGTACAGGAGATGACCAGAGACTGCAGACGTAGTACTGGAGATGACCAGAGACGGCGGACATAGTACAGGAGATGACCAGAGACTGCAGACATAGTACAGGAGATAACCAGAGACTGCAGACATAGTACAGGAAATGACCAGAGACTGCGGACATAGTACAAGAGATGACTAGAGACTGCGGATGTACTACAGGAGATGACCAGAGACTGCAGACATAGTACAGGAGATGACCAGAGACCAGGGGCGGACTGACCATTTGGAAACTCGGGCACTGCCAGAGGGCCCGGGGTCAGTAGGGGACCCCATGAGATGTCCCTGGTACCTTTTTCATAGGCTTTTTTGAGTTTGGGCAAGGACACAGGGGCCCCATGATCCCCTATTGCCCGGGGGTCCCATGAGTTGTCAGTCCGCCCCTGCCAGAGACTGCAGACATAGTACAGGAAATGACCAGAGACTGCGGATGTACTACAGGAGATGACCAGAGACTGCAGACATAGTACAGGAAATGACCAGAGACTGTGTATATAGTACAGGAGATGACCAGAGACTGCAGACATAGTACAGGAGATGACCAGAGACTGCAGACATAGTACAGGAGATGACCAGAGATAGCAGACACAGTACAGGAGATGACCAGAGACTGCAGACATAGTACAGGAGATGACCAGAGACTGCAGACATAGTACAGGAGATGACCAGAGATAGCAGACACAGTACAGGAGATGACCAGAGACTGCAGACACAGTACAGGAGATGACCAGAGACTGCAGACATAGTACACGAGATGACCAGAGACTGCAGACATAGTACAGGAGATGACCAGAGACTGCAGACATAGTACACGAGATGACCAGAGACTGCAGACATAGTACAGGTAATGACCAGATACTCCCGACATAGTACAGGAGATGAGCAGAGACTGCAGACCTTTGGGGAGAGGGTACCCGAATTTGACAGGTACTCGCTCCCACTTCCACTGCAATCACCTAGGCAATCGGAAGCAGAAGTCGTCCTCCCTCCCCATAGTCTTTTGGTACACATTATAGGTCCCAGAAGACTAAGGGGCCATTCACAAACCGCAGCGCTTCTTGCGCATGTGCAATGGGCATCTGGCTGTGAAGCTGCAAGCTGTCACATCCGGGTGCTCACACTAAAGATGCCGGTGCCAGGGAGAGAAGACAGCCAGTGAAACCAGAGGTGGTGAGGACACAGCTGGACCAAGGAACAGGTAAGTGGCTTTATTTCAAAAGTCTGTTGCACTGCTGATTCAAACTCCTCCTCTCTTCTGCAACAGAAGAGCCGAGTGGCCGGCCCGGTATTCTAACACGGTGGTGGCGACGGGGGGAATACCAGGCCGGCCGTTCCATAAGACGCACAGACATTTCCCCCCATTTTGGGGGGGGGGGAAATGTGAATTTTATGGAGCAAAAAATATGGTATTTAACCTAAGAGAATGTACCATTTTAAGAAAAACATACGGTCATTTTGAGTTTGATGGTAGCAAAATGCCTAAAAAAAATTTGGGATAGGGCAACAAAAAGTTGGAACATAAGTGGAACTAACAAGAAAGAGCTGGAAGAACATTTTACAACCAGTTAGGTTAATTGGCAACAGGTCAGTAACAGGATTAGGTGTGCAAGAAAAATCTTAGAGAGTCAGAAAGTCTTGGAAGTAAAGATGGGCAGAGGTTCACCAATCTGAAAAGTTGCATTTAAAAACTGTCATCCTACAGACTGTCCTTTGTGCTGATTTCTGGGTTCTCTCTTTGTACTGCACTTATGCGTTAAATACACTATAATGCCAAAAGTATTGGGCCAGCCCTCCAAATCATTGGATTCAGATGTTCCAATCACCTCCATGGCCACAGGTGTGTAAAATCAAGCACCTAGGCATGCAGACTGCTTCTACAAACATTTGTGAAAGAATGGGTCGCTCTCAGGAGCTCAGTGACTCCAAGCTTGGTACTGTGATAGGTTGTCACCTGTGCAATACGTCCATCCATGAAATTTCTTTGCTACTAAATATTCCACAGTCAGCTGTTAGTGGTATTGTATCAAAGTGGAAGACAGTGGAGACAACAGCAACTTAGCCATGAAGTGGTGGGCCACATAAAATGACAGAGCAGGGTCAGCGCATGATGAAGTGCACAGTGCACAGAAGTCGCCAACTGTCAATAGCTAAAGAACTTCAAACTTCATGTGACCTTCAGATTAGCACAACAACAGTGCGTAGAGAGCTTCGTGGAATGGGTTTCCATGGCCGAGCAGCTGCATCCAAGCCTTACATCACCAAATGCAGTGCAAAGCGTTGGATGCCATGGTGTAAAGAGGCTGACACTGGACTCTAGAGTAGTGGAGATGTGTTCTCTGGATTGACAAATCACGCTTCTCTGTCTGGCAATCTGATAGACATGTCTCGGTTTGGTGGTGGCCAGGAGAACAATACTTGCCTGTGTGCATTGTGCCAAGTGTAAAGTTTGGTGGAGGGGGGGTTATGGTGTGGGGTTGTTTTTCAGGGGTTGGGTTTGGCCCCTTAGTTCAAGTGAAGGAAACTCTTAGGTCGTCAGCATACCAAGACATTTTGGACAATTTCATGCTCCCAACTTTGTAGGAAGAGTTTGGGGATGGCCAACATGACTGCACACCAGTGCACAAAGCAAGGTCCATAAAGACATGGATGAGCGAGTTTGGGGTGGAGGAACAAGATTTGAGTTCTGACCTCAACCTGATAGAACACCTTTGGGATGAGTTAGAGTGGAGATTGTGAGCCAGGCCTTCTCTCCTAATACTAGTGCCTGACCTCACAAATGCGTTTCTGGAAGAATGGTCAAACATTCCCATAGACACCCTCCCAAACCTTGTGGACAGCCTTCCAGAAGAGTTGAAGCTGTTATAGCTGCAAAGGGCGGGCCAACTCAATATTGAACTCTACAGACTAAGACTGGGATGAAAATTAAAGTTCATATGTGTGTAAAGGCAGGCATCCCAATTCTTTTGGCAATATAGTGTATTTTGTCTGATGCCAATACTGACTCGCACACATATCCATGCACACACTGCGAAGCATGTGCACAAATGTGCGCAATCCTGCAATTCCCCTTTGATCACTTTCATCAACTAAGTGATTCCATTCATAAAACTGATGCTCAGTGGTGTTTTTTGGTTTTTGCACCATTCTGAGTAAACTCTAGAGACAATTGCGTGTGAACATCCACAGAGATCAGCAGTTATACAAATCCTCCAACCAGCGCTTCCTAAACCAACAATCATGCCATGGTCAACATCACTTAGATCACATTTTGGTGTTTGATGTGAACACTAACTGAAGCCATTGACCTATTTCTGCTGGGTTTTGTGCATTGTGTTGCTACTATGTGATTTCATGCTTAAAGAATTTAATGAATATGCAGGTGTATGGGATTCATAATAAATTTCTCAGAGAATGTATACTATTTTAGTTTGGAGAAAGTACCACAGGTACTTAAAAACTGAGGGTTAAAATAACTACCATCAATGTTATCATTGTTCTAGAACTTTGCAATGCTCTATCACCTTGTTCTGTGTTTTCAAAGAAAAGCACAAATAGTAATTCACTTTGCAAATCTCCATGACACAGTTGTTGCTGTGCAATTTTGAAATGAGAGAGTGTCTTCCCTCCATCCATAACCAAATCATCACAAGTACAGTACAGCCAGGAACATCATGTACCCCAGTCATCTGTGGAGAGTGATTTATATAATATCTCGGTGTATAGTAGATGATCTGATCTCTCTAAAAAAGATAATAAAACCCAACACTTAACACAGTGCAGTGCTGCAATAAAATCCCAACAGGGATGTCCAATTCATCTAGGCAGTAAACCGGAAGAAGGGTTTCAGAGAAAGTAAGTGCTGAGTGTTTAAAAGGATAAATGTGTTAATGGCAAGTCTCCGCGGGGTTATTTCTGGATTAAGAGACACAAGATATACAAAAACATAGATAGATAGATAGATAGATAGATAGATAGATAGATAGATAGATAACTTTAAGCTAATAATAGTAATAATAATAATCTCTTAAGGCATGAAAGGTGGAAAACCAATGGTCCTCAGGAACTGTCCAGTTCTTTTCCTCATATGCCCCTTTATGGGGTGTAGCCACCTTGCCATAAATGGAGGTGAGTAGTCAAATTTTGCTCTTCAGAGTGAATTAATGGCAAGTCTCTGCAGGGTAATTTCTGGATTAAGAAACACTAGATATACAAAGCATAGATAGATAGATAGATAGATAGATAGATAGATAGATAGATACTGATAGATAGATAGATAGATAGATAGATAGATAGATAGATAGATAGATAGATAGATATTGAAATACCTTTAAATGAAGAATAGTAATAATAATATTAATAATACTAATAATAATAATAACCCCTTGAGGCATGGAAGGTGGAAAACCAATGGTCCTCAGGAGCTGTCCAGACCTTATAACCCTATTTTCCTTTAAGGAGTGCAGCCACCCTGCCGTAAATGGAGTAGTGATTTACTAGTTTTTACATTTTTCACTTGGCTGTTCCCTAAGCTCAGGGTTCCTGCTGTTCCTGGCTGCTGCCACTGGGTACCAATGTCACTTGGGGCAATTGACAGCAGGAATACTGTGTTATGAATATTTATGCCTCTCTTGGCCAACCATCAGGAGGTTCATTGTCAGTGGTTCATGCTGGGGAACGATATAACTATTTGGGGAATGGCCTGGTGAAGTTTTTTTTTCTCCCAGAGCTGCGGCCTGGGGAGGTATGTGCAGAGTTTGTGCTAGGCCAGCAGTCTGTTCGGGCCCAGCAATCCTCAAGCTGTCCTGCCTGATTAAGGAAGCTACAGCACCCAAAGTAGAGAGCAAGGGAAGAAGTCTTGCTGGAGGGAGATGGAGCCTGCCCTTGGGTGGGATGCTACTCCCATGGATAGAGGAGAAATGTAGCAGAGTCAAGAACCATGGATCCATCCTGGAGTTATATCAGCCAACCCCTGTGCTGGGGTACATTCCCCTTCTCCCGGCCAAGAGGAGTCACTACAGGAGAACTCCTAATTTTCTACAACTTTTAAAGATGCCTGACCCACAACTTTGAGCTAAATTTGAAATTAGAACCATACAGGATATTACAAGCCAACAAAAGCTTTTTCCATTCCACACCCTACAAGCGTGGCTTAACCTCTGAAGCTCTTTTCAATCCTGTTACCTACGAATTGCACACAACCTTAGTTGTCAGTTTCAGGGCAAATCTTTATCCTTTATAGCAACTGGTCTAGAGTCAGCCCTATGTACTTCTGCCCTTTCCAAGCCAGCATTTATCATATATTGTCAAATTATCTAAGTTAACTCACTGGACTTCTAACCTCTGGCACTATGGTCTCAAATTCGAACTCTCCAGTACAGGAGCTGTTTGACTTTTTTGCTTGAGTCTGATGGTGACATCTTTCAAGGCAGTCCCAGTTACCCAGTTTCAATCCGTACCTCTACAACACAACAGTCTGTCATGGGTCAAGTTGATCTAGTCTATTGATGGAACAATTTGTCAGGCCAGGTTTTCCTTAATTTGGGTTTTCAGCTTTTGGTGATCAACTAGTTAAGGTCCCCTTTTTTAAAGACCGTGTCTCTCCTCTGGATGAGTGTGTTGTGTTGTTATTTTTTTTTTTAATCTCCATAAGCCAATACAATTCAAGCTCCTACACAGAGCTTACTTTACCTCTCACACGATACAGCAGTTCATCCATCTCACCTGCCTGTTGGAGAAGTGGGGAGGTGGGTGGACTTCTTTTCAATGTCTTCTGCCTTATATTCTTCATTACTGGTCAGAAGTGCTATATGATGGACCTGCTGTAGACTTTTTTACATTTGTCTTCTAAATTCTGCCTAGTAGGATCAATAATGGATCGTGCTCAGACTTTATAGTAATTTTCCTATTACTATAAAATGGGGAAAAGACCAACATTGTTAAAAAAACAACAAAAAATGCCCTTACTTTCATTTATAAAACATATTGATCTATAAATGCAAGGACCGTAAGAAAATCCCCCAAATTACCACTTTTAGGGAAGTAGACACCCTAAGCAATTTTTATTTATTGCTACAATTTTTGGGGGGAAATGGAGAAGAGGATGGAGATAAAAGAAAGGATGAAGGCTGGATATACAAGAGAGGTGGGCATGAAAAGGATGAAAAAATGTAACAATCAGTTTAAACCCCTCACTATGAATCATCTGCTGCCACTGATGATACATTTCTTCATTCCTTAATTATTGATAAAAACAAATTCCTTCCCTCCTTCTATTCTAAGAGGAAGGGATTGGCTCTCAGATGTAAACACCACACTGTTTACATTTGTGATCTTTTAATTGGTCATCACAGCAATCACCGGGTACAGAGCTTCTCAGTAGACATGTGCAGAATAAAAAAAAAATGTTTTCTTTTGTTTCAGATCGATTCGTTAAGTTACTAATTTTGTTTCTTTGCATTTGTAGCAAAATAAGTTTTGTTTATTTGTTTTAAACTGGATTCAAAATTTTCAAATGGATTTGAATTGAATTTGAATCAAAAACATCAAATCAATCTGAATTCATTGTGAAGAATAACTGGTTCTATTCCATTTCGAAATTTGAATTTCAGAAGAGGGCTATATTCTTTCTATTTTATTATATTCTATTCAGATTTCGAAAGATGGCTATACTCTTCCTATTTTATTTTTCTCTATTCTATTCAAAATATGAATTTAGAAATTAAAATTTTGTTCATTCTATTTTTTTTTCTTTTCTGTTCTTTTCTATTCTATTCAATGCTTTTCTATTCTATTCTTTTATATTCTATTCAGTTTTATTCTATTCTTTTCTATTTGGAAAAGTGGCTATATTCTAGTATCAATACACACAGTCTTTGAAGGAAATCAGCAATAGTCAACAATGTCTTTACATTTCGAATTTGTTTTCAAATTTGATTTTGTTTTAAAATTTGTTTCAATTCGATTCTAATTTGATTTGAACTTATTTTTGACAAAATTTGGTTTTGATGTTTCAAATTAGTTTAAACTGGTTACTATTGTAATCTATGCTATTCTATTTCGAAAGACGGCTATATTCTAGCACTAATACACACAGTCTTTGAAGGAAAATAGCAATAAGCAACAATATCTTTACATTTCAAATTTGTTTTCAAATTTGATTTCGTTTTCAAATTTGTTTCAATTCGATTCAAATTCAATTTGAATTTATTTTGGACTAAATTTTGTTACGTTATTTTGGATGAGTTTAAATTCATTACTATTGCAATCTGGAAATTCAGATACATCAGAATCTCTGAATAACAGACATTTCACCCAAATTTCGATTCAGAGCGAAACAAATCCCACTTGTCTACATCTCAAAGCAAGGATGACTCATCAGACATACACATTATAAACATAAGTAGGTAGTGAAATGGTTCAATGTCCTCTCTTTTATTTAATTAAAAAAAAAAAAAGTTTGTCTTTAGATATATTATAAAATCTTAATGATCTCTCATGGCATAGAAAAAAAAGTAGTATGTTTTTGCTTTCCAATCCTCAGACGTGGTGAGTACTTTCATTTTTTTCTTTTTCAGGTTAAACAAGTACCAAAAGTACCTTTCAATCTTGTCAGGAATACAGAGTCCTCGTCACTTCCTGTAAGCTGAACTAGAAGCAAAAACGTATGTTTTGTAAACTACTAGTCTCATTATTATTATGTAATGGGGATGAAAAGAGAAAGGTATGTTTGAAGTCCATCCTAAGTGGCAACCATGGCTCCTTCCATAGATACAATGGAGAAATAAGTGTAGCCACCCAGGGAAAGGAAATGTGTTATTTGTAGGATCACCAGATGAAAATAAATAGAAAAAGTAAAAAACTGAAGTCAAGAACTGTTAGATGTAGACTATAGCAATTTCGCTTTTAGGTTTAATTTTGTCCCACTGATTTTAACAGATGTGCAAACAGAAAACTGAAATGAGGTGGTAAGACACAAGTGAAGTTCCTAGAATTGACAAAAGTCAGGACAGGTGGCAATCAGTCAGAGCCATCACATATACAGCACGTACCTGTATGAAGAGCCCAAGATGACGAGGGTAGCCTCTTTCTTGTACAGTTCCTATCTGAGCCGCCATGGAAGTTCAGACAGAGGTGTTGGTTTACTAAAACGGAAGAGTGCAAAATCTGGTGCATCTCTGTGTAGAAACCAATCAGCTTCCAGGTTTTTTTGTCAAAGCTTAATTGAACAAGGTGAAGCTAGAAGCTGATTGGCTACCATGCACAGCTGCACCAGATTTAGCATTCTTCACTTTTAGCAAATCAACCTGATTGTCTGCAGAAGGTGCAGCTTGAGAGCCCTGGTATCAAGTGTGCAGGAGTACATCTGCTAGGGCACTGTGGATGTGTCAATGTCAGTTAAACTCTTCATGCCAGTGCATCCTGGCCCTTTAAGGGGTTTCAGACGCCGGGAGACGAGGCGGGGTTTTAGGGTCATGTGACCACCGTCATTCGCTGTCATGGCGGTCACATGATCGTTAAAGGTCCCGATCACAAGAGGAGATCGGGACCTTTCCATGAGACACCAACATATGTGCCGGGAGTGCACAGGGTGCACGCTCTCAGCACGTATGTGTTTTCAAATGGTATGCAAATACGCGGCTGCTCGGTTTCAAGGCCCAGCCAGCGAGAGACCACGGTCGGCGTCAAGGGGTTAAGGTGAAGTCAAGTCCCAAACCTGGTCTGGTAACAGCCTTGTGAAAAGACACCAAGTCGTAAGCAGGATCAGAGTCAGGAACAGGGGCGGACTGGCCATTTGGAAACCCAGGCACTGCCCGAGGGCCCGGGGTCAGTAGGGGGCCCCATGAGATGCCCCTGATACCTTTTTCATAGACTTTTTTGAGTTTGACACAGGGGCCCCATGATCCCCTATTGCCCGGGGTCCCATGAGTTGTCAGTCCACCCCTGGTCAGGAAACGACAGAGGTCTGAAAAGAGCGGGCAGTGAGGTACAAATTCACTGGGCAGAAGTGTGTTCAGAAGTCCAGGCCAAGATCAATATTAGAAATAGACAGTGAACAAAAGCAAACAAGGGTAATCCAATGGCAGGTCAGGTGGAAGTCGGGTCAATAACAGCATCAGGATGAGTTATCGGTAATAATTGTAATAATAATAAGTAATAATAAACAAACCCAACCTGTGTAGGCGGTTTGTAATGGCCTCAGTCAGCTCTTATCCACTGACCACGCCCCCCTGATGCATTTTGCCCTACCCACCAGGGGCTGAGTCATAGGGGTTGACTATGACTAAGCCTTGGTGGGCAGGGTGAAACGCATTACAAACTTCCTTCACAGGTTGGGCAAGTGGCACCTCAGAAATTATTACCAATACCTCTAATTGTGGGAGCTTAGGTGGCAACACCCCTACATCGGAGCACCAGCGGGAGAGATATTCCGCACATGCTCGTATGTGTGCATAATGATGCATGGTCAGTATGATGTTCAAAACATTAACAGAACAATCAAACTGAGAACCTCTAAACAGTGCACCAAACTATATTTGTACTTGCCCCCCCCCACACTAATATCAAAGGCAGCTACAAATTTCCACAATGTACAAGAAAAACAAGCATGCTACAAAAGAGTCATACCAACATCGCTGTTCGCTGATGGATCTACAGATTGTCAGCACCTGGCAGATGGTAAGCCAGCATTTTATTATTTTTTGTTACTGTATTTTATAATTATTGCTCTCATTTTTCATGTGTTGGAGTCTTTTTTATTTTATTTTTTCCTTTGGGGGGGGGGGGGGTTCTCAATAGTGACACAAACTTACCTTTTTTTTTTTCTCTGTTCTGTACACCTTCTCCACTTGTTTTACAGGACAATCAGTTGCCATACAAGACACAGTTTGATAAATAGAGAGCAGCTTGTGTGCCAACAGTGGTCATTAATCTCCTCGGAAGATGAAAGTGAATGGAGAATCGGAGAGCAACACTTTGTAATTACTGATTCATGCATTCCAGCCCAGTATAAAAGAGGACAAATTGCCTTTAATTGTTATATCATCATCTGTCGACAACTTTTTTTTTTCTAGTAAAGAAGAAAAGTTCTGTCTTCTAATAAGAATTAGGTGGATGTTAAGCAGAACAAACTTTTTCTTTTTCTTTTTTTGAGACTTTTTCGATTAGATTTCTTAAAGTGCTTCCAAAGCCTTATAATTGTTTACCTTAATGCATTCTATGAATTAGGGTAAAAAAACCTTCTGTTGCAGAGGATTCCCCGCAGCCTTTACTTTCCTTTTACTTGCCTGAGACGGATCCCAATCCAGTGATGTGTATGAGAACAGCTGCTCTCTTAATTCTGTCCCTCTTGACTGGGAAGATTGATAGCAGCAGGAGCCATTGGTTCCCGCTCCTCTTAATCAAATCCTATGATGAAGGAGCAAAGAGAGGGATTGAGCCCCGCTGTCTGTGTCAATAGACGTGGATAGGGAGGCTCAAGAGCAAGTTGCCCTAGAGAAAGCAGCTCTCAGCAGGGGAAGGAGCCAGGAGAACCAACTGGGCACCCAAGAAGAGGAGAATCAGGGTTGATCTGTGCAAAACCACTGCACAAAGTAGGTAAGTATGACATACTTGTTTTTTAATTAACCACTTCAATACCAGGCACTTTTACCCCTTTCCTGTCTAGGTCAATTTTCAGCTTTCAGCACTGTCGCACTTTGAATGACAATTTGCTCAGTCATGCAACACTATACCCAAACTAAATTTTGTTTACACAAATAGAGCTTTCTTTTGGTGGTATTTGATCAACACTGGCTTTTTTTTTTATTTTTTTGCTAAATAAATTAAAAAAGACCAACAATTTTGCAAAAAACAGTTTTTCTTTGTTTTTGTTATAAAAAGTGGAAATTGCAGTTCAATGTTTCTAAATGTAAAATAATGTACCTAAGGAAAACGAATCCCTTGAGAGAGTACAGCATTGAGGGTACATTGTTGGCCAACACTTCAGAGGAAAAGGACTTGGGGGTACTTATTTCAGATGATTGCAAAATGAGCAAACGGTGTGGCCAGGCAGTCAGTGGGGAACGTGAATAGAATTGCAGGATGTATCACTAGAGGGGTCACCGGCAGGAGGAAGGAGGTCCTGATTCCTCTATATAGATCTTTATATCACTAGAGGGGTCACCAGCAGGAGGAAGGAGGTCCTGATTCCTCTATATAGGTCTTTATATCACTAGAGGGGTCACCGGCAGGAGGAAGGAGGCCCTGATTCCTCTATATAGATCTTTATATCACTAGAGCAGTCACCAGCAGGAGGAAGGAGGTTCGATTCCTCAATATAGATCTTTATATCACTAGAGGGATCACCAGCTGGAGGAAGAAGGTCCTGATTCCTCTATATAGATCTTTATATCACTAGAGGGATCACCAGCTGGAGGAAGAAGGTCCTGATTCCTCTATATAGATCTTTATATCACTAGAGGGGTCACCAGCAGGAGGAAGGAGGTCCTGATTCCTCTATATAGATCTTTATATCACTAGAGGGGTCACCAGCAGGAGGAAGGAGGTCCTGATTCCTCTATATAGATCATTATATCACTAGAGGGGTCTCCAGCAGGAGGAAGGAGGTCTTGATTCCTCTATATAGATCTTTATATCACTAGAGGGGTCACCAGCAGGAGGGAGGAGGTCCTGATTCCTCTATATAGATCTTTATATCACTAGAGGGGTCACCGGCAGGAGGAAGGAGGTCCTGATTCCTCTATATAGATCTTTATATCACTAGAGGGGTCACCGGCAGGAGGAAGAAGGTCCTGATTGCTCTATATAGATCTTTATATCACTGAGGGATGACCAGCAGGAGGGAGGAGGTCCTGATTCCTCTATATAGATCTTTATATCACTAGAGGGGTCACCGGCAGGAGGGAAGAGGTCCTGATTCCTCTATATAGATCTTTATATCACTAGAGGGATCACCGGCAGGAGGGAGGAGGTTCTGATTCCTCTATATAAATCTTTATATCACTAGAGGGGTCACCGGCAGGAGGAAGGAGGTCTTGATTCCTCTATATAGATCTTTATATCACTAGAGGGGTCACCGGCAGGAGGGAGGAGGTCCTGATTCCTCTATATAGATCTTTATATCACTAGAGGGGTCACCGGCAGGAGGGAGGAGGTCCTGATTCCTCTATATAGATCTTTATATCACTAGAGGGGTCACCGGCAGGAGGGAGGAGGTCCTGATTCCTCTATATAGATCTTTATATCACTAGAGGGATCACCGGCAGGAGGGAGGAGGTTCTGATTCCTCTATATAGATCTTTATATCACTAGAGGGGTCACCGACAGGAGGAAGGAGGTCCTGATTCCTCTATATAAATCTTTATATCACTAGAGGGGTCACCAGCAGGAGGAAGGAGGTCCTGATTCCTCTATATAGATCATTATATAACTAGAGGGGTCTCCAGCAGGAGGGAGGAGGTCCTGATTCCTCTATATAGATCTTTATATCACTAGAGGGATCACCGGCAGGAGGGAGGAGGTCCTGATTCCTCTATATAGATCTTTATATCACTAGAGGGATCACCGGCAGGAGGAAGGAGGTCCTGATTCCTCTATATAGATCTTTATATCACTAGAGGGGTCATCGGCAGGAGGAAGGAGGTCCTGATTCCTCTATATAAATCTTTATATCACTAGAGGGGTCACCAGCAGGAGGGAGGAGGTCCTGATTCCTCTATATAGATCTTTAGTTAGACCTCATTTAGAATACTGTGTCCAGCTCTGGAGACCTCACTTACAAAAAGATATTGATAAGATAGAATGAGTCCAGAGATGGGTAACAAAAAAGGTGAAAGATCTGGGGGATAAAACATATTAGGAGCGACTTCAGTAACTTAACATGTACAGTCTGGAGGAAAGAAGGGAAGGGGGAGACATGACTGAAACCTTTAAATACATCAAGGGGGTGAATTAAGCTCAGGAGGGAAGTATTTTCAACATGAAACCAAGATCTCGGGGACATGACCTTAAACTAACTGGAGGAAAGTTCAAAACTAATCTCAGAAAGTATTATTTTACTGAAAGAGCAGTTGATGCTTGGAATAAACTTCCAGTAGAGCAGTAGAGGTAGTGAACCAGTCAACAGTAAATAGCTTCAGACATGCTTGGAACAAGCATTGATCTATACTCAGACAAAAAAAGTAAAATAAAAAAAAACACTAAAACAACCCCCCCCAAAAAAATAAATAAACCCAAAACCAACTTGATGGACCACTTTGTCTTTTTCTGACATCACTTTTCTATGTTTATAAAAGTTTACAAATATATAATTGTTCTTCTTAAATGTAGGCCAAAATATATACTGCTACATTTCTTTGGTGAAAATAACCCAAATCATTGTATATTATTTAGTCTGTAGGAAAGTTATAGAGACCACAAACTATTGTATATTTCTGAAAATTGATCAATCTTGCTGTACTGACGGCTTATCTCAATTTAATTCCCGGAATGTGTGGTAAGTCACACAGCCATTCGCACTCCAGAATGTTCTGGAATGTTCTATCTTGCACTCTTCTGGGTTGCAGACCAGTTGTCTCAGTCTTTACAGAGTAGTAGAAGAAATAACACGTGTGTGCGTTGCGCTGTTGGTGGAAAATGAGTGACAAGAATCTGGAGCAGCAGATTAACATCAAGTTTGGTGTGGAAATTGGCAAAAGTGTGTGAGTATGTGAGTGAAACAGGTGAGTGTCACAAAAGGCTTATACTTAACATTCCATGAAGAAATAAAGTGTTTTTGATTGGCATAGGCAGTTTAACCACTTCCAGTCCGGACACTTTTACCCCCTTCCTGACCAGGGCAATTTTCAGCTTTCAGAGCTATCACGCTTTGAATGACAATTGCGCGGTCATGCAACACTGTACCCAAATGAATTTTTTACCATTTTTTTGAGACAGATAAAGATTTATTTTGGTGGTATTTATTCACCACTGGGATTTTTATTTTTTTTGCTATGTAAATGAAAATGTCCAAAAATTTTGAAAAAAAGTGTTTTTTTTATAAAATTTTGCAAATAAATAGTATTTCATCATAAATCTTTGCCAAAATTTATTCCGTTATCTTTTTAGTAAAAAAAAAAATCCAAATTAGTTTATAACCAAAAATTATAATTTAAAAAAAAAATTTTTTACATTTTTATTTTTTTTTTTATATTATTATTTTTTATTTTATTTTTATTTTTTTACATACTGTCACCCCCACTACTTGTGGGGGATGATGAAGATTTTTTTTTCTTTTTTTACACATTGCTTTTACACCCATATAGGATGTAAAAGCAATCATTTCTCTCTCTGTCTGCATTCTTGCACTCATTGAGAAGTACTGAGTGAGCTGTGATTGGTCACAGCTTGTCACATGGTACAAGGCTGTTGTGAATAGGCTTGTACCATGTGACCTCTGTGATCATTCACAGATTTCACACATAGTAAGCAATGATGTCACAAATGACATCTTGCTTACTACTTTGCATGTGATCACTGATTGGCCAATCAGTGATCACATGATCGGAACCTCGTACAGAGGTCCCGTCCGACGATCAGTGTTTCACTGTGTCCGGAGGACACAGCGGGCACCGGATCGCGGTGCTGCGCGCTCCCAGGGAGCGCGCACAAGCAGGGTGCTGGGAGGCCATTTATAAACGGCCACCTGACCCTGCACTGCCACTGTCCGGCCGTTTATATGCAACGGCCGGTCGGGAAGTGGTTAAGGAGGGACAGGAGGGAAAGGAAGATGTCCATGATGATGCAATAACTGGGCAACCAAAAACTCAAAGGATGGATGCAAATGTGGAAAATGAAAATGTTATGGTAATCTATTCAGAGAAAAAGACCAGAATTCTGGCCTGACAGGTGGATTCTCCACCACGACAATGCTCCTGCAGATACTAAGTTAAGTGTTTACAAGTTCCTGGCCCAGAAATCTGTTCTGAAACTTGACCAAGCATCTTATTCTTCTGACTTGGCACCCTGTGACTTTTGACTGTTTCCAAAATTAGAAAATGCCTTAAAAGGACACAGATTTGATGACTGCACAGCGTGCCGGAAAACAACTTTCAGGAATGTTTCCAGCAATAGCACAGTCATCTACAAAAGTGCGTTACTTATTCCTCTCCTCTCCCCAGACCAACCAAAAAGGTATTTCCCTTTTTTATAATACCTTACAAAAAAAAAATTAACATTCTCCAAAACTCCTCCCATGTTAAAATGGGAAGCGGACCTACAAAAATCCTATTCTGAAAGTCAATGGTTGCTGGCCATCCATGCAACTACTCAATGTCACATTGTGTTGCACATTGTGGACAATCCTAAACCCGCTTGTACCTAACACCTTATCAACTATCACATTTCTATAAATCTAACCCCCCCCCCCTCTGCTGGAGGGGATGTGGACAGGTTGGTAACCTTGTCCACATCTTCTGGGCTTGTAAGAGTCTCACCAGCTTTTGGAGAAAATTTTTCTCTGTCATCTCAGATACCACAGGCATTTTCTTAAAGCCAGATCCGGCATTAGCCATTCTACATTTGGGCATTGACAAGCTTCACCACACTCATAATATTGTCTCCATGCATATCCTAGTGGCAGCCAAGACATTTATAGCCAGGAATTGGATGAAAAACACCCAGCCCTTCTGAAGTGGTAGATCTGGTGAACATACAATTATCCTTTGAAAGAATGTACTCTCACACAACCGCCACCGGAGCATCCTTTGATAAACATTGGCAATCTTGGATCAACAGCAAGCACTACAGTATGTTGATGTGTTCTTTTGACTGATATTCTGTGCCATACTGTATGATTATTGTATTGTATGTTTTGTTTACCCGTTTCAAACAAGCCTGTAAAACCTTATGTAAAAGCCTACTGTTATGGCGCTTTGTTATGCCTTCATTTACTAATGTTTAATTGTACTATTTTGTAAAACTCAATAAAACTATTGATGGAAAAAAAAAGTGCATCACTTCACGAGGGGACTACTTTGAAAGTGTCAACAGCTGCTAGTGTATAGGTAAGCAAGCCTTTTTCTTTTTTTTATAGTCCATTCTGGGAATTAAATTGCCACACCTCATACATTAACTTTAAAACTTTGCATGAATGCATTGCTGACAAGTCACAATATACAGACACGTACCATAAAAACCAATTAAAAAAACACCCCACAATCCACACTCGATAGGGCTTGAATAGATTTTAAGATATCCCGCAAAAATTGTGGGTTACTCCCCAAAATCCATACCAGAATGCTATGTGAGCATGCAGCTCGGTTTGCCAGGAAAGGGGCAGGAATTGAACATGCCTTAACCCTCCTGGCCCATTCTAGGCCATATATCTTCACCAGGAGGAGTTACCTTGCCAGGGGGGGCTTTGCCATACCACATAGTCTTCAATCAGATGGGCAAAGGTCTTTCACCACAACCCTGAGATATGCAGTCCAACCTCTATATGAATGAGTAAAGGGTTCATAGTCATAGTACATAGCCACAGTAAATAAATAAATAAAAAAAAAGACTTCTCCGAACAGTAGCTGGGTCCCATTGGTTTCCACCAGTTTTGTGCTGATGGCACTGCTGGACATCTTCCAATGTTGAAGGGAAGTAAGCATGATGTGTCTTTCATCTCCTGCATTAACTTGACGACCGCCCCATAGCATAGCCCCATGTACAGGGTGGCTGTGTTATGCAAAACCACGTGTATATATATATATATATATATATACGTGATTTTGCATCTCCTGGTAGCCGGCGTGCTGTTTCTGCCTTGATTTGTCACAGCAGAAGCCGATCAGTGGGAGACAGCCAATAGATTACCGCAGGCACCCGCTGATCGTCTGGGCGACAGACCGAACAGAGCTCTGCCTATGGAAACAAGGCAGAGATGTCCTGTCAGTGGTGGTGTGCTGGATTTTCTTTCCCTGCAAAGCAGGGAATAGAATCCCGCACTTTACATAGTTAAAACAGCACATAGTACACATTACACAAAGCTAGGCACACAATGAACCTCTTGATCACTGTAGATGTTTAACCCCTTCCCAGCCAGTGTCATTAGTACAGTGACAGTGCATATTTTTATCACTGATCACTGTATTAGTGTCACTGGTTCCCACAAAGTGTCAGTTAGAGTCAGATTGTACGCCTCAATATCGCATTCCCGCTATAAGTCAATAAGTCGATCACCGCTGTTATTAGTATATTAAAAAAAAATCCAGAATATATCATAATTTGTAGACACTATATTTTTTGTGCAAATTAATCTATTTAAGCCTATTGTATTTCTCTTTTTTTAACCAAAAATAAATTTTGGTCTAAATTTATGAAGATATTAGCTTTTTACATTTTTTTATTGGATATATTTTGCAGCAGAAAGTAAAAAAAATTTTTTTTTCAAACTGGGGGTTTATTTAGCTCAAAAAATAAAAAACCCAGAGGTGATCAAATACTACCAAAAAAAATCTCTATTTGTGGGAAACAAAATTACATAAATTTGTTTTTGTGTACAGCATTGCATGACCGCGCAATTGTCAGTTATAATAACGCAGCGCAGTATAGCAAAAAATATCCTGGTCAGGAAGGGGGGTAAATTGGGTAAGTTTCCTTGTCTGACCACTGCATCTACAGTCCTCAGCATTGCCTATTTCTTTGCGCTTCTTCAAAAAAGCTTTATATTCAAATGTTTTTATTGAAGGAATTTTAACATACAAATAGAAGTATATTTAACAGTAACATGAGAACGGTTCACATTTGTTAAATACATTAGATATAAATGAAAAAACAAGGAAAGAGTCCCCACCAGTTGGCTGGGGAAGCAATGGGTTTATATCACATGTACATGAGAGGTATTCTCTGTTATGTGAACCGTGCTTGCAAAGTAGTAGGGTATAGGTAATGGGGGAGGCACCTGTTTGGTAGGCGTAGGTCATAATAAGGTGGTATTCAGTGGTATCAGTTAATTAGGCAATTGGGTTTTTTTAACCATCGAGACTATTGAGCGTTAAATTTGTAGTAGGAAGAATTATGGAGGGCCGTTCTTTTTTCCATCTCACATTGAAAGTTGAGGTCAGATATGAGAAGTGACAAAGAGGGAGTTTTGGTGGATCTCCAAAGTTTAGTAATGTTAATTTTTGCAGCTGCTAAAATGTGAATAATAATGGTACGTGAATCAATGGGAAATGTATCTATTCCAATATGAAGGAGAGCCAAAGCGGAGTTTGGGGTTACAGGTCTTCCCGTAGTTGAGGAGATCATTTGGAAGACTTTGTTCCAGTAGGATTTGAGGGACTTACAGGACCAGAGTAGGTGGAAAAGTGAACCTTTTTCTCTGCATTGCCTCCAGCAGGTGGACGAGTGTTGGGGGTAATATAAGTTTAGTTTGACAGGGGTGAGGTACCACTGATGCAATATTTTTAGGTACGTTTCCCAGTGTGAGCTGCATTTAGAGGCTTTGTAGGTAATAGTGAATGTTTTTTCCCAGGTGTGTGGATGTATTGGTTGGAGAAAGATTTTTTCCCAGTTGATTGGGGAAGAGGTGCGTGTGGTAAACTGTGCTTCAGTTAAAAGTGTATAGAAGGTAGAGATTCCTTTCTTTGGATGTGATGTCTTGTGGAAGTTCAAAAAAGCTTTATAAATTGAATTAATGCTGGTTTGAAGCCAAAGGGTAATCACACCAAATATTGATTTGATTTAGATTTTTCTTCTGTACGCTCAGTTTACATTTTGTAAACTGATACAAAAAAACAAATAAAATATATAGTTTTGAAAGCATTCTTATTTTATAGAATCTACCTACCTATAACCTTTTCATAGTACTGTATATGCACATATTTTTTTTTGTGTCATTGTGTTGCAGAACTGAAGTGATTGGCTTCACGTCTCATTCTCAGTATCCATTATGTTGTTAAGACAATTTGGCTAGACCTATTGCTGCTGAGAATACTTGGACCTCTATTACTATGACACAGGCTTTGTTCTATAGAGTAGATAAAGTTTTTTGCTTGACTCTATTCTATGGAGAAAAGAAAGACATATCCAGTCAGATATTGCATATAAAGGAAAGGTGTCCTTTCAACCCCATTTGTATGTCTTCTACATTTCTTATCTGCAATGTAGGTTGTGTCTAGGGAGTCAATTCCATGTATGTTCTGTGAAATCATGTTGAATCAGCAAAGAATAAAAAATATCTGGAGTGTGATCCCAAAGGAAGTAGCCTGCAAATTGTGAGCACTGATTAGCTCCACGTGTGCCCTGGACAGCAGATAAATCATGTCAAATCACGGAACAAGCATGAAAATATAGTGTGCAGATGCCCCTGTAGTCAAAGCAATCCTGGATACCTTCTTCCTAACATAACTAAAAGGAGAAATACATAATATTATTGCCAAATGTTTTGGGACACACTTCAAATCATTGGATTCCGGTGTTTCAATCAATGGCCACAGGTGTATAAAATTAAGTACCTAGGCATGCAGGCTGCTTCTACAAACATCTGTGAAAGAATGGGTCACTTTCAGGAGCTCAGTGAATTCAAGCGTGGTACCGAGATAGGTTGCCACCTGTGCAACAAGACCATCCGTGACATTTTCTTGCTACTAAATATTCCATAGTCAACTGTTAGGGGTATTATAGCAAAGTGGAAGCAACTGGGAACAGCAACTCAGCCATGAAGTGGTAGGCCACGTACAAGGACAGAGCGGGGTCAGCACATGCTGAAATGCACAGTGTGCAAAAGTCGCCAACTGTTTCCAGAGTCAATAGCTAAAGACCTCCAATTTCATGTGGCCTTCAGATTAGCACAACAACAGTCTGTAGAGAGCTTAATGGAATGGGTTTCCATGGCTGAGCAACTGCATCCAAGGCTTACATAACCAAGTGCAATGCCAAGAGGCAGATGCAGTGGTGTAAAGCATGCCGCCACTGGACTCTAGAGCAGTGGAGTCATTTTCTCTGGAGTGATGAATCACACTTCTCTGTCTGGCAATCCAGTGGACATGTCTGGGTTTGGTGGTGGCCAGGAGAACAATACTTGCCTGACTGCATTGTGCCAAATGTAAAGTTTGGTGGGGTGGGGGTAATGGTGTGGGGTTGTTTTTCAGGGGTTGGGCTTGGCCCCCTAGTTCCAGTGAAGGGAACTCTTATGGCATCAGCATACCAAGACATTTTGGACAATTTCATGCTCCCAACTTTGTGGGAACAGTTTGGGGATGGCCCCTTTCTGTCCCAACATGACTGCGCACCAGTGCACAAAGCAAGGTCCATAAAGACATGGATGAGTGAGTTTGGGGTGGAGGAACTTGACTGGCCTGCACAGAGTCCTGACCTCGATAGAACATCTTTGGGATGAATTAGAGCGGAGACTGCGAGCCAGGCCTTCTCGTCCGACATCAGTCCTTGACCTCACAAATGTGCTTCTGGAAGAATGGTCAAACATTCCCAGACACACTCCTACACCTTGTGGACGGCCTTCCCAGAAGAGTCAAAGCTGTTATAGCTGCAAAGGGCGGGGCCAACTCAATATTGAACCCTACAGACTAAGACTGTAAAGACTGGGATACGGACTAAGACTAAGACATTAAAGTTCATGTGCGTGCAAAGACAGGTGTCCCAATACTTTTGGCAAAATAGTGTATAATGATGTATATCATAGCTTCTAATATGTGGGAGCCTTAACCACCTGCCGACCTCAGATCGCCGAATGATGTCTACACTGCGGCTGGCCAGTTCTGGGAGGGCGTCATATGACGTCCTCCCAGAACGCGCTCTCCTGCGCGCCCCCTGAGGCGTGAGGAAAGTACTGCCGAGAACTGATGATAAGTTCCCTGATGATCGGTGCCCAGCAGTGCCAGCCACCAGTTCCGCCCACCTGTGCCCAGCAGTGTGCCCACCTGTGCCTAGCAGTGCACCCACCTGTGCCTAGCAGTGCGCCCACCTGTGCCCAGCAGTGCACCCTCCTGTGCCCAGCAGTGCACCCACCTGTGCCACCCAGCAGTGCCACACACCTGTGCTCAGAAGTGCCACCTACCTGTGCCAAGCAGCGCCACCCACCTGTGCCCACCCACATGTGCCCACCAGTGCCACCCACCAGTGCCCAACAGTGCTGCCAGTCAGTGCCCAGTGGTTGTGCCAGTCAGTGCCCAGCAGTTGTGCCAGTCAATACCTAGCAGTGTCGCCAGTCAGTGCCCGGCAGTGATGCCAGTCAGTGCCACCTATCAGTGCTGTCTATCAGTGCCACCTATCGATGCCATCTATCAGTGCCACCTCATTAGTGCTGCCTATCAGTGTTGCCTATCCGTGCTACGTCATTAGTGCTGCCTATGTGTGCTTCTTATCAGTTCCCATAAGTGCTGCCTATCAGTGCCGCCTATTAGTGCCCATCAGTGCTGCCTCATCAACGCACATCAGTGAAGGAGAAAAATTACCTGTTTGAAAAATTTTCTAATAGAAACAAAGAAACTTTTTTTTTTCAAATTTTTTGCACTTTTTTTGTTTATAGCGCAAAAGTAAAGTGCCCGGTGACGATTAAATACCACCAAAAGAAAGCTCTATTTGTGAGAAAAAAATGATAACAATTTCATATGGGTACAATCTTGCATGACCGCGCAATTGTCATTCAAAGTGTGACAGAGCTGAAAGCTGGAAATTGGCCTAGTAAAGAAGGGGGTATAAGTGCCCTGTAGGCAAATGGTTAAAGTCTAAATCTGGGCAGATAAGAATTAATGAACTGGTCCACGCTCTCCCCTCAGTTTATGAATGGATGGATCTAGTGCTTACCAACAATCCCCTTCATCTACGATCCCCCAAGCTTTCTCCCTGTTGCTCTTCTTTGACTTGACCCCACCCCAATGGCCAACAGCATCATATAAATGGTTGGAACATTGCCCCCCCTTCCCCCAGTAGGAGTTTCCACCCACATTCCTGTGCTGAAGAGAAGAGACCTGGTCATCAGCTACATGGGTTAAAGTAAGTTTTAGTGTGTGTTACTGCTCCCCTAGATAAAAAGGTGAATGCAGGGGATTGGAGAAAACTGTCACTTTAGTGGAATTCTGTGTGAAACTTGGCAAATCTGCCACAGAGATTTTTGACATGACTTGGCAAGTTTATGGCAATGCTGAGTCGTTCGAGGCAATTTGAGTGGCATGGATGCTTCAAGAGCAGAAGATCATCACTGCAAAATGATGAGTGATCAGCATCAGAGCGCCCCCTCACACATGGAATGGCTTCCATCCACTGATATCGCTCAGACTGCCGGCTTTTAAACCATTTTTCTGGCAGCTTTCCAATAGTGGGTGGGCACCACACCCTCCACAGGAGGAGCTAGCAGAAGGGTTCCGCAAGGATAACAGAGTCACGTTCAACCACCATATTGATCCCACATTGTTATCTGAAAAGTCACATTTTTGTTTCTTATCTACCCTAAACTTCTTCTCATCTACCCCAAACTTCTCATCTACCCTAAACTTAAAGATTTTTAACTTCTCAAGCAAGTAGACGTCAAGTAGATGGTTTTTATCCGCTAATGTGAGGTTACTAGATGTCATAAACACGTTTCATTCTATAAACAAGCTTTTATCTTGTTCTCAGCAGAATATCTTGTGACTATGTTCCTTTGGCTTAGAGAAATAACATCAGACACCTCTCATGCCCCTGGCATTTGGGAAACAATGCTTTATTGTAAAAATTACAGAAGAAACAAAGGGTCCAAGGCCAACACATTTCATAGGCATTACAACTATGTTGCTTTTTATGTCAATTATATCAGTGTTTTTCAGCTAGGGAGCCATTTGGGTTCCCCTGGGGTTCTACAAGCTTGAGTCCACAGTTGGCTTGAGTTCCACAGTTTGCCCTTGATCAGAGGTGGATGAGAGGACTCTGTGGTGATGACAGAATGCATTGAGGAGGTACTCTGATATGATGGGGGCTCTCATGTATAGAGGAGACTCTGATGTGTCAGGGGTACTCTTATGTGATGAGGGCCTTCTGATGTATAGGGGGACTTTGATGTGATGGGTCCAAACTCATTATTCCCAATGCACACATTCCTGAAAAATGACTATGAGTATAAAAGGGTGCTGCAGCAACCATCGGCTGGAAAACGAAGCCATTCAAACGTCTTCTGAAATGTCGCTCATACAACTATGATGTAATTGCTGAATAAAGCTTTGGACCCATTCTGGAGACCCTTGGTGCTCTGGACACATACTTTTCAACTTTGATGTGATGGGTGGGGTTGTGACATGAAGGGCCAACCTCTGATGTGAAGCAGGACTTCAGATGTGACGGGAGGACCTCAGACGTGAAGGGGCATTTGATGTGATGGGGACATCCAGCCTTCTACTGGAATTGAAGTTCATCAAGATGGTTGTTTGCATCATCCCATGGTTAGCTTTCCCTTTGATAAATAAAATTTATGTTTTTTACATTTTAGACCTGGGGTGCCTTGAGATTTTACATACTTTTTTTGTTTACAAACGATTTTATTGTACATAAGTAGACAGTAAAACAACAGCACAGTATGAAAGTGATATTGTCCAAAAAAATAAGGCATATTTGAAATGTACAATATATAAAAGTATATTAACATAAAAAAGAAGATAGAGGAAACAAGAAAGTTATGAGTACATGAGATACATAAATGATAAAATAGATTGAGTGATACATCTATCAACAATACATGTCAGCCAATCTTCACCGGGGATGTTGTCAATCATGCAATAAATGTCTACAATCCTTCCATGACTCCCATTTTTTATCGTATAAGTGCATCTTATCCAGTAGTGTATAATGAATGCATTCCATAAGCATTACAGCGTCAATTCTGTGCAAAACGGAGTCCAAGGGTACAACATTGGACCGCCAATGGAGGGCAATGGACCATAAAGTGGCAATACATAATGTATGTAGCAATCTCAGAGTGGCAGCAGGGACCCCTGGGATATGAACCCCCAATAAACAGGTCTGTATGGACAATTGTATCGGGTTGCCCGATAGTGAGGTAGCCACCTAAGATATTTTACGCCAGATCAAAGATATGTTCGGGCAATCCCAAAATATATGGACCAAAGTACCTGTGCGGCCACAGCCCCGGAAACATAAAGGGGATGTTTGTGGAAGCAATGTATGTAATCTGGACGGAGTATAATACCATCTGGTTAAAACTTTAACGGCCGTCTCACGAACCGAAAGAGATCTAGAGCTCTTGCATATATTATCCACCATGGAGTCCCAATCCTCATCCGAAAAAGTGATACCACAATCCTTCTGAGATTTTACATACTTTAAGGGTGCTGTGACTGAAAAAAGGTTGACAATTACTGAATTATTTAATTATGTGATTAGCAATGTCTCTCCCGGCAGTCAATGTCCGCAGAATACTCTACTTGTTGGCTCGTACTCAGTAAGAAAAACCCCAACTGATGCTAATATAACACGATTTCAGTATGATGGCAGCTTTTTCACTGTAATTCTTGTTGCTTCATCAAAGGTTTTATAGCAATTACCCTTTCTCTACCTGATTTCTATCCATTCCGATCCAAGCGCATACGGCAGGGATAGAGCAAACCTGCTGATAGGTTAATACCCATGTTTCCTACTATGGGAACGCATTCATTCTCTCTCCTTTTTGCTGTCATATGTGTCACTAACCTTTCTCATTTATTAATATATGAGTTCAGGGCCGCATTGTCTTCTGGGCCCAAAGTCACATGGGCTGCTTTGTCGCTGACAGAAGTACTTAATAACAATAATTATATTCTGCTGGGTCCTTCGTACGCAATCCTCTTTGCCCTTCCACAAAAATTAATGATACGTATTTATACCTAGCTGTAAATCAAGCCATATGGTGCAAGCAGTAATTACAAGATACTTAAACATAGTTTCGGCTAGTTAGGAAATATTTAAAAAAAAAAGGTTTTATTTTTTTAATGTAACAGTAACACTTCAAAGCAGGGTTTCTCAACCATGGTTCTATGGAACCCTATGGTTCCTCCAGAGGTTACTGGGGCTTCCTTCCAATGAGAAATGTTTGCCTCTCTGGTACGTTCTCACTGACACCATAGATCTTTTTAGCTATATGTGAGGGGGTAATTAATCTCAATGACCACAAATGTGGTCATTGAGCTTTCTTTTCACTGACCCTCACACTAATGTATCATGAGTTGTAGATATAGACATTTTTGCAAGGATTCCCTAAAACCATAAAGTTGTTTAAAAGGTTCTAAAGTAAACTGAATAACTCAAGAGATAACTATGGTGAAATGAAAACAAAACAAAAAATTAAACGTATAGATAAGTAGCCGCTAGTGCACACGTGCACACAACCCATGTCTCAGTGTGGCAAATTATACAATCATATTATGAAGTGAAAAAATGCTGTGCTACATAAAACAATTGCACAATTCCTATATATCAGTGAAAAATGAAATAAATAAAATATAGAATATAAAATTGTTGACAAAAATTAATTATATATATATATATACTAGATTCTGTCCTTGGGCCCCTCGTTTTCTTTCTCTATACCTCCTCCCTGGGCCAACTGATACCAACTCCCATGGCTCCCAATACCACCTCTATGCTGATGACACCCAGACCAGATCTATCTCTCCACTCCCCAGCTCACACCCTCAACCTCCTCACGTGTCACAAATCTACTAAGCGACATATCAGCATGGATGTCACATCACTACCTTAAACTCAATCTTTCAAAAACTGAGCTTGTTATATTTCCTTCTCCCCGATCCCCCACTCACGACTTTACCATTAAGATCAACAGCACAACCATTGGTCCTTCCCCCATGTCAGGGTGCTAGGCGTAATCCTAGACTCTGACCTCTCCTTTGGGCCCCACATCCACTCACTGGCTAAATCCTGCCACCTCAACCTCTGGAACATGACACCACAAAAAAACTCATCCACACCTTGGTTATATCCCACCTCGATTACTGCAACTCCCTCCTCACTGGTCTACCGTTACACAGGCTATCCCCCCTTCAGTCTGTTATGAATGCTGCTGCTAGACTCATACACCTTACCAACCAATCAGAGACTGCTGCCCCTCTCCTCCAATCCCTCCACTGGCTTCCACTAACCCAATGTATAAAATTCTAAATACTAACCACAGCTTACAAAGCCATCCACAACAATGCCCCTAGCTACATCGCCAACCTCATCCACAGATATTTTCCAAATTGCTGGCTCCGCTCCTCCCAAGATATCCTCCTCTCTAGCTCCCTCATCACCTCCTCCCATGCTCGCCTCCAGGACTTCTCCAGAGCCTCTCCCATCCTCTGGAACTCCCTACCACAGCATGTCAGGTCAGCCCCCACCCTGTCTGCCTTTAGGCGATCTTTGAATACTCACTTCTTCAGGGAAGCCTACCCCACCTCCACCTAAGAACTGTACTTGAATCACCTCCGCCAGATCATCCCCCGCAGTTATCACCTTTTGTATCACCTCCCCCTTCCTTTAGATTGCAAGCTCCACGAGCAGCGCCCTCTTGTTCCTTCTGTACTGAAATGTATTGTAATTGTACCGTCTCCCTTATATTGTAAAGCGCTGCGCTAACTGTTGGCACTATATAAATACTGTATAATAATAAAAGTGCAGGTAGTGCTGGGCTTTCTAACAAGAAAGCCCAGCACACCTTCCAAAACAAGTACAAGTCCCATGATACTCCTTATTTGTGAAATGATTGTACGGAAACTCTGGCAGAGTACTATCATTTTTTTTTTGTTGTTTTATTTTATTTAAATAATTATTTTTTATATTATCTATCAAATGTATCCTTAATAATATATATTCTTAAATTAAATTCAATGTGTGCTATAGCTCAGACCACTTTGCTTAGCAGCTTTTGCTTGTCCAGAAAGATGTGACAAAGCTGTTTATTCCAAAGTCTGTCTTTCTTTCTTTCTCTGACAGATTGAAGTCAGACAAATCCAATGAATATTATTTTTTTTAGTGTGATGAATACCTCAAAGTTTGAATTGTTTTTTTAAATGCAAATTAGTAAAGATAGGGTTATGGGTTTTTTTTCTTTTTTTTAAAGTAAATACTGCATACATATTTGGTATCCCTCAATCTAGGAAATACAGGAGCAGAATATGTTCAGAGTAGCACAAACATTTGTAGAAAAAAAAATAAGCAAATAGGTTTTTTTTTCACTTTTTAGTGTTTTTTGTTATTTGTATTCTCATGATTAAATTTAAAGTATTTTATTGTAATTTAAAATGATTATTGATATTTACAATGATTATATTGCAAATCAATTTTATTGATGCATGCCAAAAAAATTCTAACGGCAAATCATTATATATATTTTTTTAACCCCTTCCCGGCCCTTTAAGAGTTTCAGAAGCCGGGAGGTGGGGCGGGGTTTAGGGTCATGTGACCGCCGTGACATGGAAAGGTCCTGATCGAAAGATGAAATCGGGACCTTCCCGTGAGTATCAGACATGTGTGCTGGGAGCGAGCAGGGCGCGCGTTCTCGGCACATATGTCCTTTTGTAATAGAATGTAAATGTGCGTCCGCCCGCTGTCTAGGCCCAGACGCCGGGAGGCTGCATATTTGCGTTCGGCCAGCGTGAAGAGGTTAAATTTGTTTTATTTATTTTTTTATTTAATTTTTTTTTTTGCACAAACTAGGCAAAATTTCTAAACCGTTGAACCCACACACTGAATATTGGCCATGCAGGTATAACATATCTTTGGTCACGATAAATTAGCTATATTAACAACGTGACGTCATGACGTCGCTCTGTTCCTCCATGATGATAGAGGCAATCAGAGACAATAGAGTCTCTCATCACCTTAGGTGTCACCCTAATAAGCCACTTGGACCACTTTCACCAGAATGCTGGCCATCATCTTAAAAAAAAATAAATTGGGGTGATGGCTGATATCTTCTGCCATAACCCTGGTAAACCACTTGAAAACTACAATATTTATATACATAGTGTGGTCTTTAAGTGGTTAATGAGGATCAGATAGCTACACTGATGTTAATGCAGATGAAAACAGTAATGAGGTCTACATTGTGTTCTGAAGCACTTCAAGCTAGTTCAATGAAATTTCATTTTTTTGAGTAAATATCCTTCCCTGATAAGAACACTTGTAACTCCAAGTACATCTGTTCAGTATAGCTGGGAGAGATGTATTTATTTTAAGATATTTTATTAATTTGATGTTGCCAGCTCACAAATGTATATAAATGGATCCTTTTGAACAAGGTTCAGACTTGCTTTCAGAATATGGGTCTCTACCAGGGGCGGATTGACAACTCATGGGGCCCCCTGGCAATAGGAGATCATGGGGCCCCTGTGTCTTTGCCCAAACTCAAAAAAGCCTATGAAAAAGGTACAAGGGGCATCTCACGGGGCCCCCTACTGAGCCCAGGCCCTTGGGCAGTGCCCATACTTAAAAAAGCTATGAAAAAGGTACAAGGGGCATCTCATGGGGCCCCCTACTGACCCTGGGCCCTCAGGCAGTGCCCGAGTTTCCAAATGGTCAGTCCGCCCCTGGTCTCTACATTTCTGGCATACAGATGATGAAGCTGCCAAATACACTTGTCTTCTCTCCTTTAAAATGCAACTTTATTACTGTATTCACAGAAAAATATGTAAAAAAGTGACTAAACATGTATTTATTTATTTATATAAGATAAAAACAGTTGTGGTTTATTTTCCAGAACCTATACTTCTTCCTGGGTGTTGCTCGGTTGTAGGCCTTATGCACACGGGACATTTTACAGCGGCTGTTTTTGGCTTTTGGCATTTTTTTTCTACAGCCAATAAACTCCCCAGCATGTTATCCTATGTGTCCATCCCCGGCATGTCATCCTATGTGTCCATCCCCGGCATGTCATCCTATGTGTCCATCCCCGGCATGTTATCCTATGTGTCCATCCCCAGCATGTTATCTTGTGTGTCCATCCTCGGCATGTTATCCTATGTGTCCATCCCCAGCATGTTATCCTGTGTGTCCATCCCCGGCATGTTATCCTATGTGTCCATCCCCGGCGTGTTATCCTATGTGTCCATCCCCGGCGTGTTATCCTATGTGTCCATCCCCGGCATGTTATCCTATGTGTCCATCCCCGGCATGTTATCCTATGTGTCCATCCCCGGCGTGTTATCCTATGTGTCCATCCCCGGCATGTTATCCTATGTGTCCATCCCCAGGATGTTATCCTATGTGTCCATCCCCGGCATATTATCCTATGTGTCCATCCCCGGCGTGTTATCCTATGTGTCCATCCCCGGCATGTTATCCTATGTGTCCATCCCCGGCATGTTATCCTATGTGTCCATCCCCGGCATATTATCCTATGTGTCCATCCCCAGCATGTTATCCTATGTGTCCATCCCCGGCATGTTATCCTATGTGTCCATCCCCGGCATGTTATCCTATGTGTCCATCCCCGGCGTGTTATCCTATGTGTCCATCCCCGGCGTGTTATCCTATGTGTCCATCCCCGGCATGTTATCCTGTGTGTCCCTCCCCGGCATGTTATCCTATGTGTCCCTCCCCGGCATGTTATCCTATGTGTCCATCCCCGGCGTGTTATCCTATGTGTCCATCCCCGGCATGTTATCCTATGTGTCCATCCCCGGCATGTTATCCTATGTGTCCATCCCCGGCATATTATCCTATGTGTCCATCCCCGGCATGTTATCCTATGTGTCCATCCCCGGCGTGTTATCCTATGTGTCCATCCCCGGCATATTATCCTATGTGTCCATCCCCGGCGTGTTATCCTATGTGTCCATCCCCGGCATGTTATCCTATGTGTCCATCCCCGGCATGTTATCCTATGTGTCCATCCCCGGCATGTTATCCTATGTGTCCATCCCCGGCATGTTATCCTATGTGTCCATCCCCGGCATATTATCCTATGTGTCCATCCCCAGCATGTTATCCTATGTGTCCATCCCCGGCATGTTATCCTATGTGTCCATCCCCGGCATGTTATCCTATGTGTCCATCCCCGGCGTGTTATCCTATGTGTCCATCCCCGGCGTGTTATCCTATGTGTCCATCCCCGGCGTGTTATCCTATGTGTCCATCCCCGGCATGTTATCCTATGTGTCCATCCCCGGCGTGTTATCCTATGTGTCCATCCCCGGCATGTTATCCTGTGTGTCCCTCCCCGGCATGTTATCCTATGTGTCCCTCCCCGGCATGTTATCCTATGTGTCCATCCCCGGCGTGTTATCCTATGTGTCCATCCCCGGCATGTTATCCTATGTGTCCATCCCCAGCATGTTATCCTATGTGTCCATCCCCGGCATGTTATCCTATGTGTCCATCCCCGGCATGTTATCCTATGTGTCCATCCCCGACATGTTATCCTATGTGTCCATCCCCGGCATGTTATCCTATGTGTCCATCCCCAGCATGTTATCCTATGTGTCCATCCCCGGCATGTTATCCTATGTGTCCATCCCCGGCATATTATCCTATGTGTCCATCCCCGGCATGTTATCCTATGCGTCCATCCCCGGCGTGTTATCCTATGTGTCCATCCCCGGCATATTATCCTATGTGTCCATCCCCGGCGTGTTATCCTATGTGTCCATCCCCGGCATGTTATCCTATGTGTCCATCCCCAGCATGTTATCCTATGTGTCCATCCCCGGCATGTTATCCTATGTGTCCATCCCCGGCATGTTATCCTATGTGTCCATCCCCGACATGTTATCCTATGTGTCCCTCCCCGGCATGTTATCCTATGTGTCCATCCCCGGCGTGTTATCCTATGTGTCCATCCCCGGCATGTTATCCTATGTGTCCATCCCCGGCATGTTATCCTATGTGTCCATCCCCGGCATATTATCCTATGTGTCCATCCCCGGCATGTTATCCTATGTGTCCATCCCCGGCGTGTTATCCTATGTGTCCATCCCCGGCATATTATCCTATGTGTCCATCCCCGGCGTGTTATCCTATGTGTCCATCCCCGGCATGTTATCCTATGTGTCCATCCCCGGCATGTTATCCTATGTGTCCATCCCCGGCATGTTATCCTATGTGTCCATCCCCGGCATGTTATCCTATGTGTCCATCCCCGGCATATTATCCTATGTGTCCATCCCCAGCATGTTATCCTATGTGTCCATCCCCGGCATGTTATCCTATGTGTCCATCCCCGGCATGTTATCCTATGTGTCCATCCCCGGCGTGTTATCCTATGTGTCCATCCCCGGCGTGTTATCCTATGTGTCCATCCCCGGCGTGTTATCCTATGTGTCCATCCCCGGCATGTTATCCTATGTGTCCATCCCCGGCGTGTTATCCTATGTGTCCATCCCCGGCATGTTATCCTGTGTGTCCCTCCCCGGCATGTTATCCTATGTGTCCCTCCCCGGCATGTTATCCTATGTGTCCATCCCCGGCGTGTTATCCTATGTGTCCATCCCCGGCATGTTATCCTATGTGTCCATCCCCAGCATGTTATCCTATGTGTCCATCCCCGGCATGTTATCCTATGTGTCCATCCCCGGCATGTTATCCTATGTGTCCATCCCCGACATGTTATCCTATGTGTCCATCCCCGGCATGTTATCCTATGTGTCCATCCCCAGCATGTTATCCTATGTGTCCATCCCCGGCATGTTATCCTATGTGTCCATCCCCGGCATATTATCCTATGTGTCCATCCCCGGCATGTTATCCTATGCGTCCATCCCCGGCGTGTTATCCTATGTGTCCATCCCCGGCATATTATCCTATGTGTCCATCCCCGGCGTGTTATCCTATGTGTCCATCCCCGGCGTGTTATCCTATGTGTCCATCCCCGGCATGTTATCCTGTGTGTCCCTCCCCGGCATGTTATCCTATGTGTCCCTCCCCGGCATGTTATCCTGTGTGTCAATCCCCGGCATGTTATCCTGTGTGTCCATGCACACATAGACTTTAATCAGTGTTTTTTGGCAGGGTCGTTTTTTGGCTGGAAAAAAACCCAGGACTAGTGGGTTTCTAGAGGAGTTTTTTAGCTGGAAAAATGCTCTAATGTTGGTAAACGTGGCAAGCCAGCATTTTTAAGCTTTTTTTTAAGCCAAGATTTTTTTGTAAATAATGCTAATACAATGCTAACTTGGAAAAACGGCTAATCGCAGCAAAATGGGGCTAAAGACTAACGCAAAAACACTTTCAACATGACTTTATTTAATTATTTATTACAGGTACTTATATAGAGCCATCAATTTACACAGCGCTTTACATATATATATATATTGTACATTCACATCAGTCCCTAACCCTCAAGGGGTGTACAATCTAAGGTCCCTAACTTACATTCATACATACACATACTAGGGACAATTTAGTTAGGAGCCAATTCAACTAGCAGCATGTCTTTGGCGTGTGGAAGGAAACCAGAGTACCTGAAGGAAACCCACGCAGGCACAGGGAGAACATGCAAACTCAAGGCAGGTGGTGCTGTGGTTGGGATTTGAACCAACGACCCCAGTACTGACAGGCGGAAGTGCTAACCATTTAGCCACTGTGCTGCCCACTTTATACAGCTAATGTTACCAGTGTTTTTAAAACATCCAGTATGCATGGGGCCTTATTGTTGGAGGAACCTAATTTTAGTAATGTTAAAGTCATGCTGGTAGGTTAATTGACTCCTGTCTAAATTCTCCGTAGTATGTGCAGATGTTTAATCTAAGGCTGGTCATACCTTATACAATTTTCTTGAGATTTTTGGTTTAGATTTACCAAAAACCATATAATAGGAGGTCAAAACTAACAACACTTTCAATTGTATCCAATTAGGCAGGCTCTTATACTACATAGTTGAAGGTAAATCTAAAGTAAATTGGACAGAAATTTGTATAGTGTATGGCCAGCCTAAGGTAGGGTTATTAGGCTATAAGGTCTTTGAGGGCAGAGCCTTCTGCCCAGCAGCATTAGGATCACTGGTTTGAATCCCAACCATGACACTACCTACCTGGAGTTCGCATGGGTTTCCTCCCACTCTACAAAGACACTCTGGTAGGTTAATTGGCTCCTGTCTAAATTGGCCCTAGTGTATGAATGGGAATTAGGGACCTTAGATTGTAAGCCCTTTGAGGGTGGGAACTCATGTGAATTGAACACCCTGCGATTTTGCAAGTTCTCCCACTTAGAAATCATGGAGAGGTCTGAAATTCACATTGTAGGTGCATTCCCACTCTGAGAGACAGAATTTAAAAAAAAAATGTAAACACCTAAGAAACAGCAAGAATTCTGGCTCTCAAAGACCTGTTACTGCGCCTTTAAAAAGTTCACCTCTACTCCATTCATTAATCTAACTTAGTAGCACCTGTCTGAGCTCTTTAAAGACACCTGTCCACCCCACAGTCAGTCAGACGCCAACTACTACCATAGGCAAGACTAAAGAGCTGTCAACAGACACCAAAGACAAAATTGTGGACCTCCACAAGGCTGGAAAGGGCTACGGGCAATTTCCAAGCAGCTTGGTGAAAATAGATCAACTATTGGAGCAATTGTTAGAAAATGGAAGAGGCACAGTAACAGGTCTTTGAGAGCCAGAATTCTTGCTGTTTCTCAGGTGTTCAAATACTTATGTTCAGCAGTGCAAGACAAATAAATTTTTTTAAAATCATACAATGTGATTTCCTGAATTTTTTTTAAAAATTCTGTCTCTCAGAGTGGGAATGCACCTACAATGTGAATTTCAGACCCCTCCATAATTTCTAAGTGGGAGAAATTGCAAAATTGCAGGGTGTTCAAATACTTCTGTTCCTCACTGTACATGAAAAAAGCAGAATAAAATTGTTGGCATTATATAAATACTAATAATAATACAGTATGTGCAAAGCATTGTATAAATTGCTGGCGCGATATAAATATTTATAATAATGAAATTTGTATATATTTAATTTATTAACATATCTTTTTGGTACTGTGTTCTGGACTAAAAAGAGGTAAATATATAAGTTTATATACCTTTATGTATTTTTATACTCTATTTTAGTCTTCAAAGTACTGAATATTAATATTTTACATGTATGGAGCAACTCTCACCCAAAATAGCCAGGTTTTCTCTACAGACTACACAGGCAAAGTCAAGGAAGGCTTTGCTAGCCTTAATTTATGTAACTGCTTTATAGCTTCCTAGCAAATGTATACTTATGATTGGCTACATCTGTCCACTTCTAAACCCTCCACTGCCCTCCTAACAGTGCATAAATGCCATGCTCAGGTCCTACAGGATAAGCTTTACAGGGCCACCTTGTAGGCCTGCAATAAAATGTCATGGATGGATGTTTCCTTGAGGGCCTGGATTAAGGTTGAAGGTATTTGTTCACCTTTCCAATCCCATGTCTCATCGCAGACTCATCTGTGGCACAATTGTATGGTAAAGAAACTATAAAACCACCCTGACTCTATATGGTGGTCCAGTGAAGGTATTGTCTTTCTTTTACAGTTATTTGACAAAGGATCCTTTGAAGCTCTGAGGGAGAAAGCACAGATCAGCAATTAGTTTGCCTTCAAGTATCTTATGTTATGGCATATTTTGTTGGTGCTCTAGAGTTGGCCTTGTCCTCTTCTCCTCTGGAATGTTCCTTATATGTTTTGGGTCAAACCAAATTAGCTGCAACTATTTGGAAATGTTTACACGGCTAGGTGGTCTGTTTTTTGATACATCCCACCACAAATGGCCCCAGTGTTTACCTAGCCTTGCAGAGGAGTCGTGGGAAACTGAATGTGGTCTACTAATGTTATTAGTTCTGCGGACAAACAGATGATTTCTGGAACAGTTTACTAAATTATTATAATAAATTAATATTTTTTTTTAATTTTTTTTGCAGGGGGGGGGGGTCAATTTGGGTGCTTATTTATTATTATTATTATTATTATTATTATATTTTTAGGGATAGGGGTAACTATTATTCATTTATTATTACATTTTTATTAATTTATTTTATGTATTATTTATTTATGATGATTTTTATTTAGCTATATAAACCAGACTGCAAATGTAGCTCATCCCTAATCTATCATATAAAGAACCATAAAAACCAAATGGGATTTTACTGGTACAGAAAATGGACAACATCACATTGTTGTATAAAACATGTTTATTGAAACACATCCAAAAATTTACCATAAAAACAGTATTTTGGCTAATCAGCTCAATATATCACAGCATTATATAACATGACGTCATAGTACTCCAGAGGTCGATGCATTTCACAAGTATGCTTCCTCAGGACCCCAAAGGAGTTGAAGACAGAGAAGTCCGATAACCTAGCTGGAAGATACACATCTGCATATATTTGCAACACATTAGTCAAACAATAATAATCATTACATAACATCACCAAAAGAAAACTTTCTCCACAAACTCACCTGTCAGCATGAGTGGTAATGTCATGTTGTACAATGCTGTGATATATTGGGCTAATTAGCCAAAATACTGTTTTTATGGTAACTTTTTAGAAGATTTATTTTAATAAACATGTTTTATAAAACAATGTGATGTTGTCCATTTTCTGTACCAGTCGAGTTCCATTTGGTTTTTATGGTTCTTTGTATTATGATTTTTATTTATTCGTGTATTCATTGTATTTTTTTTTTACATTTATTTATTTATATATTATTACTATTTTTTTAAGCATTGTATTATTTGAACAGAAAATCATGCGAAACATGCAACAAAACGTGTCTTTGCACATTTTCACGAGCTTCCATTAATTGCTGCTGATTTAAAAACACTTAAAAAAGCACAAATCTACCCAATTTGAGTGACAAAAAAAAGCTCTAGAACTTGACTGAACGTCAGGCATTTGGCTTCAGCTACTGGACAGAGAAAAACAAACAGAGGGCGCACCTTATCTTATGCATTATTCTACTCCCAAAATATATAATAAATATAAGGCACATGATGAAGGAACCGGTCTGTCCAATTCGCGCTGCGTTTCTGTCTTATGATGAAAATTATGGACATCCAAAACGCTGACGCATTTTGAGGACTAGCCTCTTCCTCAGAACCTAACTCAACTCAGCCTAACTCAAACGCGTCAGCCTTTTGGAGGTCCATAATTCTCATCATAAGATAGAAACGCAGTGGGAATTGGACAGAGCGGTTCCTTCATGATGTGCCTTATATTTACCGACTTACAATACCTTAAAAGTATGTTTATTAAATATTAAAAAAATGTATTCTGCTCACAAAAGTCAATAAATATAAGGCACATCATGAAGGAACCGCTCTGTCCAATTCCCACTGCGTTTCTATCTTATGATGAGAATTATGGACCTCCAAAAGGCTGACGCGTTTGAGTTAGACTGAGTTGAGTTAGGTTTTGAGGAAGAGGCTAGTCCTCAAAATGCGTCAGCCTTTTGGAGGTCCATAATTCTCATCATAAGGTAGAAACTAGAGATGAGCGAATTATTCAAAAATTCGGTTCGGCTGATTTGCCGAATTCGCGGAATAAATTTGCTTCGAGCCGAATATATTCGCTGCGAATTTAACTTATAAAAAGGGTGTTTCTAGGCTTCAGAGAGCCTTTATATTAGTGCAGAACACTGTACCTTTAATTTAAATGCCCTTGGAGTCTGCTGGGGAAGAGAAATAATACTGTCAGTCAGTATGACATGCAGATGAGTGCCGTCCATCTTAGAATCACCGCACACTTCACTCATTTGGGCAGTCACGGGGCCAAAACCAGAGTGTGGAGCCACAGTGTGGCGGTGGAGGCAGCAGCAATGGGAGGCCATACAGCACCCTATGACAAAATGGAACCCACCAGCAGTGTGAGGAGACCTGAAAGTGGCACATGGCAGAGTGTGGCGATGGAGACAGCAGCAATGGGAGGCCGTACAGGGACCCATGACACACTCTGGACCTGGCAGCAGCATGAGGAGGCGGTACAGGGGCCCATGGCAGAGTGGCGGAGCGTAAGCAGCTAAAATTGAAGGCCATACAGAGGCCTATGTTAAAAAGTCCCCCCAGCAGCAGCGTGGGGAGACGACTATCAAGAGTCCAATGGCAGAGTGGCGGAGCAGAAGCAGCTTCAATTGAAGGCCATACACAGGCCTAGGTTTAAAAGTCCCTCAAGAGTTTGGCTTCTGTGGGGAATATGGTTGAAAACTGAAACTTAAAGGCATGTTGACGGAAGGGCACCAGTGTCAGTGCTCCGGAGGGAATATAGCTTCAAAGCTGAAACTTAAAGGTATATTGACGGTCAGAGACCACAGGAAGTGGAGCTTGCGTCTTAAATCGACTGAATGTGGCAGACGTGAAACGTCTACGGGCCGTATATGAAACGGGTTGTTCCTCTTTCTGGAATAAGTGTTGGAAATGGCCACTCTTTTTGGTGTGGCGTTTTGTCTATTTAATTCCGATAACGGACTCTACTCCTCCGTGCAATCTAGTTACGAGACCCTGGGCAGGTCTGGGTCCAATTTGTGGTAGAGACTGGTTTTGTTCAGCCATGCTTGAGCGAGTAATAACAGGTCTGTGCTGCCCTTTGGTGTCTGGCTTAATGCGCACAACACTGAACGTCCCAGCGTTTGTCAACGATTTGCCGTTAAGTGATGCAAACCCGCTGAACCACGTTCATGAGGAGCCGGTACAGGGGGCCATGAATCAGTATGGACCTGGCAGCAGCGTGAGCAGACGACAGAGGCACATGGCGCAGGGTGGCGGTGTAGGCAGCATTATTCTGAAGCCATACACAGGCCTAGGTTAAAAAGCAGAAGCCGTCAGCAGCGTGAGCAGACGACAGAGACACATGGCGCAGGGTGGCGGTGGATGCAGCAGAATTCAGAAGCCAAACACAGGCCTCGGTTAAAAAGCGGAAGCCGTCAGCAGCGTGAGCAGACGACAGAGGCACATGGCGCAGGGTGGCGGTGGAGGCAGCAGCAATGGAAGGCCATACAGCACCCTATCACAAAATGGAACCCACCAACAGTGTAAGGAGACCTGAAAGTGGCACATGGCAGTCTGGCGATGAAGTCAGCAGCAATGGGAGGCCGTACAGGGACCCATGACACACTCTGGACCTGGCAGCAGCAAGAGGAGGCGGTACAGGGGCCCATGGCAGAGTGGCGAAGCGTAAGCAGCTTAAATTGAAGGCCATACAGAGGCCTATGTTAAAAAGTCCCCCCAGCAGCAGTGTGGGGAGACGACTATCAAGAGTCCAATGGCAGAGTGGCGGAGCGGAAGCAGCTTCAATTGAAGGCCATACACAGGCCTAGGTTAAAAAGTCCCCCCAGCAGCAACGTGGGGAGACGACTATCAAGAGTCCAATGGCAGAGTGGCGGAGCGGAAGCAGCTTCAATTGAAGGCCATACACAGGCCTAGGTTAAAAAGTCCCCCCAGCAGCAGTGTGGGGAGACGACTATCAAGAGTCCAATGGCTGAGTGGCGATCCGGGAAGTCAGCGTTGTGATTGCAGATGCAATGCAGAGATTCTATGAGGTGATGCCGTGGGTGCGAAGAAGATCATATACCGTCGTACTTCCATCCATAAGACGGAACAACCTGCGAACCGGGAGCTTTATTGCCCTGACCCGCTGAGCAGCTTCTGGGATACCCAAGAGGCCCATGGCAGAGTGGCGGAGCGTAAGCAGCTTCAATTAAAGGCCATACAGAGGCCTATGTTAAAAAGTCCCCCCAGCAGCAGCGTGGGGAGACGACTATCAAGAGTCCAATGGCAGAGTGGCGGAGCGGAAGCAGCTTCAATTGAAGGCCATACACAGGCCTAGGTTAAAAAGTCCCCCCAGCAGCAGTGTGGGGAGACGACTATCAAGAGTCCAATGGCTGAGTGGCGATCCGGGAAGTCAGCGTTGTGATTGCAGATGCAATGCAGAAATTTTATGAGGTAATGCCGTGGGTGCGAAGAAGATCATATACCGTCGTACTTCCATCCATAAGACGGAACAACCTGCGAACCGGGAGCTTTATTGCCCTGACCCGCTGAGCAGCTTCTGGGATACCCAAGAGTTTGGCTTCTGTGGGGAATATGGTTGAAAACTGAAACTTAAAGGCATGTTGACGGAAGGGCACCAGTGTCAGTGCTCCGGAGGGAATATAGCTTCAAAGCTGACACTTAAAGGTATATCGACGGTCAGAGACCACAGGAAGTGGAGCTTGCGTCTTAAATCGACTGAATGTGGCAGACGTGAAACGTCTATGGGCCGTATATGAAACGGGTTGTTCCTCTTTCTGGAATAAGTGTTGGAAATGGCCACTCTTTTTGGTGTGGCGTTTTGTCTATTTAATTCCGATAACGGACTCTACTCCTCCGTGCAATCTAGTTACGAGACCCTGGGCAGGTCTGGGTCCAATTTGTGGTAGAGACTGGTTTTGTTCAGCCATGCTTGAGTGAGTAATAACAGGTCTGTGCTGCCCTTTGGTGTCTGGCTTAATGCGCACAACATTGAACGTCCCAGCATTTGTCAACGATTTGCCGTTAAGTGATGCAAACCCGCTGAACCACGTTCATGAGGAGCCGGTACAGGGGGCCATGAATCAGTATGGACCTGGCAGCAGTGTGAGGAGACCCGAAAGTGGCACATGGCGCAGGGTGGCGGTGGAGGCAGCAGTATTCGGAAGACATACACAGGACTAGTTTAAAAAGCGGAAGCCGTCAGCAGCGTGAGCAGACGACAGAGGCACATGGCGCAGGGTGGCGGTGGAGGCAGCAGTATTCGGAAGACATACACAGTCCTAGGTTTAAAACTGGAACCCAGCAGCGTGAGCAGACGACAAAGACGCACATGGCAGAGGATGGATCTGGCAGCAGTATGAGAAGGCGGTACAGGGGCCCGTGGCACAGTGTGGTGATGGGGGCTACAGCAACTGGATGCCAGAAAGTGGCCGATAGGGCTATATACTGCATGGAATTATAAAGTTGTAAAGACAGCGGCCTATAAGGCTATACACACTATAACAATCATGACTTGATTGACCATTGGCCTATAAGGCTATACACAGCATGAATATCATGACTTATTCTGAGAGTGGTTTGGAAGGCTATATACAAAAAGTAATTCATGAGCTGTCTGGACAGCGGACAATAAGTACATATATACAAATCAATTCATCAGCTGTCCAGCCAGCGGCCTCAAAGGCGACACATATAGAAAGCAATTCATGAGCTGTTCAGACAGCGGCCTCTAAGGCGACAGACATACAAAGCAATTCCCGAGGTGTTCAGGGAGCGGCCTGAACGGCTAGGTTATTACTAAATATATTTATGTGGCCAAACATCGGCCTATAAATAGATGTCTACACAGTGACAAAAAATTATGTCGCCAGACAGCGGCCCCTAAGGCGACAGATATACAAAGCAATTCCCGAGGTGTTCAGTGAGCGGCTTGAACGGCTAGGTTATTACTAAATATATCTTTCTGGCCAAACATCGGCCTATAAATAGATGTCTACACAGTGACAAAAAAGTAGGTCGCCTTACAGCGGCGTATCCTACAAATTGACATTATAAGAAATGGTTTAGACCAAAAAAAAAAAAAAAAAACTTTGATGCGATGCTATACCTTAGTAGATTGTGGAAAGTCGACAAGTCAAGCGTAACTGTGTACATTACAGAAAATCTTAACAAGACAACCAAACATGTGGCCAAACCGTGACCGATACAACAAGTTAACAATGTAAGAAACAGGAGGGGGCCAAACCGTGGCCAATAAATAAACAGTCCACCTCATTGATGAGATGGACAACACGTGTCAAATAAATATTTTAAAAAATTGCTATTCCATCGGTCTGGAACTGGTCGACTATAAATAATTAAAAAGTTTAAATTCATGTGACAGTCGTCCAGCGACGTATAAATAATTTAAAAACACCAATTCATGAGGGGCCCGACCAGCAGAGTATAAGTCATTAAAAAGGTTCAATTCATGTGACGGTCGTCCAGCGAAGTATAAATAATTTAAAAACCCCAATTCATGAGGGGCCCGACCTGCAGAGTATAAGTCATTAAAAATGTGCAAAACATGAGTCGGCCGACCAGCAGCCTCTCAATAAAATATATATACAAATGTACGGATCAGGTGGAGGTCTTCCATTTGTCCCTAATAACATGTTTGGGGCATGATTTGTGGCGGATTTAGTCAGTTGTGTCAGGAACTGGTGGTTTGAAATCCAGACTAATCCACGCCTGATTCATTTTCACAAACGTGAGTCTCTCCACACTTTGGGTGGACAGTCGTGTCCTCCGCGGAGTTACAATACCTCCTGCCGCACTAAACACGCGCTCCGTTGCCACTCTACTGGCCGGGCATGACAGCCTTTCAAGGGCAAATTCAGCTAGTTGGGGCCAAAGGTCAAGTTTCGTTGCCCAGTAGTCAAGGGGATTGTCTACCTCGGTTGGCAGGGTGCTGTCCAAGTAGGCCCAAGCCTGTTGTTTGAGGTCCTGCTCCAGGTCCACCTGATGCTGCTGCTGCTGCGGCTGGTTAGTAGTTTCCTCACTGCGCTGGTGAAGAAAGCTACTCATCATCGACTGCAGACTGAGGCAGCCGCTGCTGGTGGAGCTGCCACTGCTCCTACCACCCCACCCCTCCTTTGCTGCCATGGCAGCGGAACGCGAGCGCACAGGGCCCACAGTGTCTGAGGATGGACGTTGGCGCACAAAGGCAGAGACCAACTGACTACATAGGTGGTTTTTATAGTACTTTATTTTGGCCTCCCTCTCAGCAGGTGTGAAAAAGGCCACCATTTTTGAACGGTAGCGAGGGTCCAACAAGGTGGACAGCCAAAAGTCATCCCTCTGTCTGATGGTTATTATTCGGCTGTCGCTACGCAAGCAACCGAGCATGCTATGGGCCATTTGTGCCAAGGAATGCGAGGGACTCCCTGCCTCCATCTCCACAGCATACTGCCACGGTGCGTCTGGGTCCTCTGTCTCCTCCTCCTCTACCAGATGCTCCTGCTCCTCCACTCCTGTCCGCTGAGTGGAAAAACCACCCATTTCACTCAATAATTCCTGAGCACCAATGTCCTCCTCTACCTCCTCCTCTTCTTCCTGTCCTGCCCCCACAGGGGTCATGTGGCATTGAGATCTGTGCGCCACGTCTACCGCACCCTGACCAGCCATTGTTAACAGCATTTGTTCCAGGACGTGCAACAGGGGAATGACGTCGTTCATCCCATAGTCCTGCCGACTCACGAATAGCGTGGCCTCCTCAAAGGGCCTGAGCAAGCGGCAGGTGTCACGCATGAGCTGCCAATGGCTGACATCTAAGTTACACAGGGGAGTACCTTTATCCGCTTGTAACATCAGGAAATCGGTGATGGCCTTTCGCTGTTCGTAAAGGCGGTCTAACATATGTAGGGTTGAATTCCACCTTGTTGCAACGTCGCAGATCAGGCGATGCTGTGGAATTCCGTTCTGCCGCTGCAGCTCAAGGAGGGTGTGCTTTGCGGTGTAGGAATGGCTGAAATGCATGCAAAGTTTACGTGACATTTTAAGGATGTCTTGCAGTGGGATGGTGGATTTTAGGAACCGCTTGACAACCAGATTGAACACGTGAGCCATGCATGGCGCATGGCACAACCTTCCTTGACGCAGAGCAGACACCATGTTCTTTCCGTTGTCGGTCAACATGGTTCCGATTTTCAGTTTGCGCGGAGACAGCCATCTGTCGATTTCTCTGTTCATTACACTCAGAAGTTCCTCCCCTGTGTGACTACGTTTGCCAAGGCATACCAGGTGCAGCACAGCGTGACACCGTTGCGCCCTGCACATGTGATATGCCGGTCGGGTAATGGGACTTGGCACGGGGGTGGCGGCTGAGGACACGGCGGAAGAAGAGGTGGTAGAGGCGGACATCTTTGCTGGACCAAGGACGTGCAAACGTGGAGGCAAAAGCGGCGTGACCTGTCCAAGTTGCTGGTGCGGCTGTGCCGGCACCACGTTCACCCAGTGGGCCGTAAATGACATGTACTGTCCCTGACCGTAGTTACAGCTCCACACGTCGGCACTGCCGTGCACTTTGGCAGAGACCGACATGCTCAAAGACTGGCCCACCATCTCTTCTACATGTGAATGCAGGGCCGGCACTGCCTTTTTGGTGAAGAAATGCCGGCTTGGCACTCTCCACCGCGGCTCGGCACAAGCCATCATTTCTCGGAAAGGTGCTGAGTCCACCACTTGGAAATGGAGGGACTGCAGCACCAGCAACTTGGACAGGAGGACGTTCAGCTTCTGCACCATCGGGTGCGTGCTCGCAAACTGTTGTCTCTTGGAAACGGATTCCAAGAAAGACTGCTGACGGAATCCGTGAAGAGGAGTAGCAGGAGAAGGAGCATCTGAACGAGCGGAAGATGCCAACGAGCGACAACTCCCCTCAGCAGAGGTGTTGGAGCCTTGACTGGCTGATAGAGGGCGATTGACGTCGGGTGACGGAGCAAGTAACGAAGTGGGTGATGGAGCGGGGGCTGGGGCGGGCAGAACCGCCGTATCTTTATCACGGTTTTCCCAGGCCACCGAATGGCGACGCTGCATATGCTGACGCAATGCTGTAGTCCCAACATTGGCCCCCTGGCCACGCTTGACTTTCTGGCCACATAGTCGACATACGGCTACGTTTACTTCCTCGGGCGGCTTGACGAAAAATTGCCACACCGCCGAGTAGGAAACTTTGCCCCCGCTACTCCTCACTGGCTGACTGCTACTTCCTCCGTGCACACCGGCACCACTACTGGCCGTGGTGGTAGGCTGCAGTGGAGCTGGTGCTCTACTCCGTGGCCGTTTGGCTCCACTGACACTGCTGCGACCCTGCTGCCTCCTGGGCAACCCACCGACTGTTTTGCTCGCTGGCAAGCTGGCACTCTCTTCTCCTGATGATGCGGAAGCAATAGCCTGATGACGACGAGACTGCCAAGTGCGATCAGCCTCATCATGATCAATTAGGGTCTCCGCGTCACTACTAGCCCCCTCGGCTGCGTGTGGGTCAGGAGACAGACCTGTCTCTAGACCGGCTACCAAGCCACTCTCCTCGCCAGTACTTCTTTGCCTGGCTGCTGAAGAGGCGGATGTCTCCCCCCGTTCCTGACCGCCCTCTGTTAGCTCTTCCTCACTGTACAGTGGGGCTGAGCCCACAGCATGCGATACTTCGCTTGGTGGGGGAACACCAAAGGACAGGGGCAGGTCGAGGACACGTGATTTCAGTGGGCTTGCTCCCGGGCCATGCCAACTAACGGTTGTGTCTGACGTACCCACCGACCGTTGGCTGTAGGTGTCAGAGGTGACCTGGGAAGAGGAAGACGACCGAGTCAACCAATCGATGACGGCAGGGTTGTCGGTGGAGACACGACCGCTGGATGACACCGGGAGCACTGGCCTCTGGCTGCGACTAGTGCTGCCTCGACCCCTTCCTCTCCTGCCATGTCTGCTCGCTCCTGAAACATTGCCTCCTCTGCCACTCCTCTGCGTGTTGTCTGACATATTCTTTAATTCAATAAGCACCCCAAAAATAAAACCGGATTTAACTCTTTGAACGTACAATAGTGGTTGTGAAGCAGAAAGTCAGTTTATTTAGCACAATCGGTCAATTGCAGCTTGCCGTTGGCTGGAAACTGTACGTTTATGTCACTGGAATGCACTAATCACCCAAAAAATATTACCGCCAGCCGGCGTGTAAATGGATTTAACTCTTTGAACGTACAATAGTGGTTGTGAAGCAGAAAGTCAGTTTATTTAGCACAATCGGTCAATTGCAGCTTGCCGTTGGCTGGAAACTGTACGTTTATGTCACTGGAATGCACTAATCACCCAAAAAATATTACCGCCACCCGGCGTGTAAATGGATCTAACTCTTTGAATGTACAATAGTGGTTGTGAAGCAGAAAGTCAGTTTATTGTACACGATCGGTCAATTGCAGCTTGCCGTTGGCTGGAAACTGTACGTTTGTGTCACTGGAATGCACTAATCACCCAAAAAATATTACCGCCAGCCGGCGTGTAAATGGATTTAACTCTTTGAACGTACAATAGTGGTTGTGAAGCAGAAAGTCAGTTTATTTTGCACAATCGGCAAACTGCAGCACCAACTGTGCACGACAGCCACCAAAAAAAAAAAGGGTGTATGTCACTTTAAATTTTCGATTCTTTGATAGCTGTGGCCCTAAGTAACGATTAACTAAGTAAGTATTCTGTGTCCCTGAGTAACGATTCTGTGTCCCTGAGTAACGATTCTGTGGCCCTAAAGTCTCTGTGGCCCTAACTCTGTCCCTTAATACACACAGGTCTGTCTCTCTTGAATGACCGGAGGCTAATGGAGAATTCTAAGATGGCCGCGATTTATAGCTCCACCATTACACAGTGCTAGCTGGCTGCTGATTGGCTAATGCGATCACATGTCATGAATGCATTATGGGTCAGCGCGCCTTGTCTGCGCGCCTTCCCAGAGATCCCCGCCCCATCTTCTCTGTCCATTTTCTCCGTCGCCACACATGTCGCCGCCATTTTTGGGAAAATTCGATTCGTGCATGCGAAGTTTGCTAATCTTCGGATTCGTCGCGAATAGAATTTTTCCAAATCTTCGGAACGAATTCCACTTCGTCATGTTCGATTCGCTCATCTCTAGTAGAAACGCAGAGGGAATTGGACAGAGCGGTTCCTTCATGATGTGCCTTATATTTATTGACTTTTGTGAGTAGAATACATTTTTTTAATATTTAATAAACATAATTTTAAGGTAATGCACAAGGCCGGTGCACCCTCTGTTTGTTTTTCTCTATTCAGTACTTTTGGACTCCCTGGTTCTTTGAGGGCAGCAAGTCGTGCATATCCCAAGAATTTTGTTATGTGGTCCCAATGATATAGAGTCCATCCCCAAGTGCAGAAGTATCCGGGTTTTTCCACTTCTACACATTTGGCTTCAGGTGACTTGGAGTGGAGATGTGAACCATCTTTATTGAGAATAACTGATTTTTTTCTCCCCGAGCACTTTGGAGCTTTGAGCTTTGAGTTACAAATTGCTCAGGTGCGAATTGGGTGGAGTTACCACCTTAATTACCTTAGTTTAATTACCACCTTAATCAGCCACAGAACCCTTGTAATTATTATGTGTTCGGTTTTGACCACTTCCCGTCCGGCCGTTGTATATAAACGGCTGGGCGGTGGCAGTGCAGGGGCGGGTGGCCGTTTATAAACAGTGCGCTTGTGTGCGCTCCCTGGGAGTGCGTAGCACCGCAATCCGGTGCCCGCTGTGTCCTCCGGACACAGTGGAACATCGATCGTTGGACGGGACCTCTGTGCGAGGTCCCGATCATGTGATCACTGATTGGTCAATACTGATACCTCCAAAGTGATGACCTGTAGGTGCTTTTAAAACATCGCCTATGGAAAATATAGGGTAGTTTGTCATCATTTTGTGTGAGTGCGAACAAATTTAAAGCTTGACATGTTGAGTATCGATTTACCTCCCTCCTCTTTAACCACTTCCCATCCAGACCATGTATATAAACGGCCGGACGGGAGCAGTGCAGGGGCGGGTGGACGTTTATAAACATCCTCCCCGATCCCTGCTTGTGCAAGCTCCCTGGGAGCGCGCAGCACCACGATCCAGTGCCCGCTGTGTCCAGAGGACACAGCGGAACATCGATCGCTGTACGGGACCTCTGTGTGAGGTCCCGATCATGTGATCACTGATTGGCCAATCAGTGATCACATGCAAAGTAGTAAGCAAGATGTCACTTCTGACATCATTGCTTACTACGTGTGAAATCTGTGAATGATCACAGAGGTCACATGGTACAAGGCTATTCACAACAGCCTTGTACCATGTGACAAGGTGTGACCAATCACAGCTCACATAGTAGTTCTCAATTGCTGCAAGAATGCAGCTAAAGAGAAGGAGAAATGATTGCATTTACAGTCTTTATGGGTGTAAAAGCAATCAGTGTAAAAAAAAAAATCTTCATCACCTCCCACAAGTAGTACATTGTCACCATGGTGACACTGTACTGCTAGGGTGACAGTATGTAAAAAAGGAAAAAAAAAACAAAATCCAATAATAATATAAAAAAATAAAATAAAAATGTAAAAATAATTTTTGGTTCTAAACTAATTTGGGTTACTTTTTTTTACTAAAAAGATAACAGAATACATTTTGGCCAAGATTTATGATGAAATATTATATATTTGCAAAATTTTATAAGAAAAACACTTTTTTTTCAAAATTTTTGGAGCTTTTCATTTACATAACAAAAAAACTAAAAATTCCAGTGGTGAATAAATACCACCAAAATAAAGCTATTTCTGTCTCAAAAAATGCTAAAAAATTCATATTGGTACAGTGTTGCATGACCGCGCAATTGTCATTCAAAGTGTGATAGCACTGAAAGCTGAAAATTGGCCTGGACAGGAAGGGGGTAAAAGTGTCCGGAGTGCAAGTGGTTAAAAGGATGAGGTAGCAACCCTAGAATGGGGCCTCAAGGGGAACCTATTCTACCACCTGCCTACACTCTCGTCCTGCCCTGCACAACCTTATACACAGTTAGGGAGAGAAATTATGAAAGGAAACAGGCACTGCTGTACTCTTTCCTAAGAAAACTGATAACGAGCTGAAAAACCAGGTGTCATGGCCTTGTATTAAAACATTGTAACGTAAATATTTTATATAAATAAAATCTCCGCCACCCCCCTCTGCCAATCCCTCCACTGGCTTCCGATTGCGCAACGGATCAAATTCAAAATCCTAACACTGACGTACAAAGCTGTCCACCATACTGCCCCGAACTACATCACTGACCTAATATCTAAGTGCCGCCCAGCACACACACTCCACTCCTCACAAGACCTCCTTCTCTCTAGTTCCCTGGTCTCCTCCTCCCATGCCCGCCTCCAGGACTTCTCCAGGGTGTCACCCATCCTCTGGAACTCCCTGCCCCAACCCATCAGATTATCACCTACTCTCCTCTCCTTTAGGCGCACCCTGAAAACCCATCTCTTCAGGGAAGCCTACCCCACCCCCTGCTAACCTGCCGACCTCCTCCACTCTTCCTACCACTCCATCCCCCACAGCTATCTCCTCCTGTGCCACCATCCCCTCCCTCCTAGATTGTAAGCTCGAAAGAGCAGGGCCCTCAATCCCGTCATGTTTTGCATTGTATTGGTATTGTTCTGTCACATGTTCTGTCCCCCTTTGTAATGTACAGTGCTGAGCGAACCATTGGCGCTTTATAAATACTGTATAATAATAATAATAATAATATAAATGGTATAAAAATGGAAAAAATCTGTATAAAAAGTTTAAGTTAACAAAATCAACTCAAAACCATTACAGATTTACTTTAATGCTATTACAGTGTATATTCCTCTGGCAACAACAGTTGCATCCTTCATGGGTAGGGACGGTGCTTAGTAACTGTCTGCTTTATTACATTTCCATATACATTTCAAGGCTTCATTTTCAACTCTTACTGGAGTGTATCTAAGCAGCCTCATTGGATTTGTGAACATTGGTTCAGTTAGTAATGCTTAGGAAAGATCAAGATAAAAAAAATACATTAATTACTTTAAATTCTAGTCCACAAACTAATACTTTATTATGTAGAGTAATGTTTTATCCTGTCCAGAGCTCTCTTTTAAAACACATTGCCTCCTGTACTTAAAGAATTTGTATCTTTCCCACAGAGATCTTCTAATTGCAGTAACTCTATTTTGTGCAGCTCCGAAGTGATAACGTCCACAATCTACAATGTAATTTGTACCCTTTTGGGAGACGAATGACTCTGCTGTATCTGCCCCGCACAAAAACAAACTCATCCTGATTCTAGCTCCACTGCCAAAGGCAATTGACTCTTAGTTTATAAAGTAGTGACCTTGGGTTAGGCAGCATCAATTAATGGCTTTAATTCTGAACCCTGGCAAATGGAGAGACTTTTTTTCTTTCACAGATGTCATTGGTTATCCTGTTAATTGCTAAGTAATCATCAAATCAGACAAACCCTATGAGAAGAAATAGCAGAATAAATTTAAACAGTGTCTGTTATGTAGGACTAAGGCAAAAAAGAAGCAATTATTTTCAAGTAAATAAATACTTCTGTAACAACAGTTGTTTCTTTGTGTCTGCAAATTTTTTGGAAAAACTAACAAATAAAGATAATGAAGCATTGGAGCTTCAGCCTTTAACATCCCATGGAATCATTTATGACTCTTAGGTTTTATTTTTTTCATGCTTGGCTATGCTAACCAGTCTTTATCCTCTGACATTAGCCAAAAGTCAAAGGTAGATCCATCAAATTCATTGATCATCTGACATGAGTCAAAGGTAGATCCACCAAAGTCTGTGACCGTCTGACATCAGCCAAAGGTAGATCCACCAAAGTCAGGGACCATCTGACATCAGCCAAAGGTAGATCCACCAAAGTCATTGATCATCTAACATGAGTCAAAGGTAGCTCCACCAAAGTCTGTGATAATCTGACATCAGCCAAAGGTAGATCCACCAAATTCAGTGATCATCTGACATGAGTCAAAGGTAGCTCCACCAAAGTCAGTGACCGTCTGACATCAGCCAAAGGTAGATCCACCAAAGTCATTGATCATCTTACATGAGTCAAAGGTAGATCCACCAAAGTCATTGATCATCTGACATGAGTCAAAGGTAGATCCACCAAAGTCATTGATCATCTGAAATGAGTCAAAGGTAGCTCCACCAAAGTCAGTGATAGTCTGACAGCAGACAAACGTAGATACACCAAAATCAGTGACTGTCTGACATCAGCCAAAGGTAGATCCACCAAATTCAGTGATTGTCTGACATGAGTCAAAGGTAGCTCCACCAAAGTCAATGACCATTTGACATCAGCCAAAGGTAGATCCACCAAAGTCATTGATCATCTTACATGAGTCAAAGGTAGCTCCACCAAAATCAGTGACCATCTGACATCAGCCAAAGGTAGATCCACCAAAGTCAGTGATTGTCTGACATCAGCCAAAGTTGGATCCACCAAATTCAGTGATCATCTGACATGAGTCAAAGGTAGATCCACCAAATTCAGTGATCTCCTGACATGAGTCAAAGGTAGATCTGCCAAAGTCAGTGATTGTTAGACATGTGTGTTTCTTTATGATTTGGTTTTCCTTTTTGGCATTTCAGATGTATACGAATCCCCAAACAGACTTAGTAATGAACGTCAATGAATCCAAAAAAAGGTATAATGAAATTAGCGAATGCACTTGTATTTGGATGCCAGTTGATGTTGTTCAATCAGCTTGTGCCATTTCTTTTATTGGTTTGGACTAGCGCCTAAAAATATTAAATCCTTTATTTTAGAATCCATCTGAATCAATGATATATCAAATATATGGCAATCTTCTGGAAAAACTGCTAAAATTTTTTAAATCCACCCAGACCAACAATTATACAATATGAATGCTGAAGATACTAAATGAATTCCAAAAACAAATTGGTTTAACATAATGAATAAGACAAACAAAATTCTTCAATGAACAAATGCACCAAAAAGGAGACAAAATGAAAATGTGTGGTGTGCACATGTCTAGAGATCGTCTGACATCAGCCAAAGGTAGATCCACCAAAGTCAGTGATCATCTGACATGAGTCAAAGGTAGACCCACCAAAGTCAGTGATCATCTGACAAGTCAAAGGTAGATCACCCACCAAAGTCAGTGAATGTTAGACATTCAGATGTATACGAATCCCTGAACAGACTTAGTAACGAATGTAACGAATGTCAATGAATCCGAAAAAATGAAATCAACAAATGCATTTATTTCATTCGGATGACATCACATGATGAAATAGTAGTTCTGGCACATGGGAAAATAAATAAAATATTCAAATGTGCTTGATAATTTGGATTTGGATAAAGAATAGATCCGAATTTTGTTCCATTTGGTAATTTGGACATACATGATCGCACATCACACACAATGTCCTATCAGCTTGTGCCATTTCTATTAGTGGGTTGGACTAGCACCCAAAAACATTGAATCCTTTCAATAAGAATCCATCTGAATCAATAATATATCAAATATATAGAAATATTCAGGAAAAACTGCTAACTTTTTTTTTAATCCCCTCAGACCAAGAATATATGACATGAATGCTGAAGATACTAAATGAATTCCAAAAGTGAAACGGTTAAACATAACGAATATGACAAAACAAAATTCTTCAATGAATGAATGCATCTGAAAGGAAACAAAATGAACATTTCTGGCATGCACATGTCTAGTGATAGTCTGACATTAGCCAAGGGTAGATCCGCCAAAGTCAGTGATCTTTTACATGAGCCAAATGTAGACCCACCAAAGTCAGTGATTGTTTGACATAAGTCAAAAGTAGATCTGCTTTGATTAGTGATTGTCTAACACGAACCAAAGGTAGATCCACCTTAGTCAGTGATCATTTACATGAGCCATAGGTGGATCCACCAAATTCAATGATTGTCTTATATAAGTCGGTAATTAAGTAATTATACTATCTGGGAACTGGGGGTGGAGTAGTTTTAACCACTTCAAGTCCGGACACTTTCACCCCCTTCCTGTCCAGGCCAATTTTCAGCTTTCAGCGCTATCACACTTTGAATGACAATTATGCGGTCATGCAACACTGTACCCATATGAATTTTTTTGCATTTTTTGAGACTGATAAAACTTTATTTTGGTGGTATTTATTCACCACTGGGATTTTAATTTTGTTTGCTATATAAATGAAAAAGTCCAAAAATTTAGAAAAAAAGTGTTTTTCTTATAAAATTTTGCAAATAAATAATCTTTCTTCATAAATCTTGGCAAAAATGTATTCATCTATTTTTTTTAGTAAAAGAAAATAACCCAAATAAGTTTAGAACCAAAAATTATAATTTTTCACATTTTTACATTTTTATTTTATTTTTTAATATTATTATTTATTTATTTTCTTAACATACTCTTACCCTAGCAGTACAGTGTCACCATAGTGACACTGTACTACTTGTGGGGTTGATCAAGATTTTTTTTCCATTTTTTTACGCTGATTGCTTTTCCACCCATAAAGGCTGTAAAAGCAATAATTTCTCCTCTCTGGCTGCATTCCTGCAGCCACTGAGAAATACTGTGCGAGCTGTGATTGGTCACAGCTTGTCACATGGTACAAGACTGTTGTGAATAGCCTTGTACATGTGACCTCTGTGATCATTCACAGATTTCAGACGTAGTAAGCAATGATGTCAGAAGTGACATGTTGCTTACTACTTTGCATGTGATCACTGATTGGCCAATCAGTGATTACATGATCGGGACCTCGTACAGAGGTCCCATCCAACGATCGGTGTTCCACTGTGTCCGGAGGACACAGCGGGCACTGGATTGCGATGCTGCGTGCTACAGATTTCGCAAGTAGTATACAATGATGTGAGGAAGTGACATCTTGTTTACTACTGTTCATGTGATCACTAACTGGCCAATCAGTGATCACATGAATCGGGACCTCACACAGAGGTCCCATACAGCGATTTGTGTCCTTCGGACACAGTGGGCACCTATCACGGTGCCTCACGCTCCCAGGGAGCGTGCACAGGCAATGAATGCAGGGGGATGTTTGGAAACATCCACCCGCATCAGCAGCGCTCCCGTCTGGCCGTTTATCAGCATGGGCCAGATGGGAAGAGGTTAAATGTAAGTGCTGGGATTTCTGAGATGCTTATTTAAAGTTTCTGCCACTCTTACTGGTTCCTCTGGCATCAGCTACAGCAGTAGAGAAGCCCCCACCGACTAGCAGGATAGATATACATGCAGGTCACCCTGGAGGATGATGGTGGAGATGGGTTTTGCCCCACTAGGAGGTGAGAAATTTTAGGTCCAGTAGTGAATTTAGCAGGTCGGTAACAAATAGTTGCAAGTTGGAATCAAGCAGAAGTGTAGTCGAGTAACAAGCCAAAGGTCAGTAACAAGTAGTTGCAAGTTGGGATCAAGCAGAAGTATAGTCAAGGAACAAGCCAAGGGTCGGTAGCAAGTAGTTACAGGTTGGAATCAAGCAGAAGCGTAGTCGAGGAAGAAGCCAAGGGTCAGTAACAAATAGTTACAGGTTGGAATCAAGCAGAAGCGTAGTCGAGGAAGAAGCCAAGGGTCGGTAACAAGTAGTTACAGGTTGGAATCAAGCAGAAGCGTAGTCGAGGAAGAAGCCAAGGGTCGGTAACAAGTAGTTACAGGTTGGAATCAAGCAAAAGCGTAGTCGAGGAACAAGCCAAGGGTCGGTAACAAGTAGTTACAGGTTGGAATCAAGCAGAAGCGTAGTCGAGGAACAAGCCAAGGGTCGGTAACAAGTAGTTACAGGCAGGGGCGGACTGACAACTCATGGGGCCCCCGGGCAATAGGGGATCATGGGGCCCCTGTGTCCTTGCCCAAACTCAAAAAAGCCTATGAAAAAGGTACCAGGGGCATCTCATGGGGCCCCCTACTGACCCCGGGCCCCCGGGCAGTGCCCGAGTTTCCAAATGGTCAGTCCGCCCCTGGTTACAGGTTGGAATCAAGCAGAAGTATAGTCAAGGAACAAGCCAAGGGTCGGTAACGAGTGGTAGAAAAGATACAGATGGCAGCAGTAGTGACCATTGTGAGACATTGGCTGGAGGGAGCACAATAATCTGGCAAGCAGGATGCGCAAAGGCATGGCTTTAACAGGAAGTTAATGAGAGGAGCAACGGGTTCAAGGTTGAAGACAAACAAGGTTCAAGGCAGGATCATTCAAGGAATTGTCCAGGGAGCTGTCCAGCATTCCAGGTAGCTGTCCAGCATTCCAGGTGGCTCAGCAAGAAGAGACATGACCAAACGCAGCAGATTTTGCCATTTCAGACCTGGGTCCTGACAGATGTCTCCGGAACAAGAAGTGAGAGGAAATCTCTCCAAAAGCAACACAGATGGAACTGAAAATAGATTTTTAAGTTTAGTAAGGGAATGCTAGAACTCTTGTCAGATTGTTTTTTATATATAATTACCAATTTTTATTGAATTTATAGGCAGTACAAAAAAGAACAATAGGCAGCATACATTACATACTACAATAATGAAAGGGATCATACAGGTTAATATAGACTCCTGTGATATTTTAATTGTTTTCCTGTTGCAGATTTTACCTTACTTTCTTTCTTTATGGGATGTATCCAGAACAGAAAGAGAGGGGACATTTCTAGGAGTTAGTCTAACAGAGCCTCAAGTAGCAGTAATACCTGAGTGGTTTGAGTATAGATACATTTTAATTTAGCTGCAGTGTGGTAAAAATAAAAAGAACTAAAAAAAATGTAAAATAAAAAAAAAACATTACCAGCAACATACCGCTTGTGTACAATTATTACAGTAATGAAGAAAATTAAGATTTCACAACTAATAGTATGTCCATGGCAACAAATGCTATAGATGTGAACCTTTTCAACACTGCATCTTAATTGTGTTCATGGATTTACAATAATACTGTACAATCAGATATGCAGTCCTCTAGATGTTGGAAAATACATTGTTTTTGTTGTTGTTGTGGGTTATTTTTTGCCTTTTCACAGTTTATTAAATGTAGCTATTTACATCCAGCGGAGTTTGGGACTTTTTGGCATGAAGGTCTTGTATTGTGTTCAAATAGAGACATTCATTGGCAGCACTATCCTGTTATCTGTTGGAGAGCCACTTGTATTGACAGATGAGCCTTTAAACTCCTGTGGTGGCTGGATAATAGATAGATACGTGTATCTGTACTTTTATAATAAAGAAGAGAAATAAACGATTCATTTTCAAATAGGATGCATACAAATCTGTCAAATTTAATAAAGAATAATATATTAAACGTAGGCATCACTAAGTGACATTATTGGTAATTTGGATAACAAATTGTTTTTTCATGACCATGTCTTGTAAATTACAGCCTATCTCGATGATCATTTTATTTTTATTTTCAGTGTTTGACTTCTCTGTTATACACAGCACACATCTATTGAAAATAGAGTGTAACAGTAACAATAATTACAGTTAAAATGTATATACAGTTATATATATATATTTTGTTATGTTATGTGCATGCAGTCTCAGTAATTCAAATGTAAATGTTATTCTTGAGGGTATTTATTACCTCTCAAAGACATCACAGTATTCTGAGTGACGATGGCTTCATCTTCCATGTTCTAGGAGGACACAGTGCTTTTACAATGGTAGAAAGATTGAACCTCATAGAAAAATTAACTTCAGCAGTCAGGGTAGCTTGGTTTTAAAAGTCATAATTCTTTTATGTTTATTGGAAGAATTTAAATTTAATAAAATGATTGAAAAAAAAAAGTGTTAATCATCTTTCCTTTCCTTTCCCTCCCTTTCCTTTCCCTTCCTTTCCCCTTCCCTTTTCCCTTTCCTTTCCTTTCTTCTTTTCCTTTTCCCTTTCCTTTCCTTTCCCTTTCCTTTCCTTTCCTTTCCCCTTCCCTTTTCCTTTTCCTTTCCTTTTCCTTTTCCATTCCTTTCCTTTCCCTTCCTTTCCCTTTTTATTCTCCTTTCCCTTTCTTTCTTTCTTTCTTTCTTTCTTTCTTTCTTTCTTTCTTTCTTTCTTTCTTTCTTTCTTTCTTTCTTTCTTTCTTTCTTTTTTTCTTTCTTTCTTTCTTTCTTTCCTTTCCTTTCCTTTCTTCCTTTTTTCTTCTGTCCTTCCTTTCCTTTCTTCCTTCTTTCATTTCCTTTTCATTCCCATTCCCTTTCCTTTTTTTCCTTTCTTTTCCTTTCCTTTCCTTTCCTTTCCCCTTCCCTTTCCCTTTTTTCCCCCTTTCCTTTCCTTCATTTTTTCTTTTTTTTCTTTCCTTTCCTTTCTTTCTTCCTTTTTTCTTCTGTCTTTCCTTTCTTCCTTTTTTCCTTTCCTTTCCTTTCCTTTCTCATTCCACTCTCCCTTTCCTTTTTTTCCTTTCCTTTTCTTTCTCCTTCCCTTTTCCCTTTCCCTTTTTTTTTCCTTTTTTCCTTTTCCTTTCCTTTTCCCTTTTTCCTCTGCCTCTTCCTCTCCTCCCCTCTTCATTTTTCCTTTTCTTACCTTTCCGTTCCTTCCTTCCCTCCTATTTCTTTTCTTTTTTGTCTGCAGGATATACAAGCATACAGCAAGTTGCCAACATGTCCTTTCATGCAAGCATTTTGCAGAGAGCTATTTATTTGAATTACAATCTGCTAGCCTAATTTATTTGACAGTAAATGGTCATTGTGCCTTTCTATATGAAAAAGAACAGACCCGGGAGCTTTTAATTCACTTTGTTTATTAGTACATAGAGCAGCTGTTTCAAAATGTCTCTGGATAGAAAAAAAGTCAGATAAACTCCAAGCAAGGAAATGCTGTTCCTCTGTTTCTTCCCTGTAATGGACTTAACAACCAGTCCCATTCATTTTCACGTGTCGTTACAGCATGTAGACGACATTCAGAAATCTGAGCCAGGCAATAATGCAAATAGCACGCTGCACATACTACTCTAGAGTAACATGCCATTCCTCATCTGCTAAATTACATTTCATTCAAGGGAAAATTACCATTGAAGGACAGGAAATGATTAGTTGTGTTCTAGACCAGAAGCCTTAGAATTCTTGAGAACAGTTAAGCTCAGATGTTCCAAAAGAACTCCTTGACATTTTCTGTATGATGTCATAGAGATCAAAATAAATGTCCAATTTCTGGATGTTTTATGAGACAATCCATTTAGGAATGTAAAACCGGGTAGAATAACCTGTTAGCTATGAAATAGTTAGTTGTGCTCTTTATTTGTATCTAATTATTTAAATATTTAAACCCAAGGATAAAAAATGTAATATACTGCATGATAGCATTCCTTAACCTCCCTAGCGGTCTGATTATGTCCATATTTCTGTGCTCAAAGCAGTAAATTTTTTTGCATTGAAATATGTATTTTTTTTATTGTAGGCCTGTCATTTTTAGGAATAACTCACTGAAATCTGTCCGAACAAGAGTCTAGTAAACATCCCGGGTATGATAAAATTTGAAACACAAAATCATAAATTATAATTTAATAAATAATCATAAAAAATAATAATATATTAATAAAATAATATTATAATAATATAATAATAAAATAAATTAAATTAATTCAATAATATAATCAAACCAAAAACACTGAAATGTGAAATAGAGCGCCAAGTTCGCACATCACTGAGCAAAGTTGCAAAATCGTTTTCAGTGTCTGATGATGAATTTCCCCCACGAATCATTATCACTCAATTCTGCAAGTGGTTCTAATTTACTATCGCTGTTCTCTAGCCGGTCTAAAAACGCTTTTGAACTAAAGGGACGCTTTTTGGACGACATGGACGTTTCTCAGTTTCCAGGCAGAAAGAACAGTAAAAATGCAGGCAGGGCGCCGGACAAAGCACTCGGGACAAAATGTATGTGAAATGGTTTGATACAGGAATGTTATACTATGTGATTTTAGTGAATTTAGTGAATGTCACTTTTTGTCATTTTACAAATTTCCCGCTGTTCTGTCCCCCCTATGTCCCGACGTCGCAGGGGAAGACCCAGAAGACAGATGCCGGCATCAGCTGGAGGACATTACAGGGGACACTGCAGGGGGGACATCACGGGAGCGCAGGACAAGGTAAGAGAAAAACAGATCCCGGAGCAGCGCCGAATGGTAAGCCCGAGCAGGGGCGGACTGACAACTTATGAGGCCCCCAGGCAATAGGGGATCAGTGGGCCCCTGTGTCCTTGCCCAAACTCAAAAAAGCCTATGAAAAAGGTACCAGGAGCATCTCATGGGGCCCCCTACTGACCCCAGGCCCTCGGGCACTGCCCGTGTTTCCAAATGGTCAGTCCGCCCCTGAGCCCGAGTGTAGCTCGGGGTTACCGCTTGTGGTGCTGAAACTTTAATCCCGAGTTACACTCGGGATTACCGCCAGGGAGGCTACATAAGGTTGCTAGAGTTGCCCTAGAGTGACAGTGAACTGTATTAGTCTTCAGTCGCATTGAATCCAACTTTGAAATTGTACGACTTTTGCTTGAATTCTCAAGATTTGAAAGTCGGATGTCAGTCTGACTTTAGGTGCAACTTGGAAGACATTTGTGTGACTTCATGCACAGATGTCTATGCAAGTCACGCCTGAACTTGCAAAAAGTAATGCATGAAGTACTTTCAAAATTGGTGCGACTCCGATGGAGTCGGAATCACATCGATGTGATCGGTGTGACCGGGGACTTACAGCTATAGAGGAGCAACATTGTTAGGGCAAGTGGGTGGGGACTGGAGAACTCCTCCCCTTTTCCTCATCTCTATAACTTAGACTGCTTTTATACTGATCTGTTCTTTTTCCACTTTTGCATAAAAAAAACATGCGTGACCATGTTTTCCTATGGAACTCTTCACACTGATTCATTGTGGGTCTGATGCAGTTAGTAAAATCTTGCTTATTGCATTTTTGGTGCTTTAAAAAAAACAAATGCCAAAAAACACACCACCCCATTGACATGCATGGAAAACGCAGCAAAAACACATAAAAAATGCACCCGCATTGCATTTTTGATGCAGTTGTTGAGTTACATGTCCTGTAAAAAATGTACCACAAATGCAGTACAAAGGAGGCAAAAACGCATACGCATTTTTAGCATGTTTTTGCTATGGATCAGTGTAAAAGTAGCCTTAGGGAGAGGTGTTCTGTAGTCCTCACAGCTGATCTGGGTAGGACTGATTAAACTGTTTGAGATTTCAGTGTAGGAGAGACCAGTATGCACAAGAAGTTAGGAGCTCAGTAGATTTATAGCATGATCAACATGTATTTTTCTGTATTTGCAGTTTTTTTATGGAGACCAAACATGGGTACATAAAGTGCTCATCATAAATGAGTACACCCCAACAGATTTGTCAAAAAACCTTTACTTTACTTTCAGAAGCAGCATTTTCTGTGGGAAAACATACTGCAAAATACTCCCACTAATGAGGGCCATTGATTGCAAACATGATTTGGTAATTTGCCCACACAAAACAAATTCATTCAAGATGTTGCAAACATGAATACACTCCAATGAAAGTCTTAGGAGCAAAGCTAAATTTTAAACAACACAATCCTAATTAACAAGAATTCAACTATAGGTGAGTCGAATTATTCATTAAACAGATTTCCAGCAGACAGTTGATTATAAAAGGGTGTTACTTAACAAAGAAAACCCCTCCCATTTCATGATGTTCACAATGGCAGCACCTGGAAGAGAAATGTCACAAGGTCTGAGAAAGAAAATAATTTCTTTACACAAGAAAGGTGAAGGCTACAAGAAGATCATCAAAGCATTACTTATCAGTCAGAATACTGTAGCAAAGTGATACAAATTTTTAACAAAGATGGAACTGCAACCATCTCACAGAGATGTCCAGGCCATCCACAGAAGTTAACACCTTGACAGGAGCGTCTTCTGATAAGAAGGGTTGAAGAAAATTGCCATACAAGTTCACTGCAGTTAGCTAAAGAAGTAGAAAGCCAAACAGGGGTGATTGTTTCCCGTGACACAATACAGCGTACATTGCAGGGGAATGGCATGCATGAGTGTCGTCCATGAAGTAAACCTCTCCTAAAGCTCATGCACAAAAAAGCCCCCCTAGAATTTGCCAGGGCCCATGCTGAAAAAGAAGATGACTACTGGGACTCTGTACTCTGATGAGACCAAGATAAATGTTTTTGGAACTGATGGGTTCAAAACTGTATGGCGTCACAAAGGCGAGGAGTGCAAAAAAATGCATGGTGCCTACAGTGAAACGTGGTAGTGGCAGTGTCCTTCTGTGGGGCTGCATGAGTGCTGCTGGTGTCGGGGAGCTGCATTTCATTGATGGTGTCATGAATTCACAGATGTATTGCTCTATATTGAAAGAGAAGATGATACCATCACTCTGTGTCCTTGGTCGTTGTACACTTTTCCAACGGAACAATGATCCAAAACACGCATCTAAGGCCACTGTAGCATTTCTGAAGAAGAATAGGGTGATAGTGGTTCAGTGGCCAAGTATGTCTCCTGATCTGAATGCAATCCAACACCTATGGGGAGATGTTTAAGAGCTTGAGGCTCACTCTCCACCTAGCATCCAGGCTCTAAAAGAGGTCATTCTTGAAGAATGGAAAAATTTTGCAATATGTTGCCAACTTGTTCATTCCATGCCTAGAAGACTTGGTGCTGTCCTTACAAATTACGGAGGTCATACAAAATACTAGATGGAGTAGTTTTTGTTGTGGGGTGGATTCATTTTTGCACCAACTAATTTAAGTAAAACCAAAGATTTTGTAATTTAAGTTCTATTATTAACCTTACTTTCATGTAATGAGCTAAACAAATGTTCTAAAAAACTCAGTTTTGTCAGAATTTTTAAAATTGTTCTTGTGTTCTTTGAGATATTGTTTCCAATCTTACTTTTAAATGAGGTGTACTCACTTATGCTGAGCACTGTGTATTGCCTAGAGCAGTGGTTCTCAACCTTCCTAATGCCGTGACCGTTTAATACAGTTCCTCATGTTGTGGTGACCCCCCAACCATAAAATTATTTACCCAGTAATTATAATTCATGAGTGTCGTTTTACCTCCAATACTGCTGCTTTCAACACAGCAGCTGCTTTCTACACAGTAGCTGCTCTTTACACATCGGAAATATGTGTTTTCTGATGGTCTTAGGGGACCCCTGTGAAAGGGTCGTTCGACCCCCAAAGGGGTCACGACCCATAGGTTGAGAACCACTGGTCTAGATGCACTAAATATTCTTTTTTTTTTGCACTTTAATTTAAATGGTCATCGATGAGTTGGTTGTTTAGTGATTTCACGGTTTTAAAAAGTTATAGAAAATAGAAGACAAAAACATAGTTTTACTTATTATAAATGCCAGACATTCTTTTTTGCCTTTTTTCAGTTTTTTTAAACAATTGCAAATCTGTTACTGCAAAGTTACTGCATAGTGATTTTTTTTTTTTACTCCGGGAAATGCTGAATTATTGAACCATAAAAATTTTTCTTGTTATTTAAATTTGTTGATGGCTGCTAGAGAAGAAGCTGTTTTGCGACCTCTTAGCGGTAAGGAGACAAGTAATAAGGAGGTGAAAAGGAGGGCAGTACTTGACTTCAAACTGACCCCGACTAAAGATGCTGATGCAGGTATATGGCTAATTATAAGTCAAACAGATGCTAAAGGGCCCTGGAGCTCCATCTTCAAGAACTAACTGTGCCGCTAGATCGTGAAAAGATGCATCCAATGTAAATTCATAAGTGAACATCAGATGCAAACCCAGTGTGCAGGCACATAACTGTTATTATTATTATTTATATAACAATAGTAATAATTCTAGATAATAATAGCTTGCCCCTAGGTAAGATATTCATTTTTATATTACGTACCTCCAGGTTGAATTTTGTATACCGGTAGCACTTACGGGTATGTATTACCCCTCACAGAGCTCACAATACTCTCCCTCCCCCTAACAATGCTTTCATCTGCTTTTATTTCCTAAAGGAAGGAACCATCTTTGTTCAGGCAGCATCCAGGTCACCATATACTTCCTAGATTGAAATGTAGGGATGAGTGATTCTCCCTGGGTTCAGTTTGAGAACTGTTTTGCGAGCCTTGTTAAAAGTCCCTGAACCTTGTGAAGAGCCCTGTTGAAGTCTATAGGCTAATACGGAAGTTATTGTATAAAAAAGAAAAGCCTGAAAAGCTGGTCACTGCCATGGGGAACATGTACCAATGCTAAAATTAACAAATAAATAAAAAAATAGCTCCTTCCTCTACGTAAAATTGTCAGGTTCAGCACACACTGACAATATGGCTGCTTTGAATTCACCCCTTTTTCAAAGCGGATCTGACTATACCTTCCTTCAACCTATGGGCTCGTAGAGCTCAGATGGCCAGTGGCAAGGACTAAGAACTGTAACATAAAAGAGGGTGCAGCGCTAGTAAAATTTCAGAAAAATAACAAATGAATAAAATCATACATATATATATGAATGAATAAATATAATAAAGTGACACTGTGCAATTATATATATATGCCACTAGGATATGTGGCTGATATCGTGAGAGAAATGCACTATATCAAACGGAAGTAAGTCCAAGGTGAAAATGTGAGCGAGATCTCAGATGATCTTCTGACGTCCAATGACACAAATTGTGGATGAGGTGAGAAAAATAGGATATAGACTGCGCACTCACCAGATACGCAACCTTTATGCGCATTTGTGTAATATGACAAGGACATCAGATGTCTTCACATAAGTCCGGTCAGATCTGGTCACGCATCCTTCACTGCCTCATGGTTTGCAGTCAGCGTTCACATTTAAAGATGACCACTCTGTGGATGTAGCCAGCTCCCTCAGGAGCAGATTCAAAGTTGCCGCCGGGACCCCTCGTGGTGCCGGCGGTATAGTGTCAAACAGCTGTAGCTCGACCCTGACGAGTTTCGAGCAAATGCTTGTAGTCATAGGGTTTTCAGCTATGAAGGACTAAGAACTGCATTATAGATTGCTCCTTATTTGTGGATGAGGTGAGAAAAATAGGATATAGACTGCGCACTCACCAGATACGCAACCTTTATGCGCATTTGTGTAATATGGCAAGGACATCAGATGTCTTCACATAGGTCTGGTCAGATCTGGTCACGCATCCTTCACTGCCTCATGGCTTGCACTCAAGGTTCACATTTAAAGATGACCACTCTGTGGATGTAGCCAGCTCCCTCAGGAAGCAGATTCAAAGTTGCCGCCGGGACCCCTCGTAGTGCCGGCGGTATAGCGTGAAACAGCTGTAGCTCAACCCTGGCGCGTTTCGAGCAAATGCTCATAGTCATAGGGTTTTCAGCTATGAAGGACTAAGAACTGCGTTATAGATTGCTCCTTATTTGTGGCAGCAAACCTTTTACCTTTTTAGTCATAGGTCCACAAATCCCAAAGATTCACTGTGAAGCTATGGTAGCGGTGAACCTAAACCTCATGCTCATACATAAATGTCAGTCATACGATGGCTGGTGACTGAGCAGTTTTCTGCTACTGCGTCTCTCCTTCTAATCACATCTTATAATTTAGTATACAGTCTGAGTGATCAGACTGAGGAGATGTCTAGGAATGGTGATTAAAATCTCAGCATCATCTAAAGGTACATAGTGGCATTGATCATCCTTCAGGAATATCACAGGGAATTAAGGCGTTTGTGAATGGATAAATAGGAGAAAGTTTTAGTCGATTTTTTTGAGTTGCATTGTCATCAGTGATTAGTCTATAGAAAGTACGAGGGGTGTTCAAATCAAACCGGGACTTCTGAATTTATACAATAAAATAACAAATTTCAGAGTGGAAAATGCATTTATTTTTCAACATAATAATAAATAATGATGGTGAAGCGCTAATAAATATAATAAACAAATACATTAATTAAATACATTACACAGAGTGCTAAATAATTATAATCACTGTGATAAAGTGCAAAGCGAAAAAAAAGCGTCTTAAATAAAGACCTATACAAAGTGCAAATACACACATGTGCAAAAAACGTCCATGAAAATGGTAGATGTAAGTGCTTCAGTTGTCACTCCAAAAAAACTTCTTGTGCTTCTGGAACACTCAGGTGGATCACTATCTGTAAATAGCCAAAATGCCCCCTCACCTCCTTACCGAGACCCCTCAGGGCCACAACGCTTTATACAGCAACACTTTTCCACACCATGCAGCTTTAACTTCCCTAGCGGTATGATTATTTCAGATTTTTGGTGCTGAAAGTGGTACCATTTTTTTGCATGGAAATATATATATTTTTTTATTGTAGGCCTGTAATTTAGGAATAACTCACTGAAATCTGTCCAAACAAGAGTCTAGTAAACTTTCCAGATATGATAAAACTTGAAACACAAAATCATAAATTATAATTTAATAAATAATCATAAAAAATAATAATACAATAATAACAAATTTAATTAAATAATATAATCAAACCAAAAACACTGAAATTTGAAATATAGTGCCTGTTTTCAGTTTTCAGTGTCTGATGACGAATTTCCCCCACGAATCATTATCACTCAATTCTGCAAGTAGTTCTAATTTACTATCGCTGTTCTCTAGCCGGTCTAAAACCGCTTTTGACATAAAGGGACGCTTTTTGGATGCCGTGGACTTTTCTAAGTTTCCATGCAGAAAGAACAGTCAAAATGTAGGCAGGGGACAGGACAAAGCAGTAGGGACAAAATGTATGTGAAATGTTTCGAAACAGCAATGTTTTACTATGTAATAATCATTTTTTAAAAAATAATTTTTTTAAAAAAATTTCAAATTTGCCGCCGATTCCGGCGCCCGTACGTCCCAACGTCACAGGGACCGGAATACGGAAGCCGGATGCCGGCATCGGCTGGAGGAGATGGCTGGGGACGCTGCAGGGGACGCATCACGGGAGCGAAGGACAAGGTAAGCGCTGCAGGGACTCCCTACGCAACGCTGCATGGTAAGCCCAAGTGTAGCTCGGGGTTACTGCTTTTGGTACTGAAACTTTACCCCGAGCTACACTCGGGAATACCCCCAGGGAGGTTAAATGAACCTGGCTCCAATGGCTCCTCGTTATAAGTTCTCCCTAATGGTGGTCACCGCAGCAAGAACTCACAGATATGTACCATTAAATCAAGGCCATAAGGGAGTAAACAGAAGAGACCTCCATAGTGAAACTCTTATTTATTCACTATAAAGCAAAAACGCCAAGAAAACACTCACAATTTCTGAAATTCAAATAAGCAGTTTCCCATATGCTATGGGTGCATTGCAGTCAATAGAAGCACCAAGATGGCGCCGACCGGATGTGCACCACCGCGCTCAAAATTTTTCAACATACTCCCCTGCTACACTTATACACTTATTCCAGCATTTAACTAATGCTTGGAAAGCTTCGGTATAGACAGATTTGTCAATACGCCTGAACCATGCTAGGACAGCCTGCTTCACTTAGTCATCATTGTGTTCACCGTTCCTACAGAAAGATTTGTCTCTTGTGCAATTTCATGACAGGTTATGCGTCAATTGTCCAGGATCAGGCGTTCCACATGCTGAATGTTCACAGGAATTACTGCTGTGGTCGGGGAACCACCACTGCTGGTATCGTCACTGACGGGGGGGTACAACCATCTTTGAAACATTTACAACATTAAAATGTCTTACTTCAACTGAGCGTCTCATCACCGTACTATGCTCAAAGTCTTCTGTAGATATCCACTGGTTTTACACCTTAGTTCACAAGAAACTTCACCACCACACGCTGTTCCATGTGCGCACTAAAGCTGTTGTCTGCCTGTCCTGATTAACTGTCTTTGGACTGACCCAAGACATCTGCACCACCATGCTAGCATCCCCTTTTCTACCTCTAAAATTAAAAGTCCTGGTTCGACTTGAACGCTCCTTGTATAAAGACTATACACAGCTTGTTTTTCCAGATTGGTTACACATGAATATTTGAAAGTACAACTGAACTTTAACCTCCCTGGCGGTATTCCCGAGTGTAGCTCGGGGTAAAATGTCAGTGCCAAAAGCGGTAACCCCGAGCTACACTCGGGCTTATCATGCGGCGCTGCATAGAGAGTCCCTGCAGCACTTACCTTGTCCTTCGCTCCCGCGATGTGTCCCTTGCAGCGTCCCCGGCCATCTCCTCCGGCTGATGCCGGCATCCGGCTCCTGTGTTCCGGTCCCTGTGACGTCGGGACGTACGGGCGCTGCCGGCGGCGGGAAATTTGAAAATTTAAAAAAAATGTCATTTTTTTCAAAACGATTTTACATAGTAAAACATTCCTGTTTCAAACCATTTCACATACATTTTGTCCCGAGTGCTTTGTCCTGTGCCCTGCCTGCATTTTTACTGTTCTTTCTGCCTGGAAACTTAGAAATGTCCATGGCGTCCAAAAAGTGTCTCTTTAGGTCGAAAGCGGGTTTAGATCAGCTAGAGAACAGCGATAGTAAATCAGAACCACTTGCAGAATTGAGTGATAATGATTCGTGGAGAAATTCCTCATCAGACACTGAAAACGATTTTGCAACTTTGCTCAGCGATGTGCGAACTTGGCGCTATATTTCAAATTTCAGTGTTTTTGATTTGATTATATTATTGAATTAAATGTATTATTATTATATTATTATTTTTTATGATTATTTATTAAATTAGAATTTATGATTTTGTGTTTCAAATTTTATCATACCCGGGATGTTTACTAGACTCTTGTTCGGACAGATTTCAGTGAGTTATTCCTAAAAATTACAGCCTACAATAAAAAAACTACATATTTCCATGCAAAATAATGGTACCGCTTTCAGGACCAAAAATCTGAAATAATCATACCGCTAGGGAGGTTAAATTTCATTCTTTGTCAAAATTGCAAGGTAATAGAAAGCATAAAATGGTGGTATTGATTGACCACAAGGAATTGGGATTGAAGTTGGCCAAATCAAACTTGGTGGAAAAACCCAATTGTTTTTTACAAAATTGTCATATTCTCTTTTCATTCAGTCTTTCAACAGTGTGTATTGAAGCTGGACATTTTTTACCTAATTTCAACTTCGCCATTGACTTCTTGTTGATCGAACTCATGGATGATTGTTTTAGTGTCAGTTGATTACTTATGATCACATTTTGTATTCTTAGTGGATGGAAAGTGGTTAAAATTGACTACAAATGTCTCCATGTATGGCCAGCTATCGTCTTCACAGAGGTCTTTTACAATTTATGTGCACCACTGATAGTACATTAGCCAGAGCCATCAATATTCACTGAGGGATTAGATGCTGAGAAAACATTCTGGTATTTTGCCTTGCTGGGTGATCACAGCGGGAAAAAAATGCTGATAACGTATTCTATCTTGAAAAGGCTTTCATAAATACATAACAAAAAAGCCACTTTTCAGCAAATTTATAGTGAATTTGCAATAAGTCATCTTTATATTCCATTTGTTATGGCCTGAAGGATAATATGTATGGAGGTCAGTCATTTTTGGAACATACTGTACTAATGACAAGGACATCCTTTTAGATAAAGTACCAAAAAGATGCATTTTTGTTGGTGCAGACATGGGGTGCTGCATAAAACATAGGTATTGTCCAATTACAAACTCAATAAAGAATATAATGTTTTTAAATTGTGTCATGGATGGACAGTATTTTTAAACATTATTTCTTTTGATGCATGTAAAACGTTTTACTATTATACTTACAGTTTTGAGTTTTCCTGCTCTATATGCTGCCTTTGGCTGTGTCTTCTTTATGTCTTTTTTTACATTAAAAGAAAATAAATGTGCTCTATTTTGAAGTGCTTAAAACCCAACTCCAGATACAATGTATTTAAAGCCTAACTCCACCCCCCCCCCCCCCACCAGAGGACTCCCTCCCATCCTTTAAACATTAGAAAATTACCCTGGAACTTGGTTTTAAGCTTTGGATAGAGTAGAGATGGATAAGACCCTCTGCTAGGTTTGTACTGATGTCTTTGCTCCTACCAGAGAGATAAAAAAATGACTTCCTTTTCTGTAAAAAATGTATAATCTGAACAAGATGTTAGAGGAATCTTCCCAATGGGGAGACAAACAAGTCATTCTCCCAATCAAAGCCTTCATACTCTACTCTACTCTACTCTACTAAAAAAAAAAAGATGGGCAATCATCAAGAAGATTTAACATCTGAAATATATGTCAAATAGACAGGAATTGATGATAAAGCTCCCAAAAAGGGATCACAAACAGAATTGAAAATTTAAGAAAGACTAACCCTTCAACATTCAAAAAGTTCTGCCTAGATATCGAAAGACCATCTCCCAGCAAACCAACATCCACTACATTTCTACCACCTCTATTCACCAGTTTGGGAAAGAGAAGCTCTCCAAAGTGCCATTTTTCTCACTCGATTCGACAGTCACCTGACCCTTTGCAGTGTGAATACTGGCGATCCACAACTGCTGTCCAGTTTTGTTGCAACCCCTTGTCATAATGCCATTAGGTGTTCAGGACCCTACAAGGTCCCTACTGATAGAGCCAATGGGAAGTGCCTGCTTCATCAGGCAGTGGCATGGGCTCCCAAGAAAATAACCTTCCACTGTTCAGTGAAGAAAGACTCAGCTCCAGGTGTGTCACATGACCATGAATTTAGGTAAATATTTGTGACATTTTGTGTAGTCGGAATTATCTGGAGGGTAATGTTTAGCGTGTGTGTGTGCATGCAGGGGGGAAGAAATGATCGTTGGGATTTTTTTTACAAGGGTACCATACTCAGAGACAAGTCACATTTAGCAAAGTTCCTCTTGCATTTCCAAGACATTCAAAGATAAATGATTTGTGTTTGATATTAGTTTTATTTGCTTCTGACCAGGGGCGGACTGACAACTCATGGGGCCCCTGGGCAATAGGGGATCATGGGGCCCCTGTGTCCTTGCCCAAACTCAAAAAAGTCTATGAAAAAGGTACCAGGAGCATCTCATGGGGCCCCCTACTGACCCTGGGCCCTCGGGCAGTGCCCCAGTTTCCAAATGGTCAGTCCGCCCCTGCTTCTGACTTGCTTTGACTTTGTTTGCATTCATACTGGTTGCAACAGAATAGGAAATGCTACAAAGCAAACACAGCAATAGATACCAACTCTATCTATGGACCCAGTGGTAATACATCCACCCAGTGTTGGTCTGTTTCTGATATTCAGGGCTCAGCTGTATGCTGCAGTTCCTTGTTGCCATGTCTGGGTTTTATCCTCAACTAGGGGTCTGGTGGATCTGCAATGTTGGTAGGAGGCAAAGAAGAGGGATATATGCTGATTGCATGTCAGAGAAGGAAACTGAGAAGCTCAACTTACAGAAATGCATTAATACAGCCATTCCTAACCAGGGTTCCTCCACAAGTTGCTAGGGGGTCCTTGAGCAGTGGTGGATTGACCTCTCACTTGATGGTGCCTGTATAGATTTGGGGTCAATACCTCTTGGAAGAGCAAGCTGTAGGACACACAAACTGTTAGGATAGCATTTTGTAAGTGGGGCATTCTTCCCAACAACCACCAATTTAGGATGCATTTTCCCCATTAACCCCCAATGAACTGAATTTAGCCAGGGTTCCTTGAGACCTAAAAACTATTTCAAGGATTCCTCTGGGGATAAACATTTGAGAAGAGCTGCCTTGATGGTTCACGTTTACTTGAATTTAGGTGCAATTATATATATGTTTGTATAAATTTGCTGTTGCCATACCAATCTCTCATTAACTGTGCCTCATTTTTTAAAAATGTAAGGACTCACAACTGGCTATGGTAAATGTATGTTCATTTTAATGCCCAATCATGAGCAAAAAAAAAAAAAACACAGGACTTTATCTGGCACATGATTGGATGACTGAAGTAAACTCAGATTCACCTTTTCTATCAAGCGGTATTAAAGCATTTTATAGAATCCTGTTTACAAATTCCTAGATGTGGTGGCTGCATTCGTTTTTTTTAAGGCTTTTCTTCTTTAATTTAATTTGTTGATCCTGCCAGTAAGTCTGTTATTTTTTTTTATCATTTTTTTCCAGACCAAGCTGCCCAGAAAAAGTGAGTTAGGGGGTTGAGACAATACATTGACCCCTGACACGGGGTGTTTACAATGATCACCTTTTATTTATTTATTTATTTATTTATGTAAAACCTTTATCCCAAAAGAAAAAAAAAACTCTTGCTGAAATGGATTAACCTCCCTAACGGTATTCCCGAGTGTAGCATAGGGAGTCCCTGCAGAGCTTACCTTGTCCTTCGCTCCCGCAATGTGTCCCCTGCAGCGTCCCCGGCCATCTCTTCCGGCCGATGCCGGCATCTGGCTTCCGTGTTCCAGTCCCTGTGACGTCGGGATGTACGGGTGCCGCCGGTGGCGGGAAATTTGAAAATTTAAAAAAAATGTCATTTTTTTCAAAATGATTTTACATAGTAAAACATTGCTGTATCAAACCATTTCACATACATTTTGTCCCGAGTGCTTTGTCCTGTCCCCTGTCTGCATTTTGACTGTTCTTTCTGCCTGGAAACTTAGAAAAGTCCATGGCGTCCAAAAAGTGTCCCTTTAGGTCAAAAGCGGTTTTAGACCAGCTAGAGAACAGCGATAGTAAATCAGAACCACTTGCAGAATTGAGTGATAATGATTCGTGGGGAAATTCGTCATCAGACACTGAAAACAATTCTGCGACTTTGCTCAGCGATGTGCGAACTTGGCGCTCTATTTCAAATTTCAGTGTTTTTGGTTTGATTATATTATTGAATTAAATGTATTATTATTATATTATTATTTTTTATGATTATTTATTAAATTATACTTTATGATTTTGTGTTTCAAATTTTATCATATCCGGGATGTTTAATAGACTCTTGTTTGGACAGATTTCAGTGAGTTATTCCTAAATATTACAGCCTACAGTAAAAAAACTACATATTTCCATGCAAAATAATGGTACCGCTTTCAGCACCAAAAATCTGAAATAATCATACCGCCAGGGAGGTTAAAATTGTTAACTGGAGTTTGGTTTTAATTTGTTAATTGTTAATTTGACATCCATCTAAATCTAACATTATAATCTCCCCAAACTGACAATGCAGCCATCCTAGGTTGGCTCCATTGCTTCTTCATCTAGAGTGGAGACACCCTAACACAGGAAATGTGCTACTGGCCAGATCACCAGGTGAAAATAAGGGAAACAAAAAGAAAAGAAAACGAACGCAGCCATCACATCTAAGGTTTCCTAAACTGCTATTGCTATATGTTAATATCTTAAGCTATTATAAACTATAAGCAATACTGTATTACATTTTTGTTTTTGAGTTTAATGTCGCTGTAAGCTAAATGAACCTTCACACCCCAGTTTATCTTCATTTTACAATTTTTACACTCCATGGAATTATCGGTACATTTACATACATAGCCATGAATGCAATTGTTTCCTTTTGATAGCTGGAAGTCAGAGAGTCCCTGTGCTGGGATGGCAGACTATTCCTCATTTCTCTTTTCTTTTTTTTTTATCCCTGTACTTAGCACAGAATGCAGCCTCAGTCAAAGTCACTCGCAACACAGCGCACAGTTGAAACAGGACAGATCGCGGTCTCTATTGTTTTATTATATCATTGCTCTGGGGTCACAAAATCCCAGGACTGGATGTGTGAATTAGGCCACAGCTTTGTATTAAAAATGATTTATGCCTCTTCCTGTCTACCCATAAGGATCTGACCTTGCTACATTTGGGAATGAAAACTCTGTAAAATCTGTAGCACATTGTTTATTAAAAAAAAAAAGCATATCTCTGGAGCACAGAGGAATGAACTTTAAAGGGAGTCTGTTTTTCATGTGTTACATAGTTAGGGTGAAAAAAGACACAAGTTCATCTAGTTCAACCAATAGAGAAAAAAAAAAGAAAAACGACATATACAGAACCCTATACCAACAGTTGATCCAGAGGAAGGCAAAAAAAAGGTCAGGTAGATAGAGTACAAGCGTAGTCATGGGCAAGCCAAGTCAGGATCAGAAGTCAGGCACATTTACAGATAACTTCTTCTCCAACTTACGTACAAGCCATTGCACCTCTGTCATGCCTTGTAGGTAAGCTGGAGAAGAAATGAAAGACATATAGAGGACTAAAGACCAGGTGCCATTTTTCTTTTCGTTTGGATGACTGGGAAGCTGACATGAGGCTGAGTGAGGAGTGGAATCCCCTGCTGATGAAATATGGTATATGGGTGCAGGGGCGGACTGACAACTCATGGGGCCCCCGGGCAATAGGGGATCATGGGGCCCCTGTGTCCTAGCCCAAACTCAAAAAAGCCTATGAAAAAGGTGCCAGGGGCATCTCATGGGGCCCCCTACTGACCCTGGGCCCTCGATCAGTGCCCAAGTTTCCAAATGGTCAGTCCGCCCCTGTATGGGTGGAAGAGGTAGAGCACTTTTATTCTTGTTGCTTGACAAACCTGTATTAAGTCTACTGGCTCCTTCTTGCAGCATTGCTGCTCTGATATCAAGCTTAGGCTTTTTTTTTACATCGTTACATCCTTGGTAAGGTTGAATAAAGTAAAAATAAAATGGTAGAAAGCGAGCGCTATCCAGTCAGCAGCTGTGCACTCAAGGTAACCAATAAAAACCCTAGATCAAAAAATATATATAGATAGTGCAGCGCTAGAGCAGTAATTCAATAGGAGTAATTCACTAAAAAACTCAAATATAAATTATTAGCAAGCTAAGTACCAGGCAACAACAAAAAAGGCAAAATAAACCATGGAGAGTAATGCTCACAACTAATAAAATTAAGCAAAAAAAATCATAGAAAATCAATAAATAAATGAAATGTAGTTTGTATCAGTGCTTAAAATATACATATGTAATAAAGTGGGGCAATAAATTGGTGTCAGTGCCTAGGTAGTGCCCTTATAGTCCCAAAATGCTTCAGTAGGTGCTTGTGCTTGTGATAACAGAAGAAATGCGCACTCACCGGACGCACAATAATATTGTGCATTATAGATAATATCCTGGTGTTATAAAGGTAATCATCTGGGTCAGTAGATGGAAAAGGTAACAAGATGATTTGGACTTGGTATCTTCCTCTGATGATGTACGTGTGCACGTAACGCGCAAGGAGGAGCCTACTCACTCCGTGACGTCACGCCGTGAGTTTTTTTGTGAATTACTCCTTTTGAATTACTGCTCTAGCACTGCACTATCTATATATACGGTTGAATAAAGACACCGGTCCATTCAGTTCAACCTGTGTCAGTGTGTGAATGTTCATGTCAAAAATCATTGCCCAAATCCCTGTATATTGTGCTTGTTAAGATACCTGTCCAAGAGTTTTTTAAAACTATCAATACTTCTCATTGACAATTGACTAGTGCTCGACTGGACACTGGTAGAAGTCACAAGACTGGAAAATACTGTTGATGAGAAATGGTATTTAGCAGTTTAGATTTACTAAAATAATTGCATTTCCGTGTTGTATGTACTGTGGGAGACCAGATATAGTGAATGCAGGGTCTGGGGAGACCAGATATAATGAATGAAGGGTCCGGGGAGACCAGATATAGTGAATGCAGGGTCCGGGGAGACCAGATGTAGTGAATGCAGGGTCCGGGGAGACCAGATATAGTGAATGCAGGGTCCGGGGAGACCAGATATAATGAATGCAGGGTCCAGGGAGACCGGATATAGTGAATGTAGGGTCTGGGGAGACCAGATATAGTGAATGTAGGGTCTGTGGAAACCAGGTATAGTGAATGCAGGGTCTGGGGAGACCAGATATAGTGAATGCAGGGTCCTGGGAGACCATATATAGTGAATGCAGGGTCCGGGGAAACCAGATATAGTGAATGCAGGGTCCTGGGAGACCATATATAGTGAATGCAGGGTCCGGGGAGACCGGATATAGTGAATGCAGGATCCGGGGAGACCGAATATAGTGAATGCAGGGTCCTGGGAGACCGGATATAGTGAATGCAGGGTCCTGGGAGACCGGATATAGTGAATGCAGGGTCCTGGGAGACCGGATATAGTGAATGCAGGGTCCGGGGAGACCAGATATAGTGAATGCAGGGTCCGGGGAGACCGGATATAGTGAATGCAGGATCCGGGGAGGCCGGATATAGTGAATGCAGGGTCCGGGGAGACCAGATATAGTGAATGCAGGGTCCGGGGAGACCAGATATAGTGAATGCAGGGTCCTGGGAGACCAGATATAGTGAATGCAGGGTCCGGGGAGACCAGATATAGTGAATGCAGGGTCCTGGGAGACCAGATATAGTGAATGCAGAGTCCGGGGAGACCAGATATAGTGAATGCAGGGTCCGGGGAGACCGGATATAGTGAATTCAGGGTCCGCGGGGGGCCCGATATAGTGAACGCAGGGTCCGGGGAGACCAGATATAGTGGATGCAGGGTCCGGGGAGACCAGATATAGTGAATGCAGGGTCTGGGGAGACCAGATATAGTGAATGCAGGGTCCGGGCAGACCAGATATAGTGAATGCAGGGTCTGGGGAGACCAGATATTGTGAATGCAGGGTCCGGGGAGACCAAATATAGTGAATGCAGGGTCCGGGAGACCAAATATAGTGAATGCAGGGTCCGGGGAGAGCGGATATAGTGAATGCAGGGTCCTGGGTTTAGTAACACTTCAAGCCTCTTTCAGTCTACAGTACACTTTGTACAGAACAGCTTAGAGAAGGAAAGGGAGAAGCAGCACAATGAACCATTAGGGTGTGCTGCAGTGCAAGAGTATGCTGATAGGAGGAGGGATCAGAGTGACCAAGAAATTAGCTAATTAGAGTGTTTTGCTTTTCAGGGGAGATGGGTCAGAGCACTGTAAGCAAAAGTAAAATTGCAGCAAAAAAAGAGATTAGGGCTGTGCTGTGTGGCAGAGCTTTGTAGATCTTAGGACTTGATATACAGAGATGTAAATCCTTTTACAGATAAAACCGGTCACTTATATATAACTTATCATTGCATTTAGCTGGAGTTTAGCTTTAAGGGAGCTTTGCAACCTTCTTTCTTTTTCGGCAGGAAAAGCCACATTCCAAAAGTGAACACACTGGGGGTGGGATGAGGTAGGTGAGAGTGCGCTAGAAACCAGGGAGCTGGCTTCTATTTGTATATCAGAGCATTTCCTTGTATATTCGTACACTATAAGTGGCAGTTTTATATGCATATAAATATATAGTATAGTAATATAAATAAAAAAAAATAAACATTTATATACAATTTAAAACATTACAATAATAACTCAACATACACACTCGGCAAATAAAAACACGACATAGTTTCAATTTAATTCAAGTAAATCCTAAATGATATAAACACCTTTTCAACATCTCACTTGTTCTTTAAACTTTTAAATTGTCAAAACATTGTTCAGGGTGGAAAAATGATTCATTGACTGTCATGTACCGTTAAAAGAAGACATACGAGTTTTAAGAAAAAGAGTGGGCTTAAAAATTAAACATTTCTGCAACCTTCCTGACTATTACATGATTCATCAAAGTTTCTTACAAAACTTTGAGGGTTAGCACATACTTCTTCGGTAATGATAATGATATGTTGTGCTGAAAATTCCTATTTCAAAAGAATAGATGGTAATACTGTACTTGGGAATGATCTGAACTCCTCGTTAAAGCAATGCTTGATTTCACTTTCATTTGTTTTTCATTGTCATTGGAATAAAACTTAGGGATTTTGCTGATCAATAGACTCTGAGTAATTCCTTGTTGGTAAATAAAGGTTAATCCTTCTCTGAAGACTTCTGAAAGACAATGCAGATCAGGTCCCGAAGGACGAGTCAAGAAGTGTTTCACCTCTTGCTGCCTTTCATGAGCTCAGATTTAAGGGGTGTTTATAGGCTCTTTACCCACAATTTGGGCTATAGCATTACACTGAGATGAGGGAGAGTGCCTTTGGATGCAAGGGTGTTGGTGTTTCAAATGTAGGACCTTGATATCCAGCCAATGGGTTGGTCTAATTTTTGCCTCCTGGAAGGCAATGCACATCATGTCCTGAAGGACGAGTCAAGAAGTGTTTCACCTCTTGCTGCCTTTCATGAGCTCAGATTTAAGAGGTGTTTATAGGCTCTTTACCCACAATTTGGGCTATAGCATTACACTCAGATGAGGGAGAATGGTCTTGGATGCAAGGGTGTTGGTGTTTCAAATGTAGGACCTTGATATCCAGCCAATGGGTTGGTCTAATTTTTGGAGATGTAGTAGGCAAACCAAGCCTGTCTCCTGGAAGAAAATGCACATCATGTCTTAAAGGGCAAGTCAAGAAATGTTTCACCTCTGCTGCCTTTCTTGAGCTTAGATGTTAGAGGTTTATAGGCTCTTTACCCACAATTTCGGCTATAGAATTACACTGAGATGAGGGAGACTGTCCTTGGATGCAAGGGTGTCAGTGTTTCAAATTTAGGACCTTGATATCAAGCCAATTCGTTGGTCTAATGTTTGGAGATGTAGCAGGCAAACCAAGCCTATCTTCTGGAAAATAATGCACATCATGTCCTGAAGGGTGAGTCAAGAAGTGTTTCACCTATGTTGCCTATCATGAGCTTAGATTTTAGGGGGGCTTATAGTCTCCTACCCCAAATTTGGGGTATAGAGGTGTACTGAGATGAGGGAGAATGGGCTTGGATGCAAGGGTGGAGGTGTTCCAAATTTAGAACCTTGATATCAAGCCAACGGGTTGGTCTATTTTTATAGATGTATCAGGCAAACCAAGCCTGTCTTCTGGAAGACAATGCACATCATGTTCTGAAGGGCAAGTCAAGAAGTGTTTCACCTCTGCTGCCTTTCATGAGGTCAGATTTTAGGTGGGAGTTTATAGTCTCTTACCCACAATTTTGGCTATAGAATTACACTGAGATGAGGGAGAGTGTCCTTGGATGCAAGGGTGTCAGTGTTTCAAATTATGACCTTAACATCAAGCCAATGCGTTGGTCTAATTTTTGAAGTTGTAGCAGGCAAACCAAGCCTGTTTTCTGGAAAACAATGCATATCACGTCCTGAAGGGTGAGTCAAGAAGTGTTTCACCTATGTTTCCTTTCATGAGCTCAGATTTTAGGGGGCTTATAGTCTCTTATCTAAAATTTGAGGTATAGAGTTGTACTGAGATGCGGAAGATTGGCTTTGGATGCAAGGGTGAAAGTGTTCCAAACTGGGTTGGTCTATTTTTATAGATGTAGCAGGCAAACCAAGCCTGTCTTCTGGAAGACAATGCACATCATGTCCTGAAGGACAAATCAAGAAGTGTTTCACCTCTGCTGCCTTTCATGAGGTCAGATTTTAGGGGGGGTTATAGGCTCTTTACCCATAATTTTGGGTATAGAATTGCACTGAGATGAGGGAGAATGGCTTTGGATGCAAGGGTGGAAGTTTTCCAAATTTAAGACCCTGATATCAAACCAATGGGTGGGTCTAATTTTTAAAGCTGTAGCAGGCAAACCAAGCCTATCTTCTGAAAAACAATGCACATCATGTCCTGAAGGGTGAGTCAAGAAGTGTTTCACCTCTTCTTTTGGGCAACACACTTCACGCGATGCGGTTTGCCACGATTGCAGCACAATTTATCGCACTGCATTTTTAGGTGCCATTAAAATAATTAGCATCTGATGCAATCATGTTGTGCAATTTGTCATGTTAGCAGAGCATTTTGAAATTGCGGCGAATTGGCCCGTGGTTCAAAAGGCCCATGTGTGAACCAAGCCTTAGGACCCCTTTGTGTTAGAGGGCAGCCATATTCATTGTGCTATACTGTTTGTCCTTACCTGCACAATGAGGAACTAAACCAATCTCAGATCCAGCGATTCCCAATTACATCATCTAGTCGTTTATCTTTGAGCCCTTGTTCATATTTATGCAGGCAGTGCTCGGGAACAGCAGCCCATTCATTTGTTTCTTCTTCACAAAAAGGTGCACACACCTTTTTGAAAATGCGGCTGCAGGGATACTGCATGGTTTTCTTGACCATGCGGTTCCTGCACCCACAATCGCACTGCGGACTGAGATGTATTGGGGCAGTCCTGCACATCTTGTAAGAGCAACGTGATTCGGTGACCTGTGGTTGCGATTCCCGCACCTTCAACCAGCATGCACAGTGTGAAACAAGCCTGAGACAGGTTCCCTTTAAAACTCTATTAAGCATTCAGTTTAAAGCAGCTAAATATATTTTCTTTAGAAAGCAGCCTCAGTCTGGGTAGAAAAGCCTCTCCCCTCCCAGTAAGCTGCAGAATAGCACTCTTGCTCTCTGTGTGGAAGCAGTTGTCTCTCTCCAGAGGTCCAGACCTATAGTTTTGCAAGGTGGAAAGTATAATCTCCCTTCTATTTGGAGAGGTCTTACTCTGATTTAGAAGGGAGAATAAGACTTATAAATGGGGTATGTAGCGCTAGAGAACAGATGACAAGCACAGGGACTGTTACAATATGAAGTAATCACATAGAAGTTCATATAATGACTCATGTATAACAGTCAGAAGCAAAACAGAGATGATCCAATGCTGCTCCAGATCACATTCGGTGAGATATAGGAAGATAGTGAGGTTGTGCGCTTACCACAAGTACACACAATATGAGCATTGTATGCAATTCAACAGCAACCGGGCATCATGGTCTGGTCAATAGCCTGGGCACCCTCTGGTCATATCCGAACATCCAGGACACAGGTACCCCGCTAACCAAGCTCCCTCTGGCTTTCCAATCCAAAACGCCACCTCGTTTTCAAGCTCGAAGCTCGAAACATGTTAGGGGATCCACCCTACTGACGCCTTTGCTATTGAGGATCCACTAGCCACCAGGGAACTGCCTCACCAGACCTGGTGAGCTTATGTAAGGTGGCGTTTTGGATTGGAAAGCCAGAGGGAGCTTGGTTAGCGGTGTACCTGTGTCCTGGATGTTCGGATATGACCAGAGGGTGCCCAGGCTATTGACCAGACCATGATGCCCGGTTGCTGTTGAATTGCATACAATGCTCATATTGTGTGTACTTGTGGTAAGCGCACAACCTCACTATCTTCCTATATCTCACCGAATGTGATCTGGAGCAGCATTGGATCATCTCTGTTTTGCTTCTGACTGTTATACATGAGTCATTATATGAACTTCTATGTGATTACTTCATATTGTAACAGTCCCTGTGCTTGTCATCTGTTCTCTAGCGCTACATACCCCATTTATAAGTCTTATTCCAAGGTTTTGAGGTTTACCCTGTATGTTAGCTGCTCACCTGATCTGTTTGCGCTCACTTACCCACCTTTATAGAAGGGAGAATGCCTGACCTCTGCAGAGAAACTGCTGCTTCCACACAGAGAGAGTAGAGGTCCTTCTCTGCAGCATTCTGGCAGGGGACAGGCTTTTCTACCCAGGCAGTGGTTACTTTCTAAAGAAAACAAATTGTATGATTTTGCACACCTTTTGATTTGATGCACCTGATGTGTATTTTGTCGATTTAAAGTGAAATTCCAATAGGGCTTTAAGCCCCTCATTGCCACTAACATATGGCTTTTAACCACCTCCCGTCCGGCCATTGTATATAAACGGCCGGACGGTGGCAGTGCAGGGGCGGGTGGCCATTCATAAACGGCCTCCCTGCACCCTGCTTGTGCACGCTCCACGGGAGCTCGCAGCACCGCAATCCGGTGCCTGCTGTGTCCTCCGGACACAGTGGAACACCAATCGTCGGACAGGACCTCTGTGCGAGGTCCCAATCATGTGATCACTGATTGGCCAATCAGTGATCACATGCAGAGTAATAAGCAAGATGTCACTTGTGATATCATTGTTTACTACATGAGAAATCTGTGAATGATCACAGAGGTCATATGGTACAGGGCTATTCACAACAGCCTTGTACCATGTGACAAGCTGCGACCAATCACAGCTCACTCAATAGTTCTCAATGGCTGCAAGAATGCAGATAGAGAGAAGGAGGAATGATTGCTTTTACAGACTTTATGGGTGTAAACGCAATCAGTGTAAAAAAAAAAAATATTCATCACCCCTTCATCACTAAAAAGATAGCGGAATAAATTTTGGCCACGATTTATGATGAAATACTATTTATTTGCAAAATTTTATAAGAAAAACACTTTTTTTCAAAATTTTGGGACTTTTTCATTTACATAGCAAAAAAAAAAAAATCCCAGTGGTGAATAAATACCACCAAAATAAAGCTTTATCTGTTTCAAAAAAATGCTAAGAAATTCATATGGGTACAGTGTTGCATGACTGCGCAATTACTATTCAAAGTGTGATAGCACTGAAAGCTGAAAATTGGCCTGGACAGGAAGGGGGTAAAAGTGTCCGGACTGGAAGTGGTTAACATGTGTGCAAAAAAATGAAGAAATGGCTCAGGCAGCTTTGGGAAATAGGTTTTAAAGCATTGAGGCTCTTTTCATTTTTATTAAGTTTAACTTTACCTATAATTTCATTTTTCTGTGTTTTCGTATCGGTAACATGATTTGGCTTAATGTGAGTTAGCAGGTACAGTATTTCTGACATAACATTTTGAATTTTGATCAATTTATAATATCTATGCAGTGAATCTCTGAATCTCAGAATCACATTTGCTACTAATTTGTACCTTTTTAAAAAGCTATAATTTAAATCAAATTTTGACTGAGTCATAATGAGGGCTTAATGGCAAAGGAGATACAGACTTCATTTAAATCTGACCTTATCAAAGGCTTTCAGAGCAGCAAAATCAATTTCAGAAGAAGCATATTAAATCTAAAAAAAAACAAGATTGGGCCTTGCATATGAAAGACAGCAAGTATGTTCTCATCTGCAACCACTGAGAAGGAAGAATCTTATCATTCACTGTGGTCAACACAGAGAGCCATCACATCCAGTTCTAGACATCAAGCTGCAGTCTTTGCATAGCTATATGTAACCAACTATCAACAAGTTATTCAGGTGCACTGACAGTCCCCACCTGTAGCCACACACACTGACGCGTTTCACCCATTATCAGGGTCCTGTCCATGGCAGAAGTTCTGTAAGATTTGGCATTTCTGCCAGTACCCTGCATGGCCGCAGAAGCACGCATCAGCCTCAGTTTGGTGCCAGACGGCCTTTATAAGGAGGCTCATCACTTCCTCAAGTTGCTGGATGATCTCTAGCTCCCCATGCCCTGTTCCTGTTTCCTGTGATTGTGACCTGTGATTTTTACTGATACTGACTCCTGGACCTATCTACCTGTCTACTCTGCTTTACCCCTGATATGACCTCGGCTTGGCTTACGGATACTCTCTCTCTCCTCTGCGAATGACCTTGGCTATCCCATCTTAATACGTCTGCTCTGATTCCCACCCGGTACCTGACCTTGGCTTGAACCAACTACCCAGTAAACATCTAAATCCTGGAAGGGCTTGCATACCACGCACAGGCGCCTCCTGTCTGCAGACCTATCTCCATGCACCAGCTGTGCTTCTGAGTGGACCACCAACCAGCACTCCTACAGGCGACCTGTGCAACTTTGGGCATGACTCCCGCTGTCCCACTCTCAGGGGAGTCCGGAACTTAGCCGCAAGGGAAGCCCTCTCTCCATTGGCCTCCATCACCAGGTACGTGATACCCATATTGAGCTTAATCATACATGCTGAAGTACTCCTGCAGCCAGTACCTTACACCTCTGGTCAGAAGGGCTGATTAGGGATTCTACAGCCCTGGCCAAAAGTTTTGAGAATGACACAAATATTAACCACTTGCCCTCCAGAGGATTTACCCCCCTTCCTGACCACGCCATCTTTTTGCGACATGGCGCTGCTTTACTTTAACTGACAATTGCGTGGTCATGCAACGCTGCACCCAGATTAAATTTATGTACTTTTTTCCCCACAAATAGAGCTTTCTTTCGGTGGTATTTGATTGCGACTGTGTTTTTATTTTTTGTGCTATGAACAAAAAAAAAGACTGCCAATTTTGAGAAAAAAAACAATATTTTTGACTTTTTGCTATTAAACATGTCCAGTAAAAGAATTAAAAAAATCTAATTTCATCATAAATTTAGGCCAAAATGTATTCTGCTCCATGTCTTTTCTAAAACAAATCCCAATACATGTAAATTATTGGTTTACGTGAAAGTTATAGTGTCTACAAATGGCGGTATATATATACTGGAATTATTTTTTTTATATACTAGTAATGGCAGCGATCAGCGACTTATAGCAGGGCTGCGGCGGGCATTCTGACACTGGAGGGGAACTGACTAACTGCCACTGACATCCCCAGTGACACCAAAACAGTGATCAGTGCTAATAAAATGCACTGACACTGTAGTAATGACACTGGGCAAGAAAGGGTTAACATCTGGGGTGATCAAAGGGTTAACTGTGTGCTTTCTTTACTATGGGAGCTGTGTGTGTGATTCACTGTAAGCACGCTGCTTTGTATGGCTGTGCTATGCAGAGCCATACAAAGCAGTGTGCTGGAGCTGACAGGAGAGAGATCTGTATTGTTTACATACAAGTCTCTCCCTCGTCGGAGATACTTGGGGATCACCGGGTGCCAGTGAGTAATCCCTGGCCATGACCCGGTGATTGGCAGCCAAGGCCACGAATAGCGGCTCAGGTAGGGTAGTATATATATGCGATTTTGCTCACCCATGCCGACCTATAGCAGTATTTCTGCTATAGGGCAGCGCAGAACTCTGCTGTGTGCAGTTTGTAACTGTGTGCTGTGTGTGTTTTACTGTGTAAGCACATTGCTTTGTATGGCTCTGTTATGCAGCGCCATACAAAGCAGTGTGCTGGAGCTGACAGGGGAGAGATCTGTATTGTTTACATTCAGAACTCTCTCCCATCAGTGACACTCGGGGAATCGCCGTCCAGGACCCAGTGATTAGCAGCTGAAGCAGCCAATGGTGGTGCATGTGTGAATCCTACATATACATATCCTATGTATATATACGTGATTTTGCGCAGCCCTGCCATCTTGTAGCAGTATTTCTGCTATAGGGCAGTAAGCAAGCAGTTAATTTACCTGCAAGTAAACACATGCAGTTATCATTGCTTTGCACAAAAAGGGATTCACAGGCAAGAATATTGCTGCTACTAAGATTGCACCTACATCAACCATTTATCGGATCATCAAGAACTTCAAGGAAAGAGGTTCAATTGTTGTGAAGAAGACTTCAGGGTGCCCAAGAAAGTCCAGCAAGAGCCAAACCAGGACCATCCCCTAAAGTTGATTCAGCTGTGGGATCGGGGCACCACCAGTGCAGAGCTTGCTCAGGAATGGCAGCAGGAAGGTGTGAGGAGAAGACTTTTGGAGGACGGCCTGGTGTCAAGAAGGGCAGCAAAGAAGCCACTTCTCTCCAGGAAAAACATTAGGGATGGGCTGATATTCTGCAAAAGGTACAGGGATTAGACTTGGACTGCTGATGACTGGGTAGACAACCTTAAAGAGGTGGAGATCTGCCTGAACTACATGGGTGAAGTCAAAGATCACCGGCACAGTGTTGGCCAGTGTCACCTCATCACACCTGATTTAAACTTAGATGTCTGTGGGGCAGAAATCACGCTGAAGTAGGAATATAATGTAATTTCCCTCTTCATGCAATTCTGTGAACCCAAGTTGCATTGAAGTCACAACAACTGATGCACTGGAATTTGAATGAAAATTGCATTGCAATAATGAGAGGTGATATGGGGAAAACGGAACACAAACGCAGCAAAAATGCTTCAAAAACGCATAATACTTTATGATAAATTTAAAGCAGCTTGGGAAAAACGCGGCAAAATTACATAGTTACATAGTTACAGTTAGCCTGGCTGAAAAAAGACAAAAGTCAATCCAGTTCAACCATAAAACAAAAAAAAGTTATAATGCTACACCCACAGTTGATCCAGAGGAAGGCAAAAAACCCAGCAAAGCATGATCCAATTTGTTCCTGCAGGGATCCCCCGAGAGGCAATCAGATATTCCTTGGATCAACTTTACCTATAAATGTTATATCCAGTTATATTCTGTGTATTTAGGAAAGAATTCAGTACTTTTTTAAAGCAATCCACTGAGCTGGCCAGAACCAACTCTTGAGGTAGTCTATTGCACATTTTCACAGCTCTCACTGTGAAGAAACCTTTCCGTGTTTGGAGATTAAATTCCTTTTCCTCAAGACGTAAAGAGTGCTCCCTTGTCCTCTGTGATGACCTCAGGGTGAATAACTCAACACCGAGTTCACTATATGAACCACTGATGTGTTTATACATGAAGATCATATCCCCCCTTATGTATTATACATGAAGATCATATCCCCCCTTATGTATTATACATGGAGATCATATCCCCCCTTATGTATTATACATGGAGATCATATCCCCCTTATGTACTATACATGGAGATCATATCCCCCTTATGTATTATACATGGAGATCATACCCCCCCTTATGTATTATACATGGAGATCATATCCCCCCTTATGTATTATACATGGAGCTCATATCCCCCCTTATGTATTATACATGGAGCTCATATCCCCCCTTATGTATTATACATGGAGCTCATATCCCCCCTTATGTATTATACATGGAGATCATATCCCCCCTTATGTATTATACATGGAGATCATATCCCCCCTTATGTATTATACATGGAGATCATATCCCCCCTTATGTATTATACATGGAGATCATATCCCCCTTATGTATTATACATGGAGATCACATCCCCCCTTATGTATTATTATACATGGAGATCATATCCCCCCTTATGTATTATACATGGTGATCATATCCCCCCCTTATGCATTATACATGGAGATCATATCCCCCTTATGTATTATACATGGAGATCATATCCCCCCTTATGTATTATACATGGAGATCATATCCCCCCTTATGTATTATACATGGAGATCATATCCCCCCTTATGTATTATACACTGAGATCACATCCCCCTTATGTATTATACATGGAGATCATATCCCCCCTTGTGTATTATACATGGAGATCATATCCCCCTTATGTATTATACATGGAGATCATATCCCCCCTTATGTATTATACATGGAGATCATATCCCTCCTTATGTATTATACATGGAGATCATATCCCCCCTTATGTCTTATACATGGAGATCATATCTCCCCTTATGTATTATACATGGAGATCATATCCCCCCCTTATGTATTATACATGGAGATCATATCCCCCCTTATGTATTATACATGGAGATCATATCCCCCTTATGTATTATACATGGAGATCATATCCCCCTTTATGTATTATACATGGAGATCATATCCCCCCTTATGGATTATACATGGTGATCATATCCCCCCTTATGTATTATACATGGAGATCATATCCCCCCCTTCTGTATTATACATGGAGATCATATCCCCCTTATGTATTATACATGGAGATCATATCCCCCTTATGTATTATACATGGAGATCATATCCCCCCTTATGTATTATACATGGTGATCAGATCCCCCTTATGTATTATACATGGAGATCATATCCCCCCTTATGTATTATACATGGAGATCATATCCCCCCTTATGTATTATACATGGAGATCATATCCCCCTTATGTATTATACATGGAGATCATATCCCCCCTTATGTATTATACATGGAGATCATATCCCCCCTTATGTATAATACATGGAGATCATATCCCCCCTTATGTATTATACATGGAGATCATATCTCCCCTTATGTATTATACATGGAGATCATATCCCCCCTTATGTATTATACATGGTGATCATATCCCCCTTATGCATTATACATGGAGATCATATCCCCCCTTGTGTATTATACATGGAGATCATATCCCCCCTTGTGTATTATACATGGAGATCATATCCCCCCTTATGTATTATACATGGAGATCATATCCCCCCTTATGTATTATACATGGAGATCATATCCCCCTTATGTATTATACATGGAGATCATATCCCCCTTATGTATTATACATGGAGATCATATCCCCCCTTATGTATTATACATGGTGATCATATCCCCCCTTATGTATTATACATGAAGATCATATCCCCCTTAATCTCCTCTTCTCAAGACAGAATACATTCAGTTCCTCTAATCTTTCCTCATAGCTGAGCTCCTCCATGCCTCTTATCAGTTTGGTTGCACTTTCTCCAGTTCCCCAATGTTCTTTTTGTGAATTGGTGCCCAAAACTGAACTGCATATTCCAGATGAGGTCTTACTAATGATTTGTATCGGGGGAAATGATATCTCTCTCTCTGGAGTCTATACCTCTTTTAATACAAGAGAGATGCATGATGCATTTTTCATGCAGGGCAGTGTGAAAGTAGACTTTGAGATTACGGAAGCATTTGCAACACATTGGTTTAGGGCCGGTTCACAACATAGAAATGCAGTCCAGATACATTCTGGATGCGTTTCTGCATCCGTGTTTCTTGGCACCTTATGCATTTTTGATGTTCCGATGCGTTTTTGATGCATTCCAGTTCATTTTTTCCCCTCTCTTTTTTTCTTCAGTTTAAGAAGGGATATGTGCGTTCCAGTGCGTTTTTGGTGTGTTTCGGTGTGTTTTTGATGCTTTATATTGCGTTCCAGTACAGTTCTGTAAAATGCAGTCTGTTTTACTTTTTTTCTGCAACCGGGACACACTGGAACTGGAAGCACTGATGTGAACTATGACATTGACAATCATATAACCTACTTTCTGTGCATTTTGGATGCAGAAAAAAAGCAACTGAAACGCATGGAGTGTGAACTGACCATTAAAGATTTGAGTTTAACCAATTCAATACCGGGCAATTTTACACCTTCCTGCCCAGGCCATTTTTCAGGTTTCAGCGCTCTCACACTTTGAATGACAATTGCGCGGTCATACAACATTGTGCCCAAACTAAAATTTTATCATTTTCTTCACACAACTAGAGCTTTCTTTTGGTGGTATTTAATCATCACTGGGGTTTTTATTTTTTGCTAAATTAACAAAAAAGTCTAAAAATTTTTGAAAAACAAACAAGTTTTTCTTTGTTTCTGTTATAAAAGTTTGCAAATAAATAATTGTTCTTCATAAATTTAGGCCGAGATGTATTCTGCTACATGTCTTTGGTGAAAATAACCCAAATTAGGATGTATTATTTAGTTTGTAGGAAAGTTATAGAGTTCACAAACTATGGGATAGATCTGAATATTGATCAATCCTGAAGTACTGACAGCCAATCTAACTTCTTGATTTCCAAGAATGTCAGAACAGTACAGATATCCCCCAAATGACCCCTTTTTGCAAAGTAGACAGTCCGACGTACTTCATAAGAGGCATGGTGAGTTTTTTGAAGTTGTATTTTTTTTGTCATAATTTTTCGGAAAATGAAAAAATAAAAAAAATTATTTTCACTATTTTTTTTTTACATACTGTCACCAGTGCAGTACAGCGTCATCATATAACTGGCATGGCGGTGACCAGGGACACTGACTGGTGACAGTGTGAAAAAAATATATATGTATATATTTTTATTAAATTTTGTTTATTTAATTTTTTTATTTTAAATTTTTTATAAAATATTTTTTATTTTTTTTTCATATTTCACTATGTCCAAAGTAGTACAATGTTACCATAGTAACATTGTACTACTTTGGAGAAGTGATCAGTATTTTTTTTTTTTACACAATTTGCTTATAGCAAAGAATTACTTTGCTATAAGCAAGCATTTACCTGAATGACATCGATTCATTCAGGGTTTTTTTTTTTTTTTTGTGCTTAGCTGTGATTTGGCCACAGCTAATCACATGACATGTGCATGTGATTCCTGTGACCATTCACAGCTAGACACTAGTATACAATGGATGGCATGAATGAAGCCATCCGTTGTATACAACTGTCATGTGACCTGCTGTGATTGGTCACAGCAGGTCACATGGTACCGGCAACGGGGGCCGATACTCAGATTTGTCATCGGCCGTATCCGAGGTACACGGCCGGTGACAGATCGCGCCGCTGCACGGCTCTGCAAGCGCGCAAACTGCGCATGTGCGGGAGGACGCCATATGGCGGCCTCCCGGAAAGCTAATTCCTTTTTTACGGATGCCATTTGGCCATAGGCTGGGCGTCAAATGAATAAACACACTTTACATCTGAGCTCTCTCTCTTTTCTATTCTTACTTGTGGTTTTCAGGTGGGAATAAAACTCCTGCGTGTAAAGGAGCCTAGCTGCGTTATCTGTAGCAATTAGGCAGACCCTTAAATCTTCAAACTAGAAAAGGGACAGCGGAAACCTTTTTTGTTGCTTCAGGTAACACAACAATTTACCACCATTGTTTGTATGTGTCAGCTGATTCATTTACATTGTCTAAATGTTTCCAGCAGCAGGTCAGGGAGTATTCATTATCTGACCGCAATCAATGCAACAGTTCGGAAAAGCCGGCTTGGAGCTGACGGATAAAAAGAAAAATTTGATGAAAATCCGGGAGTACAGTCACTTATCTGGTGAAATAGACAGGCCATTAATCTTCCTGGTGGTATTCCCTGACAATTGTGTACTCACTTACAGTATTAGATGGGAATATGGCAACCTGGCTGAAATTCTGTAGAAATGTTCACTATTTGCCAATTGCATATCCGTGAAAACTGCATTTTGTTTTCGTTTTTTGTTTTTTTATTGAAAAAAAGGTAAGGCAGGTACAAAATTCAGCATACAGCAGATGCACCAGGGGCGGACTGGCAACTCATGGGGCCCCCGGGCAATAGGGGATCATGGGGCCCCTGTGTCCTTGCCCAAACTCAAAAAAGCCTATGAAAAAGGTACCAGGGGCATCTCAAGGGGTCCCCTACTGACCCCGGGCCCTCGGGCAGTGCCGAGTTTCCAAATGGTCAGTCCACCCCTGGCTGAAACTGTGCTTGGTGGGGGGGGCATCACCTGGGATCTTATTGTGTTAAGTCTAGGTTCACACCTGTGCATTTTCCGCAGCGTTTTCCATTTTGCGGAAAAGCAGAGCAGTCCATTGTAATGGAAGCGGACCCAGTGTGCTCTTGGGTATTTCTGTTATAATACCGCTTCCCCGTCCGAACACAGTCCACAGACACCACCGCTGGCCATACGAGACTGGACAACACCAGTTTTGAAATAAATCAGGAAATAGACTCCTTTATTTTAACAAAGATACAAGATATATACACAGGGCGGGTCAATACACACCCAGTAACAAGAGACACACCAGCAGACAGTCCCATCAGGAGGGAGGGCTGCCGGAAACACCCCCCACCAAGCCTATACACACAAACACATACATCCCATAACAGTTTGCTCCCAAGCAAGACTAGAACAATGGGATACAACCACATGGCATTAAACAATGAACAACCCCCCACCCCACCTATACATGTCTACAAAATATCATGACATATCACCCTGCACCCCTAACAGGCACAGGGTGACTTACACATAAGAGGGATATGGGGAGCTGAGACAAGGGTTTCCCCACCCCTCCAAAGTGAGCTGGGTTCCATGAGCCCCCCACCTAAAGTGACTCCCGTCACATCCATTTAACATGATTTCCTATAGGACACATTCACATCTCTGCGTTTTTTGGAAAGGGTCAGGGACTTTTTTAAATGCAAAACATTGTGTTTTTGGTTCTATAGACTTCAATGGGGACGCTGCAGAAAAGCATGTAGTGCATTTTTGATGGGTTTTTGATGTGTTTTGCATTTTAATTTGCCCAGCAACAAGTAAAAAATAAAAAAAACAAGGCGTGTGCGAAAACACAAAACGCACTTCAGAAACAGATCAAACGAAAACTGCATAGGTGTGAACCTAGCCTACGTTAGACTGTCAGAAGTGACTCATGTAGACATCAGAAGGAGGAGAGATCCAAAAAGAGCCACACTAGGTGCTTTGGATCAAGGCAAGTGCATACTATAGAGGGGTATGCTTTGTTCATATTTCATTTCAGAGGCTCACAACCACTTTAACATGCCAAATATATCTGATGCTAAATCCACGTTAACTGGTGTAGCTCGGGGTAAAATTTCAGTACCAAAAGCGGTAACCCCGAGCTACACTCGGGCATACCATGCAGCATTCTCCGGGGGTCCCTGCAGCACTTACCTTGTCCTTCGCTCCCACGATGTGTCCCCTGCAGCGTCCCCGGCCATCTCCTCCGGCCGATGCCGGCATCCGTACGGGCGCTGGAACCGGTGGCAAATTTGAAATTTTTAAAAAATGTCATTTTTGCTGTCATTGCTGTTTCAATGCATTTCTCATATATTTTGTCCCGAGTGCTTTGTCCGGTGCCCTGCCTGCATTTTGACTGTTCTTTCTGCCTGGAAACTTAGAAAAGTCCATGGCATCCAAAAAGCGTCCCTTTACGTCAAAAGCGGTTTTAGAACAGCGATAGTAAATCAGAACCACTTGCAGAATTGAGTGATAATGATTCGTGGGGGAAATTCCTCATCAGACACTGAAAACGATTTTGCGACTTTGCTCAGCGATGTGCGAATTTGCCTCTGTATTTCAAATTTCATTGTTTTTGGTTTGATTATATTATTGAATTAAATTTATTATTATTATATTATTATTTTTTATGATTATTTATTAAATTATAATTTATGATTTCGTGTTTCAAGTTTTATCATACCCGGGATGTTTACTAGACTCTTGTTTGGACAGATTTCAGTGAGTTATTCCTAAATATTACAGCCTACAATAAAAAAACATATTTCCATGCAAAAAAATGGTACCGCTTTCAGCACAAAAAATCGGAAAGAATCATACCGCCGAGGAGGTTAAGGCGCATGTTCTTCATTAGTAAGGTATGCGTCAATAATAGTGTATTTGGCAGCATTTTAATAATCCCACACCAATGATACACCTGCAAACTTATTAAGCAAAATGAAACATTTATGTACTCCTTTAAACCTTCACTTGTCATGGATATACAGAAAAATCTAATTAGGAAGACTTTGCCCGTACCGGTGAATTTCCCTGAGAAGGTATTACAGAGTTTCCTCTTGCTGATGGATTTGTGGGTGTTAGCAGAAAGACTTGGCAGAAGTGTCCGGTGTCATTCAGCTGTCACTTCCCCGGGGGGAGATGTTTCATCCTGAGGACTCTACAGCTGACACAAGGTCATCCCTGGGGATTGAAGCAAGCCTGGCTTTCCACTCAGCAAAGGGGAAGAAAATCTTTATAGTGAAACAGGCAAAGAGGGAACTTGTGTTAGACAAACACTGGCCTCGGCGCCTGTAAGTGGAAAAATGGAAAAGACGATGGGAAAAATATCTCCCGACTCTGTGGTATGGAATTTATTAATAATATATCTTTAGAAATTGACTGTTTTTACTTTCCTATCTTTACAGTATATTATCTGTGTAATAATCAAGTTAAAACAGGCAGCACAGGGTCTAAATGGTTTGCACTTCCGCCTGGCAGTACTAAAGGTCGTTGGTTCAAATCCCAATCACGGCACCACCTGTCTGGAATTTGCATGTTCTCCCTGTGCCTGTGTGGGTAGTCAGGGTTCCTCCCACACCCCAAAGACTGTTGGTAGGTGAATTGGCTCTTGTCTAAATTGTCCTAGTATGTCTATGTATGAATGTAAGTTAGGGACCTTAGATTGTACACCCCTTGAGGGTTAGGAACTGATGTGAATGTACAATATATATGTAAAGCGCTGTGTAAATTGATGGAGCTATATAAGTACCTGAAATAAATAAATATTCCTGTTGTGTCATGCACTTGTATGAAAGAGTATCTTGTTCTCTTTGTATTTCTTCCTTTGTGTGAAATCCCTGGTGTTCCTGCCAGTCCCTCTGCTTTCCTATTAAAAACTGACCACACTAGGCATGATAGCACAGCGTGGTCAGTTCTCCAATGATCAGACTTTGATGATGAATGTACAATATATATGTAAAGCGGGGGGTATATTGATGGCTCTATATAAGTACCTTAAATAAATAAACAGAACTCCATGCAAACAGCTAAAGGCCTCATGTACTTTGGCTGCTCCTAAACCTGAATTTTGCCAAAGCCTCCAAACTCAAATCAATAAAAGCCCAGGTGTCCGTGTACACATAGGCTGTTATGAGAATTAACCTCCCTGGCGGTATTCCCGAGTGTAGCTCGGGGTAAAGTTTCAGTACCAAAAGCGGTAACCCCAAGCTACACTCGGGCTTACCATGCGGCGCTGCATAGGGAGTCCCTGCAGCACTTACCTTGTCCTGCGCTCCCACGATGTGTCCCCTGCAGCGTCCCGGCCATCTCCTCCGGCCGATGCCGGCATCTGGCTTCCGTGTTCCGGTCCCTGTGACGTCGGCGGCAAATTTGAAATTTTTTAGGGAGTCCCTGCAGCACTTACCTTGTCCTTCGCTCCCACGATGTGTCCCCTGCAGCATCCCCGGCCATCTCCTCCGGCCGATGCCGGCATCCGGCTTCCGTGTTCCGGTCCCTGGGACGTACGGGCGCCGGAACCGGGTGCAAATTTGAAATTTTTTAAAAAATAAGATTTTTTTAAAAATGATTATTACATAGTAAAACATTGCTGTTTCAAAACGTTTCACATACATTTTGTCCCTACTGCTTTGTCCTGTCCCCTGCCTGCATTTTTACTGTTCTTTCTGCCTGGAAACTGAGAAACGTCCATGGCGTCCAAAAAGCGTCCCTTTAGGTCAAAATTGGTTTTAGACCGGCTAGAGAACAGCGATAGTAAATCAGAACCACTTTCAGAATTGAGTGATAATGATTCGTGGGGGAAATTCGTCATCAGACACTGAAAACGATTTTGCGACTTTGCTCAGTGATGTGCGAACTTGGCGCTATATTTCAAATTTCAGTGTTTTTGGTTTGATTATATTATTGAATTAAATTTATTATTATTATATTATTATTTTTTATGATTATTTATTATATTATAAATTATAATTTCGTGTTTCAAATTGTATCATACGCGGGATGTTTACTAGACTCTTGTTCGGACAGATTTCAGTGAGTTATTCCTAAAAATTACAGCCTACAATAAAAAAAAATACATATTTCCATGCAAAAAAATGTACCGCTTTCAGCACCAAAAATCTGAAATAATCATACCGCCAGGGAGGTTAAGGAACAGCCGAGTTTAGGGGCAGTAAAAGTCGCTCTCCAGAACACAGAAGAACTGTGTTCAGGAGAGGAGCATGTTGGCCAAAAAAAACAGTAAAAGCATGTGTAAACGCACCTAAACACTAGCCGCATTTAGTGCTTGGGCATTAATTAATTTGAAAGGCAAGTACCCTGGCCAATGAAATGAATAAACTCCAAGCACTAAACGTGGCAAAATGTGCTAATGTGTTTTTGACGCGTTTACCATTTTTCTACCAGCAGGAGAGTTCCATTTAGAGGTGGCCAGTTTATATGTAGCCATATACCATTCAAATACAGATATGCAGATTAAATAAGTATGGGCAGCACAGTGGCTAAATGATTAGCACTTCCACCTGGCAGTACTAGGGTTGTTGGTTTAAATCCCAAACACGGCACCACCTGCCTGCAGTCTGCATGTTCTCCCTGTGCCTGCATGGGTTTCCTCCGGGTACTCCAGTTTCCTCCCACACTCCAAAGACATGCTGGTAGGTTAATTGGATCCTGCCTAATTTGTCCCTAGTATGTGTATGTATGAATGTGAGTTATGGACCTTAGATTGTACACCCCTTGAGGGTTAGGGACTGATGGGAATGTACAATATATATGTAAAGTGCTGCGTACATTGACAGCACTGTATAAGTGCCTGTAATAAATACTTTAAAGGACCTAATTGCAATCAACCCAAACCAAAAAAAATGAACTGTGTTATCATGAAATGCTAATTGCCAACCTATTCCAAAAAATATATAAATGAAATATAAAAATTTCCCAATAAATTATGATGGATCAATCTCTGCTGAAAATTAAGTCACATAATCTGTGGCGTAATGCATAGGGAGGAGCTTTTGACGTCATGCCGCTAACCGAAAGTACACAGTCCGCCATCTAGAGAAAGGCATTTTCTTATTGAAATGCATGTAAACTGCTGTGTACCAAAATATGTGCACGTTTTAAGTTGAGTTTTTAGGAATTATGTTACTTTAACCACTTGCCGACCGCGCATAGCCGAATGACGGCTGCACCGCGGCCGGCTAGTTCTGGGTGGACGTCATATGACGTCCTCCCAGAACGCGCTCTCCTGCGCGCCCCAGGGGGCGCGCACCCTGCGATCTCCGTGATCGCTGTGTCCTACGGACACAGCTGATCACGAGATGTGGTGAAAGGCCGATCCCACCGGCCTTTTACCACGTGATCAGCGGTGTCCAATGACACGCTGATCACAGGAAAATGCAAGTGCCGGTTCTCGGCTGCACTTTCCTCACGCTGTCAGATCGTGAGGAAAGTACTGCCGAGAACCGGCAGTTGTCAGAGCGGGGATCGGCACCGATCATCAGGGCACTGATGATCAGTGCCCTGATGATCGGTGCCCAGCAGTGACCCCCGCAATTTCCTCCCAGCAGTGCGCCCACTAGCCCCGCCCACCCATGCCCAGCAGTGCCCCCACCTGTGCCCAGCAGTGCCCCACCTGTGCCCAGCAGTGCCCCCACCTGTGCCACTCTGCAGTGCCACCTACCTGTGCCCAGAAGTGCCACCTACATGTGCCAGCAGTGCCACCCACCTGTGCCCACCAGTGCCACCCACCTGTGCCCACCAGTGCCACCTACCTGTGCCCACCCACCAGTGGTGCCCACCAGTGCCGCCCACCAGTGCAGCCCAGCAGTGCTGCCAGTCAGTGCCACCAGTCAGTGCCCAGGGGTTGTGCCAGTCAGTGCCGCCAGTCAGTGCCCAGAAGTGATGCCAGTCAGTGCCGTCTATCAGTACCCATAATCAGTGTCACCTATCAGTGCCGCCTATCAGTGCTGCATATCAGTGCCGCCTATCCGTGACCCCTAATTAGTGCTGTCTATCAGTGCCGCCTATCCGTGCCACCTCATTAGTACTGCCTATCAGTGCCCTTTAGTGCTGCCTATCAGTGCCCATCAGTGCCGCCTATCAGTGCCCATCAGTGCCGCCTCATCAACGCAAATCAGTGAAGAAGAAAAAATACCTGTTTGAAAAATTTTATAAAAGAAACAAATAAACTTTTTTTTTTTTTCAAATTTTTTGCACATTTTTTAATTTATAGCGCAAAAAGTAAAGTGCCCAGTGGCGATTAAATACCACCAAAAGAAAGCTCTATTTGTGAGAAAAAAATGATCAAAATTTCATATGGGTACAATGTTGCATGACGGCGCAATTGTCAATCAAAGTGCGGCAGCGCTGAAAGCTGAAAATTGGCCTGGTAAGGAAGGGGGTATAAGTGCCTGGTAGGCAAGTGGTTAAATAAAGAAATATCAGTGATTATATGGAGAGCACAAGATATCCTTTCCTTTTTTTGAGCTTTACATATATAACAATGTAAGGATTGCGGAGGATGGAGATGGATTAAATGGGCATTTGGGCATTGGAATGTGAAAACAGCAGTCCTAACCTGAAAATATATGAGACCTGATATATACTATATTGCCAAAAGTATTGGGACACCCTTTAAAATCATTGGATTCAGGTGTTCCAATCACTTCCATGGTCACAGATGTATAAAATCATCACCTAGGCATGCAGACTGCTTCTACAGGCATTTGTGAAAGAATGGGTCGGTCTCATGAGCTCAGTGACTCCAAGTGTGGTACTGTAATAGGTTGTCACCTGTGCAATAAGTCCATCCGTGACATTTCCTGGCTACTAAATATTCCACGGTCAAATGTTAGTGGGATTATAACAAAGTGGGAGCAACTGGGAACAACAGCAACTCAGCCACCAAGTGCAATGCAAAGTGTCGGATGCAGTGGTGTAAAGCACGCTGCCACTGGACTCTAAAGCAGTGGAGACATGTTCTCTGGAGTGATGAATCATGCTTCTCTGTCTGGCAATCCGATGGACGTGTCTGGGTTTGGCAGTTGCCAGGAGAACGGTACTTGACTGACTGCATTGTGCCAAGTGTAAAGTTTGGTGGAGGGGGGATTATGGTGTGGGGTTGTTTTTCCAGGGGTTGGGCTTGGCCCCTTAGTTCTATTGAAAGGAACACTTAGGGTGTCAGCATACCAAGACATTTTGGACAATTTTATGCTCCTAACTTTGTGGGAAGAGTTTAGGGATGGACCCTTCTTGTCCCAAAATGACTGCGCACCAGTGCACAAAGCAAGGTCCATAAAGACATGGAGGAGCCAGTTTGGGGTGGAGGAACTTGACTGGCCTGCACAGAGTCCTGACCTCAACCCAAAAGAACACCTTTGGGATGAATTAGAGTGTAGACTGTGAGCCTGGCCTCCTCCCCCGACATCAGTGCCTGACCTCACAAATGTGCTTCTGAAAGAATGGTCCAACCTTCCCATAGACACCCTCCTAAACCTTGTGGACGGCCTTCCCAGAAGAGTTGGAGCTGTTATAGCTGCAAAGGGCGGGGCCAACTCAGTTTGGAACTCTATGGACTAAGACTGGGATGCCATTAAAGTTCATGTGCGTGTAAAGGCAGGCGGGCCAATACTTTTGGCAATATAATGTATATTGGATCTATACATAAGGTGATAGTTTTGGAGTGTTGGTGAAGGGGATATACACTTAAGGAGAAAGAATATCTCAGAGATACATCCTTATAAGAACTGAACACATTTGTGGAAGCACTGAATGCTACAAAGTTTTATTTTTGAATTTGATGAAGTAATATAAAGAATATGGACACAGTGGACTGTTTTATTTTTTCTGTATTTTTGTCACATTTTCAACAGAGGTTGATCTAGTTCCCTGGTCTCCTCCTCCCATGCCCGCCTCCAGGACTTCTCCAGGGTGTCACCCATCCTCTGGAACTCCCTGCCCCAACTCAACAGATTATCGCCTACTCTCCTCTCCTTTAGGCGCACCCTAAAAACCCATCTCTTCAGGGAAGCCTACCCCACCCCCTGCTAACTTGACCGACCTCCTCCACTCTTCCCACCACTCCATCCCCACAGCTATCTCCTCCTGTGCCACCATCCCCTCCCTCCTAGATTGTAAGCTCCAAAGAGCAGGGCCCTCGATCCCCTCATGTTTTGCATTGTATTGGTATTGTTCTGTCACATGTTCTGTCCCCCTTTGTAATGTACAGCGCTGAGCGAACTATTGGCGCTTTATAAATACTGTATAATAATAATAACAATAATAATCTATCACAATTTATAATTGTATGGCATGATATATATGGGTTGGTATTGCACGTCACTGGTTTGATATATACTTTTTTACAGATATGCTGATTGTTTTGTTTGCTCATAGACTGGAATCCTTGCCAGACAGCACAACCTTTAATTTTCTCTATTACTGTAGTTTTATTTGTCAATATCAGCCACATATTAGGCAAACAGTGGCAAGCAACTTGATGTTAACTGAATGAATGGAGGAGGAATGGACAATACAGATAGAATGGTAGCAATAAGCAGTTGTGGTGAACAAAGAATAACAGTCAATGAAGCTATCTCATTAACAGGGGTAGTTTCCATACTATAACCCTAGATGGCAGCACAGTACAGTATTACAGAGTACAGGCTTACCTCAGTTTACAAATTTATTTCGTTCTGCAGGACTTTTCGTATTACGAAAAATTTGTAAACCAAAACGCGGTTTCCCATAGGAATGCAGTGAAAACCAATTAACCTGTTTCGGAGCTCAGAAAAAAGTTTAAAAAAGTCTTTTATCTGTTCAAAACTCTTTATAGAGTGCACTTTAAAGGCATAAATACTGTACAGGGACATGATTAAAAATTAATTTGTAAATGCATTGAAAACCAATTAATCTGTTCCGGAGGTCAGAAAAAGGTCAAAAAAGTTTTATCTGTGCAAAACTCTTTATAAAGTGCACTTTAAAGGCATAAATACTGTACAGGGATATGATTAAAAATTAATTTGTAAATGCATTGAAAACCAATTAATCCGTTTCGGAGGTCAGAAAAAAGTAAAATAAAAAAAAAGGTTTAACTGTTCAAAACTCTTTATAAAGTGCACTTTAAAGGCATAAAGGGACACGATTAAAAAAAAAAATTGTAAATTCATTGACAACCAATTCCGTTCTGGAGGTCAGAAAAAAGTCAAAAAAAGTTCTAACTGTTCAAAACTCTTTATAAAGTGCATTTTAAAGGCATAAGCACTGTACAGGGACACAATTAAAAAAAATCATAAATACATTGAAAACCAATGAATCTATTCAGGAGGTCAGAAAAAAGTAAAAAAAAGTCTTATCTGTTCAAAACTCTTTATAAAGTGCACTTTAAAGGCATAAATACTGTACAGGGACATGATTAAAAATTAATTTGTAAATGCATTGAAAACCAATTAATCCATTCCGGAGGTCAGAAAAAAGTCAAAAAAAGTTTTATCTGTTCAAAACTCTTTATAAAGTGCACTTTAAAGGCATAAAGGGACATGATTTAAAAAAAAATTGTAAATGCATTGAAAACCAATTAATCCTTTCTGGAGGTCAGAAAAAAGTCAAAAAATGTCTTTTATCTGTTCAAACTTCTTTATAAAGTGCACTTTAAATGCATAAAGGGACATGATTAAAAAAAAAATTGTAAATGCGTTGAAAACCAATTAATCTGTTCCGGAGGTCAGAAAAAAAGTCTTGTCTGTTCAAAACTTTTTATAAAGTGCACTATAAAGGCATAAAGGGACATGAGTAAAAAAAAAATTGTAAATGCATCAAAAACCAATTCATCCGTTTCCGGAGGTCAGAAAAAAGTAAAAAAAAAGTCTTATCTGTTCAAACTTCTTTATAAAGTGCACTTTAAAGGCATAAAGGGACATGAGTAAAAAAAAATTGTAAATGCATCACTTAACTGTTCAAAACTCTTTATAAAGTGCACTTCAAATGCATAAAGGGACATGATTAAAAAAAAAATTGTAAATGCATCGAAAACCAATTAATCCATTCCGGAGGTCAGAAAAAAAGTCAAAAAAGTTTTATCTGTTCAAAACTCTTTATAAAGTGCATTTTAAAGGCATAGTACTGTACAGGGACATGATTAAAAAAAATTTGTAAATGCATTGAAAACCAATTAATCAGTTCGTATTGCGAAAAAAAATTGTAAACTGAGCCATTATTTTCAATGGATTTTCATTCGTAAACCGAGGTATACCTCGAGGTATGTTAACAGAGGCGTTCGTAAACCGAGGTACGCCTGTATCAGAATAGTTCACATCCAAAATAAATGGTGATAGAAAAACACAGCTACTTGCAGTTCTCAAGAAATAGGGTTCTAAGGCCTCATTGGAATAAGGCGTACTATGGCGTATGCCTGTGTGAGGGGCGTGTTTACTCACACAGTGATGCATAGGTTTTCCGTGCACCCCTATGCCACCACTACATTCACAAGGTAATATCTGGGTTTATAAAGGCATGTTTTGCCCACTGAGAGTTACATAGTTACATAGTTAGTCTGGCTGAAAAAAACAAAAGTCCATCCAGTTCAACCATTAAAAAAAATAAAAATAAATTATATATATTTATATATATATATAATCCTATACCCACAGTTGATCCAGAGGAAGACAAAAAAAACAGGATTTATATCCTTTGAGAAAAATTTAATAAAATGTTTGTTGTGCCCAGAATTCCGCTTTAATGTGTTTTTAATGCATTTTTGCCACACTATGTAATCAAATTTGGCAAAGCGCTCATTAAAGACAGTCTCCAAAAACATGGCAACATCTGAACTAGGAGGGAGAAGAAGAGTTAAGGCTCCTATGTCTCTCTGATGAATGGAAATGTAAGCACTGCCCATACGCATCCAAGATATTTCCAGAAAGACACTGAATAAATCATTTGCCACCAAGAACAATATATTTTCATTTTCATTACACTCTGCTATTCAGCGGGGAAAGTCAGCCTGAGAATGCTCCTGAAAATCGGTGATTTATTTGTGGAATGCAGACTAGGGTAATTCTATTACATAAATATACGGAATAGATAATACCGGATGTTAGAGCCTCAGGCAGATCTACCTGGAGATTCACCTTTCGGGAAGCGATGAATGAAGATACGGTAATGGTCAAGGTCCACATTTCCTACCATTGATATACTTGCTATGCATTCCTTATTGAATCATTTGTATCCATTTTTTTTCTTCCATGGTTTTTCAATACTTCTTTGTTTGGCTTTTAAAGTAAACCCAACTGAATGCCATTTAGTTTTCTAAAGCACTGTGATTGATCAAAAAATACTTGATTTCACCTTTTTTTCTTTTTCTTTTTTTTGTCCTTTGTCGTATCTCAGCTCTGCTGATTTCCTGATTTCCTACAGCCTTTCATTTCTTAAGAGAACCAGTCTGGGATGAGAATTTGTGGAAATTGGAAACTCAACTTAGGCCTGGTTCACACCTATGCATTTTTAGTGCTTTTTGCATTTTGCAGAAAACACACTACAATCCATCTAACATGGTTTCCTATGGAACACATTCACATCTATGAATTTTCAGCTGCTACATTTTTGGTAAGGGTCAGGGAATTTGTTTCCTGCAGCAGATTGCAACATGCATAAGTGTGAGCCAAGCCTTATACCCTGATGCTGCTCAGAGAGGGGGAGAATCCAAGTGAATAACAGCACACACACCTTAACCATTTGCCGCCTGCTCTATGGCCGAATGGCAGCCGGCAAATGTCATCAGCGTTCTGGGTGGATGCCATATGGCGTCTTCCCGTACATGCGCAGATCGTGCTCCTGCAGAGCCACGCAGCGGCGCGATCTGTCACCGGCCGTGTACCTCGGACACCGCCGATGACAGATCTGAGTACCGGCCCCCGTTGCCGGTACCATGTGACCTGCTGTGACCAATCACAGCAGGTCACATGCCAGTTGTATACAATGGATGGCTTCATTCATGCCATCCATTGTATACTAGTGTCTAGCTGTGAATGGTCACAGCTTATCACATGCACATGTCATGTGATTAGCTGTGGCCAAATCACGGCTAAGCACAAAAAAAAAAAAAAAACCCTGAATGAATCAATGTCATTCAGGTGAATGCTTGCCTATAGTAAAGTGATTATTTGCTATAAGCAAATTGTGTAAAAAAAAAAAATACTGATTACTTCCCCAAAGTAGTACAATGTTACTATGGTAACATTGTACTACTTTGTTCATAATGAAATATGAAAATAAAATCTTAAAAAAAAAAAAATTAATAAAAAATAATAAAACAAAATAAAAAAATATATATATTTTTTTCTTTTTCATACTGTCACCAGTCAGTGTCCCTGATCACCGCCATGCCAGTTATATGATGACGCTGTACTGCACTGGTGACAATATATAAAAAAAAATAGTGAAACTAATTTTTTTAAATTTTTCATTTTCCGAAAAATTATGACAAAAAAAATACAACTTCAAAAAACTCGCCATGCCTCTTATGAAGTATGTCGGACTGTCTACTCTGCAAAAAGGGGTCATTTGGGGGATATCTGTACTGTCCTGACATTTGGGGGATATCTGTACTGTTCTGACATTCTTGGACCTCAAGAAATTAGATTGGCTGTCAGTACTTCAGGATTGATCAATATTCAGATCTATACCATAGTTTGTGAACTCTATAACTTTCCTACAAACTAAAAAATACATCCTAATGTGGGATATTTTCACCAAAGACATGTAGCAGAATACATCTCGGCCTAAACTTATGAAGAACAATTATTTATTTGCAAACTTTTATAACAGAAACAAAGAAAACGTGTGGTTTTTTTTAAATTTTTGGTCTTTTTTTGTTAATTTAGCAAAAAATAAAAACTCCAGCGGCGATTAAATACCACCAAAAGAAAGCTCTAGTTGTGTGAATAAAATGATAAAATTTTAGTTTGGGTACAATGTTGTATGACCGCGCAATTGTCATTCAAAGTGTGAGAGCGCTGAAACCTGAAAACTGGCCTGGGCAGGAAAGGGGGTAAAATTGCCTGGTATTGAATTGGTTAAAGAAGAAGTAAGGCTGGATTGATTTACAATTTTAAGAGTGACATGTCTAAGATGAGCATTTGTAGGAATTGGAAGCTCCACTCATGGCCGAATGCCGCTCGGACAGGGAGAGAATCCTGGTGAATAGCAGTACACACACCTTGCCAAAGAAGTAAGGCTGGACTGATTTAACAATTTTATGAGTGACGTGTCTAGGATGAGCATTTGTAGGAATTGTAAACTCCACTTATAGCTGAATGCCGCTTGGACAGGGAGAGAATTCTGGTGAATAACAGTACACACACCCAAGAGGTAAGGCTGCATTGATTGAACAATGTTAAGAGTGTGATTCTTATACATGCTCATCACAGACTGGTACTCTTTAGGAAATTAAAGATTGTAAAGTCTTGTGTCTCATGTAGAAACACAAAACTTGGTTTCACCTTTTTTTCATCCTTTGTTGCATCTCAGTGCTGCTGATTTCCTGATTTCCTACAGCCTTTATTTTTTAAAGAGAACCAGTCTAGGAAAAGCATTTGTAGTAATTGGAAACTCCACTTATAGGTAAAAGCCGCTCTGGCAGGGGGAGACTCCAAGTGAATGCCAGTACACATACCTCACCTAAGAGGTAAGGCTGTATTCATTTAGCAATTTTAAGAGTGACCAGTCTAGGACGAGCATTTGTAGGAATCAGAAATTCCACCTATAGTGGAATGTTGCTCTGACAGGGGGAGAATCTAAGTGAATAACAATACACACACCTTACCTATGAGGTAAGGCTGCCCTGATTTAACAATTGTAAGAAAGTGTTTTAGGTTCCTACAAATGCTCATCCCAGACTGGTTCTCTTTAACAAATAAAAAATTGGACAGCTTATGTTTCATTCAAAACATACACCCACCGGCCACTTTATTAAGTGCACCTTGCTAGTATCGGGTTGGACCCTCTTTTACTTTCAGAACTGCCTTAATTCTTCATGGCATAGATTCAACAAGGTGTTGGAAACATTCCTCAGAGATTGTGGTCCATATTGACATGATAGCATCATGTAGTTGCTGCAGATTTGCCGGCTGCACATCCATGATGTTAATCTTCCGTTCCACCCAGGGGCGGACTGACAACTCATGGGGCCTCCGGGCAATAGGGGATCATGGGCCCCCTGTGTACTTGCCCAAACTCAAAAAAGCCAATGAAAAAGGTACCAGGGGCATCTCATGGGGCCCCTACTGACCCCGGGCCCTCGGGCAGTGCCGAGTTTGCAAATGGTCAGTCTACCCCTGGTTCCACCACATCCCAAAGGTGCTCTATTGGATGGAGACCTGGTGACTGTGGAGGCCATGGTCATGTTCAAGAAACCAGTTTGAGATGATTTGAGCTTTGTGACATGGTGCATTATCCAACTGGAAGTGGCCATCAGAAGATGGGAACACTGGCACCTGGTGTGGTCTTCTGTCGCTGTAGCCCATCTGCTTCAAGGTTCGAGGTGGTGAGCGTTCAGAGATGGTATTCTGCATACCTTGGTTGTAATGAGTGGTTATTTGAGTTACTGTTGTCTTTCTATCATCTTGAACCAGTCTGCCCATTCTCCTCTGACCTCTGACATCAACAAGGCATTTTCGTCCACACAACTGCCACTCACTGATTATTTTCTCTTTTTACGGACCATTCTCTGTAAACCCTAGAGATGGTTGTGTGTGAAAATCCCAGTAGATCAGCTGTTTTTGAAATACTCAGACCACCCCGTCTGGCACCAACAACCATGCCACATTCAAAGTCACTTAAATCCCCTTTCTTTGCTATTCTGATGCTCAGTTTGAACTTCAGCAAGTCGTCTTCACCACGTCCAGGGGCGGACTGACAACTCATGGGGCACTAGGGGATCATGGGGCCCATGTGTCCTCACCAACACTCAAACCACACGCAAAAAAGCCTATGAAAGGTGCCAGGGGCATCTCATGGGGCCCCTTACTGACCCCAGGCCCTCGGGCAGTGCCCGAGTTTCCGAATGGTCAGTCCGCCCCTGACCACGTCTACATGCCTAAATGCACTGAGTTGCTACCATGTGATTGGTTGATTAGCAATTTGTGTTACCAAGCAATTGAACAAGTGTACCTAATAAAGAGGCCGGTGAGCGTATACAAAAGGTGAACAGAGGCATTGGGACCTTTGCCCTCTTGAATGAGCAGTGAAGTGACTAGTGATAGAACTGAATGCATTCATCAATATGGCTTCTTATGTCAAGGATGTATGAAGCAGGATTGGCATGTGATGCACAAACCACACGCTTTGTTTGGAGGTCTTTTATGACTTAATGACTCATGCAGCAAACATTGTTAGAGCTTCATCAGGTGTAACACAGCATGAAATGTAACTGTATGCAAATGAGTCAAACATCGTTTTATACTCACCGCCATAGGATATGATAACACAAACAAGGAGAAGAGAGATTAGCGCCGTCTCGAAGTTCAGATGGTTTTGTCCTATTTATGACTTTCAAAGAGTCTTTAAAGAAGGACTCTGCTAAGCACGACTTGCATCTAAAGGAATATTTTCTTTCCAATAGAAAGAATTTATACTCTCCTGAAACTACATTGGAATTGCTGTGTGCGTGTTTAAGTAAACATAGGAGGAATATGTAGGCTTGTAGCCTGGACTAACTGCTCCTCCTAGGGAGAAGATAGTGTGGAGGCGACTTTCCTGCTCAGAAATGATCTCCAACTGACATCATAAAGGATATTTATAACTATCGATGTTATGTATTTTCTCAACTTGCAATTCATCTTGTGATGCTGTGAACTTTCTTCTAAAACAGGCTTAGCATAAATATTGCATAATAATATTGAAAGACTCTTGTTATTTGGAGAACTCAAATGAGTCATCACAACAGTGACTTGTTCCCTCACCCTGAGTAGGAGTTTCAAAAGAACAAAGGGAGCTACAAAGCAAGGTTCATTTTCTGTGTTGTCTCATTAGCTAACCATTAGTGTTTTGGGTGTTATTATTATTTTTTATCACATACACCAGCCTTTCTCAACCAGGGTGCCCAGGCACCCTGGTGTGCGTTCAGGCTTCTTCAGGGGTGCCTTGGCAAAATGCCCAAAAATAGTATACAAGCCAGCAGGTGGATCTATCATGCCCTTTAGTACACAAAGCCAGGGGTGTATTTACCACAAGGCAAACAAGGCATTTGCCTAGGGCTGCATTATTTAGGGGACATCACTTCCCGCTGGAAGAAGGGACATATATGACATGGGGACCAGGTAGGATCTGAGAGAGGCTTCGGGCTGCTTGATGGTGTATGCAGAGCCCAACTGTTGTTCCTGGGGTTGTCCAGAGCTGTGAAGGTGCGTGTCTTTCTCTCTGCTGCCGTTGGGGGGTATTAGTGGAAGGCTCTCTTGGGTGGGGGGGGGGGGGATTGGGCAGGGCTGTTGTTGGTCACTGTCAGGCTCTCTCCGAGTGGGGGTGTCTGGTGTTGGTTGGTGTGAGGCTCTCTCTCTGCCTAGGGCAGCACAAAACCTAAATACACTACTGCACAAAGCCACAGGTTTTCATTGTGCACTTTTATGACCTTCTAGCTGCCTGCATCCTAACAACCAATGACATCATCAGTTGATAAGGTGGACATGGGGTGCATGCACATCATCCTTGTTTTGGCCCTCCGCTAAATAGGGTGCCTTGAGATTGTGCAGAATTTTAAAGGGTGCCTTGACTGAATAAAGGTTGAGAATCAGTGACATACACCACAACTAAAAACTAGCAAGGCACTTTCGGATGACGGTCTATTGATCAAAATGCGTCGGGGTTTGATAATGCAACATTCGCTGATGCCACTTCCGCCCTTTGGAAAGTACTCTGGAACGCATCGGCCATTTTAACTTTCATTCATATACAACAAGGCTGAATACACCTAGTGCCAGGCTATGGGCACTTTTTTTGTGAGTTGCATTTTTATATTCTGTCCCCACCATTAAAGCTTTTACGGTTTTACACTATGGGGTGTCCGTTTTTGTTTTTATGCTGATTACTTGAATACTGCCTGTGGAGGAGAGGAGGATTTTTGGTATTGATATAGCCTCTGTGGAGGATTACCAATTACCATTAGCAATGCCGCCTAAAGTTCGTGAAGGAACATCGGTTATTATTACCACGTTCCAAAAAAATAAAAAAATAAAAAAATAAAAATAATGACGCATTTCCGGTCCATACCCCGTACGTCTGACGTCACTTCTGGTGAGTGGAGCGCACGCTGAGGGGTGCGTTCCAGCGGCCATCTTTGGGAGCTGTGTTGGTCTGTGTGGATTCTCTGCTCTATCCTGTGGCTGATGTGAGATTCCTGGAATAAGGAGGCTGTTAAAACGCTCATGTTTTATCTGGAGGCTGTTATATTCAATAAATGTGCCTTTTACAAGTTGCTGACATGTGAGTGGCCTTAATCTCTGCTTTGAAATTTTACTATTATTTGGCAATATTACACTATTAGAGATTTCTTTCTCCTGGTTGAACGGTGGAGCCTATTCGGATGGTGAAGAATTCTATAGAGTGGATGCTAAAGAGGGTTTAGGATCCCTTTAAAGTTCCTTAAAGGCTTCTCACTCACCAAGTTCTGGTGAGTGCATTTGATGTTGGTTTCTGCACGGGTGGAAGGTGGAAGTTTTTTCTTTATATTTGAAGAATTTCTGGAATTTTTGATCTTTATTACACATGGACTTTTGGTGTTTTAAAATAATATAATTGAGGATATTCACTATTAATTTATGCACTTTATATAATATTTTCTTTATGAGTGGATTTAGAAATCTATTTTTGCGCTGTTTATTTATATTTCTTATTATTACCACGTTGCATACTGGGATAGTCCCAAAAGCACATTTGACCAACCTAGAGATAGGTGGCCATGGGATGACGGTGAGTGCAAATCCATGTGGGGCACCAGTCTGCGCACAGTGAAGCACCTGTCACTTTAATATGGAGTTCACAAACAAGGATCGAGCACCATTGCACTTTATTCACATACTGGGACTGAGTACTATTACCAGTATAACTTATGTTTATTGTTATCACTAATTATTTATCTATTGTCACTAAGTCTATTGTTTGCACACCCCAATCGCGGTCCATATGGTATTTACTTAAAAACTAGCAAGGGCACTGATCAAAATACCCCCAAAGCAGGCTGGTAAATGTAGTTCACTGCAGTGATTTGTCAGTTAGCGTGGCGTTTCAGCTCTCTTGATATTCCACTGGGTGATGGGAATGCATCTAAATGAAATAAAGAAAGGGACAGAGCCAGGGGCGGACTGACCATTTGGAAACTCGGGCACTGCCCGAGGGCCCGGGTTCAGTAGGGGGCCCCATGAGATGCCCCTGGTGCCTTTATCATTGGCTTTTTTGAGTTTGGGCAAGGACACAGGGGCCCCACGATCCCCTATTGCCCGGAGGCCCGATGAGTTGTCAGTCTGCCCCTGGACAAAGCTCACATCTGCCCCTTATCACCATAACTCGGCTCTGGATTGCCTGATCTACTGTGCATGCACACCGTGAAGATTTCCCGCAACACAGAGAAGAGCAAGAAGGCTCTCTTACCCTCCTCTGTGTTGCGGGATCGCTCCATGGTGCGCTGCGCTGGCTGGAGAAAATCCGGCATGCCAGAACCGAGTTGGGATCCTTAGCTGTCAGCTAGCCCTTTGCATACCCGATGCTCCAATCCAGATCTTACAGTGGTGATCCAGGAGCAGAGGCTGAGACTACTCACATGCTGATATACTTACCACAAAATGTGAGTTTATTGATTGGAATTTTTAATTATTGTTCCTAATAACTAGGATCACACTAGGGTAGATGTGTGCTCTCCCGCTTTAATTGTTTCATTATTTTTTTTTCATACCTATCAATGCATTTTATAAACTTACAAATCATCATACAACACAATGGTTTTTATAGTGCTTGTAAACCACAGACATGGACTATGAAAAAAGCATATCTCTCTATAGCGTGTACTTGTCTCTATCCAGAGCACTAATGCAGGCCATAGATGGGGAGAAAACGGGCAGATTTTTCTTTAAAAAAATGAAAAATCGGTTGTTCAAGTGGCCGACGTTACCAGGAATGGTAAAAAAAATTGGCCGATATTCATCCCGTCTACAGCCGGCAAAAAGTGTCCCTGCAGAGAGCTCTGTTATTACTTTGACAGTGCTTTGATATTTATAGCGGCTGCAACATTGTATCTATTTGTATCCATTTCGGATACAGATGTTTTTATTCGGAAATAAATAGATACATTGTTGCAACCACTATAAATGTCAAAGCACTGTCAAAGAAATAGCGGCGCTCTCTGCAGGGACACTTTTTGCCGGACTGGAACTCTTCTTCTTCTTCATCCTCTTCTTCTTCTTCATCCTCTTCTTCTTCATCCTCTTCTTCTTCATCCTCTTTTTCTTCTTTTTCTTCTTCTTTTTGTCTTCCTCTTGCAGGTCACTGCTCATGCGCAGATTTTTTATTGGTAAAAAGATCGGCCGATTTGCCCATAATTGCCGCGAAAATCGGCCGATCGGCAAAATCAGCGGATCTTTTTTCAGCTTTACCGATAAAAAAAATCTGCCAAAGTACTGAAAATCGGCCCAAACAATTAACCCACTAACGATCCAAAAATCGGCCAATTTTATTTTTCGGCCGATTTTCGACCCATCTATGACCTGCAAAAGTATCATTTATGTCTGCTTCTCTGTTCTTCTGCTATCTTCATGAGTCCCCTCTGACAAGTTTTCCTGACACCAAGAGAAAAAGAAAGGTGACAGGGAAGAGGATTCCAGCACACAGTCTGTGAATGACAGGCTCAGCTCTGTTCCTGAGTTCTGTGTGAAGAAGGGTGTAATAAGGGGTTAGTCTTATTACTTAAAAGTTCCTGTGTTTAACCTTTCAGATATGCTGATATAGAAGAATAATTCATTCAACTCGAAAGTATAATAATAAAATATTTTACTTAGCTTGGTTTAAAGAGGTATTACAGGTGATAAAAATAGATAAATACAGCAGCATTCCAGACCAAGGGAGTTGGCAACTCTTCCTCAAGTTTTTGGAGACGACAATCCTTGACCCATACTTGAATTTGAGTCAATCTTATATTCTTTGTATTACAAGCATTTGTATAGTAGTGTGGCACAAACCAGTTTTGACTAGCTTTTTGAACCACTATATAATTGCTTGTAATACAAAGAGTTATGCAGGCCATAGATGGGTCAATGATGGGCAAATCGGCCAATCTTTTTACTGATACAAAATCTGCGCATGAGCTGTGACCTGCAAGAAAAAGAAGAAGAAAAAGAAGAAGAAGAAAAAAAAATAAGAGAAAGAGGAAGAAGAAGAGAAAGAAGAAGAGAAAGAAGAAGAGGAAGAAGTAGAAGCAGAAGAAGAAGAGAAAGAAGAAGAAGAAGAAGAAGAGAAAGAAGAAGAAGAAGAAGAGAAAGAAGAAGAAGAAGAAGAGAAAGAAGAAGAAGAAGAAGAGAAAGAAGAAGAAGAAGAAGAAGAGAAAGAAGAAGAAGAAGAAGAGAAAGAAGAAGAAGAAGAGAAAGAAGAGGAAGAAGAAGAAGAAGAGAAAGAAGAGGAAGAAGAAGAAGAAGAAGAAGAAGAAGAAGGGGAAGAAGAAGAAGAGAAGGGGAAGAAGAGGAAGAGAAAGAAGAAGAAGAGGAAGAAGAGAAAGAAGATGAAGAAGAGAAAGAAGATGAAGAAGAAGAAGAGAAAGAAGAAGAAATCCAGTCCACTATTATATTTGACATTAAAAACTATTGCGGTTGCAACAATCTATTTGTATCTGAAAAAAACATCTGTATCCGAAATGGATACAAATAGATACAATGTTGCAACCGCAATACTTTTCCATGTCAAATATAATAGCGGGCCTCTCTGCAGGGACAGAAGTAATTAAATTCCGGCCGTAGACGGGAAGAAAATCGGCCAATTTTTTTACTGTTGGTGGTAACGTCGGCCTATTGAACGACCAATTTTTTGTTTTTTTGTTAAAAAACCGGCCGGTTTTCTCCCCATCTATGGCCTACATTAGTTGGAGTCTGACTCATATTCAAATATGGGTCAAGGATTGTTGTCTCCAGGAACTTGAGGAAGGTTCTTCCAGGTTCTTTTTTGTCAAAGCTTAATTGAACAAGCTGAAGTTATAAGCTGATTGGCACAGCTGCACCAGATTTTGCACTCTTCAGTTTTAGTAAATCAATCCCTATAGGGGAGATGGTGCACAGATAATCTGGTGCAGCTGTGCACAGTAACCAATCAACTTCCAGGTTTTATTGTCAAAGCTTAATGCAGGCCATAGATGGGTCGAAAATCAACCATTTAAAAAAAAAAATGAAAAAGCGGTTGTTCGATCAGTCGACGTTACCACCAATGGTAAATAAATCGGCTGATTTTCATCCCGTCTATGGCCAGCATTTAACCCCATAATTACTTCTGTCCCTTGCAGAGACAGGGAAGTACACAGGGGAGTAATACATAAGAATAATAAGAATAAAAGAAGAAGAAGAAGAAGAATTCCAGTCTGCTATTATATTTTATATGAAAAGTCTTGCGGTTGCAACAATGTATCCATTTGTATCCATTTTGGATACAGATGGTTTTATTCGGATACAAATAGATGCATTGTTGCAACCGCAATACTTTTCATATAAAATATAATAGCGGACTGGGATTCTTCTTCTTCTTTTTCTTCTTCTTGCAGGTCACGGCTCATGTGCAGATTTTTTATCAGTAAAACGATCAGTCAATTTGCCCATTATTGCCTGGAAAATCGGGCGATCGGCAAAATCGGCTGCAAATTTTCCAACATGCCCGATAAAAAAAATGTGCAACTCTATATGCTATTTTGTTTCTTCTTATATTAATAAAGTATTTTTAGAAAAAAAAATGTGCAAAAAGCCCGAAAAAAGGGCAACCAATTAACCCACTAACGGTGCGAAAATCAGGCGATTTTTATTCCGACCGAAAAATCGGGCGATTTTTGACCCGTCTATGGCCGGCATTACTGAACAAGCTGATTGGTTACTATACACAGCTGCATGAAATTTTGTGTGTACCAAGTTTAGTAAATCTCCCCTTATGTGTTCTTTTAATAAAAGAAAAATGGTGGGCTAAGGTAACAAATAGAGATGAGCGAATTATTCAAAAATTCGATTCGGCTGATTCGCCGAATTTGCGGAATAAATTTGATTCGATGCGAATTTATTCGCTGCGAATTTAACTTATTAAAAGGGTTTCTAGGCTTCAGAGAGCCTTTATATTAGTGCAGAACACTGTACCTTTAATTTAAATGCCCTTGGAGTCTGCTGGGGAAGAGAAATAATACTGACAGTCAGTATGACATGCAGATGAGTGCCGTCGATCTTAGAATCACCGCACACTTCACTCATTTGGGCAGTCACGGGGCACGACGAAGAAGATGAAGAAGAAGATGAAGAAGAAGAAGAATGAGAAGAAGAAGAAGAAGAAGAAGAATGAAAAGAAGAAGAAGAAGAATGAAAAGAAGAATGAAAAGAAGAAAAAGAAGAATGAAAAGAAGAAGAATGAAAAGAAAAAGAAGAATGAAAAGAAGAAGAAGAAGAAGAATGAAAAAAAGAATGAAAAGAAGAAGAAGAAGAAGAATGAAAAGAAGAAGAATGAAAAGAAGAATGAAAAGAAGAAGAAGAAGAAGAATGAAAAGAAGAAGAAGAAGAATGAAAAGAAGAAGAATGAAAAGAAGAATGAAAAGAAGAAGAAGAAGAATGAAAAGAAGAAGAAGAAGAATGAAAAGAAGAAGAAGAAGAATGAAAAGAAGAATGAAAAGAAGAAGAAGAAGAATGAAAAGAAGAATGAAAAGAAGAAGAAGAAGAATGAAAAGAAGAAGAAGAAGCATGAAAAGAAGAATGAAAAGAAGAAGAAGAATGAAAAGAAGAAGAAGAAGAATGAGAAGAAGAATGAAAAGAAGAAGAAGAATGAAAAGAAGAAGAAGAAGAAGAAGAATGAAAAGAAGAAGAAGAAGAATGAAAAGAAGAATGAAAAGAAGAAGAAGAAGAATGAAAAGAAGAAGAAGAAGAAGAATGAAAAGAAGAAGAAGCAGAATGAAAAGAAGAAGAAGAAGAATGAAAAGATGAAGAAGAAGAATGAAAAGAAGAATGAAAAGAAGAAGAAGAGAATGAAAAAAAGAATAATGAAAAAAAGAAGAATGAAAAGAAGAATGAAAAGAAGAAGAATGAAAAGAAGAATGAAAAGAAGAAGAAGAAGAATGAAAAGAAGAATAAGAAGAAGTAGGATGAGGATGAAGAAGAAGAAGGATGAGGATGAAGAAGAAGAAGAAGAAGGATGAGGATGAAGAAGAAGAAGAAGAAGAAGAAGAAGAAGAAGTAGGATGAGGATGAAGAAGAATTCCATTCCAGCAAAAAGTGTATCTGCAGAGAGCTCCGCTATTTCTGACAGTTCTCTGACAGTTCCTTCACATTTACAGCGGTTGAAACATTGTATCTATTTGTTTCCGAATAAAAACATCTGTATCCTAAATGGAAACAAATAGATACAATGTTTCAACCGCTGTAAATGTGAAGGAACTGTCAGAGAACTGTCAGAAATAGCGGAGCTCTCTGCAGGGACACTTTTTGCCGGCTGTAGAAGGGATGAAAATCGGCGGATCGGGGAAAATTCAATTCGTGCATCCGAAGTTTGCTAATATTCGGATTCGACGTGAATCGAATTTTTCCTAATATTCGCAACGAATTCCACTTCGCCAGGTTCGATTCGCTCATCTCTAGTAACAAACATTCCCTAGCCATGACAAATTTTGACCATATTTTACTTAAAGCATATGTAAATCCTCACCTTGTATGAAATGAATATATATAAATATCTGTAGATTACAAGATGGATAGAAAAGATGGGATTTTCTGGCAAAGGAAATACGGTAATATGTCTTTCGTAAAAACTACTTGAATGAAGCATAATATCTACATCTTTTCCAGCAGTTAATATCTGTGCCAGAAAAGGACTTTTTTTTTTTGCTGGATATGCAAAGTGTGACTTCACAAAGGTCTGATGGATGGACACATTTAGAAGAAGTGTATCTCACTTCTGGAAAATCACATCACTCTCCCAAGGGCCATCAAACTGTGCCATAAATATTTGATGGTTGGAAATTAAAGCTTTTTTTCTAATCTACTGCACTCCCAAGTCTCTGCTTCAGCTTGGAACTGCACGTCCTCTCCCGTGTTTTGGGTGCTCTGTTCATGGTGATCGGTTGTCGAACACGTCTCTTTCTTTTAATTTATTACCTAAAAAAAAGTTAAAACTTTAAAATCCTGACATCTGTAAACTGTTTGATGATATGAAAAAATGAATACTGATGATCAATTTTAGTACGGGTCGATGAGAGGCTGCGTCTAACATAATTATCTTCAAACCCAGATTTAGTCTAGGTTCACACCTAAGCGTTTTCTGTAGCATTTTGCAGAAACGCACAGCAGTCCATTTAACATGATTTCCGATGCGTTGATTCCGATTTCACTTCTCCGCATTTTCACCTGGTGCGTTTTTTGGGAGGGTCAGGGACTTTTTTTAAAAGCAAAACTTTTCGTTCTATAGACCTCAATGAAAAAAAAGAAAAGCATGTAATGTGTTTTTGACGAGTTTTTGATGCGGCTTGTGTTTTAATCTGGCTAGCAACAAGATAAAAAAAGCAAAACACAAAACGCATCAAAAACACATAAAAATGCACCACAAAAAAACACTGAAGAAATGGATCAAACGCAAGCTGCATGGGTGTAAACCTAGCCTTATAGGGGATGTGAAATGATTTTCTGTATACTTTTTTTTTATTTATATATTATGTTTAGTGGTAAAAATACAAATTTTGAAAAATTGTATTTCATCTGAAATATTCATATAGATAAATACAGTAATGATCCACATAAAGACAAAATAAAGTTTTAAGACATGAAAGGAGAATCATGGTGTCTACGTCTTACCTAGGTTAAACATAAGGGTGAACAAGAACAAGTACAGGTGGAAAAGGAGGGCAACTTCTATGTTTCTATATTAGAAATACCAGTTGGCTTAGGTAGATACATACCTGGATTTGTTAACCCCTTGATGCTGACGTCACACAAATATGGGGTTTCACAGAACTGGGCTTTTTTTTATGGGGGCCACATATTTGTGTACCTGTCTTTGTGCTGGGAGTGCACCACGCACAAACACTGGGATGTCACTGAGAGTTCCAAAGATCAGGACCCAGGACTCCTGATTCCGGGTCACATGATCGCTGTGATAGCCTCTGATTGGCTATCACTGTGATCAGTCACTGTGAAGTCTGCCCCCCACTGAATGGAGGAGAGAGATAAATTGTATCTTTCTCTCCTTGCAGAGAGAGAAAAAAAAACAACCGTTTGTAAAAAAGATAAATAAATATTAAAAATTAAAAGAAAAAATAAAGAAAAAATACCTAGATCAAGGTTTGATCTAGTTCAGTGCCAGGGTTAGTGTATGGGTCAAGGTCAGGGATAAAGGTCAAGGTCAAAGGTCATGGTCACAGGTCAAATTTTTTTTGGTTTTAAAAAAATTGGCATCAGTTTCAGGTAGAAGGTTATTTACTAAAACTGCAGATTAAAATGCAAAACGCATCAAAAACACGTAAAAAATGCACTACATGCAGCGTCTCCATTGAAGTCTATAGAACCAAAAACACAAAGTTTTGCGTTTTAAAAAGTCCCTGACCCTTTCCAAAAAAACGCACCGGGTAAAAACGTAGAGATGTGAACCTGTCCCATAGGAAATCATGTTAAATGGACAGTAGTACGTTTCTGCAAAATGCAGCGGAAAACGCATAGGTGTGAACTGAGACTAAAAGTTACCTATAAGTGGGGGTATGAGGGGGAGGGAAAGAATAACGATTTTTTTTTTTTTAACTTGGCCGTAGTTCATCCTAAAATACAACCATTTCAACATTTGAACTTTTGCAGCTAAAACCAGAGATTGCAAAATGAATACAACCTAGTAACTCGGAATTGTATAGGTTTACCAGTGATTATTGTGAAGTGAAACAACAAGAAGCGCACCAACCTTGCGCATTACCTCAGTAACCAAAATGTATTTAGTAAAAGAATGGTACTCACAAACAGCGAATAAAAACAGGCATTTAAGTCCTCCAAGGGACTTCAAAGGCAAGAGACCAGCGTGAATCCCATCATGGGGGTAGCCAGTAAGTACAACTGACGCGTTTCGAAGGTCATGCCTTCTTCTTTAGAGCTCTGAGGAAGAAGGCATGACCTTCGAAACGCGTCAGCTGTACTGAGTGGCTACCCCCATGATGGGATTCACGCTGGTCTCTTGCCTTTGAAGTCCCTTGGGGGACTTAAATGCCTGTTTTTATTTGCTGTTTGTGAGTACCATTCTTTTACTAAATACATTTTGGTTACTGAGGTAATGCGCAAGGTTGGTGCGCTTCTTGTTGTTTCACTTCACAGTTCTGTTCGGGCTTCCCCAGCCTTGGTTTGGAGCTGCACGACCTTGTATACTCCGGTGGTTGCTTTTTCGGAGTTTGATTTCATCTACTCACCACCGGCCTGGGTCCCGGAGCGCAGGAGAAATCGCATTTGGTCCATTACCAGTGATTATGACCTAACAAGAATTCATTTTTAGAAAATAAAAAAACAATTTGGTCGCATTTTGAGAAGCGAATGCCAATCAACTTATGGCCCCATGCGTTATCTTTAAAAGATTTTTTATTAGAAGGGTATCTGATCTGTTTACAAGAGAAAACCACACAGAGTGCGAAAAAGTACATTAACCATGCATCACTAATCTACAGAGCTAAAAATACCCGGCATTCATTTAAAGTTCCCCTGTTCCTTTTTAATGCAGTGCGGCCCGTCAACATGTTTTTGTGCTCATTATGAGATAAAAGCATGACACATTTACTGCAGAGTACCCATGTCTCAGCAGCTGTAAACCAAATACATTAAACAATTTATATTTACAGTGCATGAGGAAATGACATGTGTCATTAGATTAATGTACAAAACAAATCGCAAGAATAAATGTTAGATTTATTTTTTTTTCCCCAAAAAATCCATTGGTTAAGTTTATGACTCACCTTCTCCCTCTAATGCTTTTATTGAAATATCTGAATATTATGATGCCCTTACAAACAGGAGAGGAAAAACACAAATGTCAAGAATATTAAAAAAAATATATATATATTTATTTCAGGTACTTGTATAGCGCCGTCAATTTACGCAGTGCTTTACATATATATTGTACATTCACATCAGTCCCTAACCCTCAAGGGGTATACAATCTAAAGTCCCTAATTCACACATACTAGGGACAATTTAGACAGGAGCCAATTAACCACTTCCAGACCGGACAATTTCACCCCCTCCTGACCAGGGTAATTTTCAGCTTTCAGCGCTAAGCGGTCATGCAACACTGTACCCATATGAATTTTTTACCATTTTTTTGGACACAGATAAAGCTTTATTTTGGTGGTATTTATTCACCGCTGGGATTTTTATTTTTTTTGCTATGTAAATGAAAATGTCCAAAAATTTTGAAAAAAAGTGTTTTTTTTATAAAATTTTGGAAATAAATAATATTTCATCATAAATCTTTGCCAAAATTTATTCCGTTATCTTTTTAGTAAAAAATCCAAATTAGTTTATAACCAAAAATTATAATTTTTAAACATTTTTTTTACATTCTTATTTTATTTTTTTATATTATTATTTTTTATTTTTATTTATTTTTTTTACATACTGTCACCCTAGCAGTACACTGTCACCATGGTGACACTGTACTAGTGGGGGGTGATGAAGATTTTTTTTTTTTTACACTGATTGCTTTTACACCCATATAGGATGTAAAAGCAATCATTTCTCTCTGTCTGCATTCTTGCACTCATTGAGAAGTACTGAGTGAGCTGTCATTGGTCACAGCTTGTCACATGGTACAAGGCTGTTGTGAATAGCCTTGTACCATGTGACCTCTGTGATCATTCACAGATTTCACACGTAGTAAGCAATGATGTCACAAGTGAGTGACATCATTGGGCTTGGCCCCCTAGTTCCAGTGAAGGGAACTCTTAAGGCGTCATTTTGGACACCTTTATGCTCCAAACTTTGTGGGAAGAGTTTGGGGATGGCCCCTTCCTGTTCCAACATGACTGCGCAACAGTGCACAAAGCAAGGTCATACAGACATAGATGAACAAGTTTGGGGTGGAGGAACTTGACCGGCTTGCAAAGAGTCCTGACCTCAACCCCATAGAACACCTTTGGGATGAATTAGAGTGGAGACAGTGAGCCAGGCCTCCTCCCCCGACATCAGTGCCTGACCTCACAAATGTGCTTCTGGAAGAATGGTCCAACCTTCCCATAGACACCCTCCTAAACCTTGTGGATGGCATTTCCAGAGGAGTTGAAGCTGTTATAGCTACAAAGGGTGGGGCCAACTCAATATTGAACCCTACAGACTAAGACTGGATGCCATTAAAGTTCATGTGCGTGTAAAGGCAGGTGTCCCAATACTTTGGGCAATATAGTGTATGTAGCCCTGGCTGGAGGCCCTTTTAAGAAATTTTTTACACCTGCATTGGAAAGGCAGACCTTTCATTCATCCTACCATCCTCCAATCATAGATCGCTTTTCCATGTGGGAACCGATAGTACGGTTTCTATGAATGGAGCAGGGATGCTGAAGAGTGGGCATAGCCAACATTTGATGTGTTTCCCAAAAAACCTAAATACATTAAGAGCTTTTTTTTTCCTAGATTGTAAGCTCGAAAGAGCAGGGCCCTCGAACCCCTCGTGTATCACATTGTATTGGTATTGTTCTGTCACATGTTCTGTCCCCCTTTGTAATGTACAGCGCTGAGCGAACTATTAGCGCTTTATAAATACTGTATAATAATAATAATAAGAGCTGGCTCCATAAGGAAACTGGATTACCCTATAGGTATAGTGGAAGAATGGGAAACTTTGGCTTGGGAGGCAAACACAACCAACTAGCTCTTTCATGGAAGAGGCCGGTTTCTGTGGACTAAAGAACATGAATCATGGTGCCTCATTAATTGTTTGGCACATTAAAAGATGGAGATTCCTAATGAACATAGCATATTGTGACACATCTTTCACATCTTCCAGCATCCTCTTCCTTTGCAGCTCTTGGCATGTAATCATTAGACATCTCAGAGCAGCAAAGGAAGCCAGTGCTGGGATACATCCCTCTGTCAAACAATGTGATTTCAGACCTAAACGGGGAGCAGATTGCTAAATCATGTCTTAGATATGTCATTGACTGTGGGTGAGCTATATCCAATTAGGTCCACCAGCCCAGAACATTTTATCAATGCCCAGGGAGGAAACACCTCTTCCCCCTGCCAGTCCTCCCCTGATATAGTAAAACATGATTACCCTCACTGGGCCTCATTTATAATGTCTGGAGTGGGTATTGAGTAGCACCTAGTACAATAGTTCATATCACTTAGAGCAGTGGTTCTCAACCTTCCTAATGCTGCAAACCTTTAACACCGTTCTTTATGTTGTGGTGACCCCCAACCATGAAATTATTTATCCAGTAATTATAATTCATGAAGTATCGTTTTTACCTCCAATACTGCTTCTTTCAACATAGTAGCTGCTTTTAACAGAGTAGCTGCTTTCAACACAGCAGCTGCTTTCTACACAGTAGCTGCTCTTTACACATCGGAAATATGTGTTTTCCGATGGTCTTAGGCGACCCCTGTGAAAAGGTCGTTCGACCCCCAAAGGGGTCGCGACCCACAGGTTGAGAACCACTGACTTAGAGGTTTCTTTAAAGTGTTTATTGGTTAAGAGCATTAAATACAGCCAATGTGTGTTGGGGGAAAAGCCCCTTTATCAATCCCTAACATAGGTCTTCTATTGTAACTTATCTTGATTCTCAGGACAACCACTGCTCAAGCCCTGAGGAAGAGGGAGACCTTTCTCTTGAAATACGTAGGCTGTATTTGATACTCCTAACCAGCAAACATTTCATAAAGGCCTCTGAGTGATATGAACTTCCTCAATACTCACCCCAAATTTTTTGAGTTAGAACAGGAGGTGAGGAATAACCTTCCAATGTGTAAACCTGTTCTGGTGACAACTATCTAAGAGGAGACAATCTCTCACTTTGGAGGAATCTCCTCTTACTTCTGAGTTTCTGGGACAGGAGCCTGGTGAACAATATATACAGTATGCTCCTCAATACCCAACCCAGAGTTTACTATCTGCTGGGTGCTTGTTTTGTCACAATCAGAGAAGTAGCAACCTACACCCAAAATAAGGCCCACCTATACTATACCTTCATTACTGATCCGTCCCTTTGAAGGAAGATGCACCCTACTGTATAGCCATCCAAACCAAGCCTTACTTCTATCGGTCCAGCAATCACACAACCAAGTTCTCTAGTATTTATTCCTGAAATGTATTGCAAAGGAGACCCTGGGTGCAAAAGGCAACATAACTGGTATCTTCAAACATTTACATGCACCATAGTACCAGACTGGTATTAAAAGTCTGGAGCTTTAGTTTCCTCTGCGTATTATTCTTAGTATATCCCTATCAAAACAATTTGCTTCAGAGAAATTCATTTTCCTCTCTGGGGAGCAGCGAAGAGAGAGATCCACCACCCTTTTTTTTTTTTAATTAAAAAGGTATCGCCTTACAAATCCTTTAGGTATTATTTTAATTGCACATATGTCTATAGGAATGGAGACATCCTCCTAAATGAAGGGAGTTTTTGGAAGCCGGGATTGCGTGCCTGTCATGTAATAAGGAAGTTTTGTAATGCTAATGTGATTCAGCTCTATAGCTTTCGGGCATCACAGATATAAAACCAAGCAAACAGAGTGAAAAGTCTCTTAAAGTGCCAGTGCGGCCAATGAGTACATTCCATCAGAAAACCGCTACTGCTTTCCAGGCAACGCTGCAACTGTGCTAAATTCAAAACCTGTCACAGACCAGGACAGATCAGGCTGAATGTCTGATGAGAAAATGCAATCATGGTTGTTTCTTTACACATGTCAAAGCAAGCAGTAGGTCCAGTGTTATATGTACCGAGTAGCCATAACTTTATGACCTCTGACAAGATAAGTGAATTCCATTGATTATCTGGTTACAATGGCATCTGAATGTCAGTGGGATATATTAGGTGGAAAAATAAACATGTCCCATTAATTGATGTGCTGAAATAGAAACAATGGGCATTGCTGTTTGTTGTGTGTGGAGCTGTGTACCCGTAGACTGGTCAAGGAGCCCATGCTGACCCGTGTCCACAGCCAAAAGTGTCTACAATGGGCACTTGAACTGCAGAACTGGACCACAGAGCAATGGAAGAAGGTGGCCTGGTCTGATGAGTCACATTTTCTTTTACATCATGTGGATGGATGGGTGCGTGTGCGTTGCTTACTTGGGGAAGAGATGGCATCAGGGTGCAGAATGGGAAGAAGTCAAGCCAGTGGAGGCAATATTCTGCTGGGAAACCTTGAGTCCTGCATTCATGTGGATATTGCTTCACACATAAAACCTACTAAAACACTGTTGCTGGTACCCTGGTGGCGTTGAAAAATCAAAAACAAAATTAACCAGCGCAAATAATACCTATACCAATCAATTGAATCACACTAAATACATAAATGTGAAGAAAATTACCAATAAATGTGACACTCTCAAAGCAAAAAAATATACAATGATAATAATAAATAAATGTGAATGTGCCCAAAGCAACTTGGTGCATAAAGATTATATATAAAGGAATTTAAAAGTCCACAGATCCTTTTCCCAGCTTTCAAAGTGTATAAAAAAAAGAAAAAATCTTCTGTACATATGTGCTTCCACCTTCCACCAGTGCAAACCAACATGAACTGCACTCACCAGATTATAGTGAGTAGTAAGCCTTTTAGGAATTTCAGGGATCCAAACCCCCTCTATAACCTCCGGACCTCCATTCCACCATACAGGGCCAGCGTAGTCCTTCCACTCCTTTCTAAATCAGGACCTTCAAACCAGCTCCAGCGTTGTGTCAAAGAGAAAATATCATATAGTGTAATATTGCCCAACTATCACCAACCCTTAAAAATGTATATCAAACCACTCACATTTTCCAAACAGAATAAAAACATGTTTTATTATCCTCCATCGATAGGAAAGAGACCATAGACTTCCACAAATAGCTCTCAAAGACCTCACAGCTTGACTTGCAGAGGATGACTGTGTGTGATACAGACAGATCCCAATATGGCCGCTGGAACGCACTGCTCGGCGTGCGCTCCACTCACCGGAAGTTGCGCAGGACGTTCAGATACTGGACCGGAAGTGCGTCGACACGTTTCGCTCCTCTCATCGGGCGTTTTTCGGGCCTGGTGGCATTGACCTATTTAAGCAGGATAATGTGCTCTGCCACACTGCAAAAATGGTTCAAGAATGGCTTGAGGAACACAACAACAAGTTCACGGTCTTGACTTGGCTGCCAAATTCTCCAGATTTCAATCCATCAAGCATCCGTGGGATGTGCTGGAAAAATAAAGTCTGATCCACGGAGGCCTGACCTCACAACTTACAGAACTTAAAGGATCTTCTACTGACAGCTTGGTGCCACATACCATAGCATAGCTTCAGAGGTCTAATGGAGTCCATCTCTCAATGGGTCAGGTCCGTTTTGGCAACAAAAGGGGGACCTACTCAATCTTAGGTGGGTGGTCATTAATTTATGTCTTTATTTGCAGTATAATCAATATTCCCCTTTGGTCTGTTCTTTTAAAAATTAACTTCTTCCATCTCCAGATTCTCCTTGTTGGTCAGCGAGGCCACATATCACATCTCAATGACCAAGAGGGAGACTAGGTGGGAGGTGAAAGATACAACTTAACCTCTGTTTAATAGCCTCCTACCACCCATGTAAAACTAATAACTAAAACCTTAAAAAACAAACTTCACTGGCTGCATCCTTTCACACCTTTTGACAGTGACCAGGGGCGGACTGACCATTTGGAAACTCGGGCACTGCCCGAGGGCCCGGGGTCAGTAGGGGGCCCCATGAGATGCCCCTGGTACCTTTTTCATGGGCTTTTTTGAGTTTGGGCAAGGACACAGGGGCCCCATGATCCCCTATTGCCCAGGGGCCCCATGAGTTGTCATTCCGCACCTGATTCTGCCACATGTTTTTGGTACAAAAAAAAAAATCCCAGTAAGCGTATATTGACTGGTTTGCGAAAAAGTTATAGCATCTACAAATTATGATACTGTATAGGTAACTGTTCACATAGGATTGCTAATGACAGACGTTTTTGCATTGAAGTCAATGGAGGGCATTTTTGCATTGAAGTATATGGGAGTCGATATTGCATTGAAGTCTGTCGAAAGCAGTGTGTGAACCCAGGCGCCAGAGCACAATTTCTAGTCACCATGGCAACTTGGTGCCTGCGATTTGTTGAGGATTGGGTTAAACATCTAGGGCGCTCAAAGGGTTAACTGTATGCCTGACCAGTGTTTTTTGTGTGCTGTGTTAGTTGTTTTTACTAGGCAATCTGCTACATTTTATTCCCTTATTTACATAGGCAGAGCTGTGTTCTGCCTCCTCGGTGATCAATGGGTGCCAGTGCTCATCCATTGGCCGGCACCTGTTGATCAGCTTCTGCTATGTCCAATCACAGCAGAGGTGGCACTCTGTGCCCCCTATGGCGGAAATGCAGAATCACATTTATAAACGTGATTTTGCACAGAATGTACACGCTGTAGCAGTGAATCTGCTATAGGGCGGATGTCAATCAGTTAAAGTTGAATTCTAGACAGATATAAAAAATACAAAATTCAAGCTGCTTAATGTATTATATTGCAGCTTACCAATTAGTTTGCATTAGTTTTCTTGTCACCTTTCTATTTTCACCTGATAATCTGTTGTTTTTCAAAAGAACGAGCTTCCTTGCAGATATATCATTTACAGGGATGAGACAAACCTTTTAACACTGACAGGGGTGCTTACAATGATGCCCTTTTTATTTATCTATGTAAGATTTTTATCCCAAAAGAAAAAAAAAAAATTTGCTGTAACCGATTATAAAGTATAAGCTGGAGTTTGGCTTTGCTTTGATAGTGTATCTACATCCACTAGTCCATCTAACACTCCCCTCCCCACAGACTGACAATGCTGCTGTCCAATGGTGCCTGCTGTGCTCCTTCATCCAGAGTGGGGGGGTGCTCTAATACAGGAGATGCGTTACTGGCCAGATCACCAGGTGAAAACAGAGGGAAAAAAGAAAACTAATGCAGCCACCACATTTAATGATTGGCAAGCTGCAATACATTATATTTTTTTGTTTTGAATTTAATATCGCTTTACCAAAGAAAATCAGGTCTCCTTCCCTGCCACACAGGGCTCTACTGTGTGGCAGAGCAGTGCAAAGCCCAAAATTGGATGGACAGAAATACAAATCCTTTCACAAGGAAAATAGCTCCCTTGTATGTATTTCATCTCTGCATGTGGCGCTTTTCCTGGAGTTCAGCTTTAATTCAGGGTTGGATTAAGGTCTTTAATAGAAAAATAAATCACTTCTGACTGCTGTAATTATATGAGCATTGACAGCCATGTATAAAACATAGAAAATCTGGCTTTATATGTGCATGAATATAAATTATCAAATGGAAAAAAAAAAAACAAAAGCAAAAAAAAAAGAACAAAAATTATTGCCACTTGTGCAGCTTTAAATTTTCAATGACTTTTGTAGCTTTTGCAGCCTCTTAAAAGCCCTCCACATTCTAGGACACTTTGTGTAGCCGCAGGCTCTGTTCCAGAAACAGCTCAGGCGAACTTGAAAACTGAGGCAGTAAATCTTTGGTGTGCCGAGTTATTTAGGCCCCAGGCCAGCTTAACTTAATTAAGAGGCAAAAGAGTAATCAAAGCATTTTTAGTAAAAGCCATGGGGGATACAGGTTTTGGTCCATGTGTTTATTTTTACAGATGATCTCGAATTTTGTGTTTTCAACAGAAGTGTTGAGTGGCCCATGGCTGGAACTATTGAGAAGCCTTGACATACAAGGACACTGGTATAGACATTGGCAGAAGAAAAAAAATTTGTTTTGTTTTGGATCGATTTATTAAAGCGGAGCTCCACCCAAAAATGGAAGCTCTGCTTGTTTGTCTCCGCCCCTCCCCTTCGTTGCCATATTTGGCACCTTTTGGGGGAGAGTGGATACCTGGTTTTGACAGATACCCGCTCCTACTTCTGGCTCAGTTCACTGCGGCGACCTTCACAGGTCCCAGAAGACTGCTGGACCAATCGGAATGCGCAACGCAACTCGCGCATGCGCAGTGGACACCAGGCTATCACAGCCTGGTGCCCACAGTTGAGCCACTTTAATAGGTACACCCAGGGGCGGACTGACCATTTGGAAACTTGGGCACTGCCCGAGGGCCCGGGGTCAGTAAGGGGCCCCATGAGATGCTCCTGGTACCTTTTTCATAGGCTTTTTTTGAGTTTGGGCAAGGACACAGGGGCCCCATGATCCCCTATTGCCCGAGGGCCCCATGAGTTGTCAGTCCGCCCCTGGGTACACCTGTTCAATTTCTTGGTAAGACAAATTGATAATCAGTCAATCACATGGCAGCAACTGCATTTAGGCATGTAGATGTGGTGAAGATGAGCATCAGAATGGGGAAGAAAGAAGATTTAAGTGACTTTGAACGTGGCATGGTTGTTGGTGCCAGACGGGCTGGTCTGAGTATTTAAAAAACTGCTGATCTACTGGGATTTTCACGCACAACCATCTCTAGGGTTTACAGAGAGTGGTCAGAAAAGAGAAATTATCCAGTGAGTGGCAGTTGTGTGGACAAATTTGCCTTGTTGATGTCAGAGGTCAGAGGAGAATGGGCAGACTGGTTCGAGATTATAGAAAGAGAACAGTAACTCATGTCAATATAGACCAAAATCTCTGAGGAATGTTTCCAACACCTTGTTGAATCTATGCCATGAAGAATTAAGGCAGCTCTGAAGGAAAAAGGGGGTCCAACCCAGGTACGTATTTACCACACAAGGCATTTGCCTAGGGAGGCATTTTTCAGGAGTGCAGCAGCATCGTTCAGGGGGACAGTGGCATTTTTCAGGGTGGCAGAGTCGCCCCCCAAAGGAAGGGATGGAAGAAGGGACACAAGCAGCATGGGGAACAGGTGGGATCTGAGAGAGGCTGTGGGCTGCTTGATGGTGTATGCAGAGCCTGACTCTTGTTCCCAGGGATGTCTAGAGCTGTGAAGGTGAGTGTCTTCTCTCTCGCAGCGTCTGTGGGGGGGGCGTTGCCAGTGTATGGGGGGTGGTGGTAGTGGAAGGCAATCTTGGGTGTGGGCTGGGGTGTTGTTGGTCAATGTCAGACTCTCTTCGTCGGGGAGGGGGTTGTTGGTCGGTGTCAGGGTCTCTCTGTGGAGGTGGGGGAGCTCATTTTTGTGTTGCCTAGGGTAGCACAAATCCTAAATACACCATTGGTTTAACCCAGTACTAGCAAGGTGGACTTAATAAAGTGGCCAGTGAGTGTATATTTACTGAAGGCAGGTAAGCATGGATCCATCCTACCTTGTATCAACGGTTCAGGCTGGTGGTGGTGGTGTAATGGTGTGGTGGATCCATCCTGCCTTGTATCAATGGTTCAGGCTGGTGGTGGTGGTGTAATGGTGTGGTGGATCCATCCTGCCTTGTATCAATGGTTCAGGCTGGTGGTGGTGGTGTAATGGCGTGGGGGATATTTTCTTTGCACTAACAAGGTGTACCTAATAAAGTGGCCTGTGAGTTTAAATGTATCATGAACCTTCATAAAGTGTGTTATTCTGGCATTTGGTGGTCTTCAGCTCTGTGATGAACATCTAGGGTTGCATTAGGTGTCATTTGATTGGCTGGAAATTGGCCCTTGATGGTGAGACCTTCTGGGGGTTCCCTCTTTGTTTGTTCTCCAGTGGCTTGCTCCACAACTATTGCTGATGATTGTGTTCCACCTGTTACTGTCAGGCTCCACCCAACGGGATCTCTAGTGGTCCACAGAACGGGATTCCCCAGGACGTGCAGTCTAAGTCCCAGTCTGCCTTTTCACCAGAGCCCCTGATGGTGGGGATGGACTTGGTGCAAGACTGGAACCCAACTATGGTAGAGGGGTCCCGCTGAGGGTATGTGCCTGGGATGAGCCTGCTGTGAAGGGGCTGACAGGTCCAGGTCCGTGCAGGATGGATGGATGACTGCCAGGAGTGAGCGTGGTCAGACTAGCCGGGTCGGTAACAGTGGGGACAGGTGCGGTACCAAGCAGCAGACAAAGAGTAGTCAGGTCACACGCCGGGTTGAGTAACAGAGGGTCCAAATAATAGTAACGTCAGGCAGAGGAATGGTCAGGGATGAGACGGGGGTCAGAGCAGGAGAAGGTCAGCATAGATCAGAACAGGCAGGGTTGGCAACAAAGAACGCACTTACAGGAACAGGAACACGAACAAGACCTTGCGGCAATGAGGACATTGCCTGGCCAGTTTAAATAGCGTGCCCTGCATCGTCATCGGTGCCAGGCTCGCGCCCGGGTGCGCGAGTGCGCATGTACGGCCGTAATTGCCGCCACGGATGCCAAGGTCCCAATGCCCACACGCTGATGTGCCTGGGCGATCCGCGCATGCGCAGACTCGTGCACAGCGGTGAAGACCGGGATCCCTGACAGTTACTTAAGGTCTTTCCATCTCAGATTCTACTCCTATGTCCAAGTACATTTACCAGAATTCTCTTTATGGTCTTAGGTTTTCCATGCTTATAGAGGGGAGTAGACCGCCATGTTCTTAAATCAATAGACATCACTACGTGTCATTTTTTTTTTAAAATCATCCTATTTCACTGTCTGGATGCTCACTGTATCCTGTTAGCGTGTAGGTGTGAGTTGGTTGCTGTTCTTGTATTGCCCTCATTGTTGATCCTTCTTTTTTCAACCTCACTAGAACTCCATCTGCCCAACCCTCTGAGTGACTCCTGACTCTTTCATTCTGCTTTTGATGTTTAGTTGTTGATACTCCCAGCAACAACTTCTGATACTACCTCCGACAACACTTCCGTCTATTCCTTTGGGCCCTTTTGGTAGCTTTGACTCATGGCTGGTTTTATTGGCTGGATTTTAAAGAGAATAATTCATTAAATATATATAATCCCCTTTAGTTTGGAAACATACAAGAACAATTTATTTTCTGAACACTCTAGTTTTTAGGCTTGTTGTTCATTTAAGTGAATTGATTGATTATTGATAGATTGATGTTTCATAGCATAGTAACACTCCTAATATAGTACAGATACCAATTCTCTTTATGGGTTCTAATTATGTTTTTTTTAACATTAAGGATATTTTTTAAGTTTTCTGTATACATCATCAGTCGATTCTAAATTGTCAGGGCAGGAGCTGGGAAACAGACAAGCAGGCCTAATAACAATGTAACGCACAGGCTGACGACAACCACCACCCACAGACCGAAGTCCCTCAGGGCGCGGAGTCTAAGTCCCAGGCTGCCCTTCACCAGGGCCCCTGATGGTGGGGATGGACTTGACGCAGCCAGGAACCAGGTTGCGGCCCCCGAGGCACCCCAGCTGCGGTAATGGCCGCCGCCAATGGCGTGTAGCTAGTGGTAAAGACAATAGAGTAGTCGGGCAGGCCGGGTCAACAACAACGAGACAAAACGGTACAGGACAGCAGACGAGAATCACAGGTCATGAGCCGGGTTCAGCAACGGAGGGTCAAATCAAAGGAGAACACAAAGAATGGTCAGGTCACAAGCCGAGTCAGATTCCAGGAGAGTCACGAGAGTCAGAACAGAGTAACAGCAACACAAAGACACAAGTGCAAAGAGCATGTGTGGAACACAGGCTTATATGTCATCAGCCACACCCCTCTGGGGGATGGACCTCAGAGACCTGAAGGCATAAAAGATTCCCACCATGCTCTGCAGAAATCCAAGATGGATGCCAGCACATGGAGTAACATAACCTCTGGTAAAAAGGTAGGACCTTGACATAAATGGACCTTAAGCTCTGAAACCTTTTTTAGCTATACTGATAGAAAGCAAGCAACCAAATTTACAAACCAACACAATTCATATATAAGTATAGGAAGAATACAATGCAGGGGCGGACTGACCATTTGGAAACTCGGGCACTGCCCGAGGGCCCGGGGTCAGTAGGGGACCCCATGAGATGCCTCTGGTACCTTTTTCATAGGCTTTTTTGGGTTTGGGCAAGGACACAGGGGTCCCATGATCCCCTATTGCCCGGGGGCCCCATGAGTTGTCAGTCCGCCCCTGATACAATGTTTTTACCATTCACTTTGTAACACACTAGGGTAGATATTTCTGTTAGTCTATATAATGGTATGCTTACCTTGAAGAGTTATCATAGCTTGTTCTCATGTGTTCTATAACTGCGGGCTCCTGTATCCTTTGTAGCTCTCTTGTCTTGGGTGTGGAGTGCTCAGTACATCCGTCATTGTATGAATGCTTAGAAAGGGTGCAGCCGTAATGTAAGAGATCAACAGATGTGTTTCCATACAAAGTAAGTCTTGTGTAAAATTAGTCAACATCCATGTTCTAATATTTGAGTGTAGATGGGTCCCTCCTGATATACTGAGGAAGAAACTTGCAAAACAAATCAAAAAGATGACTGTTCTCTTTTCACCACAGCATACCAATGCTTTTGGCCTCTCCAAATTCCTTTTGAGAATATACAATGGTGGTATAAAGGGGTAGATTTATGGAGACGGATTCTTTGTGAAATGCTCCTTATGTAATAAGGATTTTATTTCTGTATGCTTTATGCTTATTTGACTTTCAATAATAAAATCGGAATTTTAACAGACGGATGCATTACCATTTTTAGCGTCTTTAAAGTATACTTTTGAAATCTGTTGCTCATTTTGCTATTGAAGTTTGGGACGTTGCGCAATAACTCATCGCCATTAGTCCGGTTTGATATTTTGAAAGCTTCAGAAGCTCGTCAAAAGCACTACGTTTGAAGATGGTATGTGGGAAAGATGTTTTGCAATTAAGATCAAATTTAGATCAGCTTCATCTATAACAACCTCCATTCTTTTTGGGAGTCTTCCCACAATATTTTGGAGTGTGTCTGTGGGAATATGGGAATATTCATCTAAAAGACAATTGTGAGATTGGGTACTGATGTTGGAAAGAAGACCTGACTTGCAATTAGCATTTAAATTCATCACACAGATATTTAGTAGGTTGAGGTCAAGGCTCTGTGAGCTCTATGAGCCACTTTAGTTCCTTTACACATATGAGGGATGACAAACTGCACACAGCAACAGGGGCGGACTGACAACTCATGGGGCCACCGGGCAATAGGGGATCATGGGGCCCCTGTGTCCTTGCCCACACTGAAAACACACTCAAAAAAGCCTATAACAGGTACTGGGGGCATTTCATGGGGCCCCCTACTGACCCGGGCCCTCGGGCAGTGCCCGAGTGCTCAAATGGTCAGTCCACCTCTGCACAGCAATATGCAGGAAACCCACCGACCGATGCAACTATCTTCACAGTTCCAGCTTCCAACCTCTACACACCAAATGAACCATCATATACAACCTGGCACTAGATACCAGTGCATATACTCTGACCCAGAAGACAGAAATGAACATCTCAGAATCCTAGCAGAATCCTTTCATTAGGAAGCTTACAGCAACAAAAATATCAATACAAGCATAAACACTACCTTGAAAGCTCACAGAGAAAATCTCCTACAATACAAAGAAAAAAAAAACCTGTGTAGCTCTAATAACCACATACAAGCCAGCACTAGAAGGGTTAAGAAACACAATCAAAGAGCTGCTAAGCATCATAATGGAGGATGAAACTAAAAAAGAAATATTCCAAACCCTCATACTGGCCTTTCAGGTAACCACCCAACCTCACACATAAATTAACCACTTGTCTACCGGACACTTTTACCCCCTTCATTATTATTATTATTATTATTATTATACTGGCTATCCCCGCTTCAGTCGATCCTGAATATGGCTGCCAGACTCATTCACCTTTCCAACCACTCCGTTTCCGCCACCCCCCTCTGCCAATCCCTCCACTGGCTTCCGATTGCGCAACGGATCAAATTCAAAATCCTAACACTGACGTACAAAGCTGTCCACCATACTGCCCCGAACTACATCACTGAACTAATATTCAAGTACCACCCAGCACGCACACTCCGCTCCTCACAAGACCTCCTTCTCTCTAGTTCCCTGGTCTCCTCCTCCCATGTCCGCCTCCAGGACTTCTCCAGCGTGTCACCCATCCTCTGGAACTCCCTGCCCCAACCCATCAGATTATCACCTACTCTCCTCTCCTTTAGGCGCACCCTGAAAACCCACCTCTTCAGGGAAGCCTACCCCACCCCCTGCTAACTTGACCGACCTCCTCCACTCTTCCTACCACTCCATCCCCCACAGCTATCTCCTCCTGTGCCACCATCCCCTCCCTCCTAGATTGTAAGCTCAAAAGAGCAGGGCCCTCAATCCTCTCATGTTTTGCATTGTATTGGTATTGTTCTGTCACATGTTCTGTCCCCCTTTGTAATGTACAGCGCTGAGCGAACTATTGGCGCTTTATAAATACTGTATAATAATAATAATACAGGATTTATATAGCGCCAGCAGTTTGCTCAGCACTTTACATTATAACGGGAGACAATACAGCAACAATACAGTTCAATACAAGAGGGTTAGGAGGGCCCTGATCCTTGGAGCTTACAATCTAGGAGGGAGGGGCTAGTGGTACAAAAGGTAGTAACTGTGGGGGATGGACTGGTTGGAAGAGTAGAAGATTCCAGTATTAGCTGAGGGCAGGGTAGGCTTCCCTGAAGAGATAGGTTTTCAGAGATCACCTAAAAGTGAGCAGAGTAGGCGATAGTCTAATGGATTGAGAGTTCCAGAGGATGGGGAAAGCTCTGGAGAAGTCCTGGAGACGAGCATGGGAGGAGGAGACAAGGGAGCTAGAGAGTAGGAGGTCTTGTGAGGAGCGGAGGAGCCTTCATGACCAGGCTAATATTTAGCTTTCAGCGCTCTCACACTTTTAATGACAATTGCGCTGTCATGCAACACTGTACAAATATGACAGTTTTTTTTTTACACAAATTGAGCTTTCTTTTAGTGGTATTTCATCGCCACTGGGTGTTTAATTTTTTGCACTATAAACAAAAAACCAGCAAAAAATCTGGAGAAAAAAAGTTTTCTTTGTTTCTATTATAAAATTTTGCAAACAAGTAATTTTGTGCGTTGATGAGGCTGCACTGATAGGCAGCACTGATGGGCACTGATGAGGTGGCACAGATAGGCAGCACTGATGGGCACTGATAGGCTGTATTGCTTAGGTGGCACTGATGAGACGGCACTGGTGGGCATTGATGAGGAGGCACTGATGCTGCTGCACTGATATGCAGCCATGATGGGTACTGATAGGCAACACTGATGGGCACTGATTGGCAAAACTGATGGGTGGTGCTGACTGGCGTAACTGACTGACAGCACTGGCTGGTGGCACTGACTGGTGACACTGCTGGCTGCTGGGTGGCACTGCTAGGAACTTATGGGCAGCACTGATGGGCACAACTGCTGTGTGGCACTGATGGGTAGCACTGATGGGTGGCACTGCTGGGCACTGTTGGGTGACACTGATGGACACTGGTAGGTGACATTGATGGGCACTGTTGGGTGGCACTGCTGGGCACTGTTGGGTGGCACTGATGGACACTGGTAGGTGACATTGATGGGCACTGTTGGGTGGCACTGCTGGGCACTGGAGGGTGGCACTGCTGGGCACTGATCATCAGGGCACTGATCATCAGTGCCCTGATGATCAGTGCAGATGTCCTCTCTGACATTTGCCAGTTATCGCCAGTACTTTCCTCACACTATGACAGCGTGAGGAAAGTGCTACTGATAACCGGCAACTGTATTTACTCAGTGATCTGCTGTGTCATTCGACAAAGCTGATCACAGGGTAAAAGGCCTCTGTGATTGGCTTTTTACCTCACCATCTGATCAGCTGTGTCCATAGGACACAATGATCATGAACAGCGCCAGGTGCGAGCCGCTAGGATGTCCTTTCAGAACTGGACAACCGCGCTGTAGCCGTCATTTGGCTGTAGTGCAGTTTTGAAGTGGATTAGCAGGAGATTTCATTCTGATTACATTGGTGGAAACAAGGGAACCAAACCTTACAACAGCAAGAACTGCAAAGGGTCATTAAATACTGTTGGATCACACTGATATTCCTGCAATGATGTAGAACATAAGGACATAAGGAAGGTGATTACTGCACACCTTTGGGACATCCTTTCCCATAACCAGACCTGTCAGGAACTGGGTTTGCTCCTGCAACCTCAGCTGTGTCTGGCATTGCTTCTTCTTTCTGAGCCACCCATATTGCTGGAAAGCTCCTTGGACAACTTGAATGATCCTGCCTTGTTTGTCTTGAACCTTGAACCATTTGCTTTTTCCATGAACTTCCTATTTTAGCCATGCCTTTGCACTTTCTGTTTGCCAGGTTATTGTGCTCTTTCCAGCCAATATCTCACTCCTGTCACTCCTGCTGCCATCCATATATTCATTACCACTCGGTATCGACCTTGGCTTGTTCCTTGACTAAGCTTCTGCCTGATCCCAATCTGCAACTATTTTTTACTGACCTTTGGCTCTTTCAATGACTATGCTTCTGTTTAATCCCTACATGCTATATCTGCTGTTGGACTCCAACTTGCTCACGTAATGGTGGGGTGATCCTGAGGACCATGATCTGGTACTAACACGCAGAAAAACCCATCTCCACCATCAGGAGCTCTGATCAATATCCATTAGTGCTTAGACCCAGCACCTCGGTTGAGTCTACATCATCTGCCAAAGTGGCCTGCTTGTACAGTATACCTATTCTGCTGGTTGGTGGGAGTCTCTCTACTACTATAGATTCTGGTCTCAGTGCCTGTTCCTTGACCATGACAAGAACACTGTATGGAAGACATGAATGTTTTTGGTTGGTTAAAAATACCCAGGAAAGTAAAATATTTGAACTGCAAATGATAATTTTTTTGACACAAGAGATAATAGACTAAATGTGGAGCTCAGTTTTTTAAACCACTATCCAACAGTTTTATGACCATTCTTATCTCTGTGACTCCTACTACCCCCTCCCATTCCATAGCCCACTCCTTTCTTTATCTTAAGTAATGATCACAGTTTAATTACTACTGCCATGTATGAGAGTGTGTGGTCCTATCTAACATTTTGCTAAAATCTCTACTGCTTGAACCTAAGAACCGAAAGAAGGTAACTCCTTGAAAGCTTACCCTGAAAATGTAAATGTTAATGCTAATAAAAAAAAAGTATTACGCACAGTAATCAGTTATTTTTAGAAGTATACATCTCATCCAACTTCACTGGAAACACCTGAGCTCAGTAATTTGAAGGGTGTCCACATACTGTACTTCTTGCCATATACGTAAGTGGAATGATCAGGTGTCCACAAAATGATAGCAATATTTTACTATTGTACTTTCTACAGTTGCAAGAACAAGTATGTGAACCCCTTGGGATTACGTGGAGTTTTGCATGAATTGGGCATAAAATGTGCTCTGAACGTCATCTAAGTCACAACAATAGAAGAACACAGTCTGCTGAACATAATACTACACAAACATTAGATGTGGCCATGGTTTATTTGCACATAACATGTAAACATTCACAGTGCAGGGAGGAAAAAGTATGTGAGGCCCTAGCTTAATGACTTCTCCCAGAGCTAATTGGAGCCAGGAGTGAGCCAACCTTGACTCCAATCAGTGTGATGATATTGGATGTGTTGCTGACAGCTGTCCTGCCCTTAAAAAACACACACCTGTTTTGGGTTTACTGGTTTCAAGAAGCACTGTCTGATGTGAACCATGCCTCGCAGAAAAGAGCTCTCAGAAGACCTACGATCAAGAATTGTTGACTTGCATGAAGCTGGAAAGGGTTACAAAAGTATCTCCAAAAGCCTTGATGTTCATGTGTCCACGGTAAGACAGACTGTCTACAAATGGAGAAAGTTTAGCACTGTTGCTACTCTCCCTAGGAGCAGTCGTCCTGTAAAAATGACTGTAAGAGCACAGCGCAGAATGCTGCATGATGTAAAGAAGAATCCCAGAGTGTCAGCTAAAGACCTACAGAAATCTCTGGCACATGCTAACATTTTTGTTGACACATCTACAATAAGGAAAACATTAAACAAGAATGGAGTACATGGGTGGACACCACGGAGGAAGCCATTGCTGTCCAAAAAGAATATTGCAGCACGTTTGAAGTTGGCAAAAGAGCACCTGGATGTTCCACAGCACTACTGGCAAAATATACTGTGGACAGATGAAACCAAGATTGAGTTGTTTGGGAAGAACACACAACACTATGTGTGGAGAAAAAAAGGCACAGCACACCAACATCAAAACCTCATCCCCACTGTAAAACATGGCGGAGGGAGAATCATGGTTTGGGGCTGCTTTGCTGCCTCAGGGCCTGGACGGATTGTTGTCATTGATGGGAAAATGAATTCCAGAGTTTATCAAGACATTTTGCAGGAAAACGTACGACCATCTGTCCGCCAACTGAAGCTCCGCAGAGGATGGGTGACGCAACAGGACAATGACCCAAAGCATACAAGTAATTCAACAAAACAATGGCTGCAACAGCACAGAATATGCCTTCTGGAGTGGCCCAGTCAGAGTCCTAACCTCAACCCGATTGAAATGCTGTGGCATGACCTTAAGAGAGCGATTCACACCAGACATCCCAAGAATATTGCTACACTGAAACAGTTTTGTGAAGAGGAGTGGTCCAAAATTACTGCAGATCGTTGTGCAGGTCTGATCTTCAACTACAGGAAACGTTTGGTTGAGGTTATTGCTGCCAAAGGAGGGTCGACCAGTTATTAAGTCCAAAGGTTCACATACTTTTTCCTCCCTGCACTGTGAATGTTTACATGTTATGTGCAATTAAACCATGACAACATCTAATGTTTGTGTAGTATTATGTTCAGCAGACTGTGTTCTTCTATTGTTGTGACTTAGATGACGTTCAGAGCACATTTTATGCCCAATTCATGCAAAACTCTACCTAATTCCAAGAGGTTCACATACTTTTTCTTGCAACTGTATATGCTGTAGGCCCAATAAAAAATATGAGACAGTAGGCCAATGCACTTAAGAATCATACCAGGTAAAAGGAATCCTATTCCATCTCTGTTCTTCTATCAGTATGTGGTTGTGCCTTCCTCCCAGACTCTTACCCTTTGGCACATGTCCACGTGAGCAAGTTGGATATCAAGTCTGAAACATCTGCAAGTTAACAAGACTTTAAAACTGTAGCCACTTCTCTGCCTGAAACAAAGAATCTATCTCTCTTAGTGTGGGTGGGAGATGGTTTTGAATGAATCATTAGTGGGAGTACATCTGCTATTTAAGATAGGAATATTATATATCTTTATTTTGTATAGCCTTGTTATAGAGCAACAGCATGACGACCAGTTAAGGTGTATTACACTTGCATTTGTTCTTTTTGAGTTGTTAATGCAGCAATCACTTGATCGCATAAAAATAGCAGATTTTTTTTTTAGGGGCTTAAAACTTTATGATGGTGAATGAACATTTTTTTCAACCAATTGTTGCACCTATTTAAAGTTTGGACACAGTTAAAAAGTCCATTCCCTACCAAAATCACAGGGGCAACACTGCTAACGTAGATCTAAACTATGACTGGACAACATGCTTTGTGGACTTTGTATAATAAACAATTGACAATTTTTAAAATAAAATACTGTTTTCACTTTTCTGTAAATTTTTTTTGGCATCTCCTGGCAACTGATCACCTCCTTCCTCTTTCAGCCACTCCATATCTGCATGCATTGGCTCCAACTGTACATAATTGCTCTGAACCAGTTTCCTAATAATGAAACCTTAGTTCGCACTTGTTCAGGCCATGTTGTGCCTGCAGTTTATGCAAAAACACAGACACAGGGAAATCAAATGGTCTTTTTGACCGAGCAATTTTCCTGTGGTTCCCACACCCACAAATGGTCTTTGGGATGAGATGCAAGGCTGCATGCTGTTATGCCAGGAAATGCCTGGGCAATTAATTTAGTCAACTAAAAGTGCCTCCAAATATAAAAAGACTTTATAAAAATATTTTAACTGATCTAAGCTAACTTTTAGCCAAACAAAATTCTGTAAGAACATAAAGAAGATATGTGTGAATATGGACTGCAAAGTATTAAATAGATTAAGATGTAATACAGTAAGTTACATACAAACACATAATAGCCGTATTGTGATGTACATAGACACCAAGATAATTTGCATAAATTGTGCAAAATTGTCCTTAACAACAGACTATATATATATATATATATATATATATATATATAAAATGAATTCAATTTGATAATCCATTTCTCCCTATAGACAGAATAACTAGTGATAACTAATTATCAGACAATAGTTTGTTTTTTTATGGAATGCAACTGTTATTCCCCTGTAGAAAGAATAAGCTTCAACTTTGCAAAACTGTATGCCAATATTGCCGAAGAACAGAAAAATAATAAAAAAAAATATGAACAATAAAATGTTGTTCACAAATATTAATTTGGGTGGTTATGTTATCAAGGGGAGAATGATTACGTTACAGCAAGAAAAATGGTAATAGGCTTTTTATAATCTAGTCAACCAAAAGCAATAGAAGAAATATAATTAAACTCCATGTATCAGTTAACCTTTCAGATCAGACCCAAAGATTGTTGCTGATTAATGGGTGGAGTTAAGTTTCCACAAAATGTCATCTACACAGGCTGGAGCTGTGTGTTCTTAAATTCAGTAAAGTGTCAAATGATGGCTGTGTAGATGGTCCATTTGGATGGTTTGTGTGTGTGTCATCAGATGGTTCTCAAGATCCTGATTTTCTCTTTTATCTAATAGCACACAATACATTCATAAAATTTGAATAAACCTGGCTCAGAAGGTGGCACTTTCTTCCTATTGGTGAATTTAATTAATAACCAAACCCATGTTTAGTTTTACATTACCTGGTGACACACTATGACAAAAAGTAATTACAAGAAGGTCCCTTTCAGTTGGGGTGGACCCGTCAGTGGATCCACCTGCTCAGTGAGGGATCTATCGACTGATCCTCACTGAGCAGGTAGATGACAGGTCTGCATTCATTCTGCTGCTGCAGATTGGATACAGATAGAGCTCACTGACTTTTATGGGGCAGTCAGACAGAAACAGACTGAATGATTTGATCTGCCAGACAAATGGAGAACAGATCCCTATCCATCTGTTTTTGGCATACAGAACTGGATGCCTGCAGGTGTCTAGTCAATAGAGGTGTCAGAGCCTGGGTTCAAACCTGGGTCTACTGCAGTGAGAGGTGATGCTTCTTCTTGCTGAGCCACCTGGAATGCTGGACAGCTCCCTTGACAATTCTTTGGATGATTCTGCTTTGGCCCTGTTTGTCTTGAACCTTGAACACCTTGCTTCTCCCATGAACTTCCTGATAAAAGCCATGCCTCTGCATTTCCTCTTTGCCAGATTATTGTGCCTTTACCAGCCAATATTCCACTTGTCTCTCCTGCTGCCGTCTATACCTTCGTTACCGACCTTTGGCTTGTTCCTGAACTACGATTTTGCCTCATCATGATCTACTACCGTTTGTGACCAACCCTTGGCTTGTTGCCTGACTCCGCTTCTGCTTGATCCTTTACTTGTTCGATCTGCTACTGGGTTCTAGCTTGCTCATTCCCTGGTGGGGTGATCCTAGGATCTGCGACCTGGTATCAACACGCAGCCAATCCATATCCACAATTAGGAGCTCTGGTGGAAACCGGTTGGTGCTTAGACTCCGCACCTCAGGTGAGCCTGCGTCTTTTACCAGGGTGACATGCCTATGTACCTATCCTGCTGGTTTCAGGTAAGCCTTAACACTGCTATAGCAACTGGTCTCTGAACCTGACCCAGACCGTGACAAGAGGTCTATGGATGGTCCAATCGGGTCCACCTGAAAAACCACCAGATGGACCCAATCGGACCGGCAATGTGAAAAGGGCCTAAGTTTATCTTATGGTAATGGATCTTATAAAATAATTTGTTATAGAATCAATTAAGATTTTACTATAACAAGTGGGACTAAGCAATATGATCTAAAATATATAGAATACTTATGAGATCTGGTCATTGCCAATATACACTATATTGCCAAAAGTATTGGGATGCCTGCCTTTACACGCACATGAACCTTAATGGCATCCCAGTCTTAGTCCGTAGGGTTCAATATTGAGTTGGCCCCGCCCTTTGCAGCTATAACAGCTTCAACTCTTCTGGGGAGGCTGTCAGCAAGGTTTAGGAGGGTGTCTATGGGAATGTTTGACCATTCTTCCAGAAGAGCATTTGTGAGGTCAGGCACTGATGTCGGACGAGAAGGCTTGGCTTATAATCTCCTAATGCATTCCAAAGGTGTTCTATTGGGTTGAGGTCAGGATTCTGTGCAGGCCAGTCAAGTTCCTCCACCCCAAACTCACTCATCCATGTCTTTATGGACCTTGCTTTGTGCACTGGTGTGCAGTCATGTTGGAACAGGAAGGGGCCATCCCCAAACTCTTCCCACAAAGTTGGGTGCATGAAATTGTCCAAAATGTCTTGGTATGCTGACGCCTTAAAAGTTCCCTTCACTGAAACTAAGGGGCCAAGCCCAACCCATGAAAAACAACCCCGCACCATAATCCCCCCTAAACCAAACTTTACACTTGGCACAATGCAGTCAGGCAATATCCCAATACCGTTGGCAACATAGTGTATGATAATCACCTTTCTGGTGTAGCAATATTTAAATGTAACTCTTTAACTATAAACTGGTGCAGTTTATTATATAATGAGCAAAATATTAGTTCTACACATAGAGGACCAAAAAATGACTATATATACACTCTCTTAGATTGTAAGCTCCAAGGATCAGGGTCCTCCTAACCCTCTTGTATTGAATGGTATTGTTGCTGTATTGTCTCCCGTTATATTGTAAAGCGCTGAGCAAACTGTTGGCGCTATATAAATCCTGTATTATAATAATAATAATATTGCCAAAAGTATTGGGCCAGCCCTCCAAATCATGTGATTCAGGTGTTCCAATCACCTCCATGGCCACAGGTGTATAAAATCATCACCTAGGCATGCAGACTGCTTCTATAGACATTTGTGAAAGAATGGGTCGCTCTCAGGAGCTCAGTGAATTCAAGCATGGTACATTTCCTGGCTACTAAATATTCCACGCTCAACTGTTAGTGGGATTATAACCAATTGGAAGCAACTGGGAACAACAGCAACTCAGCCACCAAGTGGTAGGCCATGTAAAATGACAGAGTGGGGTCAGCACATGCTGAAGCGCACAGTGCGCAGAAGTCACCTACTGTGTGGCCTTCAGATAAGCACAACAACGTAGAGAACTTCGTGGAATGGGTTTCCATGGCTGAGCAGCTGCATCCAAGCCTTCCATCACCAAGTGCAATGCAAAGCGTGGATGCCGTGGTGTAAAGCACGCCTCCATTGGACTCTAGAGCAGTGGAGACGTGTTTTCTGGAGTGACCAATCACACTGCTCTGTCTGGCAATCTGATGGACGGATGCCAGGAGAACGGTACTTGCCTGACTGCATTGTGCCAAGTGTAAAGTTTGGTGGAGGGGGATTATGGTGTGGGGTTGTTTTTCAGCGGTTAGGCTTGGCCCCTTAGTTTCAATGAAGGGAACTCTTAAGGCCCTAGTATGTGTATGTATGAATGTGATTTAGGGACCTTAGATCGTAAGATCCTTGAGGGTTAGGGACTGATGTGAATGTACAATATACATGTAAAGTGCTGTGTAAATTGATAGCGCTATATAAGTAACTGAGATAATAAATGAGATATCACAATATAAAGAAAGGTGACAGGTTCTCTTCAATATCTAAGTTTGTCACCTTTGATGGATGGATGAATTTCTTTTAATCTAAAAGGAATATAATTAGGAGATGGTAGTTATCCGTGTCTACACTGTACTGACCAGCAGATTGCCTTGTATGATGCAGTTACTGACCTGTGCAGATTATAATTGATATATTGATTTCTTTATAATGAGAAGGCAGTGTGTATATCAGACGGTGAGAGTCTGGACTGAACAGTAACTTTAACTGAATTCAATCTTGAGGCAATGCAGTATTTTACGAAGCGTCTATTTAAAGTGCTATTAAACACAAAACCAAAAATGTATTATATTACATTTTACAAATTCTTTCAGTAGATGTAATGGCTTTTAGGCTTTCTTTCCTTTATTTTCACTTGGTGATCTGGCAAGTAAGTCTGTTATTTTTCATCAGACCAAGCTATCCTGCAGATGTAGAAGTTAGAGGGTGAGAACAAACCATTTTGCCACTGACAAGGATGCTTGCAATGATCAGCTTTTATTTATTTAGGTAAAACTTTTAACCCAAAAGGAATAAAACTATTGCTGATTAATATATATATATATTATAAACTGATTATAAAGTGTTATTGTCACTGGGGTTTGACCTCAGTTTGTTAGTGCTTCTAAATCTGAATCTGATAGTCCATCTAACATTCCCCCCCCCCCCCAGACTGATAATGCTTCTGTCTAAAGGTGCTCCCTGTGCTCCGTCATGCAGAGTGGGGGCGCTCTAATACAGTGTGTTACTGGCCAGATCACCAGGTGAAATTTGAGGGAAAAAAAGCTTAAAGGATAGGTTCACCTTTTGGACAAAGAATAAATGCACTTTTTTTTTTTGCAGATAAAAGATGTGCATTTATTATTTTTGTTCAAAGGAGCTGTAAGGGAATTCCTGTGAGACGGCTGGTGAACAGACCACACACACGCACAGTGAAGTTTGGCGCCAGACGGACTATTTAAGAGGTGCCTCTGCCTGTGCTGAGTGCTGACTGGTCTTCAGCTGTTCCCTGTTTCCTGCTTGTTCCTGTGTGATTTCCTTGTTGCTGACCCAGCTTGTTCCTGACCTAACTCTGATTACTCTCCTGCTTGATACTGGTTCCTGACTTCGGCTCTGCTCCTGACTTTGGCTTGTTTATGATTTGGTACCTCGCTGTCGGCCCATTGATGACCCTGGCTATTCCTATGATGTTGCTCCTGTCTCCCATCCCAGCTTCCTGCATTGTTCTGGTGCACACCTGGCGACCCTCCATACCAGCTCTGCATATTACTACTGTGCCTGAATCGGAGGTTCACCAGTCTTCCAAAGTCTCCAACTGCAAGAGCTGCAAACAACATCTGCTGGCGCTTTTGTCCCCCTGGTCCCTAGACACCCTCTGTTCCACTTCCAGTGGGGTCAGGGCTAGTGACACAAGTGAGGCTGACCTCGTCATTTCAGTCAGGTACGTGACAGGAGCATGGAAAGAATGGCACCAGCGATCAATAGGTCGCTGATGCCATGCAGGTCTCCTGCAGACCTGTCAGAATATCTGCTTGCCGTATGGGGTGTACGGGATGTATGGGATGTACGGGGTGTATGGCAGGGGTATATTTACCACAAGGCAAACAAGGCATTTTCTTAGGGCGGCATTTTTCAGGGGGGAAGCACCATTTTTCAGGGGAGCAGAGCTGCCCTCCAAAACAAGGGCTGAAAGAATGGACACACGCAGCATGGGGACCAGGTGGGATCTGAGAGAGGCTGCAGTCTGCTTGATGGTGCATGCAGAGCCTGACTCTTGTTCCTTGGGAAGTCCGGAGCTGTGAAGGTGAGTGTCTTATCTCTTGCCAAGTTGGGGGTGGGGTTGTCAGTGTATGGGGGGCTGTGGTAGTGGAAGGCTCAGGTGGGGCTGGGGTGTTGTTAGTCAATGTCAGGCTCTCTTTTATGGGGAAGGGAGGTGTTGGTTGGTGTGGGGGTCTCTCAATGAGGGGCAAATTTTGTGTTGCCTAGGGCAGCACGAAACCTAAAAACATCACTGGTGCACGGAATGTACGGGGTGTACCGGATGTACGGGAAAGCAGATATACTGACCGGAAGCTTCAATGAACTACCATGGTGCTCCACAGCGCTGTGGTAGTTAATTGAAAACTACAAGCCCACAGCCACTAAGGCTGCCGGGACTTGCAGTACATTCATTCATGGAAGTTCGTGAATGAATGACATGTACGTGTGGGTGGAGCCCCGCACGGCCCTGATGCTTTTATATCTGATAGCACAGGGAGACTTCACCTCGTACTATCTGCCGGAGGGCAGCTGGCACAGTGGCGGCTGAGGCTATGGAAACAAGTTACATGTTCCACCCAAAAACGGGTCGAACATGTAACATATTCCCAAAGGTGAACTTGTCCTTTAAAAAAAGAAAACTAAAGGGGATGTTAAGCTAATACAGTTGTGTTTTCAAATAAAATCATAATACATAAATTCTGTTTAAAATGAAACTAGAGGAAAATAAGCAATGTAATACATATAAAGGAACCTCCATGCTTGCAACGCCAGTAAACCTGACCTTACATGGTTCAAAAAACTGAACTGATTCCCCATCCACACACTGGAGGTGGATGTGGGAATCCTCCCCACTCTGTCATCACATGCTGACAGTGGAAAACCCCCACTGTCAGAATACACTGCCATTTGTCTGCAAGTGCTGATCAAAACAGAATATTGCAACAAACCAGTTACTGAGAAGGCAATCAATAGATTGCCTCCTCATGAATGGAATTGGTCATACGTGCATAAAAATTCACCTGGTTACTTCTGAACCAGCCAAATGTCAGTCCATGTATGGTCAGCCTTAACCACTTGCCTACCAGGCACTTATACCCCCTTCCTTACCAGGCCAATTTTCAGCTTTCAGCGCTGCCGCACTTTGATTGACAATTGCACGGTCATGCAACATTGTACCCATATGAAATTTTGATCATTTTTTTCTCACAAATAGAGCTTTCTTTTGGTGGTATTTAATCGCCACTGGGCACTTTACTTTTTGCGCTATAAATTAAAAAAGTGCAAAAAATTTGAAAAAAAAAAAAAAGTTTATTTGTTTCTTTTATAAAATTTTTCAAACAGGTATTTTTTCTCCTTCACTGATTTGCGTTGATGAGGCGGCACTGATGGGCACTGATAGGCGGCACTGATGGGCACTGATAGGCAGCACTAAAGGGCACTGATAGGCAGTACTAATGAGGTGGCACGGATAGGCGGCACTGATAGACAGCACTAATTAGGGGTCACGGATAGGCGGCACTGATATGCAGCACTGATAGGCGGCACTGATAGGTGACACTGATGATGGGTACTGATAGACGGCACTGACTGGCATCACTTCTGGGCACTGACTGGCGGCACTGGCTGGCACAACCCCTGGGCACTGACTGGTGGCACTGACTGGCAGCACTGCTAGGCTGCACTGGTGGGTGGCACTGGTGGGCAGCACTGGTGGGTGGGCACAGGTGGGTGGCACTGGTGGGCACAGGTGGGTGGCACTGCTGGGCACATGTAGGTGGCACTTCTGGGCACAGGTAGGTGGTACTGCAGAGTGGCACAGGTGGGTGCACTGCTGGGCACAGGTGGGGGCACTGCTGGGCACAGGTGGGGGCACTGCTGGGAACGGGTGGGCGGGGCTAGTGGGCGCACTGCTGGGCGGAACTTGCGGGTGTCACTGCTGGGCACCGATCATCAGGGCACTGATCATCAGTGCCCTGATGATCGGTGCCGATCCCTGCTCTGACAACTGCCGGTTCTCGGCAGTACTTTCCTCACGATCTGACAGCGTGAGGAAAGTGCAGCCGAGAACCGGCACTTGCATTTCCCTGTGATCAGCGTGTCATTGGACACCGCTGATCACGTGGTAAAAGGCCGGTGGGATCGGCCTTTCACCACATCACGTGATCAGCTGTGTCCGTAGGACACAGCAATCACGGAGATCGCCGGGTGCGCGCCCCCTGGGGCGCGCAGGAGAGCGCGTTCTGGGAGGACGTCATATGACGTCCACTCAGAACTGGCCGGCCGCGGTGAAGCCGTCATTCGGCTATGCGCGGTCGGCAAGAGGTTAAAGCCGAACTGCACTGAAAAGGGGAAGTTCCACTTGTCTTCCTCCTCCCCTCCTCCACTGCCACATTTGGCACTTTTTTTGGGGGGGGAGTAGGGGGTACCTGGTTTTGACAGGTGCCCAGTCTGTCAGGGATCCGGGTGTGACCAGGTTTGCACAGTAGTGACTGGATCCGTGCGGGATGGATGGATCGTCTGGGTAGCGTCAGGCAAGCCAGGTCAGCAACGTGCGGGCAGTGAGGTATTGGAGGAGCAGGCAGACAATAGTCAGGGTCACAAGCCACGTTCAGTAACTCACGGGCAGCACGGTACAGAGGATCAGGCAGAAGGATGGTCAGGCAAGCCAGGGGTTAAACAGGAGACGGTCAGCAGAGGTCAGGATCAAAGCAGGGTCAGCAACTAGGCAGATAGGCAGGAACACAGGATACCAGGTACAGGGGCTAATGGGAAACATACACCAAGGCACTGACTGCAGGTCTGGCCATTCCTTAAATATACCTCCTGCAATCAGCCCCAGGTTTGGGCTGATTGCAAGAGTGAGCTTCTGGCTGCTGAGAGCACCCGCTGGTCAGCCCTGGTACTGCAGCCCACACGGCAGGTGAGTCCCACCACCAGTGCTGAGTCCATTCCTGACACAGTCCCACTTCTTGGTCAGATCACTGTGGTGACCTGAGATGGAAGTTCACCCCCCCTCAACCCCTACAGCCTTTATGAAAACTTTACAGGTCACAAAAGACTGCGCCCATTCACAAAGCGCAGAGCACTTCACACCTGCGTGATAGGGAACTGGCTGTGAAGCCTCAAGGCTTCACTTCCAGTTCCTCTTACTGAAGATGTTGGAAAAAGTACCCAAAGCCAATAGAAGAATCGGTTGGATGAGGACATTGCTGGACCCCCAAGACAGGTAAGTATCCTTATATTAAAAATCAGCAGGTGCAGCATTTGTAGCTGCTGACTTTGAATGTTTTGGGGGGAGTCAAGAGTGCCGTTTTAGGGTCTCCCATGTTCAACCTGTACATAAGTGGCTTGCTTGAACCCTACTTCTAGATCAGCAAGCTTCAAATGAACTCCCTGTCTTGTCAGGTCTCCCATGCACTCATACGTGAGTAGAGATTGGAAGGCCTTGAAAAAAAAAATTGGGGGAAAAAAGGATTTTTTCTGATTTTTTCCAAAGCCATTTTTTTTAAATATGGAAAAAAAGAGAATGGCATTTGTTCTATTACAATAAGTAACATATCTATGATGTGATATTCAAACTATATAACATAAAGACATTAATAAATATATTTCTGAGACTTTGTGCAATGTCTTAAATTTTTCCAAGTTCTTTCAGCTGAAGACAAGCAGATCCTGGAATACAATTCAAGTAAAACTATACTTCTCAATGCAGTTTTCAACCAAGAGAAATCTGCATTTCTACCACTAGGGGGCATTGCCGATGGAAGGCTCCAGTTTAGTTTTCTCCTGGGCTCCATCTTGTACCTTCTACAGTTGGGTGATTGTTGGGATACAGTCAGGGGCGGACTGACAACTCATGGGGCCCCCGGGCAATAGGGGATCATGAGGCCCTTGTGTCCTTGCCCAAACTCAAAGCCTATGAAAAAGGTACCAGGGGCATCTCATGGGGCCTCCTATTGACCCCAAGCCCTCAGGCAGTGCCCGAGTTTTCAAATGGTCAGTCTGCCCCTGGATACAGTAGATGATAATTTCTTCCCTCCCCTCAGGCCTTAATTGACAGGTAGGTGGGTCAATTTGTCTGACAAAATAGTTTATTTTTATAATCTTTATATGGTCCTTGCATGCCAGAGGTGCCCCAAACAGGTTTAAAAAAATTTCCTGGAACTAAATGATGAGGACCATAATGAAAGTGCAAGTAGCTTTTCCCTCCAGAGTTCTCATTCCAGAAACACTCCTTCTGTTTCAGGATCATCACAAAAAAGTGCCTAATATCTGGTACAATGGTTTTGAGCATTTTTGGTTTAGAAAATACATGTAAAAAAGATGCCGTAGCGTAGAACCTAACTCCCAAGGAGAGTTAATTCCTTTTACACATACCCCTTCCCAAAGCAGAAATGTGGAAATTTTTTTTAAAATTTCAACATATTTTTTAACATTTCTTTTGGTCCTGCCTTGCCCCAACCCCCTCCCCCCTATTTCTTCACCTTTCGCCATCCTGGCCTAGGCTAGACTGATACTCAACCCCTTGGACTTTAAACCCAACACCCACATAAGAGCTGGGGTTGATTTATTGGCCAAATAGGCCATTCACTTGGCAAAAAATGTTGCACTTGGGGCAAGGGCAGACTGACCATTTGGAAACTCGGGTACTGCCCGAAGGCCCGGGGTCAGTAGGGGGCCCCATGAGGTGCCCCTGGTACCTTTTTTCATAGTTTATTTTTAGTTTGGGCAATGACACAGGGGCCTCATGATCCCCTATTTCTCAAGGGCCCCATGAGTTGTCAGTCCGCCCCTGACTTGGGGATGATCCCTAGAGCTTGAGAAGAGAAGTTGAAACTCTGCTGATTTCCATCATCCAACCATGTGCAAGCAAAGATGCTGTTTTGTTTTGTTTTTTATTTCCTTGCATGCTATAGGAGGTTAATCACTATTTACTAATCTCTGGTGAAAATTCTTTTGTAAAGTGAACAGTCTATTTGCCGTTGGTAAATTACCCCTCAGAAACCTAAACCCAATACCTAACCCTGGGTTCACATCTGTGCGGGTGGTACCGCTGCAGATCCGCAGGAAAATCTGTGCAGCCCGCCCACCACCCGCACAGAGAATTGCGGACCCGCGGGCAGGTGCCATTAGTTCTAATGGCACGCCGCCCGCACTGGAAAACGTAACCATACTGGGAACTGAGGTTCCCGTGTGGGCTGCATTTTCCAATGTAGTGCAGGGACTTCTTTCCCTGTGGGGCACGGGAGTAAATTCAAATGAATGGGCTCTCGTGCCCGTGCAAAATGTGACCTGCACAGCTGCAGAGATGTAAACTGGGGGTTAATGGGCATTGGAATTGATTTATTAAAGGCAAATAGACACTATTCTAGGTTGATTACGATTAAGATTGTGCTCATCATCTTCACTTCAGATGGTTGATTTACTAAAGACAAAAAGGCTGTTAACTTTGCAAGGGAAGTTGCACTTTGCAAGTGAATTTTCCCCAGAGCTTAGTGAATGTAGCGGCATTTTGCTTTGTAAAGAATGAGCAATCACATGCAAGGGGGGGGGGGGGGAGTAATCATTTTTGCTTGCCAATGATTGTACTATGATAGTCAGAATAGCTTCACCTCATGTACTAAGCTTTGGGAACAATTCCTTTGGAAAGTACAACTTCCATGGCAAGATGAAACCTCCAAGAGTCTAAGCCCAGTGTTCAAACAGGCATTAGGAAATCACCTCCAACACCAGAAATTTGTATTTACACTATATCACCAAAAGTATTGGTCGGCCTGCCTTTACACTCACATGGACTTTAATGACATCCCAGTCTTAGTCCGTAGGGTTCAATATTGAGTTGGCCCCGCCCTTTGCAGCTATAACAGCTTCAACTCTTCTGGGAAGGCCATCCACAAGGTTTAGGAGGCTGTCTATGGGAAGGTTTGACCATTCTTCCAGAAGTACATTTGTGAGGTCAGGCACTGATGTCAGGGAAAGTGTTCTATGGGGTTGAGGTGAGGACTCTGTGCAAGCCAGTCAAGTTCCTCCACCCCAAACTCGCTCACCCATGTCTTTATGGACCTTGCTTTGTGCACTGGTGTGCAGTCATGTTAGCACATTAAGGGGCCATCCCCAAACTGTTCCAACAAAGTTGGGAGCATGAAATTGTCCAAAATGTCTTGATATGCTGACATCTTAAGAGTTCCCTTCACTGGAACTAGAGGGCCAAGCCCAACCTCTTGAATAACAACCCCACACCATAATCCCCTCCACCAAACTTTACACTTGGCACATTGTAGTCAGGTAAGTACCGTTCTCCTGGCAATTGCCAAACCCAGACACATTCATGGGATTGTCAGACAGAGAAGCATGAATCACCCCTCCAGCGAACATGTCTCTACTGCTCTAGAGTCCAGTGGCGGCGTGCTTTACACCACGGCATCCGCCGCTTTGCATCGCACTTGGTGATGTAAGGCTTGGATGCAGCTGCTTGGCCATGGAAACCCATTCCATGAAGCTCTCTACGCACTGTTGTTGTGCTAATCTGAAGGCCACACCAAGTTTGGAGGTCTTTAGCTATTGACTCTACAGACAGCTGGCGACTTCTGCACACTGTGTGCTTCAGCATGCGCTGACCCCGCTCTGTCATTTTACATGGCCTACCACTTGGTGGCTGATTTGCTGTTGTTCCCAGTTGCTTCCACTTTGTTATAATACCACTAACAGTTGAGCGTGGAATATTTAGTAGCCAGGAAATGTCACGGATGGACTTATTACACAGGTGACAACCTATCACGGGACCACGCTTGGAGTCACTGAGCTCCTGAGAGCGACCCATTCTTTCACCAATGTTTGTAGAAGCAGTCTGCATGCCTAGGGGCTTGATTGTATACACCTGTGACCATGGAGGGTATTGGAACACCTGAATCACATGATTTGGAGGGCGGACCCAATACTTTTGGCAATATAGTGTACGTACTTTTAACAAAAAAAAATATCTCAGTAGTATACAATGCTTGCCTAAACACATTAAATATATTTCTAAATGTTTTTCTTCTTGAATTGTACACAGCAGTAGAAAACTGCAGGAAGATTTGGCTTAGTTTCCTAGAAATTGATTTTTTTTTTTTCCCCAATAAGGAGGCCTGACTTTGCCAATCTCATTGCATTACCAACATTCTTAGCTATACAGAAACTTAGAGCTGACATTTTTCAATACAAGGAGTAAAGGTTTAAAATGATTCATTTGAACATGTCATGTTAGCAGAGTACAAAACCTCACAGACATGCTTTTTTTTTTTTTTTTTAAGTCGCTATACCTTTTAAAATAAAAGCATTGACATCAAGAGCCAACCCGCACATATATACTTTTTACAGGAGCTTCAATCAATCAACCAATCGAGCAGTCAGTCAATAAGTGTTTGTATTCTATTAACGATGAATGCCAGCGCCAACAACATTGTCCTGCCGGTGATTTGTTGTGCTTTGAAATTGTATCTTCCGAAATAATACGGGTTGTGGGAGCATTGTGCTATGAATAGAAGGGTGCATTAAAGAGAAGTTAAACAACAGAAGACAATATATTGCAATTTTTCAGCCCTTAAATTTGGTGTCTGCATTAGTTTTCTTATGTTTTATTTATTAATTTCAGGTACTTATATAGCGCTGTAAATAATAAAGATGTGAGAAGACAACCAACCACAAATGACTCCCTCAGAAGAAGTCGTCTGACGAAACGCGTGTGGCTATTGGTGACGTCATCACGCACGCACGCTGTCCCACGTGTCCGGATCACGTGGTTGCACCATCGCCATCTTGGATGAGGGTGGGTGGGTGAGACGCCGGTAACAGAGCCTGTGGCTCTTAAACAATCTATGCTTTATTGTTTTATACTCATTGTGAGTGCGGTTTTAAGGGGGGATTTGCTAATAAATTAGTTGGATGATATTGCACAATGGCGAGTATGTTTTTTTTATTCACATGTACCAATTGGATATGAGAGGATTTCCTTTAAATCGGAGCATTGTGGTGGATTACTGGATATTTAAAGATACGCTGGTTTATCACTAGCACATGGTGAGTGTGCATTTTGATGGGGTGTTCTGAGCACTGGATGTCATGTTGGTGAAGGAGAATTTCATTATTTCATTTATCAAAGGATCATTTATGGACTTTTAACCTCCTCGGCGGTATGATTCTTTCCGATTTTTTTTGTGCTGAAAGCGGTACCTTTTTTTGCATGGAAATATGTAGTTTTTTATTGTAGGCCTGTAATTTTTAGAAATAACTCACTGAAATCTGTCCGAACAAGAATCTAGTAAACATTGCGGATATGATAAAACTTGAAACACAAAATCATAAATTATAATTTAATAAATAATCATAAAATATAATAATAAATTTAATTCAATAATATAATCAAACCAAAAACACTGAAATTTGAAATACAGAGGCAAATTCGCACATCGCTGAGCAAAGTCGCAAAATCGTTTTCAGTGTCTGATGACGAATTTCCCCCACTAATCATTATCACTCAATTCTGCAAGTGGTTCTGATTTACTATCGCTGTTCAAAAACCGCTTTTGACGTAAAGGGACGCTTTTTGGACTCCATGGACTTTTCTAAGTTTCCAGGCAGAAAGAACAGTCAAAATGCAGGCAGGGGACAGGACAAAGCACTCGGGACAAAATATATGTGAAATGCATTGAAACAGCAATGACAGCAAAAATGACATTTTTTAAAAATTTCAAATTTCCCGCCGGTTCTGGCGCCCGTACGTCCCGACGTCACAGGGACCGGAACATGGAAGCCGGATGCCGGCATCAGCCAGAGGAGATGGCCAGGGACTCTGCAGGCGACACATCGCGGGTGCGAAGGACAAGGAAAGTTCTGCAGGGACTCCCTGAGCAACGCCGCATGGTAAGCCCGAGTGTAGCTCGGGGTTACTGCTCTTGGTATTGAAATTTTACCCCGAGCTACACTCGGGAATACCGCCAGGGAGGTTAATGGACTTATTTATTTTTTCTGTGCACATATGTGGTGGTGGATTTATTTATTGATTTATTATTTATCTATTCATATGAATATTTATTTAAATATTTACTTATTTATTGGTGTAGGGTTGCGCTATTATTTGTAGTTGGTTGTCTTCTCACATCTTTTTTATTTACAGTGTACTATTATTAATAATAGCAGCTCCTACCGTGTATATTTTGTATTGAAACACATTGACGCAATGATGTTGGTTTAATAAGTGTTCTGTGATATATCTATACTGACACTGGTGGTGATCAACCTTTTGGTACTTATATAGTGCTGTCAATTTACACAGCGCTTTACATATATATGGTACATTCACATCAGTCCCTAACCCTCAAGGGGTGTACAATCTAAGGTCCCTAACTCACATACATACACATACTAGGGACAATTTAGACAGGAGCCATTTCACCTACCAGCATGTCTTTGGAGTGTGGGAGGAAACCCACGCAGGCACAGGGAGAACATGCAAAACTCCAGGCAGGTGGTGCTGTGGCTGGGATTTGAACCAACGACTCTAGTACTGCCAGGCGGAAGTGCTAACCATTTAGCCACTGATGATCCTGCTAGTATCCCAATCAGGGAGATTTACTAAAGCTGGAGCACTCAGAATCTGGTGCAACTGTACATGGTAGCCAATCAGCGTCCAACTTCAGCTTGTTCAATCACGTTTTGACAAAACTTGAAAACTGATTGGTTTCTATGCAGAGCTGCACCAGATCTTGCACTCTCTAGTTTTTGTAAATAAACCTCACTTTCTGTTGGATGACAACACTCACTCACCATACTGTAACTGTAGTGGAGCAGTATTTTCATCCTTTTCAAAATGAAAAATGATATATTCATAAATCGGCAACAGACAGCAGGCAGGCGGATAGTCGGTGTTCAGGCCAAGAGCAGGGGCGGACTGACCATTTGGAAACTTGGGCACTGCCCGAGGACCCGGGGTCAGTAGGGGGCCCCATGAGATGCCCCTGGTACCTTTTTCATAGGCTTGTTTGAGTTTGAGCAAGGACACAGGGGCCCCATGATCCCCTATTGCCCGGGGGCCCCATGAGTTGTCAGTCTGCCCCTGGCCAAGAGTCAACAATGATCAGGCAGATGGCAAAGATGTAATCCAAAGGTAAGCCAAGTCGGTACAGGCGGAGTTCATGTGAGGTTGAGACAGATCAGGTCGGCAACAGGATCGGGACATAGCAGATAAAAAGACATGGTAGACCAAAAGGCAAAGACTCATAGTGCAGTGTGGTTTACATAGCCCGCAGGGTGCCAGTCTGGTGGCGGGCGGGCGTGCGCTTGCACACGCATGCGCAAGAGCACAGAAACGGGCACAGCTGTTGGGCAATCGGCATTGGAGTATTAATGTGCACCTGGACACTACTTGTCTTCCCTGACATTATGACTCCCTCCAGGTGGAGCTCGCCTATCAGAGACTGCTGGTGATCTGTACCGGGGAACTGGAAGGAGTGGAGCCTGGGAAGAACAGGGAACCATTGAGCCTGTGGGCTGTATGAGGTTGACATCACCGATGAGGAGTGCTACCTGGTCTATTGGAACAATGTATACCTACCACTACATACCTACCCCCAGACACACCCTACCAAAGGGGAGTGTTATCTAGTGTACTGGATCCCACCTACTGACCTCCTACCAGCCATGTACCTTGCCATAGACTCCCCCATACCTGGTCTACTGAAACCAAAAATACCCCACTGTCCACACCCCCCCCCCCCCCATACCTAGTATAGTGGAACCATGAGTATCTATCAAAATGCACCTTCTCTTGTGTATACTAAAACCCTTGAACTGGACCTGCCTGTAATTACCACTTATGTTGGACAGCTTGGCCTGTTACAGGAAGTGGAAAAATAAAAGATTTAATGTCAGGATTAACATGTTTAAAATTATGTTACAGAAAATAAAAAATGGCTGTGATATTTCTGTTGAAAGACTGCATCAAATGTGCATTTTTTAATCTTACCCATAGCTACACTTCAAATAAGTGATAAACAGTTTAAATACTATTAAGACAAATATTAACCACATGCAGTGATCAGAACATTATTTTGTTCACCACAGTGGGTCTTTAATGGAGTGGTTAAGCACTGTTTACCTGTTCTTTGTCTACAGCAGGTATGTATTAGGGATGAGCCAAACCTAGCAGGAAATCCTCAAACCCAAAATTAACACAACATTGAAGTCAATTGAAGCCAAATCTTGTCATTTTTTTCATGGCTAGTTTGCAAGCATATACAGTATATTGTTTGCAACATAGTACACTTTGCTATTCATTTACATAAAACGTTCAAAAAGAAAATAAACACGCAGGCAATATAGTAATTGTCCTTTACACAAAAAAAATTAAAAATATTATGCCTCTTATGTAAGTCCAAACTTAATCACGTCATCCAGCAATGTAGATTAATGGTTAAACACAATGAGCGACCCCTGTGCTTGCAGACATGACAGTCCTTACCACTACACTCCTCTCACTGCTGATACTGCTATTGCAAAGGATAGCTCCCTGGCTAGCTGTTGATCGTCGTAAAACCGACCAGGGATGCCGGTTGCTGTTGTTGGCCATATATGGTCAATTATATTCTTAAAGTGTTACTAAACCCCGGACCCTGCATTCACTATATCTGGTCTCCCCGCACCCTGCATTCACCAGATCTGGTCTCCCTGGACCCTGTATTCACTATATCTGGTCTCCCCGCACCCTGCATTCACCAGATCTGGTATCCCTGGACCCTGTATTCACTATATCTGGTCTCCCCGGACCCTGCATTTACTATATCTGGTCTCCCCGGACCCTGCATTCACTATATCTGGTCTTCCCGGACCCAGCATTCACTATATCTGGTCTCCCAGGACCCAGTATTCACTATATCTGGTCTCCCAGGACCCTGCATTCACTATATCTGGTCTCCCCGGACCCTGCATTCACTATATCTGGTCTCCCAGGACCCTGCATTCACTATATCTGGTCTCCCAGGACCAGGGGCGGACTGACAACTCATGGGGCCCCCGGGCAATAGGGGATCATGGGGCCCCTGTGTCCTTGCCCAAACTCAAAAAAGCCTATGAAAAAGGCACCAGGGGGATCTCATGGGGCCCCCTACTGACCCAGGGCCCTCGGGCAGTGCCCGAGTTTCCAAATGGTCAGTCTGCCCCTGCCCAGGACCCTGCATTCACTATATCTGGTGTCCCTGGACCCTGCATTCTCTATATCTGGTCTCCCCAGACCCTGCATTCACTATATCCGGTCTCCCCGGATCCTGCATTCACTATATCTGGTGTCCCTGGACCCTGCATTCTCTATATCTGGTCTCCCCAGACCCTGCATTCACTATATCCGGTCTCCCCGGACCCTGCATTCTCTATATCTGGTCTCTCCGGACCCTGCATTGACTGTATCTGGTCTCCCGCAGTACACACTACATGGAAGCTCGAAAGAGTAGGGCCCTCTAACCCCTCGTGTACTGTTGTTGTTGCTGTTCTGTTTCTTGTATTGTCCCCCCCCCTCTATTGTACAGCGCTGAGTAAACCCTTTGGCGCTATATAAACTCGATGTAATAATAATAATAATAATTTTAGTAAGTATAAACTGCTAAATACCTTTTCTCATCAGCAGTATATATCAGTCTTGTGACTTCTATCAGTGTCCAGCTGAGCACTGGTTAAAGCTTGTCAGAGGAGTTTTCTTTTACCTCTAAGAGGGTGCAGACCCTGACCTCTGTCTGGACAATGCTGATTGGCTCTGTGCTTATCACATGCACTCTCTCAAGAAAAAAAACACCTCTCTAGCAATACACATCAAACTGAGCATGTGCAGAGTGTCTCTACATGATATGTCTTATCAGGAGGTAAGAGGGGTGTGCTGGAAGAAGATAAGGATCAGAAAAGTCAGGATCAAACAGCCTTTTTACACATTGCAGAGGATAACCCCTTAGGTCCCACAGTGAGTATAACAAGCATGCTTTACTGCATATACAGACTGATTGTACTGTTGTGGGTTTAGTAACACTTTAAGATCCCTGACTGCTTGTTTATAATGTGAAACAATTCAAGTTTTCACTGTGGGACTGTCAATGCACCAAACAATGTCTCAAGGCATATAACTAAAGTTAAAAAATACATATATACTCTATACATTACATGACACCAGTACATTGCATGGATAAACTAAAAACATGCCACACCTCCCTGCTTAACCCTTGATCAACATGTTAGATTTCACACAGAGTATCTAACTGTTTATAAAGTAACATTTGACAATATATTCATGCTACAATCATAACAATGTGGAACACCAGCAGAGCAATAGACTGTACACTTTTCTTGAGAAGTTTCAATTTCAAGTATTAAGATGATAAATCAGCAGGCAGTACCCTGGCTAGCAGAGAGGATACTTGGAGAAGACCGAGTGGAGGGCATCTCACATCTTACAACATTCTGGTACTTATTAAATTGTGGTATAGGTCAGAAAAATAGAGAGAGATCCATAGTATGGAATGGACAAGCCCCAATAAGCCTGGGCACTCAAACTACACACCAGATGCAGAAGCCCAGGTCCCAGGCACATATTAAAATTCCCCCAAAGTCTTCTGATGGTGGCCTCGTATGTAATGTTCCTCCAAATTTCCTATATTCCTCTACACCAAAGTATTTTGAGGGCAGCCTTTTTGTGATAGAAAGGGATATTACTTGTTATGGACGAGGCCCAAAAGGTCTGGACACTCAATTTACACACCAGATACAAAAGCCCAGGTCCCAGGTGTATGTAACATTTCTCCAATGTCTTCTGATGGCAACCTCGTATGTAAAGTTTCTCCAAATTTCCTATGTTCCTCTACACTAAAGTCTTGTGAGGTCAGCCTCTCTTAGGACAGGAAAGGATGTCAGTTGGTATGGACAAGCCCCAATAAGCCTGGATACGAAAACTACATACCAGATACATAAACCCAGGTCCCAGGTGTGTGTAAAGTTTCTCCAAATACTTTTAATGGCAGCCTCGTATTTAAAGTTCCTTTTCTATGTTCTTCTACCTCAAGGTCTTGTGATGGTGACAGGAAGGGTTGTTAGTTGTCATGGACAAGCCCCAATAAGCCTGGGTACTCAAACAGATGCCCATCTCCCAGACATATGTAAAGTTCCCCCAAAGACTTGTAATGGCAGTTTAAAATATGTAAAGTTCCTCCTAAATTCCTACATTCTTTACACCATAGTCTTGTGAGGGCAGCCTCTATTGTGACAGTAAGTAAAACTCATGGTAGACCAGAATCCAAATCTCATCCCTGTGTATGTTACAGTATGTTACAGTAACAATAGCTTGGCTCATGTTCGGTACATGGGTGTCTACTTCTCAGTTGGCTGCAGTGGAAAAACCCTGTCCAGCCCCTTACAGTCTAGGTGGAATCCAAAGTCTTCTGATGGAGGATTCATATGTAAAGTTCCTACAAATTTCCAACATTGTTCTACACCAAAGTCTTGTAAGGGTGGCCTCTCGTGTGACAGGAAGAGATGTTAATTGATATGGACAAGCCCCAATAAGCCTGGGTACTTAAACTTCATACCAGATACAGAAGGCCAGGTGACAGTTATATGTAAATATCCCCCAAAGTCTCCTGGCGGCGTCCTCATATGTAAACTTCCTCCAAATTTCCTGTGTTCTCCTACACCAATGTGATGGAGACCTCTCTTGTGACAGGAAGGGTTGTTAGTACCTTTAAACATGTTCTAACCAGTTTAAGTCCATAAATATATTCAAAAAAAGCTAGCTGACAGGATGCTGTCATTTAGTGGTGGTCTTGACTGAACTGGCAAAGTGGCCAAATCTGGCAATCTAGCTTACCTGACTGGCAAACTGTAAAAAGCCTAAGTTTGAGCAAAACTCATGGTAGACCTGAACCCAAATCTCATCTCTGTGTATGTTACAGTAACAATAGTGAAGAATAATGACAGTCTAGTCTTTAGCTTGGCTCGTGTTTGGTAAATGGGTGTCTTCTTCTCAGTTGGCAGCAATGGAAAAAACTCTGCCCAGCCCCATACATGCTGGGTGGAGAGCATTATCTGTATCTAGGGCATGTATTGATACTGGGTAATCTGATGGAGGAAGGGATGGTGGAAGGGGGACATGTTCATATTGGAGATACAGTTAAACTTTATTGATGCTTCTTAAAATGTGTTTATTTTATAAAATGTGTTCTTGCTAAAATGTTGGAAAGAGGTTTTAATCAAATCATCTTTGCTGGCTATTCAACAGATGTGAGTGCTGAGCAATTTAGTTTTATGCACTTACCACTCACAATCAGAAGAAGGAAGATGAAATACACAAGCCTGATATTATGTGTAAGTATTGGGGATGTTTATACACAGCTAAGGACTGTAAAATCACTGAACAGCCACTCTCTGGGAGTAAGCGGTAGAAGTTTAAATTCTTTCTTGAGATATAACAGGCAGGGAATAAATAAAGTAATTGAACTGCTAATGTGCCAACTTTTAAGAGGAACTAAACTGTATCTGAGCACCACAAACTGAAAACACAATTTAATTCATTTTTAATATTCAGAACAAGCTTGCACATCCATCCATGTCTCCATGTTTTTTTTTTGTTGGAAAATGCACCCCCCCAGCAATTCTAGCCATGGCCATTTTGAGTAATGGCAGATGATTCATTATTATTATTATACAGTATTTATAAAGCGCCAATAGTTCACTCAGCACTGTACATTACAAAGGGGGACAGAACATGTGAAAGAACAACAACAATACAATACAAAACATGAGGGGATCGAGGGCCCTGCTCTTTCGAGCTTACAATCTAGGACTGTCAAGGATCTGTCTCGTCACGCGTCCCCCCACACGCCACGCCCACAGCGACTAGCTAACCGAGGCGTGCTTGTGCGGCCGCGACAGGGTGGTAAAGAGGGGAATAAGGGGATTTACACTTGAATATCTCAAACCGTATATAAGATCAGCCGTGATACCTTTCCACAGCCCGCACTACCTCTAGCCACCACCAGATGGAGACTCCACTCCAATCCAGCTGGTCGACCACACACTGGCAGATAGGATCTTACATACAACCTGGTGCCCTGATTAGAGTTGAGGACCAGCCTAGTAATCACACACCCTTCTAAGGTCCGTCCAGCTATCCTAGCTTGAACCCCGGGGGTTGATAACCCTTCCACTGTCCACACACCCCCACACCAGATGCACCACAAAGGTAGCCTGCCACCACCCAACAGTTTATCCGCAGAACGGTCTGTTGAGACACCACACACACACAAATCTCCGTCTGGCAGATCTGTTACCTTTGCAATCTGCCCACTCACAGTGCAGTTGCATACAGATTGGCAATGAGCTTAACCGAGCGTTTTAAAGGCACTAAAATACAATACAATATAACCCAATCTAATCTCTCCGATCTAGTCTCTCCGAAGATATGAGCACGTGCTTAAATACACAGAAGTTCACTAATTAATTTTAAGATTTAATTTCCCAAAGTGGGCCAGATTGCAGCATTTACTTTCCAGCATCAATGTGCCCTTAGCTCAGGGATTCAGGCAGGAGGATGTGCTTACCTGAGAAAGCCCCTCCTCCAGATGAAAGAAAAAAAATGCCCATGATGACTACCTGTATATATGGCATAATTTTGACCTAGGCCAGAAACAAGGAAGTAATTGAAGAAATGTAAAAAAAAAAGGTTAAAACAAGTATGTGTGATACACCTTCCTATCTATTTACTAATGCTAGCAGTTTAAGGATTAACCATTTGCCGCCCGGCCAATGGCCGTTTGGCGGCTTCAAATGTGTTCCTGCATTCCGGGTGCACGCCATTTGGCGTGCTCCCGCACATGCGCAGTTTGCGCTAATGCAGAGAGGCGCAGCAGCGCGATCTGTCACCGGCCGTGTACCTCGGACACGGCCGATGACAGATCCGAGTACCGGCTCCCGTTGCTGGTACCATGTGACCTGCTGTGACCAATCACAGCAGGTCACATGACCGTTGTATGCAATGGATGGCTTCATTCATGCCATCCATTGTATACTAGTGCCTAGCTGTGAATGGTCACAGCTAATCACATGCACATGTCATGTGATTGGCTGTGACCAAATCACAGCTAAGCACAAAAAAAAAAAAAAGCTAAATGAATCGATTTCATTCAGGTAAATGCTTGCTTATAGCAAAGCAATTCTTTGCTATAAGCAAATTGTGTAAAAAAAAAAAAAATACTGATCACTTCCCCAAAGTAGTACAATGTTACTATGGTAACATTGTACTACTTTGGTCATAGTAAAATATGAAAAAAAAATCTTAAAAAAAATAAAAAAAATGTAATAAAAAATTAAAAATAATAAAAAAAAAAAAAAAAAAATATTTTTTTTTCACACTGTCACCAGTCAGTGTCCCTGTTCACCGCCATGCCAGTTATATGATGATGCTGTACTGCACTGGTGACAGTATGTAAAAAAAAAAATAGTGAAAAATTTTTTTTCATTTTTTCATTTTTCGAAAAATTATGACAAAAAAAATACAACTTCAAAAAGCTCGCCATGCCTCTTATGAAGTACGTCGGACTGTCTACTCTGCAAAAAGGGGTCATTTGGGGATATCTGTACTGTTCTGACATTCTTGGACCTCAAGAAATTAGATTGGCTGTCAGTACTTCAGGATTGATCAATATTCAGATCTATACCATAGTTTGTGAACTCTATAACTTTCCTACAAACTAAATAATACACCCTAATTTGGGTTATTTTCACCAAAGACATGTAGCAGAATACATCTCGGCCTAAATTTATGAAGAACAATTATTTATTTGTAAACTTTTTTAACAGAAACAAAGAAAAATGTGTTTTTTTTTTCAAAATTTTTGGTCTTTTTTGTTAATTTAGCAAAAAATAAAAACCCCAGCGGTGATTAAATACCACCAAAAGAAAGCTCTAGTTGTGTGAAGAAAATGATAAAATTTTAGTTTGGGTACAGTGTTGTATGACCGCGCAATTGTCATTCAAAGTGTGAGAGCGCTGAAACCTGAAAAATGGCCTGGTTCAGGAAGGTGTAAAATTGCCCGGTATTGAAATGGTTAAAAATAGGTAATGTTGATTGAGAGAGTTGAATCCCAAACTGGCCAAATCTTGATCAGTGTATGGCCAGATTTAGAATATTTGCTCAATTTACATATAACTTGAGTTTTATATCAACCCTTGCCATCTAATAATCAGTTTTTTTAATGTGGCATCTATGTGTAATTGCAGCCATATGGGATGTCACATTTCTCTGTGCTGTGCAAACTGATTTCAACACTTCAGGTCACCAATGTGAAAAACCATGCAGGTTGGGAAAGTCAGAGAAAGTCAAGAGTCCTTTTTAGCATAGTTCATGGTCAGTGATAAAATGTATTGAAGAAGGAGGGTCAGAACGACAACCAGGCAATTAACATTATCAAAAGGAAAGGATAGCAGGGCAGCTAATTGATTATTACATTACAGGTTTCCTTTAGCTGGAAATTGCTGTCAATATGGCAACCCTGCATGCAACTGGTTATAGAGGATCTGACCTGTGAGGGTTGTGCTAAAAAACAGCAAGCAGGGTGCGAAGGACTAGTCAATATCTTGTACATGTCTTGATCTGCCCTGTGTTTCTGTGTAAAAGAAGATATCTTGGTAGAGGAACAGGGCTTTGCTTCCTCATGTCAGAGCTGCTCCCAATGACTAGTGATCTTGTGGCTGATGGGGTAATTATCAAAAATATAGCAGGAGAGGTGGAGAAAGCACAGATAGGAATAAGGAATAAAGCAGAAGCAGGGAGGTTCTTGCACTGCAGGTGTCAGGGATCCCCTCGATCCCCGCCGCGTTGGTCCCGGCGCAGGCGCAGTATGCCGCCCGGCGCAGGGACTCGAGCACTGGTTCCGGGCCGGCCGCGGCGTTCGAGTTCGCGCATGCGCAGTAGAAGCCGCGGCCGCCCGCTGGGCACCAATGGCAGCGCAGGGCGGGATATTTAAACGACCCTGAGCTGTCATTCAGTGCCTTCTGGTCTTTCCTGCATTCTGAATCCTGTGAACCTGTACCCTGTAAGTTGTGCCTGACCTTGCTGTTTTCTCCTGTTCTGACCCTTGCTTTGCCTGACCTCTCTCCTGAATGCCCCCTATTGGATTTGACCTGCTGTTGCTGACCTGGCGTGTGACCCGACCATTCTATGCCCGCTGCCTTGTACCTTGCCGCCCTCTCTGTTACCGACCCGGCCCGTCTGACCCTGCTCATCCATCCATCCATCCCGTGCAGTGGGGTCTTCTGACCTCCTCACATCAGACTCTTCCCCGTGGGAGCCCCTTGCGCATACTACTACCACTGACGGACGCACCCGGTAGTCACGACCTGGTCTCAGGGAGCTCCAAGTCCATCCCCACCATCAGGGGCCCTGGTGAACAAGCACCCTGGGACTTAGACTCCGTGCGCTGGGGACGCCTATTCAGTGGAGTGCTAGTAGTACCGCCGGGCGGTCCCTTACAGTACCAGAAGGCCATGACTGAGTCTAGAGGAGGTCCCTCGCCGCTGGAGGAGATCTGTAGGCACCTATCCAATTTGACACAGGCCGTATCGGCCCTGCAGGATAGATGTCAGCAGATTGAAACTCAATTCCAGGCCTGCACTATATCCGTTCCTGCCCCACAGGCCGCGGTCCCCACACCTCCAGCTGTAGCAGTCCCTGTGCTGGTGTCTGGGGCATCCGCACCACTCCCGGCGGCTGACCCCCGAGTACCCTTACCAGAACGTTTCCACGGGGACCGCACTCGGTTCAGATCATTCCGCGAGTCCTGCCTCCTCTATTTTGAGCTACAACCCAGAACCTTCGTGACTGAATCCGTGAAGGTGGGGTTCGTCATATCCCTCCTGCAGGGTGAACCCCAAGACTGGGCCCATCGATTACGGGGAAAAAATGACCCTCACCTTGGTTCGGTTGACAGTTTTTTTGATGCTATGGCCATCCTTTATGATGACCCGCAGCGGGCAGCTTCTGCTGAAGCTACTCTGTACACACTCCGGCAAGGCCGCCGAGCGGCGGAGTAGTACGCATCTGAATTTAGGCGGTGGATGGGGGATACTCGCTGGAACGAGTTCGCACTCCTGCATCAGTTCCGTGTTGGCCTATCAGACGGCCTGAAAGACGAGCTCGCCCGGGTGGAGGTACCTGAGACTTTAGAGGACCTACAGTTGTGACCAAAATTATTCAACCCCCAATGCTGTAAAGGGGTTTAGGGACTATAGTGTACATTTGGAATTGTATTCAGAATCAAATCCTACAAGGACGTTGTAACTACCCAAATGCAACTAAAATGACATCAATTGTTTATGTAATACAGTAGTAAATGGTTCTTATGTGGTTTCTTCATTGCCACAATTATTCAACCCCTTAAAGACTACCACTCTGAAGAACAGAGGTTCATACAGGTGCTTTCCATCAGGTATTGAAAACACCTGTGGATGTCACCGAGCAGCAATCAAGCATAATAAGCACCAATTAGGCAGCTTTAAAATGACTGTGATACTCAGCTCCTTCTAGACATTTACTGGTGTGGTTACAAACATGGTGAAGGCAAGAGAATGGTCCAGGAAGACAAGAGAAGAGGTGATTTCTCTTCACAGGAAGGGCAATGGCTATAAGAAGATTGCAAAGATGTTAAACATACCAAGAGACACCTTAGGAAGCATCATTCGCAAATTCAAGGCAAAGGGCACTGTTGAAACGCTACCTGGTCGTGGCAGAAAGAAGATGCTGACTTCGACTGCTGTGCGCTACCTGAAGCGTAGAGTGGAGAGAAGTCCCCGTGTGACTGCTGAGGAACTGAGAAAAGATTTGTCAGATGTGGGTACAGAAGTTTCAGCCCAGACAATAAGACGCACACTGCGTAATGAAGGCCTCCGTGCCAGAACTCCCAGGCGTACCCCCTTGCTGTCTCCAAAGAATAAGAAGAGTCGACTGCAGTATGCCAAAAGCCATGTGGACAAACCACAAAAGTTGTGGGATAGTGTTCTGTGGACTGATGAAACAAAATTAGAACTGTTTGGGCCCATGGATCAACGCTATGTTTGGAGGAGGAAGAACAAGGCCTATGATGAAAAGAACACCTTGCCTACTGTGAAGCATGGTGGAGGGTCAATCATGCTTTGGGGCTGTTTTGCTTCTGCAGGTACAGGGAAGCTTCAGCGTGTGCAAGGTACCATGAATTCTCTTCAGTACCAGGAGATATTGGATGGAAACGTGATGCAGTCCGTCACACACCTGAGGCTTGGGAGACGTTGGACCTTTCAACAGGACAATGATCCCAAGCATACCTCCAAGTCCACTAGAGCATGGTTGCAGAGGAAAGGCTGGAACATTTTGGAGTGGCCATCGCAGTCACCAGACTTAAATCCGATTGAGAACCTCTGGTGGGACTTAAAGAAAGCAGTTGCAGTGCGCAAGCCTAAGAATGTGACTGAACTGGAGGCCTTTGCCCATGAAGAATGGGCGAAGATACCCGTAGATCGCTGCAAGACACTTGTGTCAAGCTATGCTTCACGTTTAAAAGCTGTTATAACTGTAAAAGGATGCTGTACTAAGTACTAAGATTGAATGTCACTTGGGGGTTGAATAAAACTGATAATGCTGTGAGCACAGAAAAGACATTTGTGGTTATTTCATTATAACTGTTATGTTATATTTGTCTGACCTACAAGTGCCTCTTTAATGTAAATGTAAGCAAGATGACTGAATGATCAAAAGCAATGTCAAACTGGCCAAAACACTCAATTTCAGTGGGGGTTGAATAATTTTGGTCACAACTGTAATAGCACTGACCATTAAAATTGACCGTAGACTGCGGGAACGCAGGTTTGAGAGGTCCGGCCAGGGTCACGGAAATCCCTGGGGATCATTTCAGGGTCCCAGTCAAACACCTAGGCCAGTCATCCAAAACCGGCCACCTGGAGACAACCCCGAACCCATGCAGCTCGGCCTGGCACGGCCTAAACTATCCCCAGAGGAACATCTGCGCAGACGATCCCAGAACCTGTGCCTCTATTGTGGAGAAGCTGGTCATATGGCGCGTTCCTGCCCGCAGAAACTGAGTAAGTGCACCTCTTCTTCCTTATCCCTTGGCAATGTTGGTCCATCCCAATACTTAGTGGTGCCCCTTTCCTTTCAGCTTCCAGAAAGGACCGTGGAAGTATCGGCCATAATTGACTCTGGGGCATGCAGCTGCTTCGTGGATATTAATTTTGCTCACCAGCAGGGTATTCCCCTTCACTTGAAACAGAAGGGGTTCAATATTTATTTGGCCGACGGTTCCCGAATAAAATCGGGGGTAGTGAACCAGGAAACCCCCTCCATCACCACTGTCATTGCCGGCCAGCACCAGGAACTCCTCCGCCTGGATGCTATAGCTTCACCCCTCTTCCCAGTCATTCTGGGGCTCCCATGGTTACGGGCCCATAACCCCCAGATTGACTGGGAGACCAGAGTAATCACGTTCCCTTCCCCATACTGTCGAATATACTGCCGCACTTCGGGCCCGGGGACCCCCCAAATCCTCCTGTGCTCTGAGGGGGAAGCTGAATTAAAACAAGTAATCCCTGCGGCCTACCATCGGTTTCTAGATGTGTTCAGCAAACGGGGAGCTGATACTCTACCCCCCCACCGCCCTTATGACTGCCCCATTGACCTGTTACCCGGCTCAGAAATTCCTTTTGGGCGAATCTTCCCCCTTTCAGAGCCCGAATTGGGGGCCCTAAAGGAATATATCGAGGACAGCCTCCAGAAGGGGTTCATCCGCCACTCCACTTCACCGGCGGGGGCGGGAATCTTCTTTGTTGAAAAGAAGGACAAAACCTTAAGGCCATGTATCGATTACAGGGAATTGAACAGGGTCACGATAAAAAACCGTTACCCACTACCGTTGGTACCTGAGCTGTTCCAAAGTTTAAAGTCAGCAGTAGTTTTTACCAAGCTGGATCTGAGGGGGGCGTACAACTTGATTCGCATAAGGGAGGGGGACGAGTGGAAGACGGCCTTCCGCACCCGCTTCGGTCATTTTGAATATCTGGTCATGCCGTTCGGGTTGTGTAATGCTCCGGCCACGTTTCAACATTTTGTAAATGATATTTTTAGGGACTTTCTGGATGTCTTTGTGATCGTTTATTTAGACGACATTCTGATTTTTTCCCCGTCTCTGGGGGAACACAGAATACATGTGGCAAAAGTATTGGGGCGGTTGCGGCAGCATGGGTTGTACGCCAAGGCAGAAAAATGTTGTTTTGAACAATCCAGCATTGCCTTCTTGGGCCTGATTATCTCCACCGCGGGGGTCGCGATGGATCCCCAGAAGGTCGCTGCAATACTGGATTGGCCTGAACCCACAGACAGGAAAGGCGTCCAGCGATTCATCGGCTTTGCAAATTTTTACCGGAAGTTCATCAAGAACTTCTCGGGTCTGGTCTCCCCCATTACTCAGCTAACCAAGCTGGGAACCCGATTCAGATGGACACCAGAAGCGCAGGGAGCTTTCGAAGCCTTAAAGAAACTGTTCACTTCGGCACCCATTTTGGGTCACCCAGACGCCGCTCTGCCCTACATCTTGGAGGTAGATGCATCGGAGAATGCGGTAGGCTCCATCCTCTCCCAACGAAAAGGCACCAAGGAACTGCTCCACCCGGTAGCGTTCTTCTCACGGAAGCTGACCCCAGCGGAGAGGAACTATGATATCGGTGACCGTGAGCTACTAGCGATCAAAACGGCGTTAGAGGAATGGAGGTACCTGCTGGAAGGTGCGGTGCACCCCATCTTAATATTTACTGACCATAAGAACTTAGAGTATCTGAGAACTGCCAAGCGTCTACGCCCGCGACAGGCGAGATGGGCACTATTCTTTTCAAGATTCAACTTCCATATTACGTACCGGCCGGGATCAAAGAACACTAAGCCGGATGCGTTATCACGGATGTACGAAGACGCCAAAGAGACCCCAGTACCTGACACCATCCTGTCCTCGGGTAACTTCTTGGTCCTTCAGTCGGACCTTCGTTCCAGGCTAATGGAGGCATCCACAAACTTCTCTACCCCAGGCGGAGGGCCGCTCCAGAACAAGGGGGGACTCCTATGGAGGGAAGATCGAATTGTGGTGCCGGAAGAAGCTCGAACCCTGGTCTTGGGGCATTGCCACGACCACCCAATGGCGGGGCACTTTGGCCCAGAAAAGACCCTGGAACTTCTCCGACGCTCATTCTGGTGGCCAGACATGGCTAAAGATTGTAAGGGCTATGTCAGGTCCTGTGTCACCTGCCAGAAGAACAAGCCCTCAAGAAACAAGGTTTGGGGTCTGCTGCGACCCTTACCTATTCCTGAACGGCCTTGGCAAAAGATCTCACTGGACTTTATAGTCGAGCTTCCGCCATCCCGAGACCACACGGCAATCCTGGTAGTCGTGGACCGCTTGTCCAAGATGGCCCACTTCATCCCGTTGAAGAAGACCCCCTCGGCGGCCGAGACCGCGCGAGTCTTCATTCGTGAGGTAGTCAGGTTGCATGGGGTCCCCGAAGACATTGTCTCGGACCGAGGGGTCCAGTTCACGTCCAGATTCTGGAGAGCACTGTGCAAAGCCCTGGACATCAAATTATCTCTCTCTTCTGCGTTCCACCCTCAAACTAACGGTCAAACCGAAAGGACCAATCAGACCTTAGAGCAATATTTAAGATGCTATACCTCGTTTACTCAAGATGACTGGCTGCCACTTCTTCCTTTAGCAGAATTTGCGTATAACAACGCCCGCCACTCAGCAACAGGGCAGTCCCCGTTCTTCGCCAACTATGGCTTTCACCCAGTCTTCCTCCCGGATTTGGTGTCGGAATGCCCAGTACCAGCAACACAAGATGTGGTAACGTTCTTCGCTGCGAACAATAAGAAGCTTCAAGTGGCCATCAGTCGGGCCCAGGAAAACTACAGGAAAGCATTCAACAGGAAACGGAGAGGAGATCTGGTATTGCGGCCTGGGGAGAAGGTTTGGCTGGCGACGTCCAATCTTAAGATGCTTTGCCCGTCAAAGAAATTGGGACCCAAATTCATAGGCCCCTTCTGCATTAAACGGATGGTTAACGAAGTAGCCTATGAACTCGCCCTCCCTGACACGCTCAAGATCCACCCGGTCTTTCATGTATCCCTTCTGAAGCCTGTGGTCCCAGACGCCTTCCCTGACCGGGAATCTAGACCCCCGGAAGCGGTAACGGTCGAAGGAGAAGAAGAATTTGAGGTTGAAACTATCCTGAAGTGTCGAAGGAGGGGAGGCCAGACCCAATTCCTTATCAAATGGAAGGGCTATGGTCCTGAGGACAATTCTTGGGAACCAGCCCATAATGTCCATGCACCCAGACTTGTCCGGAGGTTCTTTCGCGATCACCCGTGGTGGAGAGATCGGGTGGGCATCCGGAGGTTGCCCGTAGGGGGGGGCAATGTCAGGGATCCCCTCGATCCCCGCCGCGTTGGTCCCGGCGCAGGCGCAGTATGCCGCCCGGCGCAGGGACTCGAGCACTGGTTCCGGGCCGGCCGCGGCGTTCGAGTTCGCGCATGCGCAGTAGAAGCCGCGGCCGCCCGCTGGGCACCAATGGCAGCGCAGGGCGGGATATTTAAACGACCCTGAGCTGTCATTCAGTGCCTTCTGGTCTTTCCTGCATTCTGAATCCTGTGAACCTGTACCCTGTAAGTTGTTGACCCGGATTGTGCCTGACCTTGCTGTTTTCTCCTGTTCTGACCCTTGCTTTGCCTGACCTCTCTCCTGAATGCCCCCTATTGGATTTGACCTGCTGTTGCTGACCTGGCGTGTGACCCGACCATTCTATGCCCGCTGCCTTGTACCTTGCCGCCCTCTCTGTTACCGACCCGGCCCGTCTGACCCTGCTCATCCATCCATCCCGTGCAGTGGGGTCTTCTGACCTCCTCACATCAGACTCTTCCCCGTGGGAGCCCCTTGCGCATACTACTACCACTGACGGACGCACCCGGTAGTCACGACCTGGTCTCAGGGAGCTCCAAGTCCATCCCCACCATCAGGGGCCCTGGTGAACAAGCACCCTGGGACTTAGACTCCGTGCGCTGGGGACGCCTATTCAGTGGAGTGCTAGTAGTACCGCCGGGCGGTCCCTTACAGCAGGTCCTCAGGTACAGCTTCTCCTCCAGCAAGGAGAACCACCAAATCTCACTCCAAATCTGCTGACAAATCAGAGTGGTTCCGATTGGTCAGCACCAGACCATTACTGAAATGACCATCAAAACTGCTGTGATCCATTCCAGCAATCCTAGGAAATAAGAGAAAGAATAGCTCAGTTTATAAACTCCAGGAGCACTGAATCAGGCTGCATGGGTGGCGAAACTGTATCACTCATGGAGGTAAGTGCAGTGGGGACCAAGCTGGTGGGAAGGGTCTTCAGTTTTTTTTTAAAAGGTGAACTTGTGCTTTAACCCCCCTGGCGGTATTCCCGAGTGTAGCTCGGGGTTAACTTTCAGTAACAAAAGCGGTAACCCCGAGCTAAACTCGGGAGTGCCCTGTAGCGTTGCACCAGGATCCCTCGATCCATTATCTTGTCTGCGCTCCTGTGATGTCCCCCCTGCAGCGTCCCTGGCCATGTCCTCCAGCCGATGCCGGCATCCGTCTTCCAGGGTCCGTTCCCTGCAAGTGTCCGTACGTATGGGACGTATAGGGGGACGGAACCAGTGGGAAATTTAAAAATGTAAAAATGTGACATTCACTGAATACACTAAAATCTGATAGTATAACATTACTGTATCAAACCATTTCACATACATTTTGTCCCGAGTGCTTTGTCCGGCGCCCTGCCTGCATTTTTACTGTTCTTTCTGCCTGGAAACTGAGAAACGTCCATGGCATCCAAAAAGCGTCCATTTAGGTCAAAAGCGGTTTTAGACCAACTAGAGAACAGTGATAGTAAATTAGAACCACTTGCAGAATTGAGTGATAATGATTCGTGGGGGAAATTCATCATCAGACACTGAAAACGATTCTTCAAATTTCAGTGCTTTTGGTTTGATTACATTATTGAATTACATTTATTATTATTATTTTTTATGATTATTTATTATATTATAATTTATGATTTCGTGTTTCATCATACCCGGGATGTTTACTAGACTCTTGTTCGGACAGCTTGTCAATCATCATCTAGTCACAGTTAGCCCCACCCACTGCTTTCTGCATTGAATGCACTGTGTCAGGACCTGGGTATGAACCTGCAACCGTTGCCATGTCTGATGATGGCTCTGCTTGCTGAGCCACTCGGTATGCTGGACAGGATCCTGGACAATTCCTTGAATGATCTTGCCTTGAACCCTGTTTTACTTGAACCTTGAACTCTTTGCTCCTCACATGAACTTTCTAGTTTAAGCCATGCCTCTGCACTCCCTGTTTGCCAGATTATTGTTCTCTTTCCAGCCATTATCTCTCTTGTCATTCCTGCTGCTTTCCGTATCTTCACCACCACTCGTTACTGACCTTTGGCTTGTTCCTGGACTATGCTTCCACTTTATCCCAACCTGCAACCACTTGTTACCAACCTTTGGCTTGTTTACTGACTGTGCTTCTGTTTAATCCCAACCTGCTATATCTGCTACTGAACCCCGACTTGCTCACCTCCTGGTGGAGCAATCCTGAGGAGTGCAACCTGGTACTAATATGCAGCAAAACCCATCTCCACCCTCAGGAGCTCTGGTGAATACTGGTTAGTGCTTAGACCCTGCACTTTGGGTGAGCCCATGCAGGGACGGACTGACAACTCATGGGGCCCCCGGGCAATAGGGGATCATGGGGCCCCTGTGTCCTTGCCCAAATTCAAAAAAGTCGATGAAAAAGGTACCAGGAACATCTCATGGGGCTCCCTACTGAGCCCGGGCCCTCGGGCAGTGCCCGAGTTTCCAAATGGTCAGTCCGCCCCTGGGTGTACCTATTAAAGTGGCTCAACTGTGGGCACCAGGCTGTGATAGCTTGCGGCGTCACAGCCTGGTGTCCACTACGCATGCGCGAGTTGCGCTGCGCATTCCGATTGGTCCAGCAGTCTTCTGGGACCTGTGAAGATCACCGCAGTGAACTGAGCCAGAAGTAGGAGCGGATATCTGTCAAAACCAGGTATCCGCTCTCCCCCAAAAGGTGCCAAATATGGCAATGAAGGGGAGGGGCAGAGGCAAACAAGCAGAGCTTCCATTTTTGGGTGGAACTCCGCTTTAACAAATCGATCCGAAACAAAACAAATTTTTTTTCTTCTGCCAATGTCTATACCAGTGTCCTTGTATGTCAAGGCTTCTCAGTAGTTCCAGCCATGGGCCACTCAACACTTTGGGTGAGCCCATGCAGGGGCGGACTGACAACTCATGGGGCCCCCGGGCAATAGGGGATCATGGGGCCCCTGTGTCCTTGCCAAAACTCAAAAAAGCCTATGAAAAAGGTACCAGGGGCATCTCATTGGGCCCCCTACTGACCCTGGGACCTCGGGCAGTTTCCAAATGGTCAGTCCGCCCCTGAGCCCATGTCATGTGCCAGTGACTTGCTTATATACCTGTCCTGCTGGTTGGTGGAAACCTCTATACTGCTATGGTCTCTGAACCTGACCCCTGACTGTGACAAACTGCTTCTGTTGCATGAATTCTCACACCATAAGCTGCAGTGTCTGGGAGTGGAAGCAAGACACAAATAAAGGAAGATTTGGTTCAGTCAGGGGAGGTAAGAAAAGGTTTTTTGTTTAATTTATGAGGCTTGGGCACCATGCATTAACAGGATTTTAGACTTGTTTAGACTGTCATACAGGAGATATTGGTTGTACCATATCAGCACCCTGGACAGCACCACATTATCAGTAGTATTGTATACAGGCGTTATTGAAATCTTGTTCTCAGACTTACACTATATAGGACTAAGTATAAGATCATGAAGATCAGTAATCCATAGTACTTATTTACAATTTGTCTTTTACATATATGACTTATTTAAGCTGAAATCTAGGCAGATACAGTATAAAAACTACATAATTGATTCCAGTTATGTATATTTTTTTTAGAAAATAATGATGTAGATATTTTTTTTAGAAAATAATGATGTACATACTTTTTTTTAGAAAATAATGATGTACATAGAGCAAACATAAATGCCCAAATCTGCCTGGATAACATACTTCTGCAAAAGCCACATTTGGGAACTTAACGGTCGAGTTGACACAAGCACATTGTATACCTGTGTACAGCCATTCATTACTATGGGTAGTCGTCATACACTGCAGCTATCTCTCCTGGGTGCAGAAATATGCCCACAATTGACATTGGATGCCAAAAAGTGTTCATGTGCATGAGGCCTTAAGAAACATTTTACTATTTTTTGTAATATATATATATATATATATATATATATATATATATATATATACTCTGCTTGAAAAAATTAAAGGAACACTTTTTAAATAGAGTATAGCATTGAGTCAATTAAACTTTTGGGATATTTATCTGGTTAGTTAAGTAGCAGAGGGGGTTGTTATTCAGTTTCAGCTGCTTTGGTCTTAATGCAATTAACAACAGGTGCAATAGATGGGCAACAATGAGTTGACCCCCAAAAATGGTTAACAGGCAGAGGCCATTGACATCTTTTTCTCTACTCATCTTTTCTGACTGTTTTTACTAGTTTTGCATTTGGCTAGGGTCAGTGTCACTACTGGTAGCATGAGGCAATACCTGGACCCTACAGAGGTGGCACAGGCAGTCCAACTCCTCCAGGATGGCACATCAATACATTCCATTGCCAGAAGGCTTGCTGGGTCTCCCAGCACAGTCTCAGGAGCATAGAGGAGATTCCAGGAGACAGGCAATTACTCTAGGGGAGCAGGACAGGGCTGTAGAAGGTCCTTAACCCATCAGCAGGACCGGTATCTGCTCCTTTGTGCAAGGAGGAACAGGATGAGCACTGCCAGAGCCCTACCAAATGACCTCCAGTAGGCCACTGGTGTGAATGTCTCTGACCAAACAATCAGAAACAGACTTCATCAGGGTGGCCTGAGGGCCCAATATCCTATAGTAGGCCCTGTGCTCACTGCCTGGTACCATAGAGCTCGATTGGCATTTGCCATTGAACACAAGAATTGGAGCCCTGTTCTTTTCACAGATGAAAGCAGGTTCATCCTGAGCACATGTGATGGACGTGAAAGGGTCTGGAGAAGCCATGGAGAATGTTATGCTGCCTGTAACATCGTTCGGCATGACCGTTTTGGTGGTGGGTCAGTAATGGTCTGGGGAGGCATATCCATGGAGGGATGCACAGACCTCTACAGGCTAGACAATGGCACCCTGACTGCCATTAGGTATTGGGATAAAAACCTTGGAGCTATTGTCAGACCCTATGCTGGTGCAGTGGGTCCTGGGTTCTTCCTGGTGTACGACAATGCTCGGCCTCATGTGGCAAGAGTATGCAGGAAGTTCCTGGGGGATGAAGGAATTGATATCACTGAATGGCTCCCATGCTCGCCTGAGCTAAATCCAATGGGATATTGTGGTTTGGTCCATCTGACACCGCCAGGTTGCACTTCAGACTGTCCAGGAGCTCAGTGATGCCCTGGTCCAGATCTGGGAGGAAATACCCCAGACACCATCCGTCGTCTCATTAGGAGCATGCCCCAATGTTGTCAGGCATACATACAAGCACATGGAGGCCATACAAACTACTGACTACCATTCTGAGTTGCTGCAATGAAATTTCAGCTAAATGGACTAGACTGCCTCATCATTTTTTCACTTTGATTTTCGGGGTGTCTTTGAATTCAGTCCTCTGTAGGTTGATAATTTTCATCATCAAACGATGGGGCATCCTTACGTTCCTAACACATTACCCAGTCCATATCAGTATAGATATCCAGCATGTTTATTTTTTTGAGCAGCGTATATATATATACATACACACATACAGTGCTGTGAAAATGTATTCTCCCCTTTCCGGATTTTTTTTTCCTATATTATTCACACATAAATGAGTCTGATCATAAAATGAATTGTAATATTACACAAAGCCTGAGTAAATACAAAATGCAGTTTTTAAATAATGATTTCATTTATTAGGGGAAAAAAAATCTGTCCAAACCTGCCTGGGCCTATGTGAAAAACTGAAAAAGACACAGCTGATCAAAATGAACACAAAGGCTCATCTCACATTTGCAAGAAAAACCTCTTGATTATCCCCAAGACTTTTGGGCAAATATTCTGTGGACTGATGAGACAAAAGTTGAACTTTTTGGAAAGTACCATTACATCTGGCATAAAACTAACACAGCATTTCAGAAAAAGAAAATCATCCCAACAGTCACTCATGATGATTTTAGTGGGGTGACATGGGGCAGTTTTACAGCTTCAGGACCTGGACGACTTGCCATAATTATTCAATTCTGTGTTTTACTATAAAATCCCGAAGAAGAATGTCCAACCATCAGTTTGTGAACTCAAGCTCAAGAGCACTTGGGTTATGCAGCAGGACAATGGTCCAAATCCCACAGGAAGTCCACCTCTGAATGGCTCATAAAAAGACAAAATTAAGGTTTTAGAGTGGCCTACTCAAAGTCCGGACTTAAATCCAATTGAGATGCTGTGACATGACCTTAAACAGGCCCTTCATGTTGGAAAACCCTCCAATGTGGCTGATTTAAAACAATTCTGCAAAGAAGAGTGGGACAAAAGTCCTCCACAGTGGTGTGAGACTCATTGCCAGTTATTTCAAATGTTTGATTGCAGTTGTCGCTGCCAGGGGTGGCACAGCCATTTATTAGCTTTAGGGGGCAATTACTTTTTCACATAGGGCCAGGCAGGTTTGGACAGCTTTTTTCCTAATAATAAATGAAACCATCATATAAAAACTGCATTTTGTATTTACGCGGGTTATCTTTGTTTGATGATCTTAATATTTTAAGTATGACAAATATGTAGAAAAAAAAAAACAAATCAGGAAGGCGGAAAATACTTTTTCACAGCACTGTTTATATATATTGCAAAGAAATGTCATTCATTTAATGCTCCTGAGGGCTATCTTCTAGTAGCTTTTATGTTGAGTATCTCAGTACAGACCCAATAATATATTACATGAAGTAGGTTCTGCCAGAAGCAGAGCATCAAATATGTTTTACTTTGGGCTGTTCTGAAATTCAAATGTCAGAGTAAATACTTTTAAAATTCTCTAAAAAAAAACCATCCTGGTGGATTCACCGTTCACTGTCAAAACATCTCTCTATCTCATCATATTTAATAGGATTTTAAACTGTGTCAAACCTCTGTTGACCTGCTTGACCTAAACTGTCTATCCTTTTAGGATCAAACCTTAACTATTTTATTTTACATTATCATTATTTTTTTTTAGAAAAATTAACCCCTTTTATCCACTAAGCTAGATAATCTACTTTAATTTGTTTAAAGGGCATACATACCGATAATCCTTCTTTATGGTTTAACTAGGCTTTTGCACTCCCCGCTCTCCGGAGAGACAGCAGAGGAATTAAATTCCTGCATTTAGAGGTGACATTTCCTTTGCTTCTGATTTTTATCCTAAATAAATCTGGCACTTTTTTTGCTTTGAAAAATAACTTGTCTGTTTTCTCACTGCAGAATTTATGTTGCGTTGGACATTTTGTGAACAGAAACCATGACTCATAATCTGATGAGTAGAAAATGCACAAGATGCCAGCAAATAGTTATATATACAACTTCAAAGAGGAAAGTGCTGGAAGTTTTTTTTTTTTTAACTGTCCTGGGCTTATTGAGTAGGATAGTGCAAAGAGCAATAGGGATTTACAAAATACAATAACTGGAAATGAACAAGATTTAAAAAATGTATCCTACTTTGATTCACCAAATAGTAGCTTTTATATTCAGATTGGTGCATTTTACATTTGCTTTTCTCCCTCATTTCTATGTTTCTGTTCTGTAATGAAATATTATATATATATATATATATATATTTCATTACAGAACAGAAACATAGAAATGAGGGAGAAAAGCAAATGTAAAATGTACCAATCTGAATATAAAAGCTACTATTTGGTGAATCAAAGTAGGATGGATATATTTATATTTTATATTTATATATATATATATATATATATATATCTAGGTGCTAGGCAGAAAGCGCAATTTAGAACACAGCTGCTCTGTGTGCTTTCACCAGACTGTCATGCCGAAATAGTTAACACTGCTCTGCCTCCATCCAGCAGAGGGAGCTGACAGAAAGAAGAAACTTAAGAGACATTGGAGCAGGCCACATTGAGCTGCGGTTGATGTAGTTTGGAGAAAGGGCCTTGATATGAAACCTCTAAACAGAGTGGTGAACTACAGTTCCCAGGGAGAGAACCTCTAAACAGAGAGAGAGAGAGCAGTTTTCCTTAGCTGAGTGGTGAAAAACTTCCTCTTTCTGTGAGGCAACTGGAGGGTGTGCATCTCTGTTTCACTGTGTGCGCTTGCCAGCCACAACATGAGGCCTGAGATAATGGACAGAACAACTGAGGACCAGGGTTGCCAAGAATGGTACTGTATTTGCCCTGAATGCTGAGCCAGAAGAATTGCTGACACACAAGTGTCCAGACTGGTGAGCAGTTGCTTGTTGTGTTTGATTGTACCTCTACTAGCAGTAAAAGAAAGAGGGGGACTGACCATCTACCTAGCAGATATAAATCACTGCATGCAAAACTTTAAAGGGACTGTACCTATGTGCACTACCTTAAAGTTTGGGCCCCATTAAGTAGCTGACTGAAAGTTGAGAGTCAGGAGCCAACTATCTACCAGCGGTTTCACAGAGACCTTGCACTAAGTTGCTCAAAGCCAGAGGCACCACACAGTGCACCCTGAGGAGTTTGTGGACTAGGGACTGCAGAGGAGCTACTGTGTGATAATTCATTCCTAATGATACTGTTCATTGATGATATTGTTCTTAGCTAGATTTTTGTTTTGGTGGTGTATTGGTCCACTCTGAGCTGCCACAATCTAGTACTTATATCAGTGATGTACTGTGGGTGAATAGTTTCACCCGTATACTCATTTATTTGTGAATGGTTATATAATTTTGATCTGTGACAATATGCATGCATTAATTATAGCTGAGTAGTTTGGTGCCTGTTTCTTGATCATAGTTATGTGAAGGATACCAATACTTGTGCTTATATAGCAACACTCCTTTTTACCAACTGTGTCAGAGGGAAAGAAGCTGTTTGCAGAGTCGTGGTATAAGAGCAGAGAACCAATAATACCTTGCAGTTCCCCCAGGGGTAAGTGCTACATAAATATAAAGCCCCTTCTAAAAAAAAGAAAAAAAAGTATATATTGTATGTATACATATAGGTCTTCATAAACATATTGTTATTAAATGCTAAATTTCCCAGGACTCAACTTGAGTGACTAAGCAAATGAGATGCGATCCACTAGTTCCATGAGCATGTTGGGCCTTGCAATGCTGATATTAGCTTCTGTGACCTTTAGTCTTAGGAGCACAGAACACATTAGGACTTAGGACTGTTGAACAAACAAAAAGTTACTTCTCCTAGATCAGTAATTCTCAACCAGTGTTCAATGGAAACCTAGGATTCCTCCAAAGATTTACAAGGGTTCCTTGTCAACTGGCTGAATTGGTGAATTGTTTTTTTTCAAGGGTACCTTGAGACATGAAAATTAATTCAGGTGTGCCTCTGGGGTAAAAGATAGAGAGACAATGCTCTATGTTGTTGGTTCTTTTGGCATTCCAGCCAATTTTTTTCAAAGGTTTCCTCTAGGGTAAAACAGTTTAAAAAGGCTGATTTAGATTATTGGTTCTTGATTCATCCTAATTATTTCCAGGGTTCCTATAGGGTGTAAAGGTTGAGAAAAGCTGATCTAGATTGTTGGTTCTTGCTCCAGCCTGACAAGCCTCCCTATATGTCTATGAGGCAGTCCATAACATTCTAGAACCAATAGCAAAGTTTAGGGAGAAAAAAGTCTGGCAAAAAGTTACTTACTTAATAAAAAAACATCATTTTAAGGTTTGTTGGGTGTTCTAAAATGAAGAGGATCCATTTTTCCTTTAGGTCTCTGCTCTAACATGTAGATAACAGTTTTGTAGGAGTAGCTGTCAGGGCTAGGCTCCCGCTACTTAATAAGCAGCGCTATTCTTTCAGTGCTCAGAAGCTGCTCAGTTGTTGGTTAATTACCATCCACTCTTTGTCTCCACAGTGACTCACCTGGACACCGTTACATGCCTAATTATTCCAGCCTACAGCCAGTCCCTTTTGATCTTTTAGCAGCTTAGCTCATTTCATCTTTGCCCTTGCATGGTCTGTGATCTCCAATGTGTTCCTTTCTGTATTCCTGTGTACACTTCTGATTCCTGTTTCTGATTTTTGTCTCCTGACTATGCTGACTTCTGGTTTCCTGACTCTGGTTCGTCTGATCACCAGCTCTGGTATCCAAACCCTGGCTTCTGTTTTGACTACATTCCTGAACTGTATTATTTTTGCTATTTCATTAAAGGTGTGATTTTAGCTCCGCTTTCTGCCTGGTTTATGGTTCCTGATCATAGCAAAAGCTTTTGTGTAGTATAAGCGTGGTAACTGGAGTAAAAATCTCTTGTAATACCATGAGGAATGGAAAACTTACTTTGTCCTACCTATTATATTAATTGGGATGAGGTTATTTCATGAAGATGAAGCTCAGTGAAGGACAAGAATTCTGAACGCAAATATGGGAATTTGGCTAATTTATAATGTCTTAACAAATATATATAAAACACAATGTCACAGTTAGGGGTCAGGCTTGGAGAACAGTAGCGATAGCTGAGGAGAGGTTTCCACCAGCCAGCAGGATAAGTATACAAGCAGGTCACCCTGGCAGATGTAGCAAACTCATCCAAGGTGCAGAGTCTAAGCACTAACCAGTAGTCACCTGATGGTGCAGATGGGTTTTATTGCATGTTAGGTTGCGTTCCTTAGGATCACCCCACCAGGAGGTGAGCAAGCTGAAGTCCAGTAGCAGATATAGCAGTTAGGTATCAAGCAGAAGCGTAGTCAAACAAACCAAGGGTTGGTAACAAGTGGTTGCAGGTTGGACTCAAGCAGAAGCATAGTCAACGAACAATCCAAGGGTTCGTAATGAGTGGTAATGAAGATATGGATGGCAGCAGGAGTGAAAAGAGTGAGATATTGGCTGGAGAGAGCACAATATTCTGGCAAACAGGAAGTGAAAAGACATGTCTTAAATCAGAAAGTTCATGAGAGGAGCAAAGGGTTCAGGGGTCAAGAGAGACAAGGCACAAAGCAAGGTAGTCTAAGGGATCAGGCAGGGAGCTGTCCAGCATCTCAGGTTTCTCAGCAAAAAGGATACTGCCAGACACAGCAAAGGTTGCATCTGGGTTCTGATACACAATTATAAACCTCATATCTGTTAATGAAATTTCAAAAGTAATTTCAATATTTTAAAATCTGCAACTTTCATTTTAGTCCTTTCTGGTGTTCCTGCCATGAAAATCATTGTTTTGGCACTTTCTGTTATAGGGTGAAATCACTCTGTCTATGTCTCCCATTAGTGCTTCTATATAGTTACCATGACACACAGACTTTCAATGGAGACTGCAATTGGCATGGTCAGCTGGTCAGGAGATCAGCAGCACTAAGATGCAAAGAAAGGGATAAACACAAATTAAAGCAAGTATTTTATTTAAATAAAATTGAATTTGTTTATGATTTATAGAACGTTAGCAAACTTTATACCCTTCATTTATACCCTGTTCCAAATTATTATGCAAATTCTATTTAAGTGTCACAAAGATGAAATATTTTGTTTTTCAGTGTAACTCATGGATGGCATTGTGTGTCAGGGCTCATTTGATCACTGAAAACAATCTCTGACACCTGTGATAATTAGATTGGCTGGTGAGCCCAATTTAAGGAAAAACTACTAAAGGAGGGTGTTCCACATTATTAAGCAGAGCACCATTTTCAAGCAATATGGGGAAGAAAAATGATCTCTCTGCTGCCGAAAAGAGTGAAATAGTTCAATGCCTTGGATGAGGTATGAAAACATTAGATATTTCACGAAAACTTAAATGTGATCATCGCACTATTAAGCGATTTGTGGCTGATTCAGAGCACAGATGGGTTCATGCAGATAAAGGCACATTGAGGAAGATTTCTGCCAGATCCATGCATCGGATCAAGAAAGCAGCTGCTAAACTACCATTACATAGCAGCAAACAGATATTTGAAGCTGCTGGTGCCTCTGGAGTCCCACGGACATCAAGGTGTAGAGTCCTCCAGAGTCTTGCAACTGTGCATAAACCTTCTATTCGGCCACCAATAACCAATGCTCACAAGCAGACACGGCTGCATTGGGCAGAAAAATACATGAAGACTAATTTTCAAACAGTCCTGTTCACTGATGAGTGCCGTGCAACCCTGGATGGTCCAGATGGATGGAGTAGTGGATGGTTGTTAGACAGCCACCCTGTCCCAACCGGGCTGCGATGTCAGCAAGGCAGTGGTGGAGTCATGTTTTGGGCCAGAATCATGGCAACAGAGCTGGTCGGCCCCTTTAGGGTCCCCGAAGGTGTAAAGATGACCTCTGCAAAGTATGTGGAGTTTATGACTGACCACTTTCTTCCCTGGTACAGAAAGAACAACTATGCTTTCCGTAATAAAATCATCTTCATGCATGACAATGCACCATCTCATGCTGCAAAGAATACCTCTGCATCAATGGCTGCTATGGGGATAAAAGGAGAGAAAGTCATGGTGTGGCCTCCATCCTCCCCTGACCTCAATCCTATTGAGAACCTTTGGAGCATCCTCAAGCAAAAGATCTATGAGGGTGGGAGGCAGTTTACATCCAAACAGCAGCTCTGGGAGGCTATTCTGACATGTTGCAAACAAATTCAAGCGGAAACTGTCCAAAAACTCACAAGCTCAATGGATGCAAAACTTGTGAAGCTGCTATCAAATAAGGGGTCCTATGTTACAATGTAACGTGACCTGTTAAAATGTTTAAAAAGTTAAAATGTTGTTAAAAGTTTGATTGAAATAGCTTTTGATTTCAGTAAATATGCTGCAAACACAACAAATGACAATTTTCAGTTCTTTACAACCTATAAACTTACTGTGCGGAATAATTTGGAACAGTGCGTTGGAAGTTTTTTTATGTTTAAATAAAATACTGTTATCATTAGGAGGTTTGTTCAATAAAATGTGAATTGTACTCTTAACCTACTCGGCGGTATGATTATTTCCGATTTTTTGTGCTGAAAGCGGTACCATTTTTTTGCATGGAAATATGTAGTTTTTTATTGTAGGCTGTAATTTTTAGGAATAACTCACTGAAATCTGTACGAACAAGAGTCTAGTAAACATCCCGGGTATGATAAAATTTGAAACACGAAATCATAAATTATAATTTAATAAATAATCATAAAAAATAATAATATAATAATAATAAATTTAATTCAATAATATAATCAAACCAAAAACACTGAAATTTGAAATACAGAGGCAAATTCGCACATCGCCGAGCAAAGTCGCAAAATCGTTTTCAGTGTCTGATGACGAATTTCCCCCTCGAATCATTATCACTCAATTCTGCAAGTGGTTCTGATTTACTATCGCTGTTCTCTAGCCGGTCTAAAACTGATTTTGACATAAAGGGACGCTTTTTGGACGCCATGGACTTTTCTAAGTTTACAGGCAGAAAGAACAGTCAAAATGCAGGCAGGGCACAGGACAAAGCAGTAGGGACAAAATGTATGTGAAATGCATTGAAACAGCAATGTTTTACTATGTAATAATCATTTTTAAAAAAAATGAAATTTTTAAAAAATTTAAAATTTGCCGCCGGTTCTGGCGCCCGTACGTCCCGACATCACAGGGACCGGAACACGGAAGCCGGATGCCGGCTTTGGCTGGAGGAGATGGCCGGGGACGCTGCAGGGGACACATCGCGGGAGCGAAGGACAAGGTAAGTGCTGCAGGGACCCCCTGAGCAACGCCGCATGGTAAGCCCAAGTGTAGCTCGGGGTTACCGCTCTTGGTACTCAAATTTTACCCCGAGCTACACTCGGGATTATCGCTAAGGAGGTTAATAGTTGATAACATGAGAATTATGCTGACTGTTATTTACATCAATTATTTAGGTGAATGAGAAAAATATAATTTGCATAATAATTTGGAACACGGTGTAGTTAGGGCTTACAGTATTTTAAAATCTGGTCTGTAAATTTTTGGACAGGGAATGAAAGATTAGTAATTTGCAGATAAAACCTTGGCATTCCTGATCCACCTTCAGGGACACCAGTGCAGGAGATCACAAATGCATTAGAAGGGACTGGTGGTTTTGGGGCTCCTCCTTTGAAGCACCAGGCAAGAAAGGAAATTAAAAGCTATTGGCACCCAGCCAAAGATCCATATCAAAGTTTCTTAATATAAAAGTGAATCCAAACATGACAAAGATGCTAATGAGTACAATAATATGAAAAAGGCATTGGGCTGGTATGATCATAGTTCCAAGTCTGCATGCTGCCAGTCCTCCAGCTATGCTGATACCAGCTGAGCAGATTGGATAACATAATAGGATCGAACAAATTGCCAACATAGCAGTTTTTTTTAGTTTTTCGTTTAGTCTCCAGTTAATGTGTATGTTCTTACGTCTACAACTAACCCCCAGACTCAAGAAATCAGAGCTATAGCCCTGCACAGGCATCATTCAAAAGCTCAAAGACTTGGGCACCAGAAATGCCAACTGGCCGGGGGTTTATGGAAAGCCTGGAAAAATTTGGGTTATTTAGAGACGTCTGTTACACCAATGGCAAAAATCCACAATAAAATATTCATTTATTTGAGTATCACTTAGTTGTTCCAATTCCGAATAAATCTGAAGCTGACTTCTACATGTGTATTTCAGTTGATTTCCAAAAATGTGAATTGCAAAGTTTGTGGATAAAATAGATAAATCAATCAATATAAAGTAAAAAATACAAATGCAAACAGACAAAAAAAAATTAAACCAAAATCACTCTACCACCCTTACTGGGTAACTGTTGATGGAGGTTAATTTTACAAAACTTATATTCATGCAAATGCCACTGAGAGGGAGATAGAGGAAGAGGGATAGTTATGGGTCCTGACCTAAAAATACTAGTTCTTGGCCTGTGTCTGGCTTCCATACTTTTTGAGTCACTTATGAATATGCAGGCTCTCTGTAAAACTCATATATTTGCTTCAGTACCTTAGTGCTAAGCTGCTTTGTTACCAATATGCAACTTTTGACTTACTGTCAAAAGTCAATAGCATTTTTAAAATGATCATTGGTTAAAAGAGAAGTTCAAGTTTCAGAAAAAAAAATACTCACCTAGGTGGATGATGCATCAATTTGATTCTGTATCAGTTCCCCTCTACTTCTAAGACTGAGAATTGAGTGGTCAAAGACCGCTGATTGCTCAGTTCTCAGTCTTCACTAAGAAGAGAGGCAGCGACTGTCAGTCATCCACTTTTGGCTCTGCCCCTCCAGTGCTCATTGGAGTTCTGGGCTGTGGAGTGAGCATTGGTAGATAAATGGCTACTGCCAAATGTTACCACATCAACCATAGGCAATATAACGTGGTCAGACCATGCGCTGGTTTCAATTACTATTTCAGATAACCACTTATTGAAACCACACAGCCTCTGGCACATAAATTCATCCATTATAAAAATCCCCAACAAAAACTTGATACTTGAAAACCATCTTGAGGAGTTCTTCCATATAAATTCACAATCTGTATCAAACTCTGGCACCCTTTGGTGAGAAAATGAAGCCATTCCTTATCTTAGAATATTGTTGACAAACAAAACCTCTGACCTAGGAACTCTCAATTATTCTAAATTCATTCCAAAAATTCAAACCCACTTTAATCAAATGGCTAAACATGAACTATCCTGGTCTAGCAGACTCGCCGCATTTAAAATGTTCATATTGCCACAGATTTTATATCTATGTAGATCAATTCCAATCCTAATAAAATCTCATATTGCCACAGATTTTATATCTATTTAGATCAATTCCAATCCCTATTAAATCTTCATATCCAACAAAACTACAATCTATGCTTAAAATATATACATCTGGGGAAATATGAGAGGTAGATGCTCACATAATATATTAATCAAACACAAAATAATAGGAGGAATGGGATTTGTTGACATTAGGGACTATCACAAAGCATCATTATTAGACCAACTCAAACATTGGTTTATAGTGGAAGATGATACAAAATGGGGTGACATTGAAAAAACTCTAGCCTTTACCACAGATTTAAGCATCATACTACTAGTGAGCTCATGGCAAAGGATTCCCACTAGTAAAACAACACCAGCTGTACGAGCCTCAATTGAAGCCTGGAAATCCTTAAACTCCATGCCTATAGATCCTCTCAGAATAAGTCCTCTTCCTATACCTATAACAGCCTTAGAAGTTGTAATGCCTAGTATAGATATCTCACATTGGAAACATAACGGCATACGCACAATACAAGATATTTGTGTTAAAAACAATATAAAAAATGTTGAATTCCTTATGAAAGAATTTAACCTCCGCCCTTCGGAAAAATCAACTATGCATGCATCAGTCGAAAAACATTCAGTAAAAATAATATATATACCTAAAGTATCTTTACAGTTCTAGAGCTCTGCTACTCCTAAATCAGGTGGTACTGTATAATCCTCTTTTATAACCTTCTACAATGTAATTAAGAATGTAATAAGACTACTCCCTTAATCAAGTGGGAAAAAGACTTAGAGACTGAAATCTCTCATGAGCAGTCGGAATGTGCATTCGGGAATGTGTTTTCAGCTACTAGATGTGTTAACGCACAAAATTTCCACAACATGGTATCTAACTCCTTACCAAATGGCCAAATTCTCAGAACAACATAATCCTCAATGTTGGAGAAACTGAGGTCAGATTGGTACTCTATTACATATATTATGGACATGTAGAACCATTAGAAGCTATTGGTATAAAGTCTTCCACATGATACTGGAAATTACTGGGATATTAAAACAACCTGATCCTACCCTTTGACCATTTTGACCATTCTTCCAGAAGCGCATTTGTGAGGTCAGCCACTGATGTCAGACGAGAAGTCCTAGCTTGCTCCTCTCTAATTCATCCCCTCTGTCATGTGACGTGGCCTACCACTTGGTGGCTGAGTTGCTGTTGTTCCCAGTTGCTTCCACTTTGTTATAATCCCACTAACAGTTTAGCGTGGAATATTTAGTAGCCAGGAAATGTCACGGATGGACTTATTGCACAGGTGGTAACAGGGGCGGACTGACAATTCATGGGGCCCTCGGGCAATAGGGGATCATGGGGCCCCTGTGTCCTTGCCCAAACTCAAAAAAGCCTATGAAAAAGGTACCAGGGGCATTTCATGGGGCCCCCTACTGACCTCCGGCAGTGCCCGAGTTTCCTAATGGTCAGTCCGCCCTTGGGTGGTAACCTATCACGGGACCACGCTTGGAGTCACTGAGCTCCTGAGAGCGACCCATTCTTTCACAAATGTTTGTAGAAGCAGTCTGCATACCTAGGTGATGATTTTATACATATGTGGCCATGGAGGCAATTGGAACACCTGAATCACATGATTGGAGAGCTGACCATATACTTTTCTCAACATAGAGCATGTAATAAAGTAATAAAAAATATTAACACATAAATTGAGTCGCATTGGATTTTCCTGGCTGGGCAACATCCTGTTAAAAAATGTCTTGTATGGGGTGTATTGTAACAAATCCCTATCAGTCATATATGGGTTTTGTAATTTTATGAAAAATGTATCACTCTGCCAAGATTTTTTTTTTTTAAATATATTTTACGTTGCATATAATAAAATCATTGTACTTTATATATTTTGCTTGTTTTGCCATATAAAGTCCCATGGGAAGCTACAATTGGTAGGAGAAGTAGAGTCTTTATTCTCCGATTGTTTCTTTTACTCCCTATTTACTGTCCGCAAGATTGCATACAGAAGCGACAAAAGTCATTTTATTTCAGTCACATCCTTTTAACCAATATCCCGCACTCTCCCTGGGTTAACCTTGAGTCTGAAATTTAAGCTTCTGCTTTGGGCAAGCGGTTATATTTATTTATTTGTTTGCCCCAACCCAGGCGACTTAATATGATTGGAACACGGACGGATTTGTGTTACATTCATCTGACTTATATAATTCCCCGGCTTGCCTCGGGGACCCTTACAAAAAGCTTGTCACTGTTTTATTATCAAAATTACAATCTGCAGACTTTTAAACATTTCGTTAAGAGCCTCCCAAGGGTTTCTACGTTGGTCGTCTTGGCCTGACACATCTCTCTTATTAAATCTAGGATTTGTATCGGAAGAGGCAGGAGGCATTCAGCCAATGGAAAATACAAATTGAATGATAAAGAGTTGTTCAATAAATCTGTGAAATAGAGGGGCGGGTTGTGTCTTTCTGCTCAGTGTCCAGGAATTTAGACAAACAAAATATTTTTTTTTTTACAGAAAGTTACTAAAAAAATAAATAGTCGTTTTGTAATAATAAACTGGACATAAATTGAAATTATTTTGGGTCAACTTCATGTTTTTTTAACCACTTTCTGCCTGCAAATAGTACATTTAGTGCTAGCAGGCGTCACAGCAACATACCCAAGCAACGCGTTGAACTTTCTGGTTTTCGGGCACGCATACGCACACCCAGGGGCGGACTGACAACTCATGGGGCCCCCGGGCAATAGGGGATCATGGGGCCCCTGTGTCCTTGCCCAAACTCAAAAAAGCCTATAAAAAAGGTACCAGGGGCATCTCATGGGGCCCCCTACTGACCCCGGGCTCTCAGGCAGTGCCCGGGTTTCCAAATGGTCAGTCCGCCCCTGCGCACACCCCCTGCTCACTTGTGTTGTGATTGGACACAGCGCAAGTTTGTCAGCAGGTTTCAGCTAATGACTTTGGCTCCATGCCTGCTAATCAGCTGTGGCCAATCACAGCACAGAGTTCTGTGTTTACAAACACACAGAACTTTGTACACAGACAGCGATCTGGCTGTTTCTTCTCCCAGAAATCAACTCTGAGTTCAGGGAAAAAAGCATCAGATCTGTGAGTAAAGGCAGCACACATTGCACTTGTTAGGCAAAGAGTTCTCCTTCATTGCTCTTGACATTAACCTTTTCCCAGCCAGTGTCATTAGTACAGTGTGCTTCTGTATTAGTGTCACTAGAGACGTCAGTGTTATTTAGTCAGTTAGTTTCCCTCCCAGCTAGTGTCTGTTAGTGCCAGATTGGCCACCACACTATCACAGTCACACTATAAGTCGCTGAACCATATAAAATATCCTCTTAGATTGTAAGCTCCAAGGAGCAGGGCCCTCCTAACACTATTGTATTGAACTGTATTGTTGCTGTATTGTCTCCCTTTGTATTGTAAAGTGCTGAACAAACTGTTGGCGCTATATAAATCCTGAATAATAATAATAATAATAATATACTGTTAATAGGGGTTTTTTAATACACTCAAAAAACATGTAGAAGAATACATTTTGTCCTAAATTTATGAAGAAATTAGATTTTATTGTATAGGTTTTATAACACAAAGTAGAAAATAACATTCTTTGGTAAAAATTTCTGTCTTTTTTTAACTTTATATAATAAAAACTAAAAACACCCAGTGATCAAATACCACCAAAAGAAAGTTCTATCTGTGTGAAAGAAAAATGATATAAATTTAATTTGGGTACAGTGTTGAATATTAATAATAATATTATACTCTTAATAGGGTTTTTTTTTAATATACTCAAAAAACACGTAGTGGAATATATTTTGTCCTAAATTTAGGAAGAAATTAGATTTTATTGGATAGGTTTTATAACATGAAGCAGAAAATTTCATTCTTTGGTCAAAATATCTTTTTTTTACAATATGTAATAAAAACTAAAAAAACCCAGTGGTGAACAAATACCACCAAAAGAAAGTTCTATTTGAGTGAAAGAAAAAGTATAAAATTTTAATTTGGGTACAGTGTTGCATGACTGGGCAATTGCCAGTTAAAGTAGCACAGTGCTGAATAGCAAAAAAAATACTCTGGTCAAGAAAGGGGTACAAACTTCCGGAGGTCAAGTGGTCGAAGCTGAATTCCTGGCAGAAAAATAAAACACAAATTAACACAGTTATGTAATGATTAACATATAATTCAATGTGTGTTTTAAATGCAGGCAGTGTTAGTTCCTTTTGCTGATTATCAGCTCTTGCAGTCTCTAAACAGTCTGTTGTGGGAGGAAGTAGGGAGTGGAGGGAGTGGAGATGAAGGCATGAGCCACATTGTGTGTAAATTAATAACTTTCCTACTGGGCACTTTTACTCCCTTCCTGCCCAGGCCAATTTTCACCTTTCAGTGCTGTCACACTTTGAATGATAATTGAGCTGTCATGCAACACTGTACGCATATTATTATTATTATTATTATACAGGATTTATATGGCGCCAACAGTTTGCTCAGCACTTTAGAATATAACAGAAGACAATACAGCAACAATACAGTTCAATACAAGAGGGATTTGAGGGCCCTGATCCTGGGAGCTTACAATCTAGGAGGAAAATTTTTAGCATTTTTCTCACACAGAGTAGTACTTAACCACCACTGGGTTTTTTTTTTGCACTATAAATGAAAAAAGACTGAAAATGTTTAAAATTTTGCAAATAAATAATTGTTCTAAACAAATTGAAATGTATTCTGCTACATGCCTTTGGTGAAAACAACCCAAATCAGTGTTTATTATTTAGTTTAGAGTCCACAAACTATGGTATGTATCTAAAAATTGAAAAATGCTGATGTACTGACAGCTGACATCTCATTTCTTAGTAGAAATACCCCCCAAACAGCTGCTTTTCTGAAAGTAGACAATCTAAGGTATTTAGTAAGAGACATGTTTTTTGAAGTTGTCATTTTTTTGTCATAATTTTTGTGGAAACGGTCACAATTTTTTTTATATACAATGCAGTACAGCGTCATCGTATAACTGGCGTGGCGGTGATTAGGGACACTGACTGGTGACAGTATGTAAAAACAAAATAAACAATAAAGAAAAAAATATATATATATATACAGTTGTGTTCAAAATAATAGAAGTGTGTGGCTAAAAGTGAATAAAGCTCAAAATCCTTCTAAAATCTTTTATTTCCATCCACACAAATGCATTGGGAACACAACACATTCTATTCCAAATCAAAACATGAAGTAAAATATATCAAATTTGTGTGGTTCCTCTAAAAAAATTGAAGAAAAGTGAATATTAGATGGTTCAAAAAAATCGCAGTGTTTGTATTCTTCTTTACAAACTCAAACATTCACTATATAAACTGAAAAATGTTTGAAGATTTTGCTTTCCTTTGAATGACTTCATGAATATTTGGTTGTAGTCGCACTGTTTCTGAGAACTGCTGTACATCTGTGTTGCATGGAGTCACCCAACTTCTGGTCCCTGTGATCAGGTATTCCAGCCCAGGATGATTGGACTACATTCCACAGTTCTTCTCTGTTTCTTGGTTTCGCCTCAGAAACTGCATTTTTGATGTCACCCCACAAGTTTTCTATTGGATTAAGATCCGGGGATTGGGCTGGCCACTCCATACGTCAATCTTGTTGGTCTGGAACCAAGATGTAGCACGTTTACTGGTGTGTTTGGGGTCGTTGTCTTGTTGGAACACCCATTTCAAGGGCATTTCCTCTTCAGCATAAGGCAGCATGACCTCTTCAAATATTCTGATGTATTCAAACTGATCCATGATCCCTGGTATGCGATAAATAGGCCCAACACCGTAGTATGAGAAACATCCCCATATCATGATGCTTGCACCACCATGCTTCACTGTCTTCACAGTGTACTGTGGCTTGAATTCAGTGTTTGGGGGTCGTCTGACAAACTGTCTCCGCCCACTAGACCCAAAAAGAACAATCTTACTTTCATCACTCCAAAAAATGTTGCGCCATTTCTCTTTAGGCCAGTCAATGTGCTCTTTGGCAAATTGTAACCTCTTCAGCACGTGTCTTTTTCCCAACAGTGGGACTTTGCGGGGGCTTCTTGCAGATAGCTTGGCTTCACATAGGCGTCTTCTAATTGTAACAGTCCTCACAGGGAACTTTACACCTTCTTTCATCTTCCTGGAGCTGATTGTTGGCTGAGTCCGCGCCATTTTGGCTATTCTTCTATCCATTTGAATGGTAGTTTATCGCTTTCTTCCACGTCTTTCAGGTTTTGGTTGCCATTTTAAAGCATTTGAGATCATTTTAGCTGAGCAGCCTATCATTTTCTGCACTTCTTTATATGTTTTCCCCTCTCCAATCAATTTTTTAATCAAGGTACGCTGTTCTTCTGAACAATGTCTGGAACGACCCATTTTCCTCAGAATTTCAGAGAGAAATGCGCTGTAACCAGCATGTACAACATTTGCTGCCTTCCTTCCTTAAATAAGGGCAATAATTGCCATCTGTTTTTCAAAGAATGAATTACCTCACTAATAGAACTCCACACTGCTATTATTTTGAACACGCCCCTTTCAATGAGTGATTCAATTACACAGAATCAGCAGCATGCATGTCATGACTGTTGTGTCTGTTGGATTTCTATTACTCTACTACACCTGCTAGTAAATTATTTGCCATGTAGAAATATCATTTCTACCAAAAACAGTGATTGATCAGGTTAGTGATGTCTGACTGCTATTATTTTGAACACAACGGTATATATATATATATATATATATATATATATATATATATATTTTAATTATTTATTTAAAAAAACCATTTTGTACTATTTTGTATTTTGTTTAATGTTTTTTTTCCTACTCCTGTGACCAGAGCAATACAATGTTACCATAGTAACATTGTACTACTTTGGGAAAATTATCAGGGTTTTTTTTTCTTTTTCTACATATTATGATTGCTTATACCAATGAATTTCATTGGTATAAGCAAGCATTTTTGCAAAATGAAACTGATTCATTCAGTAGTTTTTGTTGTGATCAGCTGTAATTGGCCACAGCTGATCACAAGCTACAGATGGGCTGTAATTGGCCATGAGACCACTGTGACAAATCGCAGCTAGCAGCACAGTTGTAAGCAATATATGGCATGAAAGGAAGCCATTCATTGTTTACAACTGTCATGTGATCTGCTGTGATTGGTCACAATGATCACATGATACTGGCACTGGCAGCAGGCCGATGTAGTGATCTCATCCGGTGGACACAGCAAGTGACAGATCGCACAGGAGCATGTCCTGTGGAGGACGTCATATGACGTCCTCCCAGAAAAATAGTGATATGTCTTCCTAATAGGGTCCGTCATCCTACAATAGGCTGGATGGGGAGAAGATTAGATTGTAAGCTCCGAGGAGCAGGGCCCTCCTATACCTCTTGTATTGAACTGTATTGTCTCCCTTTATTTTGTAAAGTGCTGAGCAAACTGTTGGCGATATATAAATCCTGTATAATAATAATAAAGTTAGGAAAAAAACATTGCACACAAGTCAATGGGAATACAAAAGTAGTACAATGCAGTTTAAAAATAGAAATCCTTTTGGCAAGTACAACAGCTCCTCCTTATGTATTTATTCGGTGTATTTAGCCATTTGCTAGGAGTTCGGCTTTAAGTAAGCCTACTACTTCGCCTTGAATGGGCCGATGAGGTCAGATGCCCAGCCCTGACCAAGACTCCTTCGCTTCTGCTCAGCGAATTTTGATTTTTGATAATCCTGTAAAAGATGCCAGCATGCCTCCACAAGTCATTGCTTTTTATATTAATATACTGTAAATAAGCTTCAAAAAAGGTCTCAAGTGGCCCAGACAGAAATGTCACTTTGTGTAAAATGATGCCTGAGAGGGTTATAGGATGTTTATTGATACATATTTTGTTTGCAGTAAAGATTCATTAGTCTTCTTTGTTCAAAGAACATTAGTTGCCATAGTTCAGCTCTTGAATGCCGCGCACTGACAATGACATATGACAAAGAAAAAACACTGTCTTTTCTTTGTTGTAAAACATCTACCCGTACCAATGTCTTTTGAATTATAAAGGTGCAGTGAGTGGATGGAAGAATACAATGTTCAAAAGGGGGATTTTGCACTGAAGAAGCAGTTCCTGGCAGAAGTAAAATCATTTTTTAAACCGTTAATGTAAAATGGGCATAAAGTGCATAAATGGAGGCAAAAATGTACATTTAAAGTGTCACTTCGGGTGGGGGGCCCATGGAACCCAGCTCACTTTGGAAAGGTGAGGAGACTCCTGTCTCAGCTCCCCATATCCCTATTATGTGTAAATCACCCTGTGCCTGATAGGGGTACAGGGTGATCTGTCCTAATATTGTGTGGGCTTTGTCTCAGACTGTGTAGACATGTTTAGAAGATAGGTGGGGTGGGGGTTGTTGATTGTTTAATGTTAAGTAGCTGCATCCCATTGTTCTATTGTTTGTCTGACTATTATGGGATGTATGTGTTTATGTGTATTAGCTTAGTGGGGGGGTGTCTCTAGCAGCCCTCCCTCCTGATGGGACTGTCTGCTGGTGTGAAGTTTGAATATCTGTGTGTCTCTTGTTACTTAATGTAGATTGCCTTGCCCTGTGTCATTATGCAGGGAGAGGGTCCCCTGAGTGTATATATCTTGTATCTGTGTTCAAATAAAGTAGTCTACCTCTGGTTTACTTCAAGTCTGGTGTCGTCTGGATCTTGGGGTAACAATAGCCAGATTCACTGGTCTCGTGTTCCAGAGCCTGAGAAGCAGCTTCTTGAAGGAGATACCCAGTTGTGGGTGTCTGGGGTCCATTACATGTAGCACTACCCCCTTAGGAGTTGCTGAAATTTTGGATCCCTCTACAGTCCTGCACAGCCAGGCAACAAATATTTTTCCACACTTGCATTCCAGAGACAGTAAACAGTCCTTGAACTTGTTTTTTATGTTTTATTAGGGGATGCAAATCTGGATGGGTATGAGGGGTGTACGAGATGCCCAATGGAACTGCAACTGAGGACAACTTCCTGGAACTATGTACAAGTCTTTACACAGCAAAATCTATTCTGGGAGAGCTCTCCAGCTTCTCCTGGTGTACCACCCCAGACCCCAGATAAATGCTCCTCTATTCAGCTGTCTGAAGGAATCCCTGGGCAAGGGATCTCTTTAAGATAAACAGTCCTGGGTAAGGAGCTAATCAGGTTCTCCACTAGAGTGTTCCTTTTCTCTTTCCTTTGGCCCAGGGGGTGTAGGATTACTAAATCAGTCCTTTTCCTATGAGCTGGTGGGTTGGTAGCTGCTTTCAAGCCTTCTGATGGGTTGGCTCCTTTCCTACTGCACTGGTGGTCCCTGCTTTGGGGGCCAATGAGGTCTGAGCTTTCCTCCTTTCCAGCATCACTGTCTGAAGGTGGGCTCCTTCTCAACTGGGCCCCCTCCCAGGCTCCTGCTCTATCTTCCACTTGAATTCTCCTGCCACTGAGCAGGCTCTAGCACATTTAAGGGCTGCCCTGGCCCCATGCCAAGCCTCCTGCTGTGTGCAGGACAGCCTCTCCTCGCCCCCACCCACTGCTTCTAGAATATTCTCCAAAACTCTAGTGCAGAGGGAGGTATTAGGGAACTGACCTGCACAGTTTCTCAGTCCTGACCAAAATTTAACCCTGGTAATTGCACAGAGCAGGTAAGTGAAACCTGTGTATTATATTAATTAAAAAATAAATACAGTTTGCACTCACTTTGAAATATCCTTTAAAATGTATGTAAACTGCATACAGAAATGCATGTCAACTGATCCACAGACTTGTTATGCTACTGGGCACTCCCAGGCTAGCCATAGAGCACATCAGGCACTTGCCCAGTAGGCCGGAGCCACCTGGATAGGAAGGGTGGTCGGGCGGCATATAGAGGAACCGGACCGTGCATTTCTTGCTTCCTCTATGTGCTGCCCGGTCGCCCCTCCTATCCATCTCCTGCATGCCGTGGGCTCCTGTATGGTTCCCCCGCACCCCCCCTCATCTCGTGCAGTGCCAGGGAGGATCTATCAGCATATTCTGTCCCCAATGCTGATAGAGCTGGAGCAAAAGCTATACATGAGGCCCTGCAGTTCAAGGATCTCCCTGATTCTGCTTCATTATTTCTGTAGATCTGTGCTTTTTCCATCTCTCCTTCTGCTTCTTGAATGTTCCTGCAGCAGTCATCAGATCACCAGTCATTTGGATTGGGGGGGGGGGGTCTGACCTGAGAAAGCAAAGTCCAGTTCCACTACCAATATGGACATAACAGAGAAAGAGTGCAGAACAAAGCATCACAAATCATAGTAAATAATTCATGGTTAAAATATCAGCTACGTGGAGACCACAGGCAATATCAGTGACTAGTTCTTTGTCTTTGCTTGCCTTTATTGGGCACAGCTTCCATCGTAAATGTCCTTTTTAAGTGAGCCATTTAGATCTTGCTTGAATGTTCTTGCTAAACATACTTTAGACCAGTGTAACACTTTGATGGTACTAAGATATGTAAGGGACCAGTCCTTATGATCACAGACATGCATGTGAAGGTGTCATATTTCCAGGTCATGGTATAGCTAGTAGTAGGCACATTCAACTGGACTTGTTCTATAATGTTGAAGATGAACTTCTTCAGTTTCAAGGCTTGCCAGGAAGACACCCCAACATTTATATTTAGACCTTAAAATGCCTTAATGCAATCACCAATGAATGTGTAGATATTAATTGGCTAAGAATAGTATGGGAGGTATGAAAGTTGTAGAACCACCCTGTTCTAGTTACATAATCCCATCTTAAGAAAAAAGGAACATTCTTTCTGGGACAGAGAGGTGCACATTTGAATAGAAAGGACAACTGGTTTGCAAGAGGTGTGAAGGTGTGAAGTTAATAACATCAAAATTGAACAACCACCCCCATCCTTCAACACCATTTGTCTTCCACATATAATGGTATTTTAACATCTCAACCCCCAGTGGTTTGACAACATCTTTAGTCATGTACTGTAAATTGAGGAACCAAGACCTATGCAGGTCTCTTGACATCAGTCATAGGATTATGTAACTAGAACAATGTGGTTCTACAACTTTCACACCTTCCATCCAGTTCTTGGACAATCAACATCTAATCATTCCATGGTGATCAAATTAGGTGGCTTAAGGCATGGATGTGAATGCTAGGTATGTTCTTGACACACATCAGAACTGAAGACAACTTCAAAACTATTTGTCTTCCACATATAATGCTATTATAACATTTCTAATCCAGTGATAAGACAATAATTCATACCTTTAGCCTTGTAAATTAGAGCACTAAGACCTATGCAGACTTCCTGACACCAAGGATGGAATCATGTAACTGGAACAGGGTGGTTCTACAACTTTCACACCTGTCATCCTGTTTTTGGACAATCAACATTATACATTCTGAGGTAATTAGATTAAGGTGTCTCAAGATGTTGATATAAATATTGGGGTACATTCTTGGCATGCATTGGAATTGAAAAAGTGGATTGTTAGGCTAAAAAATAACTTCAAAACTATAGAATATGTCCAGTTGAATGCAAATAACTACTACTAGCCCAACTATCAACATTTTTGTTTATGGTATGCCAGGGGCGGACTGATCATTTGGAAACTCGCGCACCGCCCGAGGGCCCTGGGTCAGTAGGAGGCCCCATGAGATGCCCCTGGTACCTTTTTCATAGGCTTTTTTGAGTTTGTACAAGGACACAGGGGCCCCATGATCCCCTATTGCCCGGGGGACCCTTGAGTTGTCAGTCCGCCCCTGGGTATGGCCCTTTCAAGGGAATTTTAGGATGTTCTTTAACACCTGGCTGATAAATGTGTTTGTATTCAAGTTTGTTGCCTGTATAAGGGATAGAACTGGTATCTGCTTAATATTTGAGGGTGTTTTTCTGATATTGTCTGTTTAGTTGAGGGTATAATAAATTGACAATTTAGGACCACCTTAAAGGTCCCATTTAAGTCAAGTTTAAAAGAGATGCTATATTCTAGAGATGTTGTCACAATAGTGATTTGTCCAAAAACAAGTTAGATTCTTAACAGTGTTTGATATTATCTTAGTAATAACAAAATAAATGGGCTTGCTAAAAGTCACCAGGAAATGAAAACGGCATGAACTCTTTTGTTGTGAGCTGACAGATGTTTGCAAATATCTATCTTAGATGAATCTGTGCCATTTAGGCCAAATCCTTGTTCATTCGACATTTTTTTACCTGTCTAAGCGCAACAGGTGTTAACCTGTTTCCCATCTGCTTTCGTTTAGCTTTCTTTATTAGCTTTTCATTAATTCTCTGTTCATTTTTCATTAGTCAACCATTGATTGCATTGACTTCCACTATTATTAACAAAGAAGAATGAAAATAGTATAAATGGGTCTTAAAATAGAACTCCAGAGAAACTAAACTAAAGGGTATTGTAAGGTACTAAAAGGCTCTGTAAAAGTATAAATTAAAAAAGGTAATTTGTGCTGCAATATTTACCTTTAATCCAGACTAATTCCTTAGTCACACTAATTCCTTTCTGTTGCTAGATTGCATCAGTCTTATGGGTCAAATGAACTGAATGATTTCCATTGCCATTCAGACAGCTTCATCTGAGCCCAGGGTGCCTTGGACCCACCTCCTAGAAGATCATCACTCTGGCCTGGACTTCGAATACTACTAATTTTAAGTGACCCTGTGGGTGGACCCACCTTGCCCATGCACACGGGGCATTTTCTCTCTCTTCTTCCTCTCCTCCAGTGTATGTGTTCACTAATGTCCAGGATTAAGTGGGGCTGCATTCATGTGGACTCAACATTAAGATGGCACCCCCAAATTAGAGGTCAGTGGTATACCCCTGTGGAATGTGACATTTTGAAGGGGACACCATTGAGCATATGTCTCGTTCCACCAGTCCAGCTCCTCTATCACCTCACTCCCAGTGATAGCCTATGATTCTACCTGGTTTTTGCATGAATCCTTTTGAGTGCTAACTGCTCCTGTACCTGTGACTAGGTTCCTGAGGTCTTGGCCACTCAGTTTTAGTCCTGGTTGCTGGTGTACTGACTACACGGGAGGGAGGCAGCAAACCGTTCCGCTCGCTATGCATGAAACCCATCACTTGTACTACCCATGTCTGGCTGTCTAGTCATTCCTTTGTGTTGGTTGCTCTTAGTAATTACATGTCCTCCTCTTCACCCCTTGTGTGCCTAACTGGCCCTGTTCCATGCAATGCTCCAGTTACCACCATGGCCCCTTTGTAATAACTCCAAATTAGGCATTCATACACGGCAAAGTCCTTTCCAGGTGGATTGTCTTCGGGTGGTAAACACAGATTGCTCCTGGCTGCATCCTCTTCTGTGGACCTCTCACTCTTCTCCCATGTTGAGCTGTTTGGACCAAAGACCTCCCCATTTTATTTGCACACAATGTGGAGGGCAGTGCCCAGCAAAAGCCTTGGAACCCAAGTTAACCCTTTCAATGCTGGGTAGCCTATAATCCATCTCTAGAAGTATGCAAATAGTAAATAAATATATATATATATATATATATATATATTTATTTATTTATTTTTTTTGTGGGATGGGGCAGGTAGTAGTACCACTGATAAGCAAAAATAGTAGAGTCTGTGACTTGGTGAGAGACAGTGCTTAGCATAAATTAGTACACACCAACAGATTTGTCAGAAAACCTTTACTTTCCTTTCAGAATCAACATTTTCTATGGGAAACTATACTACAAAATACTCCCTCAAATGCAGGCTATTGATTGCAAACAAGATTTTTTCATTTTCACACACAAAAAAGTATTTTTCCTAACAAATTCATTCAAGATCATGTTGCAAAAATGAATACACTCCAATGAAAGTCTTTGGAGCGAAGCAAAATTTTTGACAACAAAATCCTAATTAACACAAATTCAACTAAAGGTGAGTCTAATTATTCATTAAACAGGTGTCCAGCAGACAGTTGATTATGAAAGGGCGTTACTTAGCAAAGAAGGGGTTTTCCCATTTCATGTTGTCAGCAATGGCACCACATGGAAGAGAAATGTCACAAGGCCTGAGAAAGACAATAATTTATTTACACAAGAAAGGTGAAGGCTACAAGAAGATCAACAAAACTTTACTTATCAGTCAGAATACTGTAGCAAAAGTGATATAAATATTTGACAAAAATGGAACTGCAACCATCTCACAGAGATGTCCAGGTCATCCACAGAAGTTAACACCTCAACAAGAGCGTCTTCTGATAAGAAGGGTTGAAAAAAATCACCATGCAAGTTCACTGCAGTTCTCTAAAGATGTAAAAAGCCAAACTGGGATGATTGTTTCCCGTGACACAATATGGCTTACACAGCAGAGGAATGGCATGCATGGTGTCGTCCACAAGGGAAGCCTCTCCTAAAGCCCATGCACAAAAAAGAATTTGCCAGGGCTCATGCTGAAAAAGAAGAAGACTAATGGGACTTTGTGCTCTGGAATGATGAGACCAAGATAAATGTCTTTGGAACTGATGGCTTCAAAACTGTATGGCGTTGCAAAGGTGAGGAGTACAAAGAAAAATGCATGGTGCCTACAGTGAAACATGGTGGTGGCAGTGTCTTTTTTTGGGGCTGCATGGGTGCTGCTGGTATTGGGGAGCTGCATTTCATTGATGGTATCATGAATTCACAGATGTATTGCTCTATATTGAAAAAGAGGATGCTACTACCACTCCATGCTCTTGGTCGTCATGCACTTTTCCAACATGATAATGATCCAAAACACACATCTAAGGCCACTGTTGCATTTCTGAGGAAGAACAGGGTAAAAGTGGTTCAGTGGCCAAGTATGTATTCTTATCTGAACACCTATGGGGAATTCTGAAGATAAAAGTTGAGCATCACTCTCCATCTGGCCTCCAGGCTCTAAAAGAGATCGTTCTTGTAAAATGCAAAAATATAGATATTGCAATATGTCGCCAACTTGTTCATTCCATGCCTAGAAGACTTGGTGCCATCCTTACAAATCATGGAGGTCATACAAAATCCTAGATGTAGTACTTCTTGTTGTGGGGTGAATTCATTTTTGCATCGACTAATTTGAGTAAAACTGAGGATTTTGTAATCTAAGTTATATTATTAACCTTAGTTTCATGTAATGAGCTAAGCAAGCAATAAAACTCAATTTTGTTAAATTTTGGAAATTGTTCTTGTGTTCATTGAGATATTGATTAAAATCTTACTTTTCAAAAGGGGTGTACTCATTTATGCTGAGCACTGTATAAGGAGGCAGATTATAGAAGGATTCATTGTTTAGATTTGGGATTCTGAATTGTATACTGGGGGGAGGGTTGTAGGGACTGACAGAGAAGAACATAATCTGAGAAGGTGTATTAGCCAAGTTGAAGAATCACTCCTTAGATCCAAGGCTATATAGAAAATAACAGAGGTGTTATCACATTCTTGAATGGGGAACCCCATTGGTAAATGCTACACATTGTTGTAATTTTTTGCTTTATATCCTGTGAACATTAATATTTGTTATCTACAGATAATGAGGGATAAATGACTGGAATTACACAAACAACCTCCAATCATCAAGTAGGTCAAGACTACCTCTAAATCCTTGATGGATTTGCTGCAAAAACAGATGTTGCCTTTAACTAAGAAGAATGTTAATGGCCTAACCTTGTTCAGCAGATGGCAAATGCCTAAATGTATAAAGCACAGAGCCTGTTTGCTGAGCTACATACTGTATGCAAACTTTGCAGGGCCTACAATTTGTCAGTCCTGCCCCTTTCCCCACGTGCCTTTTCTTTGGACTATTAGTGAACATACATCCCCACCACAATGGTGATACCCAGTCTGAGTTTTTCCCCGTATAAGTCAATGTAAGCATCTAGTCCTGTCATTAAACTGTATACACTCTCCCTGCAACTGGACTGAAAAATGATATCATTACATGTAAAAGAATAGAGTACACAGGCATTTATTAATGTACAGAGGAGTCAGAGTTTAAAAGCACCACATCCTAGTTATATACCAAATTGAAAACTTCTAAAGGGTGGACACTGGACTTTTATGCAGTGGATGATATGCAGTATGTGCAAGGGGTCCTCATCCACCTTGTTACTGCTTCTATGCATTTTGTGGGGTAAACCCATTCCCTAAAGAGGACTTCAAGGGATGTACAAATGCAGCAATTGTTAAAGTAAGCATTTACTCACTAGAGTTAAGCATCCCATCCGACCAACACTCCAAAATGGGAATGGGACATCCAATACTTAAATCCACCAGTGGCCGAACACAGGGGCCCTTCACAGAACCGGCTGGGAAAGAGAAAAGAAGCAAGGATAAGGGACTAACTCTCTCAAACTTAAAATGTATACCTTCCCAAATGTTTGGCTTTTTGGAATTGTTTTTCCATACCTGCAATTTAGGGATTTCTTCAGGTAATTAGATTTAAAGATCATCCAAGGAGATCTCCTTTATGTGATATATAGAAATGATAAAATCTCGCTCTGAGTCTTTGTAGAGTGACAATTTATATGAGCTAGTAACCTCTAAGTTCACCCATAATTGGTCCATATAGTCCTGCCGTTATGTACGTCTCCCCCCATAGTATTGGTTTTCCCTTCCCCCTTTGGTGTTTGTTTTATATATATATATATATATATATATATATATATATATATATATACTCACCAGCCACTTTATAAGGTACACCTGTTCAATTGCTTGGTAACACAAATTGCTAATCAGCCACTCACATGGCAGCAACTTAATGCATTTAGGCATCTAGATGTGGTAAAGATGACTTGCTGAAGTTCAAACCAAGCATCAGAATGGGGAAGAAAGGGGATTTAAGTAACTTTGAACATGGAATGGTTGTTGGTGCCAGTTGGGATGGTCTGAGTATTTCAAAAACTGCTGATCTACTGGGGTTTTCACATACAACCATCTCAAGGGAAATTGAGACTCCTCAATCTTCTATAGTCTAATTTTGGTGAGCCTGTGTGAATTGTAGCCTCCGTTTCCTGTTCTTAGCTGACAGGAGTGGCACCTGGTGTGCTGTAGTCCATCTGCTTCAAAGTTTAATGTGTTGTGCTTTCAGAGATAGTATTCCGCATGTCTTGGTTGTAACGAGTAGTTATTTGAGTTACTGTTGCCTTTCCATTATCTTGAACCAGTTTGCCCATCCTCCTCTGACCTCTGACATCAACAAGGCATTTTCGTCCACAAAACTGCTGCTCACTGAGTATTTTCTCTTTTTTGGACCATTCTCTGTAAACCCTAGAGATGGTTGTGCATGAAGATCCCAATAAATCAGCAGTCTGCCACCAACAACCATGACATGTTCAAAGTCACTTAAATCCAATTTCTTCTCCATTCTGATGCTTGGTTTGAGCTTTATTATCCCTTCCTGAGGAAGTGAGTTTACTCCATGAAACACACAGAGGCAATAACAAGGTGGATGTGGACCCCCTACACATAATGCATGTGTGTCATACCGATAGTACAGGAGAGTCCACTTTGCCAAATAGGGATATTTATTGTGGTTATTTTAAAAATGATGTATACATGTTTTTTATTGAATAATCTTATGTGAATGACGGTTGAATACAAAGATTTTAGGCTGTTAGTCCTTATGCCCCAGCAAAAGTTAACAGTGTCCTCCTTTGGGAGTTTTCTATTTAGACTACATCGGCAATCTCAAGGGTGTACTAGAGTCCACATTGGTACAGTTGTACAGCATGAATCTCAGGGTTTCTTTCAAAGGCACCAAGAAAGTTCTTAACTAAAGATCACAATGATCAAAGCTGAAAGCCAGAGAGATTTTATTTAAGTTTTATGGATGAGAAGAGCCATCTTACCTTAAGTGCTAAGGTTTGTGAAAAATGTTTTTTTCAAATGCTGGAAATCAATGTTCCCCATCAGTTTCCTGTCCAGAAGTTTGGTCTCCTCTGCAGCTTATCCATACGATGGGAGACCAACAGGAATGAGGTTTCAGTTCAGCTCTTCCATGGACGATCCCCAGGATTTGTAGAGGTTGTGACTCATAAACTTTTGGCTGAAAACTTTGCAGGTTCATTGCCAGAAATAAGGAACAACTTATAATGCAGTGCATAGCCTTGCACAACTAGAGGTGCAATGACAGATGACGCCAGCAAGCTGCAGCTGTCACACTGTAATACATGTGTTTAATTATTAATTCATTAATTAATTTAAAAAGCTTTAAAAACGTGTGATTTTGTAGCTCTCACCCCTGAAAGGTCCCAGGTTCTTTTCCCAGTTATTGCAGCAGTAGCCATGCACACAGCAACAGTCACTCTTTGGCTCAACAATCAGTCTAGAGGTATTCTTTTTGATGATTTATTGTAGAACTTGAACTTGGATGGGTGTGGGGTAACTGTTGGATACTCAAGCTGTGTCAAGTAGTAACGTGAGGACACTTATCTTCCTCCATTTATATATATCCTCCAGACATCTCTCCTGTGAACACTTCAGACCAGATCCCAAAAAGCAGCCCTACAGTCATCTCCAGCAAATTTCATCAGAATAGGCCCCCAGCTAGCATATCAGGGACCTTGATGAGCAGTAGAAGGGTATATGGCTATGGATAAGGCTTATTGTCAAAACACGTAAGCTATTTTATATGCACAGTTTACTTGCTCAATAAAGTGTATTATTCAGAAAGACAGGTACCAGCTATACCAATCCTAATCATTCAGTTGCACCTGTGCTGGTAAGACACACAGAGCCAGAGCATCATCATTCCACCTCCGTGGGGATTATCTCTGGGTGTAGCACCTACTTGTTCACAGCAGTAGAAGCACAGCTGGACTGCCCAGAAGGGCAGCTGCCCTACAGGCTTGAATCTCTTCCTCCTGGACAAGAGCTCCTCTGCTCCAGTGCTCCAGGTCTCGGAGTATGCATGCCTCCTTCCAGCCACCATCTGGACACTACCCCCAGGGATTGGCAAGAGCTGCATAAATATTCAAGTGCTGATTTGACTTTCCCAGCCCACTAGTTTTTAGAACCATCCAGAAAACAAGGGAAGCAGTTAATTCTGCAACCAGTGAGACACAGAACAGACCAAAGTAAAACAGAAGTAGCTCCACTAATTACAGGAGAGCCAGAAATGAATTTACCTACCCTAGCACCTGACTAGAATGGTGCTACATTTTTTTACATTTTGAACATTTTACTAATTTAATATAAAAATAAACAGGGGGTTTATTAATACTCTGTACCATTTCCAAAGCCTTATATTTCTTAAAAAATAATGTAGAAATTATTTAGGTTGGCAAATTAGTAATTTGTCACATTAACTAACACATACTGACACTGCCATACTTAGTATGGGCATCTGGGCTTCAGTGACCTTTGGTCTTGAATGGGTTAAACAGGGTTATAAAGCAGAAAATAAAATGCATGAAAATGATATTATGTGGGTTAAAGAACAGGGATGGATTACTGGAATTTTCCTGTCTTCCAATCTTGGATTGGATCAGCCTCTGGCCCACCCCACTTTAGGCGATGCCAATGACAGACAAAGCGGCAAAGAAAAATCATCCACTCATCTCAAGTATTGATCCGGTCATTTTTAAAGCTTGATTAGCGATAGACAAATACTTTTGCTCAACTCACAAGGAAACATGCGGTGTGCTGATAGCCAATCAATAATCAGGACGAAGATACTCCTGCAAAGAACATACACAAAGAAAAGACATTCCTTATTACTGCCATCAAAATGTATTAAACTTCAACATGCTATTAGAACATTACAGCTAATACAGATTGGGTCTTGTTTTTTGAAGTGCCTGATCGTACTTGTGTCTATGTAGACCACATAAAATTCTGATTCTTTTTTCATTTCTTTAACCTTGTACTTGAGATTCTGATTGTTTTCTATGGGCAACAGACCACGTTGTGCATTGAGATCATTTTTGAAGGTTCATGGAAGGCAAGATGGTTACCTAAAAGCTCAGTCATTAAAGAGAGAGCTTCCTAAGGAGTGGCTCATTAGTAAAGTCCCTAAGGCAGTTGCCTTACAGTTCATTTGTAGCCAGACTATGCCATTCAAGTATTTACATATACTTAATGAGAAGTAAATTAGTTTTAAAACAAGCATTTACTGATCTCTATAGCCACGGGCACTGTGGCACAATTTATCTTCAAAGTGCACAACAGAAGCTCTAAAGTAATGTATTTAATTCTCTAAACATCTTGTCCCCTCCCTAACCAGCACTGGCTGAGCAATTTATCATGCTCTTCTCTTCTCCCATGGATCGTGATCAAATGTGGGATTCCTCCCCACTTTCAGGCTTGGTGACAATAGTCATAAGATCAAATAGATATCTAAAGGGACAGGAGAGGGAGCTGAGCTGCTCAGTCATTATTAGGAGGGGGAATCAGGGTGACCTAGGTTGTTGATTTACTGCTGGAAGGGAAAGCTTTCTGTCTATGTTCCTACTAGAAAATGTATTGGCTGTAGGACTACTGTCACTGGGCTTGAAAGTAAGGGGAAGTCTAAAATTATGAGTGCTATCCAGAACAGGAATACATAGGAAATCTTCCAATGCAGGCACCTATGCTAATGACAGCTAAGAGGGGATTTTTCTCACTTTCGAGAGATTTTCCCTCATTTCATTTTGTGTATACAGGAAGGGAAAAAAGTCCCCCCAGTTGGACACAGATGGGAAAAAAATTGGAATTCCCTAGATAATTGACCATGAAAAAAAAAGTTTGGTATTAGATACACTTTAAAAGAGAAGGTATGGGATTTTTTATTTTAAATCATACTTACCTAGGTGGAGGCAGCATCGATACAATGCTGTATTTGTCCCCCGTTGGCTCTAAGGCTGAAAAATGAGTGATCAGACACTGCTGATTGCTCAGTTTTCCCCTCCACTCTGAGCAGAGAGCGGTGACTGTCAGTCACCACTGTCTGCTTGCCCCCCCCACCCTCAGCAGTCACTGGAGCACTGGGCTTTGGAGGGGTGGGAGCAGCTGGTTCAGGCTCTCAGAGGCTCATTGGGAGGCTGTTAGGTGCCGGTCCACGACCATATGGTCATGATCTTTCTCCAGCCTGGACCAGCTCTGTGACATCAGCCAACAGCTGGGCACAGAACAAACTGCACTCCTATGATCCACAGAAGAAGTACAGCCAAACAAGCTTTGATTGTATTCTCCTTTAACAACTTTAGTTCTCATGCAATCTATGGACCAGAGCAATTTTTACATGTCTGTCATTGGCTATATTATTAATATTATTATTTTTTTTACAATAACTTTCTTAATTACTTAAAGCAAAAATTTACCTAAAATGGGATTGTTTCCCATTGGAGCAAGATACGGTCAGCATCCTCACCCCTTTCATGAATAGGTAAGTGTTCTAACGTAAATATATTAAAGATTAATCATAATTGTGATATAGCCCAACATGTCTACTAATTGCTGTCTCAGGATGTTTTTTTAGCATCTAAATAGGAATGATCCTGAATCCACTGGAAAAACTCTTGTTTGGTCTTCCCAACGTAGAATCCTCCACAGTCACATTGCATGAAATATACTACACGTACAGTTTGACAATTTGCATAACATTTTGGTGTATATTGGTGCCCGGTAGGTAGAGTTAAGGTGTTAGTCAGCTATAAAAAATGACAGGAATTGCACTTCCCATAAGGGAAGTTGCCCGCCCTACGATTACTCAAGTTAGACTTTGTTCCTGTACATAGTGGCTTTTCACCGATTGGTCTTTTAATGATTTTGATCTTTTAAATGTAATTTCTGTGTAAGAGCTAATGTATTTTGATACCATATCGTCTGCATGTAGCAAGTACCAATACTTGCTCAAGATGTGACAAATTAACTTATGTTGACTTGTGTATCTGGTAATTATCTTTGTAGTTGTTGGATGGACACTAGATTTAACCTGATGAATTTGACTAGATCTCTCAAGACCCTTAACTCAATTATATGCTTTTTTGATACATGAACTACTATACCCTCCTAAAAGGAGGTGGTTTTGTAAGGCCTTAGCTTCTTTATCAAAATCTGAAGGGTTGGTACAGTTGCGTTTAATTTGCAAATATTGACTATAAGGAATACTGTAAATGAGTGAGTTTGGATGTGAACTGGCCGCATGCAAGATGTTTCCAGCTGATGGTTTCCTAAATAGTGATGAATGTATACTACCGTCAGAGTTGAAGAAAATCTTTACACCCAAGAAAGTAATGACTTTTTGGTCACTAGTATTGGCAAATATTAGGTAGAACCTATTTTCCATTAATTTTGCCAAACAATTTTGTGGTTCTAAGTAGGTATTGCCCCAAATAAACATGATATCATCAAGAAAGTGATGCCAAGAAATGACCTTGCTCAAATCCTCCTGTATGTCTTCTCTGGTGAATAGTTTAATCTCACACCCACAAGGTACAAGTTGGCATATGAGGGGGCACATTGGGTCCCCATTGCCACACCCTGCACCTGGAGTTAGTGGGAGCGTTTGAACATGAAGGTGTTATTTGTTAGAATAAAGTGAAGTAATATTAGTACAAAACAGTTATATTCATGGTCTGAGCCCATGCAATTAGCCATGCCCTTTAGGGACATGCATACCATCCAAAGTTTTCAACAGGCCAATAGGGTCTTTTACATATGAGGTTAATGATATAACATGTGGGTGCAAATATCCATCTACAAGTTGTCTTGGTTTCTCTGTAAAACATCCTCTACCTGATATTATTGGATGACCTGGAGGTAAATGTGCATTTGTATGGATTTTGGGCAGTGTGTATAAGGTTGGTGTCTTGGGATGTTTGACATTTATAAATGTCCAGGTATTTTTATCAATAATCCCGTCCTGATGGCCTTGATCTATCATGGATCTATATTCAGTTATAATCTGATTTGAGGAGATTGGTTTATACCAATGACGATTTTTTAAATATAGCCATCACCATTTGTTTGTATTGTTACAATCCAAATCTACAATGTTTCCCCCTTTGTCTGAGGATTTAGTTATTATTTGGTCATTTTGTTTGAGATAAATCATTGCTGATTGTTGTGAAGGATTTAAATTGGGTGAAGGAGATTTATGCCACTTAGTATTCATGATTTCCTTTAAAACCTGTTGGGTGAATGCCCAAATGTTTGGGTTTGCTTGTAACAACGAGAAAGATTTGGATGTAGGTTTATATGTCAGGGAAACTGTTCAACCTCCTCCTCAGATGATGCCTCATTGTGATTGTAATTGCTTTCTTCCCAAAGTTCCATTAAATTGTATAATGATCTCATGTCCTGGATAGGCATGTCTTTCCAAACCTGATTCTCCAAAGATTTAGATTTTGAAGAAGCATTGTCTGTGTCATATAGAACCTTATACATCAAACAACGTGCAAATAGGTGAACATTTTTGATCAAGTCAAATTGGTTGATCCTCTGGGTTGGACAAAATGTCAGACCCAGACAGAGGACTTGAACATCATCTGATGATAATGCTACTGCTGATAAATTGATGACTTCAAATTGGTGTGGGTCATGAGGGATTTGGAGATTGGAAGATCTACACTGAACATTTTCTTTTGGTTGGAGACCTTGGTCCCCCCAAAAAATCAGTGCTGTAAGTGGTTCAACAGGTGTATGTTGAGAGTTATTATTGGTGCTTTCCTTACTTGAAGAAGTTGCATTAGAAAAAGTAGAGGATACAGAGGTAGAAACCGAACCACCAATGGTAGAAAGTGAAGAATTAGTGGGTGTTGAACCTAAAGAAGGTGATTGTGAACTATTGCCACCAGGGGCGGACTGACAAATCATGAGGACCCCAGGCAATAGGGGATCATGGGGCCCTTGTGTCCTTGCCCACACTCAAAGAACACCCGTAAAAGCCTATAAAAGGTACCAGGGGCATTTCATGGGGCCCCCTATTGACCCCAGGCTCTCGGGCAGTGCCCCAGTGCCCCGAGTGGTCAGTCCGCCCCTGATTGCCACTATTATTGGATCTTGATTGAAAATTTCATGAACACCCCATAGGATGTGTACGTGCAGGGTGTGTAGCGGGAATTAGGTCCCCGTCACCTTTTCGTTTTTTTTGAAGCATTAGAAGAATCATGTGAAGAATGTGCCTGAATGGAAGAAGCGGAAGAATGATTAGAAGAAACATCAGAATCATTAGAATCTGTGACAATCTTGTTTGATGAAAATTTCTTCCTGATAGTACATTTGTTAAATAATTTTGCATTCCATTTATAAGCATTACCTGAATCATATGCTAATCTGTCCCGAAGACACTTTTTTTCTTTGGATTTGAAATGCCTGCAATGTATGTCTCTAAATGGGTTTTTAAACTGGCCTCTTTTGCGCAAATAAGGGGTTGGATGTTAATCCATTATTATCTGTGTGCCCTTTTTGAATTTCACTGTCCAGGAGGTTTATCTCCTGGTTATATTGTTCACAGATATGGTCCAACATTTTGAATGAACACATCTGTAGATTTACTTCCCAATTTATGTCTAAATTCTAACTTTTCTTTTGAATTTGGAAATATTTGAATGCGTAAGCCCTAAAGTAAAATTTTTTCTCTGATATACTTTTCAAAATATTTCTTATGCCAAAAAGTATGGGATTTCTTCTCTAATAACCTTTGAAGGCCCCAAAAAACCCAATCCTTTCTCTAATATCCTTTCTTGTAATTCTATTTTCTGGGGATGTGGTGCTATGAGTCCTCTTTTGGTTAACCTTCTTGTTATGTTTTTTAACTGTTTATGTGCAGCATGAGAATGCCCAGAGGCTCTGTTTAGTATACTTTCATACAAACTTTAATAAACACAATATATATATATATATATATATATATAATTTTGGTACAACGCTTTGCAAAGAATTCACAAATTACACGATTATGTTAACATAATTACATGATTTATTTTATGATTTCTTAAATGCAACAATAAAAAAATGAAAGAATAAGATGGATAAAAAAGAAAAGTTTAAAAATTAATGCGTAATTTAAACCCACAACAGTAAAATCAGTCTGTATCTGCAGTAAAGCATGCTTGATATACTCATTGTGGAACCTAAGGGGTTAATCCTCTGCATCGTGCAAAAATGTTGTTTGATCCTGACTTCTCTGATCCTCCCCTTCTTACAGTGTCCCCTCTTATCTCCTGATAAGACATACTGTGTGGAGTCACTCTGCACATGCTCAGTTTGGTCTGGCTCTGAGGAAGAGGCAAGTCCTCGAAACGCGTCAGTCTATTGGATGTCTACAATCCCTATTGCGGACTGTTACTCAGCGCGGTATTGATCCAGCTGTTCCTTTATGATGTGCCTTGACTTTATTGTCGTTTGTGAGTACAACACTTACTTTATTTCTTATTAAACATTTTTTATGGTAATGCACTAGGCCTGTGCACCCTCTGTTTGTTCTTTCCTCATTCAGTTTGGTGTGTATTGCTAGAAAGCTGACCATTTTGAAACTTGGGCATAGCCCGAGGGCCCGGGGTCAGTAGGGGGCCCAACGGGATGCCCCGGTACCTTTTTCATAGGCTTTTTTGAGTTTGGGCAAGGACACAGGGGCCCCATGATCCCCTATTGCCCGGGGGCCCTATGAGTTGTCAGTCCGCCCCTGATAGAAAGGTTTTGTTTTTCTCGGGAGAGTGCATGTGATCAGCACTGTCCAGACAGGGTTCTGCATCCTCCTAGAGCAGAAAGAAAACTCCTCCTACAAGCTTTAACCAGTGCTCTGCTGGACACTGATAGAAGTCTCAAGACTGCTCTAACTGCTGATGAGAAAAGGTATTTAGCAGTTTATATTTACTAAAATAATTGCATGTCCATGTTCTGTGTACTGTGGGAGACCAGATATAGTGAATGCAGGGTCCGGGGAGACCAGATATAGTGAATGCAGGGTCCATGGAGACCAGATATAGTGAATGCAGGGTCCATGGAGACCAGATATAGTGAATGCAGGGTCCATGGAGACCAGATATAGTGAATGCAGGGTCCATGGAGACCAGATATAGTGAATGCAGGGTCCGGGGTTTAGTAACACTTTAATGGTTAGAAAAACAGAAATAAGCAAAACAGTAGGAAGAAATAGCTAAGGGTAGAAGGGGAAGAAGTAATTCATTAGAGTTGATTAGGGTAAATTAAGGGTTAAAAAGAGGTTAAATAGGAATAAGTTTAATAAATGAAAAACCTTTTTTTTTTAACCTGTCAGGTTGCTGTATCTCACATCATATACGGAGTGAAGCTCATCCTTTTGATCATAAGATGAATGAAAAAGAGTAAATACAATCTCTCTATCTCTCATCCGAACAGGTTACTAAACTGGCAAGACCGGGGTCATATCTGAACTTGAGCACATCTATCCATTTAATTCTAATGCCCAATGCCTATTCTAAAAATAATTATGTAAAAAGTAAAATGAAGGAAAGTCTCGTCATGAAGTCACTCATGGCTGTCAATATGCATTATCTGCATCTGCCATTTGTTGAGACATTTTTAACCAAATTAAAGCGATGCTCTGCAAACGTGGGAATCACCATGGCAACACATAATCCAACCAAGAGGAGAAGAGCGAAAGAGGAAAAAAAAAAAAAGTTTTTACTTCCCAGGTGAAATATTCCCAGATAAATATCTTTTCTCCTGCGAGCTGGCCAGGTTGACTTTGCAGTACTTATCTCTTGTTGACATTTTACACACAAGTTTTCTTGCAAAATCCATTAGCTGGGGCTGTTATCAGAAAACATACCCTGTTAGCATTAAAAATAATATCACATTCTTAAGATCTGTGTCACGGGAGTGTTGGATAGGAATGAAGAATATGACAGGAAAGGAAATTGCCTGTGCTGGGGCCTTTACCAAACGCAGCTTACCTGTAGACTCGGGAGATGGAAGCGGATAAAAAAAAAATACGGTTTATTTACTAAAATGTGAAAGCGTGTTCTATGAGCTAACATGACGGGAAATATCTTTCCCTAGCATACTTTAACCTGCTTTTCAAATAATGTTCGAGTTTACAAATGTACATTCAATGGTCTCTTTTTTTGTTTACTCTTATCTTCAACCCAAAGAACCAGCAACCATTATCAGATATGCAAGGAATTCAAAAGATGTTCAGTTGGTTTTAAGTGTAGCGCTTACCCCCATTGGAGCCTTTGCCAAGGTTCTTCTCTAGAGGATTTCCGCACAGCCAGGCACACAAAAACAGTCTCAAAATAACGAAACAGAGCAGACCGAAAGCGGAAGTACAACCTCGCCGGAATTTTTTCTGTGGAAGACAGAGCGGAAAGTGAAAACAGCTTTGACTTGAGCTAAGGATTCCTAGGACACAAGTGGAAACGTGTATTCTTATCTTCAACCCAAAGAACCAGCAACCATTTTCAGATATGCAAGGAATTCAAAAGATGTTCAGTTGGTTTTAAGTGTAGCGCTTACCCCCATAGGAGCCGCTGGTTTTAAGTGTAGCGCTTACCCCCATAGGAGCCGCTGGTTTTAAGTGTAGCGCTTACCCCCATAGGAGCCGCTGGTTTTAAGTGTAGCGCTTACCCCCATAGGAGCCGCTGGTTTTAAGTGTAGCGCTTACCCCCATAGGAGCCGCTGGTTTTAAGTGTAGCGCTTACCCCCATAGGAGCCGCTGGTTTTAAGTGTAGCGCTTACCCCCATAGGAGCCGCTGGTTTTAAGTGTAGCGCTTAACCCCATAGGAGCCGCTGGTTTTAAGTGTAGCGCTTACCCCCATAGGAGCCGCTGGTTTTAAGTGTAGCGCTTACCCCCATAGGAGCCGCTGGTTTTAAGTGTAGCGCTTACCCCCATAGGAGCCGCTGGTTTTAAGTGTAGCGCTTACCCCCATAGGAGCCGCTGGTTTTAAGTGTAGCGCTTACCCTCATAGGAGCCGCTGGTTTTAAGTATAGCGCTTACCCCCATAGGAGCCGCTGGTTTTAAGTGTAGCGCTTACCCCCATTGGAGCCTTTGCCAAGGTTCTTCTCTAGAGGATTTCCGCACAGCCAGGCACACAAAAACAGTCTCAAAATAACGAAACAGAGCAGACCGAAAGCGGAAGTACAACCTCGCCGGAATTTTTTCTGTGGAAGACAGAGCGGAAAGTGAAAACAGCTTTGACTTGAGCTAAGGATTCCTAGGACACAAGTGGAAACGTGTATTCTTATCTTCAACCCAAAGAACCAGCAACCATTTTCAGATATGCAAGGAATTCAAAAGATGTTCAGTTGGTTTTAAGTGTAGCGCTTACCCCCATAGGAGCCGCTGGTTTTAAGTGTAGCGCTTACCCCCATAGGAGCCGCTGGTTTTAAGTGTAGCGCTTACCCCCATAGGAGCCGCTGGTTTTAAGTGTAGCGCTTACCCCCATAGGAGCCGCTGGTTTTAAGTGTAGCGCTTACCCCCATAGGAGCCGCTGGTTTTAAGTGTAGCGCTTACCCCCATAGGAGCCGCTGGTTTTAAGTGTAGCGCTTACCCCCATAGGAGCCGCTGGTTTTAAGTGTAGCGCTTAACCCCATAGGAGCCGCTGGTTTTAAGTGTAGCGCTTACCCCCATAGGAGCCGCTGGTTTTAAGTGTAGCGCTTACCCCCATAGGAGCCGCTGGTTTTAAGTGTAGCGCTTACCCCCATAGGAGCCGCTGGTTTTAAGTGTAGCGCTTACCCCCATAGGAGCCGCTGGTTTTAAGTGTAGCGCTTACCCTCATAGGAGCCGCTGGTTTTAAGTATAGCGCTTACCCCCATAGGAGCCGCTGGTTTTAAGTGTAGCGCTTACCCCCATTGGAGCCTTTGCCAAGGTTCTTCTCTAGAGGATTTCCGCACAGCCAGGCACACAAAAACAGTCTCAAAATAACGAAACAGAGCAGACCGAAAGCGGAAGTACAACCTCGCCGGAATTTTTTCTGTGGAAGACAGAGCGGAAAGTGAAAACAGCTTTGACTTGAGCTAAGGATTCCTAGGACACAAGTGGAAACGTGTATTCTTATCTTCAACCCAAAGAACCAGCAACCATTTTCAGATATGCAAGGAATTCAAAAGATGTTCAGTTGGTTTTAAGTGTAGCGCTTACCCCCATAGGAGCCGCTGGTTTTAAGTGTAGCGCTTACCCCCATAGGAGCCGCTGGTTTTAAGTGTAGCGCTTACCCCCATAGGAGCCGCTGGTTTTAAGTGTAGCGCTTACCCCCATAGGAGCCGCTGGTTTTAAGTGTAGCGCTTACCCCCATAGGAGCCCCTGGTTTTAAGTGTAGCGCTTACCCCCATAGGAGCCGCTGGTTTTAAGTGTAGCGCTTACCCCCATAGGAGCCGCTGGTTTTAAGTGTAGCGCTTACCCCCATAGGAGCCGCTGGTTTTAAGTGTAGCGCTTACCCCCATAGGAGCCGCTGGTTTTAAGTGTAGCGCTTACCCCCATAGGAGCCGCTGGTTTTAAGTGTAGCGCTTACCCCAATAGGAGCCGCTGGTTTTAAGTGTAGCGCTTACCCCAATAGGAGCCGCTGGTTTTAAGTGTAGCGCTTACCCCCATAGGAGCCGCTGGTTTTAAGTGTAGCGCTTACCCCCATAGGAGACGTTGGTTTTAAGTGTAGCGCTTACCCCCATAGGAGCCGCTGGTTTTAGGTGTAGCGCTTACCCACATAGGAGCCGCTGGTTTTAAGTGTAGCGCTTACCCCCATAGGAGCCGCTGGTTTTAAGTGTAGCGCTTACCCCCATAGGAGCCGCTGGTTTTAAGTGTAGCGCTTACCCCCATAGGAGCTTTTACCAAGGTTCTTCTCTAGAGGATTTCCCCACAGCCAGGCACACAAAAACAGTCTAAAAATAACGAAACAGAGCAGACCGAAAGTGGAAGTACAACCTCGCCGGGAATTTTTTCTGTGGAGGGGAGAGCGGAAAGTGAAAACAGCTTTGACTTGAGCTAAGGATTCCTAGGACCCAAGTGGAAGCGTGGCTGAAGAGGAGGCTTGTGTCCAGAGGAGGGATCATGGTTCCATGCTGTCTGGCAGATCCATTTAAAGGGGTTCCCTACAGATTCATATTCAGCTGATTGCGCATATATTATGCACATCTGGTGAGTGCGCATTTCTTACAATCTTTCACACGGATTAAGTCACACGGATTTATTGGATGTTACTAGTGCAATATAACTATATGGAGCACTAATATGCTGACCTGATCGTATCAATAAATAAATAATTTGCGCTAGTAAATGTGTATAAAAGGAAATCATCAAATCATAAGTCCAGAAAAAAAAAAATATATGCCAATACTTTATTTATTTATTTATTTATTTATCGAGTTTATATAGCGCCAAAGGGTTTGCTCAGCGCTGTACAATAGAGGGGGGACAATACATGAAACAGTACAGTAACATCAAACAGCACACAAGGGGTAAGAGGGCCCTACTCTTTCGAGCTTACAATCTAGGAGGGAGGGGGTAGAGGTACAGGAGGAAATGGCTGTGGGGGATGGAGTGGAAGGAGGAGGGAAGGGCAGCGGCTGTTAGGTGAGGGTGGGGTAGGCTTCCCTGAAGAGGTGGGTTTTCAGGGAGCGCCTGAAGGTGAGGAGGGAAGGTGACAGTCTGATGGGTTGGGGTAGTGAGTTCCAGAGGATGGGGGAGGACCTGGAGAAGTCTTGCAGTCGTGCGTGGGAGGAGGAGACCAGGGAGCAAGATAGAAGGAGGTCCTGTGAAGAGCGAAGGGTACGGGTAGGGTGGTATCTGGGAATCAGGTCGGTGAGGTAGTTAGGGGCAGTGTTGTGAATGGCTTTATAGGTCAGAGTGAGCAGTTTGAATTTAATGCGTTGGGCAATGGGGAGCCAGTGGAGGGAGAGGCAGAGGGGGGTGGCAGAGGTGGAGCGGCTGGTGAGGTGGATGAGTCTGGCAGCTGAGTTCAGGATGGTCTGAAGCGGGGTGAGTTTGCACTGGGGTAGGCCGGTGAGGAGGGAGTTGCAGTAGTCAAGGCGTGAGATAATCAGGGAGTGAACGAGTAGTTTAGTGGTGTCTGGGGTAAGGAAGGAGCGTATCTTGGAGATGTTCCGGAGGTGGAGCCTGCATGAGTTTGTGAGAGATTTGATATGAGGTTGAAAGGAAAGGTTTGAGTCCAGAATGACGCCAAGGACCTTGGCTTGCGGGGCGGGATTGATGGTGGTGTTGTTGGTAGTGATGGAAAGGATGGGGGGGGGGGCACGGGAAGGGGGAAAGACGAGAAGCTCGGTTTTGGAGAGGTTGAGTTTGAGGAAATGGAGCGACATCCAGTCAGAGATGTCGTTTAGGAGGTGAGTGATGCGGGCGGAGAATGTGGGGGTGAGGTGAGGGGTGGATAGGTAGATTTGAGTATCATCAGCATAGAGGTGGTAGTTGAAGCCGTGGGAGTGTATGAGTTTGCCAAGGGAGGAGGTGTAGATGGAGAAGAGAAGGGGTCCAAGGACAGAGCCCTGGGGGACCCCAACAGAGAGGGGGAGGGAAGAGGAGGTGGCGCCGTTGTAGCAAACGCTGAAGGAGCATTGGGATAGATAGGACGAGAACCAGGAGAGAGCGGTGTCTCTGATGCCAAGGGAGAGTAGTTTATTAAGGAGGAGGGGGTGGTCGACTGTGTCAAAGGCCGCAGAGAGGTCTAGGAGAAGGAGGACAGAGTAGTCGCCTTTGGCTTTGGCGGTTAGTAGATCGTTGGTGATTTTGAGGAGGGCAGTTTCGGTGGAGTGTAGGGGACGGAAGCCGGACTGTAGTGGGTCAAGGAGGTTGTTGTCAGTTAGGTGGGCGCTTAGGCGATCGTAGACCAAGCGCTCAAGGAGCTTGGACGTGAGTGGCAGTAGGGAAATTGGTCTGAGGTTGTTGAGGTCAGTGGAGTCCAGGGAGGGCTTTTTGAGTATGGGGGTGATGTGCGCATGTTTTAGGGGGGAGGGGAAGACGCCAGTAGCGAGGGAGAGATTGAAGATGTGGGTAAGGGAGCGGATGAGGGAAGAGGGGGGTGACCGGAGGAGTTGAGAGGGGATAGGGTCCAGGGGGCAGGTAGTGAGGCGGGCTTCTGAGAAGACTCTGGTGACTTCCTCAGTGGTAGTAGGGCTGAAGGAGTGCAGTGATGGGGGGGTTACGGTAGGCAGGGCCTTGGGTGTGGTGGGGGGCAGTGCCGTTGCAAGGTCAGAGGAGGGGAGAGATGAGAGGGTGATGGAAGGGGGGAGGCTAGATGGGGAGGTAGACTGCAAGTTGACTATGTCCTTGCGGATTGCGTCAATCTTGCTATGGAGATGAGTGGCAATCTCGTGGGCGGTAAGTGAGGTACTGAGTGGAGGAGGGGGGGGAGAGAGCAGGGAGTTGAAGGTGGAGAAGAGTCGGCGAGGGCAGTTAGAGAGGGTGTTGATCAGGTCAACGAAGTAGGCCTGCTTGGCGGCGTGGAGGGAGGAGGTGTAGGTGAGGAAGGCAGATTTGTAGAGGGAGAATGCATGAGGGGACCTGGTTTTGCGCCATAGTCTCTCCAGCGCACGACTGCGACGTTTGAGGCATTTAGTGTGGTCGTTCTGCCATGGTTGGAGCAGTCTGGGTTTGATGTTGCGTGTGGTTAGGGGTGCCAGAGAGTCTAGGGTGGCTGATAGTGAGTCGTTGTACGCGGTGGTGGCTAGGTCAGGACATGACAGTGGAAGGATGCTGTCGTGCAAGCGGTCGGCAGCCGAGTGGAGGGGGGCCGGGTGCAGGTTGCGGAGGTTGCGGCTGGTGATGGTTTGGCGCACTGGGGGGGGGGAGTTAGGGGAAGGGGAGATGGAGAACGTGAGGAGGTGGTGGTCGGAGAGAGGGAAGGGGGTGTTAGTGAAGTGGTTAAGGGTACAGAGGTGGGAGAAGACGAGGTCCAGGGTGTTCCCATTGATGTGGGTGGAGGATTGAGTGTGTTGTGTGAGCGCGAAGGAGGTGGTTAAGTGGAGGAGTTGAGAGGTAGCTGGGGTGTTGTCGTTGATGGGGATGTTGAAGTCCCCGAGGATGATGGTCGGTAGCTCAGAGGAGAGGAAGAAGGGAAGCCAGGCGGCGAAGTCATCCAGGAAGCGGGCTATGGATCCGGGGGGCCTGTAGATCACTGCGATCCTTAAGGGGGTGGGTGAGAAGAGCCGGATGCAGTGAGCCTCGAAGGAGGAGAAGGTTAGGGAGGGGGGGTTAGGGAGGACCTGGAAGGTGCTCAGCGGTGATAGGAGCAGGCCGACACCACCACCTTTGTGACCGCTCAGTCTTGGTGAATGGGACCAGATGAGACCTCCATGAGAGAGTGCCGCAGGGGAGGTAGAGTCGGTGGCCTGTACCCAGGTTTCGGTGATGGCTAGGAGGTTGAGGGAGCGGGAGATAAAGAGGTCATGGATGGCAGTTAGTTTGTTGCAAACCGAGCGGGCGTTCAGAAGTGCAACCGAGAGAGGGGGGATGGATGTGGGGAGGAGGTGCACAGGTATGAGGTTGAGGGGGTTGCGGCGGCTGGCGGGAGCAGGGGGGTCCCTGGAGGGGGGGAGAGGTGGTGAGGGGCCAGGGTTCGGGGAGATGTCCCCAGCGGATAGGAGAAGGAGAAGGGTGAGGAGGGTGGCATGGGAATGGGAGGTGCAGGAGCGTGTGGGTCTGGTAGTGGTGGCACGTGGGTCGACCGAGGAGTGGAGTACCAGGAGGAGGTGGTGAGTGCCGTAGTGGGGAGAGGGCAGAAGTGAAGGGGCAATGTAGAGCCGTTTTGGGGGGGTGGGCGGGTAGAGGGAGGCGATTTTTGGGATGGAGGAGAGGAAAACGAGGAGGAGAAGTGCAGGTGGCATGCTGGGGTGAGTGCAGTGCTGTTCGGGTCAGGGGAGGTGAAGGGATACGGGTCAGGGCGAGGTGATGTGGAGAGTCTATATCACCGTGGAGGAGTCCACTAGAGTCCTTCTGTAGGGGGAGAGTGGGAGTAGAGTCCAGCAGCTGGCTGGCTGCAATCTGTGGGTGCAGTATGCTGGCGTCCGAGGGGGCATCAGTGGGTCTGGTGGATCGGCGAGTGGAGGGGACGTAGGGTGCGATGTTGGGGGGCGTTGGCAGGCAAGGCGTCTGGTGATGCTGGCGGCTCGGTGACTGGAGATTCGCTGGGTGGTCCGGGTCCGGGAGATTCGCTGGGCGACGTCTCGATTCGCTGGGCGACGTCTCGATTCGCTGGGCGACGTCTCGATTCGCTGGGTGGTCCGGGTGTTGGGTGACCAGAGGTGGTAGCTGGGTGCCCGGTAGCTGGGTGCTGGGTGTCCAGGGGTGGTAGCTGGGTACCCGGTAGCTGGGTGCTGGGTGTTAGCTGGGAGCTTAGACTTATAAATATAACAACTTTTAAGTGCAAAAAACTTTTGTGCAAAAAAAGTGTCTAAATATGAAAAATTTCACCAAAAAAACTTGATAATATAATGGCAGATCATCCATAAATATATCTTCAGAAACGGAAACTCTGCAACACACCGATCCTCATCGATCGAAATAACAGGATGAAAAACTTTGTAGTTAATCGAAAATCCACTTCTCCAATAGATAAAGGACCACCTTCAAACGTATCCATGGGGGGAAATGCCAAGCACTCGAGAGAAACAGAAAGACTTCATGGTGCAATATTATAAAAACCAATTCCTTTATTAGGTACTCATTGCACTTACTCAAGAGGTGTCCCAGCCGACACCAGCATCAACAGCATAACAGCAATCACATAAACGAGCCTGGCTACTCAGCACATGCGCAGTAGCTGGCAGCCAAAAACGTAATGACGTCACATCAATCAAGCTCCGCCCTACGCGTTTCGTCATCGACGTCCTCACGGAGCGGATAGATGTGAGACGTCTCAACCTCCTTAAATATTCACTCACAGGAAACGAACAGCTGACATCAATGGGGAATCAAGCAAAGCAAGCCGCCCCACAGATGACAGGAGTCCACAAAGGATATACAATGTATCCAATATATTTGCCATCACAAGCAAAAAAACTTTAAAACAAGAGAACAAAAATAGAATAAAAAGAAATTTGAATAAAACACTAATGATAAATAAATTAAATAAATAAATACATTAACGGGCCAGCACCCTCTAAGACTGTGTTTCAAAAAGGGAACTTAAAGGGCCAGTAACACTTTCAACACAAATAAAGGGGAACTCTAGTAATAATACAAAAATAATGCAAAAATTGTACAAAAAACATACAATCTACCATATATCATCTTTAAACAGTTGCCTATATAAAAATATACTTAAAATAACATAAAAAATAAAAATTAAAAATTTGTGAGAAAACAATTCAAATCTATATCGACATTTAACCCAAATGGTTGCAAGGAATTTAGTTCATAAATCCAAAACGTCTCCTTTTTGGAAATCTCATTAACCAAATCCGAGCCCCTCCAATGGGGTTTTACCATCTCGATCCCATAAAAGGTAAGTAAGCTCGGATCACAATTATGTACCAATTTGAAATGTTTGGATACACTATGTTTATCAAATCCTTTTACTATGTTTCTTATATGTTCGCCTATTCTTGTTTTTAAACATCTCCCAGTTCTCCCAATATATCTCAAATGACATGGACATTCTAAAACATAAATCACATGTGTAGAATTGCATGTAATCAGGGATTTAATATCATATTCTTTTTTGGAAAATGAAGAGCAGAATGACTTTCTTTTTTTATTATTACCAACTTTTACAGTCCTACAAACTTTACACTTCCTACAAGGAAAAAAACCATTTAAATTTGGAAACAGATCGAACTTTTTTGGGGGTTCGATGACATTGCGAGCCAGTTTCATCCTAAGAGACTTATTTTTCTTATAAATGAATTTAGGAGTTTTAGATAAGAATTTATTTAGTATATCATCTTTTAACAAAATGGGCCAATATTTTTTAAAAATTCGTTCAATATTTTTGTATTGCATATTATAGTTAGTAATAAAGGGTACATTATTTTCAAATCCCAAATGAGCCTTTCTATTTCCAAGAAACGTCTCCCTATCTTTAATACCAATCGAATTTCTCTCTTTAATCAAAAAGGTCTTATCATACCCTTTCTCTATAAATCTTTCAATTAACACCTCAGATTGGTCGAAAAAATCTTTGTTAGCGCTACAATTTCTTTTTAATCTGGTAAACTGACTTTTTGGAGTGCTATATAACCAATTTGGATGATGTCCACTAGAAATAGGTATATAGCTGTTTTTGTCCACTTCCTTGAAGTAAGTTTTGGTACAAATTTGGCCATTATCTTTATATAGGACCAGATCCAAAAAATTAATTTGCTCAAAATCACTCATAACAGTGAATCTCAATCCATAGCGGTTCATATTAATATATTCCATAAAGGAATCGAGCTTTTCTCTGGATCCTTCCCATACCATTATAATGTCATCAATATACCTCTTCTATAGCGCCATCTCTGGCCATTTATTGAAAATACTTTCTTCCTCCCATTTATCCATTACCAGATTTGCCACACTGGGAGCATACTTAGCTCCCATGGCAACACCCTTACATTGCTGAAAAAAAGTGTTGTTGTACCAAAAGAAATTGTTATTCATCGCAAATTCAAGTAATTCAACAACAAATTTCCTCTGCGATCTTTTCAGGAGTGATTTATGTTTAAGGGCCCATTTTACTGCATTAATTCCATCATTTTGATCGATGTTAGTATATAAAGATTCTACATCTATAGTTACCAACATACAATTATCAACATTATGTAATTCTTTAAGAATGTTGATAAGATGTCCACCATCTCTCAGAAAAGCCCTATTTGTCATAACAATGTTTTTCAGAAAAGATGATATATGGTAGATTGTATGTTTTTTGTACAATTTTTGCATTATTTTTGTATTATTACTAGAGTTCCCCTTTATTTGTGTTGAAAGTGTTACTGGCCCTTTAAGTTCCCTTTTTGAAACACAGTCTTAGAGGGTGCTGGCCCGTTAATGTATTTATTTATTTAATTTATTTATCATTAGTGTTTTATTCAAATTTCTTTTTATTCTATTTTTGTTCTCTTGTTTTAAAGTTTTTTTGCTTGTGATGGCAAATATATTGGATACATTGTACATCCTTTGTGGACTCCTGTCATCTGTGGGGCGGCTTGCTTTGCTTGATTCCCCATTGATGTCAGCTGTTCGTTTCCTGTGAGTGAATATTTAAGGAGGTTGAGACGTCTCACATCTATCCGCTCCGTGAGGACGTCGATGACGAAACGCGTAGGGCGGAGCTTGATTGATGTGACATCATTACGTTTTTGGCTGCCAGCTACTGCGCATGTGCTGAGTAGCCAGGCTCGTTTATGTGATTGCTGTTATGCTGTTGATGCTGGTGTCGGCTGGGACACCTCTTGAGTAAGTGCAATGAGTACCTAATAAAGGAATTGGTTTTTATAATATTGCACCATGAAGTCTTTCTGTTTCTCTCGAGTGCTTGGCATTTCCCCCCATGGATACGTTTGAAGGTGGTCCTTTATCTATTGGAGAAGTGGATTTTCGATTAACTACAAAGTTTTCCATCCTGTTATTTCGATCGATGAGGATCGGTGTGTTGCAGAGTTTCCGTTTCTGAAGATATATTTATGGATGATCTGCCATTATATTATCAAGGTTTTTTGGTGAAATTTTTCATATTTAGACACTTTTTTTGCACAAAAGTTTTTTGCATTTAAAAGTTTTTATATTTTTTTGTGGTATTGGCATATATATATTTTTTTCTGGACTTATGATTTGATGATTTCTTTTTATACACATTTACTAGCGCAAATTATTTATTTATTGGTACACTTTATATATGGTGATTTTTTGCAGCTGGTACACTATTAGTAAGTTATATAATTTTGACCATAGGCGCTATTATAAATTTTTCTTATCCCTGATCGTATCAAGCCTGCACTAATCTATGAACACTTCTGTTGATAAAAGACTGTTCACATGATCACATTTATGTTTGGCGCCTAAACTAGCACTTTATTCACGTATATATTTATTATTTATCACGTTATAATGTGGATGATCTGATTATTATTGATTATATTACATATTGTATTTTTGTACATTTTATTTTAGCGCTGCACCGTTTCTTTATTTTGATATTGTTTACAAGACTTTAGGGTTCTTTTACTGGTGCATATGCAGCTTGTGATATTTTTATCTTGAGCTCTCACAGATTTTTCGCTTTATTTGACACAAAACAGTCACTCTTTTCCTCAATAAGCAGTCTTTTTGTTGTTGTATTTTTTTTATTTTTGGAGAACTTGGATAAGGTTGAAGGAATTGAGTGGGATTCTCTAAAAACAAAAACTATGTACAAGTTTTACAGTCCTTTCTATAAAGCTGAAGCCCTTTTATATAGCAAACTGTGGGCTTGACTTGCATTAGAAACAGTTAAATGCAAAGTGGAATAAAACAGAATATCAAAGAATAAAATCGAATAAACACAGCTGTTTTCTGAAATTTAAATTTTGGATCAATTTGAAGATAACAAATATACAGAAAAAATCCAAATATATGAAACAAATTCTGAAAACAAATTATTGTAACATAATAGATGTGATGAAACAAAATTATTAACTTAACGAATGGATATGAAATAAATTGAAACGGGGCGGACTGACCATTTGGATATGGTCCGGGGTCAGTAGGGGGCATCATGAGATGCCCTGGTACCTTTTTCATAGGCTTTTTTGAGTTTGGGCAAGGACACGGGCCCCATGATCCCCTATTGCCCGGGGGCCCCATGAGTTGTCAGTCCGCCCCTGAATTGAAACACATTTTTCTGTCATGCACCCCTCTAATGATTAGAACACCTGTTAGGATTTTATTGCTGGGTTTGTCTTGTCACCAGAACAGAGGAAAAAATATTCTAAAAAAGAAAAGAGCAAACAGGTGGCGCAAACACCTAATGCATTATCCAAGGTTTATTGAAAAGTAAAAAGGACAAAAACATACTCACAACCATAGCAGCCTGGATATAGGTCATAGCATGACCTACATCCAGGCTGGTCATAAGCTCTGAGGGAAGGGACTTGTCCCCGAAACGTGTCAGACGACCACACTGACAGTCGGACACCCTGCTCATTGCTGTGGCCATCTCCATTGTCTTAGAAAGCTTTACATACATGCTATGTTTGTGAGTATGTTTTCATCCTTTTTACTTTTTAATAAACCTTGGATAATGCACTAGGTGTTTGCGCCACCTGTGTGCTCTTTTCCAGTTGTTGATTTCCCCATCTGAGGAGGGCTAGCATCTCCGAAACTCTATCCATTGGCCAACTTTTGTTCTGGTTCCCTTGGCCTTCCTTTGGCATTTGACTCCTGGAGCGCTGGAGAGTATACACTGAAAATATATTCTAGTGGTAACATTTTTTTCAGTGACAACTGACTAAAGGAGATTTCTCTAACTTTCTGTGGTGTCTGCATGAGAAGAAGGGAAATCTCTTGAATGAGACACAAATGGCAATTTTTTTTTCCATATTGGAAAAATAGTTTATCACTACTTGGGTTAAGCCATGCTCCTTGTCAATCAATTGCCAAATACCACAGCTTTGTTAACCCCTCCTGCCCAGCCAGGGCATCTCTTTAACTGGGCTATTACACCTATGAGGTGGGAAGGTCTGCCTAATTACATGACCATTGCGATTAGCTCTCACATTGGTCATGTGATTGTGAGTTGCTCCCGCTGGCTCCCACTCAGTACTAGAGACCAGGATCTGTCTGATAACTCAAGTCACTGTGCTGGAAGTTCACAGTGAGCATGTTCTCAGCACAGAAACCTATGATACCCACAGTTGCATATATGCAGCGGGTGGGCATTTAAACTCACACTCTTTTCTATCACATATATGCATTATGTTAGCTGGAAGAGGTTAAGTCATGCATTAACAAACTGTCAGGACCTGGGTCATCTGCTGATGGCACTGTGGTTCCCAGAGCAGAATATTGTAGTTCTGGTGTTTTCCAGTGGGTGTCATCTAGCAGCCAGAAGATCCCAGTAATCAGTCTCCACCTGATGCTGGCTGATGGGACAGTATTTAGTCCCCCCTCTACCAGTACCTTTCTTTTAATTTTTTGCTCTGTTAGCCAGATACTGCTTGCTATTTATCCTGACCTTGCTTCAGATCTTGCTTTTGCCTTGTACCTATACCCTCTACCCTGCTGCTTTGTATTGCATCTATTCCCCTTGTTCCTGATCCCAGTCCTGGTTCCCCACTTCCTCATTGTATCTCCCATACTACCCTGCTTATCCATGCTCCCTTTTTGTTTGTACATCTTGCCTATAGATAGTTTGTTAGTTAGGTGCTCTTTTAGGTTGTTATTTTGTTATATGGTTATGGTTCACTTAAGGGGCAGACTGACAACTCATGGGGCCCCTGTGTCCTTGCCCACACTCAAAAAAGCCTATAAAAAAGGTACCAGGGGCATTTCATGGGGCCCCCTACTGACCCCGGACCCTCGGGCAGTGCCAAAGTACTCGAATGGTCAGTCCACCCCAGGTTCACTTGTATCTTCACGTTTGCTGTGTATACAGATCTGGTCATCCCTGCTGCTAATCTCTGACACGAACCTTAAAGTGGTTGTAAACTCAGTAGCAGGGGCGGACTGACTGTTTGGAAACTCGGGAACTGCCCGAGGGCCCGGGGTCAGTAGGGGGCCCCACGAGATGCCCCTGGTACCTTTTTCTTAGGCTTTTTTGAGCTTGGGCAAGGACACAGGGGCCCCATGATCCCCTATTGCCCGGGGGCCCGATGAGTTGTCAGTCTGCCCCTGCTCAGTAGTATTACTTTCCTGGATTACAATCCTTAAAAATCAATGTATATGGTGCTCTATTTACATTTTGTTTAACTTGTGCTATTCCATTGCAATCCAGATAGGATAGAGGTAATGATGGATCCGGCACATGCGCATATTTACTGATATTCACTGCATGCTCTGTGTGCTATCTATCCATTCTGGTGAATGCTGTGCCTTCGTCATCTACTTTCTGTGGCACTGCAATCCCGTGAGAGTACAGCCCCGTGCACAGCTTCCTGAAACACCCCATTTGATTTTCTACATCAAAAGGGGGTGTAAACATCAGCGCTGATCACGGGACACACAGTGCTAATTGTTAACATGCCAATCTTCATTGTCATAATAATCCCGGATCAAAAATGAGGCTTGGCTTTCAATCCGCATGTGCGAGATTCTGGCCATACAACAAGAAAGGGTATTTTCCAGTGCACAGGTGAGGAAGAGAACAATAAAAATGGCACGGGAGAAAGGGAAAATTAAATCAGCTAAAAATAAGTAAGAAGGAACCAACCGTGATTATTTATAGAGATGAGCGAAGTATTCAAAAATTCGATTCGACTGATTCGGCGAATTCGTGGAAAAATTTTGATTCGAGTCGAATATATTCGCTGTGAATTTAACTTAAAAAAGGGTGTTTCTAGGCTTCAGAGAGACTTAATATTAGTGCAGAACACTGTACCTTTAATTTAAATGCCCTTGGAGTCTGCTGGGGAAGAGAAATAATACTGTCAGTCAGTATGACATGCAGATGAGTGCCGTCGATCTTAGAATCACCGCACACTTCACTCATTTGGGCAGTCACGGGGCCAAAACCAGAGTGTGGAGCCACAGTGTGGCGGTGGAGGCAGCAGCAATGGGAGGCCATACAGCACCCTATGACAAAAATGGAAACCACCAGCAGTGTGAGGAGACCTGAAAGTGGCACATGGCAGAGTGTGGCGATAGAGACAGCAGCAATGGGAGGCCGTACAGGGACCCATGACACACTCTGGACCTGGCAGCAGCATGAGGAGGCAGTACAGGGGCCCATGACAGATTACGGGCCTGGCAGCAGCATGAGGAGTTGGTACGGGGGCCCATGGCAGATTACGGGCCTGGCAGCAGCAATGGGAGGCCGTACAGGGACCCATGACACACTCTGGACCTGGCAGCAGCATGAGGAGGTGGTACAGGGGCGCATGACAGATTACGAGCCTGGCAGCAGCAACTTGGACAGGAGGACGTTCAGCTTCTGCACCGTCGGGTGCGTGCTCGCAAACTGTTGTCTCTTGGAAACGGATTCCAAGAAAGACTGCTGACGGAATCCGTGAAGAGGAGTAGCAGGAGAAGGAGCATCTGAACGAGCGGAATATGCCAACAAGCGACAACAGGGGCCCATGACAGATTACGGGCCTGGCAGCAGCATGAGGAGTCGGTACGGGGGCCCATGGCAGATTAGGGGCCTGGCAGCAGCTATGGGAGGCCCGTAATCTGCCAGCACCCTATGACAAAAAATGGAACCCACCAGCAGTGTGAGGAGACCTGAAAGTGGCACATGGCAGAGTGTGGCGATGGAGACAGCAGCAATGGGAGGCTTTACAGGGACCCATGAGAGACTCTGGACCTGGCAGCAGCATGAGGAGGCGGTATAGGGGCCCATGGCAGATTAGGGGCCTGGCAGCAGCTATGGGAGGCCCGTAATCTGCCAGCACCCTATGACAAAAAATGGAACACACCAGCAGTGTGAGGAGACCTGAAAGTGGCACATGGCAGAGTGTGGCGATGGAGACAGCAGCAATGGGAGGCCGTACAGGGACCAATGAGAGACTCTGGACTTGGCAGCAGCATGAGGAGGCGGTATAGGGGCCCATGGCAGATTAGGGGCCTGGCAGCAGCTATGGGAGGCCCGTAATCTGCCAGCACCCTATGACAAAAAATGTAACACACCAGCAGTGTGAGGAGACCTGAAAGTGGCACGTTTGGGGCATGATTCATGGCGGATTTAGTCAGTTGTGTCAGGAACTGGTGGTTTGAAATCCAGACTAATCCACGCCTGATTCATTTTCACAAACGTCAGTCTCTCCACACTTTGGGTGGACAGTCGTGTCCTCCGCGGAGTTGCAATACCTCCTGCCGCACTAAACACGCGCTCCGATGCCACGCTACTGGCCGGGCATGACAGCCTTTCAAGGGCAAATTCAGCTAGTTGGGGCCAAAGGTCAAGTTTCGTTGCCCAGTAGTCAAGGGGATTGTCTACCTCGGTTGGCAGGGTGCTGTCCAAGTAGGCCTAAGCCTGTTGTTTGAGGTCCTGCTCCAGGTCCACCTGATGCTGCTGCTGCGGCTGGTTAGTAGTTTCCTCACTGCGCTGGTGAAGAAAGCTACTCATCATCGACTGCAGACTGAGGCAGCCGCTGCTGGTGGAGCTGCCACTGCTCCTACCACCCCACCCCTCCCCTGCTGCCATGGCAGCGGAACGAGAGCGCACAGGGCCCACAGTGTCTGAGGATGGACGTTGGCGCAGACAGGCAGAGACCAGCTGACTACATAGGTGGTTTTTATAGTACGTTATTTTGGCCTTCCTCTCAGCAGGTGTGAAAAAGGCCACCATTTTTGAACGGTAGCCAGGGTCCAACAAGGTGGACAGCCAAAAGTCATCCCTCTGTCTGATGGTTATTATTCGGCTGTCGCTACGCAAGCAAGCAAGCATGCTATGGGCCATTTGTGCCAAGGAATGCGAGAAACTCCCTGCCTCCATCTCCACAGCATACTGCCACGGTGCGTCTGGGTCCTCTGTCTCCTCTTCCTCCTCCTCTACCAGATGCTCCTGCTCCTCCACTCCTGTCCGCTGAGTGGAAAAACCACCCATTTCACTCAATAATTCCTGAGCACCAATGTCCTCCTCTACCTCCTCCTCTTCTTCCTGTCCTGCCCCCACAGGGGTCATGTGGCGTTGAGATCTGTGCACCACGTCTACCGCACCCTGACCAGCCATTGTTAACAGCATTTGTTCCAGGACGTGCAACAGAGGAATGACGTCGTTCATCCCATAGTCCTGCCGACTCACGAATAGCGTGGCCTCCTCAAAGGGCCTGAGCAAGCGCAGGTGTCACGCATGAGCTGCCAATGGCTGACATCTAAGTTACACAGGGAGTACCTTTATCCGCTTTTAACATCAGGAAATCTGTGATGGCCTTTTGCTGTTCGTAAAGGCGGTCTAACATATGTAGGGTTGAATTCCACCTTGTTGCAACGTCACAGCATGAGGAGTCGGTATAGGGGCCCATGGCAGATTAGGGGCCTGGCAGCAGCTATGGGAGGCCCGTAATCTGCCAGCACCCTATGACAAAAAATGGAACACACCAGCAGTGTGAGGAGACCTGAAAGTGGCACATGGCAGAGTGTGGCGATGGAGACAGCAGCAATGGGAGGCCGTACAGGGACCCATGAGAGACTCTGGACCTGGCAGCAGCATGAGGAGGCGGTATATAGGGGCCCATGGCAGATTAGGGGCCTGGCAGCAGCTATAGGAGGCCCGTAATCTGCCAGCACCCTATGTCAAAAAATTCAACACACCAGCAGTGTGTGAGGAGACCTGAAAGTGGCACATGGCAGAGTGTGGCGATGGAGACAGCAGCAATGGGAGGCCGTACAGGGACCCATGACAGACTCTGGACTTGGCAGCAGCATGAGGAGTCGGTATAGGGGCCCATGGCAGATTAGGGGCCTGGCAGCAGCTATGGGAGGCCCGTAATCTGCCAGCACCCTATGTCAAAAAATTCAACACACCAGCAGTGTGAGGAGACCTGAAAGTGGCACATGGCAGAGTGTGGCGATGGAGACAGCAGCAATGGGAGGCCGTACAGGGACCCATGACAGACTCTGGACTTGGCAGCAGCATGAGGAGGCGGTATATAGGGGCCTAAGGCAGATTAGGGGCCTGGCAGCAGCTATAGGAGGCCCGTAATCTGCCAGCACCCTATGTCAAAAAATTCAACACACCAGCAGTGTGTGAGGAGACCTGAAAGTGGCACATGGCAGAGTGTGGCGATGGAGACAGTAGCAATGGGAGGCCGTACAGGGACCCATGACAGACTCTGGACCTGGCAGCAGCATGAGGAGGCGGTATATAGGGGCCTATGGCAGATTAGGGGCCTGGCAGCAGCTATGGGAGGCCCGTAATCTGCCAGCACCCTATGTCAAAAAACTGAACACACCAGCAGTGTGTGAGGAGACCTGAAAGTGGCACATGGCAAAGTGTGGCGATGGAGACAGCAGCAATGGGAGGCCGTACAGGGACCCATGAGAGACTCTGGACTTGGCAGCAGCATGAGGAGTCGGTATAGGGGCCCATGGCAGATTAGGGGCCTGGCAGCAGCTATGGGAGGCCCGTAATCTGCCAGCACCCTATGTCAAAAAATTCAACACACCAGCAGTGTGAGGAGACCTGAAAGTGGCACATGGCAGAGTGTGGCGATGGAGACAGCAGCAATGGGAGGCCGTACAGGGACCCATGAGAGACTCTGGACCTGGCAGCAGCATGAGGAGGCGGTATATAGGGGCCCATGGCAGATTAGGGGCCTGGCAGCAGCTATAGGAGGCCCGTAATCTGCCAGCACCCTATGTCAAAAAATTCAACACACCAGCAGTGTGTGAGGAGACCTGAAAGTGGCACATGGCAGAGTGTGGCGATGGAGGCAGCAGCAATGGGAGGCCGTACAGGGACCCATGAGAGACTCTGGACCTGACAGCAGCATGAGGAGGCGGTATATAGGGGCCCATGGCAGATTAGGGGCCTGGCAGCAGCTATGGGAGGCCCGTAATCTGCCAGCACCCTATGTCAAAAAATTCAACACACCAGCAGTGTGTGAGGAGACCTGAAAGTGGCACATGGCAGAGTGTGGCGATGGAGACAGCAGCAATGGGAGGCCGTACAGGGACCCATGAGAGACTCTGGACCTGGCAGCAGCATGAGGAGGCAGTATATAGGGGCCTATGACAGATTAGGGGCCTGGCAGCAGCTATAGGAGGCCCGTAATCTGCCAGCACCCTATGTCAAAAAATTCAACACACCAGCAGTGTGAGGAGACCTGAAAGTGGCACATGGCAGAGTGTGGCGATGGAGACAGCAGCAATGGGAGGCCGTACAGGGACCCATGACAGACTCTGGACTTGGCAGCAGCATGAGGAGGCGGTATATAGGGGCCTATGGCAGATTAGGGGCCTGGCAGCAGCTATGGGAGGCCCGTAATCTGCCAGCACCCTATGACAATAAATGGAACACACCAGCAGTGTGTGAGGAAACCTGAAAGTGGCACATGTTTGAGGCATGATTCATGGCGGAATTAGTCAGTTGTGTCAGGAACTGGTGGTTTGAAATCCAGACTAATCCACGCCTGATTCATTTTCACAAACGTCAGTCTCTCCACACTTTGGGTGGACAGTCGTGTCCTCCGCGGAGTTGCAATACCTCCTGCCGCACTAAACACGCGCTCCGATGCCACGCTACTGGCCGGGCATGACAGCCTTTCAAGGGCAAATTCAGCTAGTTGGGGCCAAAGGTCAAGTTTTGTTGCCCAGTAGTCAAGGGGATTGTCTACCTCGGTTGGCAGGGTGCTGTTCAAGTAGGCCTAAGCCTGTTGTTTGAGGTCCTGCTCCAGGTCCACCTGATGCTGCTGCTGCGGCTGGTTAGTAGTTTCCTCACTGCGCTGGTGAAGAAAGCTACTCATCATCGACTGCAGACTGAGGCAGCCGCTGCTGGTGGAGCTGCCACTGCTCCTACCACCCCACCCCTCCCCTGCTGCCATGGCAGCGGAACGCGAGCGCACAGGGCCCACAGTGTCTGAGGATGGACGTTGGCGCAGACAGGCAGAGACCAGCTGACTACATAGGTGGTTTTTATAGTACGTTATTTTGGCCTCCCTCTCAGCAGGTGTGAAAACGGCCACCATTTTTGAACGGTAGCGAGGGTCCAACAAGGTGGACAGCCAAAAGTCATCCCCCTGTCTGATGGTTATTATTCGTCTGTCGCTACGCAAGCAAGCGAGCATGCTATGGGCCATTTGTGCCAAGGAATGCGAGAAACTCCCTGCCTCCATCTCCACAGCATACTGCCACGGTGCGTCTGGGTCCTCTGTCTCCTCCTCCTCCTCCTCTACCAGATGCTCCTGCTCCTCCACTCCTGTCCGCTGAGTGGAAAAACCACCCATTTCACTCAATAATTCCTGAGCACAAATGTCCTCCTCTACCTCCTCCTCTTCTTCCTGTCCTGCCCCCACAGGGGTCATGTGGCGTTGAGATCTGTGCGCCACGTCTACCGCACCCTGACCAGCCATTGTTAACAGCATTTGTTCCAGGACGTGCAACAGAGGAATGACGTCGTTCATCCCATAGTCCTGCCGACTCACGAATAGCGTGGCCTCCTCAAAGGGCCTGAGCAAGCGCAGGTGTCACGCATGAGCTGCCAATGGCTGACATCTAAGTTACACAGGGAGTACCTTTATCCGCTTGTAACATCAGGAAATCGGTGATGGCCTTTCGCTGTTCGTAAAGGCGGTCTAACATGTGTAGGGTTGAATTCCACCTTGTTGCAACGTCGCAGATCAGGCGATGCTGTGCAATTCCGTTCTGCCGCTGCAGCTCAAGGAGGGTGTGCTTTGCGGTGTAGGAATGGCTGAAATGCATGCAAAGTTTACGTGACATTTTAAGGATGTCTTGCAGTGGGATGGTGGATTTTAGGAACCGCTTGAAAACCAGATTGAACACGTGAGCCATGCATGGCGCATGGCACAACCTTACTTGACGCAGAGCAGACACCATGTTCTTTCCGTTGTCGGTCAACATGGTTCCGATTTTCAGTTTGCGCGGAGACAGCCATCTGTCGATTTCTCTGTTCATTACACTGAGAAGTTCCTCCCCTGTGTGACTACGTTCGCCTGGACCTGGCAGCAGCATGAGGAGGCGGTATATAGGGGCCTATGGCAGATTAGGGGCCTGGCAGCAGCTATGGGAGGCCCGTAATCTGCCAGCACCCTATGTCAAAAAACTGAACAAACCAGCAGTGTGTGAGGAGACCTGAAAGTGGCACATGGCAGAGTGTGGCGATGGAGACAGCAGCAATGGGAGGCCGTACAGGGACCCATGACAGACTCTGGACCTGGCAGCAGCATGAGGAGGCGGTATATAGGGGCCTATGGCAGATTAGGGGCCTGGCAGCAGCTATAGGAGGCCCATAATCTGCCAGCACCCTATGTCAAAAAATTCAACACACCAGCAGTGTGAGGAGACCTGAAAGTGGCACATGGCATGAGACACTGTGGACCTGGCAGCAGCATGAGGAGGCGGTATATAGGGGCCCATGGCAGATTAGGGGCCTGGCAGCAGCTATGGGAGGCCCGTAATCTGCCAGCACCCTATGTCAAAAAATTCAACACACCAGCAGTGTGTGAGGAGACCTGAAAGTGGCACATGGCAGAGTGTGGCGATGGAGACAGCAGCAATGGGAGGCCGTACAGGGACCCATGACAGACTCTGGACTTGGCAGCAGCATGAGGAGGCGGTATATAGGGGCCTATGGCAGATTAGGGGCCTGGCAGCAGCTATGGGAGGCCCGTAATCTGCCAGCACCCTATGTCAAAAAATTGAACACACCAGCAGTGTGTGAGGAGACCTGAAAGTGGCACATGGCAGAGTGTGGCGATGGAGACAGCAGCAATGGGAGGCCGTACAGGGACCCATGAGAGACTCTGGACCTGGCAGCAGCATGAGGAGGCGGTATATAGGGGCCCATGGCAGATTAGGGGCCTGGCAGCAGCTATAGGAGGCCCGTAATCTGCCAGCACCCTATGTCAAAAAATTCTACACACCAGCAGTGTGTGAGGAGACCTGAAAGTGGCACATGGCAGAGTGTGGCGATGGAGACAGCAGCAATGGGAGGCCGTACAGGGAACCATGAGAGACTCTGGACCTGGCAGCAGCATGAGGAGGCGGTATATAGGGGCCTATGGCAGATTAGGGGCCTGGCAGCAGCTATAGGAGGCCCATAATCTGCCAGCACCCTATGTCAAAAAATTCAACACACCAGCAGTGTGTGAGGAGACCTGAAAGTGGCACATGGCAGAGTGTGGCGATGGAGACAGCAGCAATGGGAGGCCGTACAGGGACCCATGAGAGACTCTGGACTTGGCAGCAGCATGAGGAGTCGGTATAGGGGCCCATGGCAGATTAGGGGCCTGGCAGCAGCTATGGGAGGCCCGTAATCTGCCAGCACCCTATGTCAAAAAATTCAACACACCAGCAGTGTGAGGAGACCTGAAAGTGGCACATGGCAGAGTGTGGCGATGGAGACAGCAGCAATGGGAGGCCGTACAGGGACCCATGAGAGACTCTGGACCTGGCAGCAGCATGAGGAGGCGGTATATAGGGGCCCATGGCAGATTAGGGGCCTGGCAGCAGCTATGGGAGGCCCGTAATCTGCCAGCACCCTATGTCAAAAAATTCAACACACCAGCAGTGTGAGGAGACCTGAAAGTGGCACATGGCAGAGTGTGGCGATGGAGACAGCAGCAATGGGAGGCCGTACAGGGACCCATGAGAGACTCTGGACCTGGCAGCAGCATGAGGAGGCGGTATATAGGGGCCCATGGCAGATTAGGGGCCTGGCAGCAGCTATAGGAGGCCCGTAATCTGCCAGCACCCTATGTCAAAAAATTCAACACACCAGCAGTGTGTGAGGAGACCTGAAAGTGGCACATGGCAGAGTGTGGCGATGGAGGCAGCAGCAATGGGAGGCCGTACAGGGACCCATGAGAGACTCTGGACCTGACAGCAGCATGAGGAGGCGGTATATAGGGGCCCATGGCAGATTAGGGGCCTGGCAGCAGCTATGGGAGGCCCGTAATCTGCCAGCACCCTATGTCAAAAAATTCAACACACCAGCAGTGTGTGAGGAGACCTGAAAGTGGCACATGGCAGAGTGTGGCGATGGAGACAGCAGCAATGGGAGGCCGTACAGGGACCCATGAGAGACTCTGGACCTGGCAGCAGCATGAGGAGGCAGTATATAGGGGCCTATGACAGATTAGGGGCCTGGCAGCAGCTATAGGAGGCCCGTAATCTGCCAGCACCCTATGTCAAAAAATTCAACACACCAGCAGTGTGAGGAGACCTGAAAGTGGCACATGGCAGAGTGTGGCGATGGAGACAGCAGCAATGGGAGGCCGTACAGGGACCCATGACAGACTCTGGACTTGGCAGCAGCATGAGGAGGCGGTATATAGGGGCCTATGGCAGATTAGGGGCCTGGCAGCAGCTATGGGAGGCCCGTAATCTGCCAGCACCCTATGACAATAAATGGAACACACCAGCAGTGTGTGAGGAAACCTGAAAGTGGCACATGTTTGAGGCATGATTCATGGCGGAATTAGTCAGTTGTGTCAGGAACTGGTGGTTTGAAATCCAGACTAATCCACGCCTGATTCATTTTCACAAACGTCAGTCTCTCCACACTTTGGGTGGACAGTCGTGTCCTCCGCGGAGTTGCAATACCTCCTGCCGCACTAAACACGCGCTCCGATGCCACGCTACTGGCCGGGCATGACAGCCTTTCAAGGGCAAATTCAGCTAGTTGGGGCCAAAGGTCAAGTTTTGTTGCCCAGTAGTCAAGGGGATTGTCTACCTCGGTTGGCAGGGTGCTGTTCAAGTAGGCCTAAGCCTGTTGTTTGAGGTCCTGCTCCAGGTCCACCTGATGCTGCTGCTGCGGCTGGTTAGTAGTTTCCTCACTGCGCTGGTGAAGAAAGCTACTCATCATCGACTGCAGACTGAGGCAGCCGCTGCTGGTGGAGCTGCCACTGCTCCTACCACCCCACCCCTCCCCTGCTGCCATGGCAGCGGAACGCGAGCGCACAGGGCCCACAGTGTCTGAGGATGGACGTTGGCGCAGACAGGCAGAGACCAGCTGACTACATAGGTGGTTTTTATAGTACGTTATTTTGGCCTCCCTCTCAGCAGGTGTGAAAACGGCCACCATTTTTGAACGGTAGCGAGGGTCCAACAAGGTGGACAGCCAAAAGTCATCCCCCTGTCTGATGGTTATTATTCGTCTGTCGCTACGCAAGCAAGCGAGCATGCTATGGGCCATTTGTGCCAAGGAATGCGAGAAACTCCCTGCCTCCATCTCCACAGCATACTGCCACGGTGCGTCTGGGTCCTCTGTCTCCTCCTCCTCCTCCTCTACCAGATGCTCCTGCTCCTCCACTCCTGTCCGCTGAGTGGAAAAACCACCCATTTCACTCAATAATTCCTGAGCACAAATGTCCTCCTCTACCTCCTCCTCTTTTTCCTGTCCTGCCCCCACAGGGGTCATGTGGCGTTGAGATCTGTGCGCCACGTCTACCGCACCCTGACCAGCCATTGTTAACAGCATTTGTTCCAGGACGTGCAACAGAGGAATGACGTCGTTCATCCCATAGTCCTGCCGACTCACGAATAGCGTGGCCTCCTCAAAGGGCCTGAGCAAGCGCAGGTGTCACGCATGAGCTGCCAATGGCTGACATCTAAGTTACACAGGGAGTACCTTTATCCGCTTGTAACATCAGGAAATCGGTGATGGCCTTTCGCTGTTCGTAAAGGCGGTCTAACATGTGTAGGGTTGAATTCCACCTTGTTGCAACGTCGCAGATCAGGCGATGCTGTGCAATTCCGTTCTGCCGCTGCAGCTCAAGGAGGGTGTGCTTTGCGGTGTAGGAATGGCTGAAATGCATGCAAAGTTTACGTGACATTTTAAGGATGTCTTGCAGTGGGATGGTGGATTTTAGGAACCGCTTGAAAACCAGATTGAACACGTGAGCCATGCATGGCGCATGGCACAACCTTACTTGACGCAGAGCAGACACCATGTTCTTTCCGTTGTCGGTCAACATGGTTCCGATTTTCAGTTTGCGCGGAGACAGCCATCTGTCGATTTCTCTGTTCATTACACTGAGAAGTTCCTCCCCTGTGTGACTACGTTCGCCTGGACCTGGCAGCAGCATGAGGAGGCGGTATATAGGGGCCTATGGCAGATTAGGGGCCTGGCAGCAGCTATGGGAGGCCCGTAATCTGCCAGCACCCTATGTCAAAAAACTGAACACACCAGCAGTGTGTGAGGAGACCTGAAAGTGGCACATGGCAGAGTGTGGCGATGGAGACAGCAGCAATGGGAGGCCGTACAGGGACCCATGACAGACTCTGGACCTGGCAGCAGCATGAGGAGGCGGTATATAGGGGCCTATGGCAGATTAGGGGCCTGGCAGCAGCTATGGGAGGCCCGTAATCTGCCAGCACCCTATGTCAAAAAACTGAACACACCAGCAGTGTGTGAGGAGACCTGAAAGTGGCACATGGCAGAGTGTGGCGATGGAGACAGCAGCAATGGGAGGCCGTACAGGGACCCATGACAGACTCTGGACCTGGCAGCAGCATGAGGAGGCGGTATATAGGGGCCTATGGCAGATTAGGGGCCTGGCAGCAGCTATGGGAGGCCCGTAATCTGCCAGCACCCTATGTCAAAAAACTGAACAAACCAGCAGTGTGTGAGGAGACCTGAAAGTGGCACATGGCAGAGTGTGGCGATGGAGACAGCAGCAATGGGAGGCCGTACAGGGACCCATGACAGACTCTGGACCTGGCAGCAGCATGAGGAGGCGGTATATAGGGGCCTATGGCAGATTAGGGGCCTGGCAGCAGCTATAGGAGGCCCATAATCTGCCAGCACCCTATGTCAAAAAATTCAACACACCAGCAGTGTGAGGAGACCTGAAAGTGGCACATGGCATGAGACACTGTGGACCTGGCAGCAGCATGAGGAGGCGGTATATAGGGGCCCATGGCAGATTAGGGGCCTGGCAGCAGCTATGGGAGGCCCGTAATCTGCCAGCACCCTATGTCAAAAAATTCAACACACCAGCAGTGTGTGAGGAGACCTGAAAGTGGCACATGGCAGAGTGTGGCGATGGAGACAGCAGCAATGGGAGGCCGTACAGGGACCCATGACAGACTCTGGACTTGGCAGCAGCATGAGGAGGCGGTATATAGGGGCCTATGGCAGATTAGGGGCCTGGCAGCAGCTATGGGAGGCCCGTAATCTGCCAGCACCCTATGTCAAAAAATTGAACACACCAGCAGTGTGTGAGGAGACCTGAAAGTGGCACATGGCAGAGTGTGGCGATGGAGACAGCAGCAATGGGAGGCCGTACAGGGACCCATGAGAGACTCTGGACCTGGCAGCAGCATGAGGAGGCGGTATATAGGGGCCCATGGCAGATTAGGGGCCTGGCAGCAGCTATAGGAGGCCCGTAATCTGCCAGCACCCTATGTCAAAAAATTCTACACACCAGCAGTGTGTGAGGAGACCTGAAAGTGGCACATGGCAGAGTGTGGCGATGGAGACAGCAGCAATGGGAGGCCGTACAGGGAACCATGAGAGACTCTGGACCTGGCAGCAGCATGAGGAGGCGGTATATAGGGGCCTATGGCAGATTAGGGGCCTGGCAGCAGCTATAGGAGGCCCATAATCTGCCAGCACCCTATGTCAAAAAATTAAACACACCAGCAGTGTGTGAGGAGACCTGAAAGTGGCACATGGCAGAGTGTGGCGATGGAGACAGCAGCAATGGGAGGCCGTACAGGGACCCATGAGAGACTCTGGACCTGGCAGCAGCATGAGGAGGCGGTATATAGGGGCCCATGGCAGATTAGGGGCCTGGCAGCAGCTATAGGAGGCCCGTAATCTGCCAGCACCCTATGTCAAAAAATTCTACACACCAGCAGTGTGTGAGGAGACCTGAAAGTGGCACATGGCAGAGTGTGGCGATGGAGACAGCAGCAATGGGAGGCCGTACAGGGAACCATGACAGACTCTGGACCTGGCAGCAGCATGAGGAGGCGGTATATAGGGGCCTATGGCAGATTAGGGGCCTGGCAGCAGCTATGGGAGGCCCGTAATCTGCCAGCACCCTATGTCAAAAAATTCAACACACCAGCAGTGTGTGAGGAGACCTGAAAGTGGCACATGGCAGAGTGTGGCGATGGAGACAGCAGCAATGGGAGGTCTCCCATTGTCCCAACATGGCCCAAATAGTCCCAACATGGGCCCCCTGGCCACGCTTGACTTTCTGGCCACATAGTCGACATACGGCTACGTTTACTTCCTCGGGCGGCTTGACGAAAAATTGCCACACCGCCGAGTAGGAAACTTTGCCCCCGATACTCCTCACTGGCTGACTGCTGCTTCCTCCGTGCACACCGGCACCACTACTGGCCGTGGTGGTAGGCTGCAGTGGAGCTGGTGCTCTACTCCGTGGCCGTTTGGCTCCACTGACACTGCTTCCACTGACACTGCTGCGACCCTGCTGCTGTCTCCTGGGCAACCCACCGACTGTTTCGCTCACTGCCAAGCTGCCACCCTCTTCTCCTGATGATGCGGAAGAAATTGCCTGATGACGACGAGGCTGCCAAGTGCGATCAACCTCCTCATCATCAAGTAGGGTCTCCGCCTCACTACTAGCCCCCTCGGCTGCGTCTGGGTCAGGAGACAGACCTGTCTCTAGACCGGCTACTGGGCCACTCTCCTCGCCACTACTTCTTCGCCTAGCTGCTGAAAAGGCGGATGTCTCCCCCCGTTCCTGACCGCCCTCTGTTAGCTCTTCCTCACTGTACAGTGGGGCTGAGCCCACAGCATGCGATACTTCGCTTGGTGAGGGAACACCAAAGGACAGGGGCAGGTAGAGGACACGTGATTTCAGTGGGCTTGGTCCCGGGCCATGCCAACTAACGGTTGTGTCTGACGTACCCACCGACCGTTGGCTGTAGGTGTCAGAGGTGACCTGGGAAGAGGAAGACGACCGAGCCAACCAATCGACGACGGCAGGGTTGTCGGTGGAGACACGACCGCTGGATGACACCGGGAGCACTGGCCTCTGGCTGCGAATAGTGCTGCCTCGACCCCTTCCTCTGCTGCCACGTCTGCTCGCTCCTAAAACATTGCCTCCTCTGCCACTCCTCTGCATGTTGTCTGACATACTCTTTAATTAAACGATTATGTGTCCCTGAGTAACAATTCTGTGTCCCTGAGTAACAATTCTGTGTCTGTGCGAGTAACAATTCTGTGGCCCTAAGTAACAGTTCTGTGGCCCTCAGTAACAATTCTGTGTCCCTGATTAACGTTTCTGTGGCCCCAAGTAACAGTTCTGTGGCCCTCAGTAACAATTCTGTGTCTGTGCGAGTAACAATTCTGTGTCTGTGCGAGTAACAATTCTGTGTCTGTGCGAGTAACAATTCTGTGTCTGTGCGAGTAACAATTCTGTGGCCCTAAGTAACGGTTCTGTGGCCCTCAGTAACAGTTCTGTGTCCCTGTGTAACAATTCTGTGTCTGTGCGAGTAACAATTCTGTGGCCCTAAGTAACAGTTCTGTGGTCCTCAGTAACAATTCTGTGTCTGTGCGAGTAACAATTCTGTGGCCCTAAGTAACAGTTCTGTGGCCCTCAGTAACAATTCTGTGTCTGTCCCTGAGTAACAATTCTGTGGCCCTAACTAAAGTTTCTGTGGCCCTAAGTAACAATTCTCTGGCACTCAGTAACAATTCTGTCTGTCCCTGAGTAACAATTCTGTGGCCCTAATAACGTTTCTGTGGCCCTAAGTAACAATTATCTGGCACTCAGTAACAATTCTGTCTGTCCCTGAGTAACAATTCTCTGGCACTCAGTAACAATTCTGTCTGTCCCTGAGTAAAAATTCTGTGGCCCTAAGTAAAGTTTCTGTGGCCGTGAGTAACAATTCTCTGGCACTCCGTAACAATTCTGTCTGTCCCTGAGTAACAATTCTCTGGCACTCAGTAACAATTCTGTCTGTCCCTGAGTAAAAATTCTGTGGCCCTAAGTAAAGTTTCTGTGGCCCTGAGTAACAATTCTCTGGCACTCCATAACAATTCTGTCTGTCCCTGAGTAACAATTCTCTGGCACTCAGTAACAATTCTGTCTGTCCCTGAGTAAAAATTCTGTGGCCCTAATTAAAGTTTCTGTGGCCCTAAGTAACAATTCTCTGGCACTCAGTAACAATTCTGTCTGTCCCTGAGTAACAATTCTCTGGCACTCCGTAACAATTCTGTCTGTCCCTGAGTAACAATTCTCTGGCACTCAGTAACAATTCTGTCTGTCCCTGAGTAAAAATTCTGTGGCCCTAAGTAAAGTTTCTGTGGCCCTGAGTAACAATTCTCTGGCACTCCGTAACAATTCTGTCTGTCCCTGAGTATGAATTCTGTGGCCCTAACTAGCGTTTCTTTGTCCCTAAGTAACAGTTCTGTGGCCCTGAGTAACAATTCTGTGTCTGTGCGAGTAACAATTCTGTGGCCCTAAGTAACAGTTCTGTGGCCCTCAGTAACAGTTCTGTGTCTGTGCGAGTAACAATTCTGTGGCCCTAAGTAAAGTTTCTGTGGCCCTCAGTAACAGTTCTGTGTCTGTGCGAGTAACAATTCTGTGTCTGTGCGAGTAACAATTCTGTGGCCCTAAGTAAAGTTTCTGTGGCCCTAAGTAACAATTCTCTGGCACTCAGTAACAATTCTGTCTGTCCCTGAGTAACAATTCTCTGGCACTCAGTAACAATTCTGTCTGTCCCTGAGTAAAAATTCTGTGGCCCTAAGTAAAGTTTCTGTGGCCCTGAGTAACAATTCTCTGGCACTCCGTAACAATTCTGTCTGTCCCTGAGTAACAATTCTCTGGCACTCAGTAACAATTCTGTCTGTCCCTGAGTAAAAATTCTGTGGCCCTAAGTAAAGTTTCTGTGGCCCTGAGTAACAATTCTCTGGCACTCCGTAACAATTCTGTCTGTCCCTGAGTATGAATTCTGTGGCCCTAACTAGCGTTTCTTTGTCCCTAAGTAACAGTTCTGTGGCCCTGAGTATCAATTCTGTGTCTGTGCGAGTAACAATTCTGTGGCCCTAAGTAACAGTTCTGTGGCCCTCAGTAACAGTTCTGTGTCTGTGCGAGTAACAATTCTGTGTCTGTGCGAGTAACAATTCTGTGGCCCTAAGTAACAGTTCTGTGGCCTTCAGTAACAATTCTGTGTCTGTGCGGGTAACAATTCTGTGTCTGTGCGAGTAACAATTCTGTGTCTGTGCGAGTAACAATTCTGTGTCTGTGCGAGTAACAATTCTGTGGCCCTAAGTAACGGTTCTGTGGCCCTCAGTAACAGTTCTGTGTCCCTGTGTAACAATTCTGTGTCTGTGCGAGTAACAATTCTGTGGCCCTAAGTAACAGTTCTGTGGTCCTCAGTAACAATTCTGTGTCTGTGCGAGTAACAATTCTGTGGCCCTAAGTAACAGTTCTGTGGCCCTCAGTAACAATTCTGTGTCTGTCCCTGAGTAACAATTCTGTGGCCCTAACTAAAGTTTCTGTGGCCCTAAGTAACAATTCTCTGGCACTCAGTAACAATTCTGTCTGTCCCTGAGTAACAATTCTGTGGCCCTAATAACGTTTCTGTGGCCCTAAGTAACAATTATCTGGCACTCAGTAACAATTCTGTCTGTCCCTGAGTAACAATTCTCTGGCACTCAGTAACAATTCTGTCTGTCCCTGAGTAAAAATTCTGTGGCCCTAAGTAAAGTTTCTGTGGCCGTGAGTAACAATTCTCTGGCACTCCGTAACAATTCTGTCTGTCCCTGAGTAACAATTCTCTGGCACTCAGTAACAATTCTGTCTGTCCCTGAGTAAAAATTCTGTGGCCCTAAGTAAAGTTTCTGTGGCCCTGAGTAACAATTCTCTGGCACTCCATAACAATTCTGTCTGTCCCTGAGTAACAATTCTCTGGCACTCAGTAACAATTCTGTCTGTCCCTGAGTAAAAATTCTGTGGCCCTAATTAAAGTTTCTGTGGCCCTAAGTAACAATTCTCTGGCACTCAGTAACAATTCTGTCTGTCCCTGAGTAACAATTCTCTGGCACTCCGTAACAATTCTGTCTGTCCCTGAGTAACAATTCTCTGGCACTCAGTAACAATTCTGTCTGTCCCTGAGTAAAAATTCTGTGGCCCTAAGTAAAGTTTCTGTGGCCCTGAGTAACAATTCTCTGGCACTCCGTAACAATTCTGTCTGTCCCTGAGTATGAATTCTGTGGCCCTAACTAGCGTTTCTTTGTCCCTAAGTAACAGTTCTGTGGCCCTGAGTAACAATTCTGTGTCTGTGCGAGTAACAATTCTGTGGCCCTAAGTAACAGTTCTGTGGCCCTCAGTAACAGTTCTGTGTCTGTGCGAGTAACAATTCTGTGGCCCTAAGTAAAGTTTCTGTGGCCCTCAGTAACAGTTCTGTGTCTGTGCGAGTAACAATTCTGTGTCTGTGCGAGTAACAATTCTGTGGCCCTAAGTAAAGTTTCTGTGGCCCTAAGTAACAATTCTCTGGCACTCAGTAACAATTCTGTCTGTCCCTGAGTAACAATTCTCTGGCACTCAGTAACAATTCTGTCTGTCCCTGAGTAAAAATTCTGTGGCCCTAAGTAAAGTTTCTGTGGCCCTGAGTAACAATTCTCTGGCACTCCGTAACAATTCTGTCTGTCCCTGAGTAACAATTCTCTGGCACTCAGTAACAATTCTGTCTGTCCCTGAGTAAAAATTCTGTGGCCCTAAGTAAAGTTTCTGTGGCCCTGAGTAACAATTCTCTGGCACTCCGTAACAATTCTGTCTGTCCCTGAGTATGAATTCTGTGGCCCTAACTAGCGTTTCTTTGTCCCTAAGTAACAGTTCTGTGGCCCTGAGTAACAATTCTGTGTCTGTGCGAGTAACAATTCTGTGGCCCTAAGTAACAGTTCTGTGGCCCTCAGTAACAGTTCTGTGTCTGTGCGAGTAACAATTCTGTGTCTGTGCGAGTAACAATTCTGTGGCCCTAAGTAACAGTTCTGTGGCCTTCAGTAACAATTCTGTGTCTGTGCGGGTAACAATTCTGTGTCTGTGCGAGTAACAATTCTGTGGCCCTAAGTAAAGTTTCTGTGGCCCTAAGTAACAATTCTCTGGCACTCAGTAACAATTCTGTCTGTCCGAGTAACAATTCTCTGGCACTCAGTAACAATTCTGTCTGTCCCTGAGTAAAAATTCTGTGGCCCTAAGTAAAGTTTCTGGGGCCCTGAGTAACAATTATCTGGCACTCAGTAACAATTCTGTCTGTCCCTGAGTAACAATTCTCTGGCACTCAGTAACAATTCTGTCTGTCCCTGAGTAAAAATTCTGTGGCCCTAAGTAAAGTTTCTGTGGCCTTGAGTAACAATTCTCTGGCACTCCGTAACAATTCTGTCTGTCCCTGAGTAACAATTCTCTGGCACTCAGTAACAATTCTGTCTGTCCCTGAGTAAAAATTCTGTGGCCCTAAGTAAAGTTTCTCTGGCCCTGAGTAACAATTCTCTGGCACTCCGTAACAATTCTGTCTGTCCCTGAGTATGAATTCTGTGGCCCTAACTAGCGTTTCTTTGTCCCTAAGTAACAGTTCTGTGGCCCTGAGTAACAATTCTGTGTCTGTGCGAGTAACAATTCTGTGGCCCTAAGTAACAGTTCTGTGGCCCTCAGTAACAGTTCTGTGTCTGTGCGAGTAACAATTCTGTGTCTGTGCGAGTAACAATTCTGTGGCCCTAAGTAAAGTTTCTGTGGCCCTAAGTAACAATTCTCTGGCACTCAGTAACAATTCTGTCTGTCCCTGAGTAACAATTCTCTGGCACTCAGTAACAATTCTGTCTGTCCCTGAGTAAAAATTCTGTGGCCCTAAGTAAAGTTTCTGTGGCCCTGAGTAACAATTCTCTGGCACTCCGTAACAATTCTGTCTGTCCCTGAGTAACAATTCTCTGGCACTCAGTAACAATTCTGTCTGTCCCTGAGTAAAAATTCTGTGGCCCTAAGTAAAGTTTCTGTGGCCCTGAGTAACAATTCTCTGGCACTCCGTAACAATTCTGTCTGTCCCTGAGTATGAATTCTGTGGCCCTAACTAGCGTTTCTTTGTCCCTAAGTAACAGTTCTGTGGCCCTGAGTAACAATTCTGTGTCTGTGCGAGTAACAATTCTGTGGCCCTAAGTAACAGTTCTGTGGCCCTCAGTAACAGTTCTGTGTCTGTGCGAGTAACAATTCTGTGTCTGTGCGAGTAACAATTCTGTGGCCCTAAGTAACAGTTCTGTGGCCTTCAGTAACAATTCTGTGTCTGTGCGAGTAACAATTCTGTGTCTGTGCGAGTAACAATTCTGTGGCCCTAAGTAAAGTTTCTGTGGCCCTAAGTAACAATTCTCTGGCACTCAGTAACAATTCTGTCTGTCCCTGAGTAACAATTCTCTGGCACTCAGTAACAATTCTGTCTGTCCCTGAGTAAAAATTCTGTGGCCCTAATTAAAGTTTCTGTGGCCCTAAGTAACAATTCTCTGGCACTCAGTAACAATTCTGTCTGTCCCTGAGTAACAATTCTCTGGCACTCAGTAACAATTCTGTCTGTCCCTGAGTAAAAATTCTGTGGCCCTAATAACGTTTCTGTGGCCCTAAGTAACAATTCTCTGGCACTGAGTAACAATTCTGTCTGTCCCTGATTATGAATTCTGTGGCCCTAACTAGCGTTTCTTTGTCCCTAAATAACGATTCTGTGGCCCTCATTAACAAGTCTGTGTCCCTGAGTAATGGTTCTCTGTCCCTAAGTAACTTTTCTCTGTCCCCAATTATCGTTTCTGTGGCCCTAACTCTGTCCCTGTCCCTAGTACAGAGCGGTCTGCCTCTGTTCAATAACTGAAGGCAAATGAAGAATTCCAAAATGGCCGCTATTTATAGCTCGACCATTACACAGTGCTGGCTGGCTGGCTGCTGATTGGCTGATGCGATCACATGTAGTTGAGGAATGCATTATGGGTCAGCGCGCCTTGTCTGCGCGCCTTCCCAGACATCCCCGCTCCGCCGCCGCACATGTCAGCCGCCATTTTCTGAAAAATTTCGATTCGCGCGTCCGAATTAGGCTATTTTTCGGATTCGGCACGAATCGAAATTTTTTCGATATTCGACTCGAATTCCACTTCGGATACTTCGATTCGCTCATCTCTAATTATTTACGATGGTAAATTGTTATAAAAGGCTTTTGTATAGTGCCTACATTTGTTTTGAGGATTTTGTTTGCTATGTTTACTACCACTTTCAGGTAACCACATGTAAAAAAAAATACGTTTCTACTAACACGTCTCATCCTGATGCTAACTCTTTGCCCTTGAACTTAATCAGAGTTGAAGTTTGTACAGGAGCCGCAGCTTACTCCGGCAGAGCCACGTGGTACTGCCAGCTCAGAAGAGGTGCAGTGCACTGCCAGTTGTAGGCCAAGGTTTCTGGTCCAGCTCTCCTCATGATCTAAAGTACAGTGGGGCAAAAAAGTATTTAGTCAGCCACCAATTGTCCAAGTTCTCCCACTTAAAAAGATGAGAGAGGCCTGTAATTGGCATCATAGATAGACCTCAACTATAAGAGACAAAATGAGAAAACAAATCCAGACAATCACATTGGCTGATTTGGAAAGAATGTATTTGCAAATTATGGTGGAAAATAAGTATTTGGTCACCTACAAACAAGCAAGATTTCTGGCTCTCACAGACCTGTACTTTCTTCTTTAAGAGGCTCCTCTGTCCTGCACTCATTACCTGTATCAATGGCACCTGTTTGAACTTGTTATCAGTATAAAAGACACCTGTCCACAACCTCAAACATTCACACTCCAAACTCCACTATGGTGAAGACCAAAGAGCTGTCGAAGGACACCAGAAACAAAATTGTAGACCTGCACCAGGCTGGGAAGACTAAATCTGCAATAGGCAAGCAGCTTGGTGTGAACAAATCAACTGTGGGAGCAATAATTAGAAAATGGAAGACATACAAGACCACTGATAATCTCCCTCGATCTGGGGCTCCACGCAAGATCTCACCCCGTGGGGTCAAAATGATCACAAGAACGGTGAGCAAAAATCTCAGAACCACACGGGGGGACCTAGTGAATGACCTGCAGAGAACTGGGACCAACGTAACTGTCAGGAATCAAGGAGTGACCAGAAAGGTGTGGACTGACACAGGGAAACGCAGGTTTCAGGTATAGTATAATACAGGTTATTATTAGCCACCCAGATATATATATATAAACGCACAGTGAGCAAACTAACCTTCCACTAATCTTAGGAGGTGCAGGAATACAGGCGTAGTCAGGGCTGGAGAGGTGGAATGGTCAGGCCGGCCGTAGGGTTCTGTAACGACTGCCTGGTGGTACCTCTAGCGGTCCTCAGGGCAGGATTCCCCAGGGCGCGGAGTCTAAGTCCCAGTCTGCTATTCACCAGGGCCCCTGATGGTGGGGATGGACTTGGAGCAGACAGGAACCAGGTCGCGGCCCCTGAGTACACCTGCTAGTGATAGAGGGATCCGCCAGAGGTATGTGCAGGTACGGCTGGATCCGTGCAGGATGGATGGATGGCAGAGTAGTGAGCGTGGTCAGACGGGCCAAGTCAGCAACGTGCGGGCAGCAAGGTATCAAAGGAGCAGGCAGAGAATGGTCAAGGTCACAAGCCGGGTTCAGTAACTCACGGACAGCGCAGTACAGAGGATCAGGCAGAAGGATGGTCAGGGATGAGCCAGTAGTCAGAACAGGAGACGGTCAACAGGAATCAGGATCAGGCAGGGTCGGCAACAAGGTATCTTCTCACAGGAACTAGGAACAGGATACAGGGGCTCATGGGAAAACATACACCAAGGCCCAGAGCACAGGCCTGGTCATGCCTTATATACACCTTTCTGTAATCAGCCCCAGGTTTGGCTGATTGTGAGCTTCTGGCTGCTAAGAGCACCCGCTGGTCAGCTCTGGTACTGCAGCCCACACGGCAGGAGAGTCCCACCACCAGTGCTGAGAGCACCCGCTGGTCAGCTCTGGTACTGCAGCCCACACGGCAGGAGAGTCCCACCACCAGTGCTGAGAGCACCCGCTGGCCAGCTCTGGTACTGCAGCCCACACGGCAGGAGAGTCCCACCACCAGTGCTGAATCCATTCCTGACAGAACCCCCCCCTCAAGGAGCGGCCTCAGGACGCTCCAAACAGTCCTTAGTGGGCAAAATGTTCCACCGCCCGGGTCCGGTAACTGGCTGAATATCCTACTGCCGGAGTAAACCGGCTGGCTGGGTTTCCTGCTGGTAGACTTCTCTTTGTGTAGGAGAATCGAGGAAGGCAGGTCACTGGGCACAGGATTTCCAGGAGCAGGCTGGGTATCAGTTATCGGCCAGTTTAACTGGACATCAGGGGCTGGCATGTCGGGCTGTGTAGCGGGCAGAGGCACGTCAGCGGGCACCGAGTCATCTGTCACGACAGCGGGCACAGAGTCACCGGGCACGTCAGTGGGCACCAAGCCTTCTAGCAGAACCGCGGGTACCGGGTCACCAAGCTTGACAGCAGGCACCAAATTAACTGACACGACAGCGGGCACCGAGTCAACTGGCATGACAGCGGGCACCGAGTCAACTGGCATGACAGCGGGCACCGAGTCAACTGGCATCGAGTCATCTGGCTCGACAGCGGGCACCGAGTCAACTGGCACCGAGTCAACTGGTACGACAGCGGGCACCGAGTCAACTGGCACCGAGTCAACTGGTACGACAGCGGGCACCAAGTCAACTGGCACCGAATCATCAGGCATCAAGTCATCTGGCTCGACAGCGGGCACCGAGTCAACTGGTACGACAGCGGGCACCGAGTCAACTGGCACCGAGTCAACTGGCACGACAGCGGGCACCGAGTCAACTGGCACCGAGTCAACTGGTATGAGAGCGGGCACCGAGTCATCAAGCATCAAGTCATCCGGCTCAACAGCGGGCACTGAGTCATCAAGCATCAAGTCATCCGGCTCAACAGCGGGCACTGAGTCAACTGGCACCGAGTCAACTGGTACGACAGCGGGCACCAAGTCAACTGGCACCGAATCATCAGGCATCAAGTCATCTGGCTCGACAGCGGGCACCGAGTCAACTGGCACCGAGTCAACTGGTACGACAGCGGGCACAGAGTCAACTGGCACCGAGTCAACTGGCACGACAGCGGGCACCGAGTCAACTGGCATGACAGCGGGCACCGAGTCAACCGGCACGACAGCGGGCACAGAGTCAACCGGCATCAAGTCATCCAGCTCAACAGCGGGCACTGAGTCAACTGGCACCAAGTCAACTGGTACGACAGCAGGCACCAAGTCAACTGGCACCGAATCATCAGGCACCAAGTCATCTGGCTCGACAGCGGGCACCGAGTCAACTGGCACCAAGTCAACTGGTACGACAACGGGCACCGAGTCATCAGGCATCAAGTCATCCGGCTCAACAGCGGGCACTGAGTCAACTGGCACCGAGTCAACTGGTACGACAGTGGGCACCAAGTCAACTGGCACCGAATCATCAGGCATCAAGTCATCTGGCTCGACAGCGGGCACCGAGTCAACTGGCACCAAGTCAACTGGTACGACAGCGGGCACCGAGTCAACTGGCACCGAGTCAACTGGCAGGATGGTACAGTGAGTGGGAGTAGGGTACCGACATGTGGCAGATTGCTGGGTATACTGGGCTGTCACTGGGGGGGCTGTCACTGGGGGTGCTGTCGGGAATGCAGGAAAAGAGCTTTGAGCAGAGGAATGATGAGAAACAGGGCTGGTTCGTTGCAAGCTGATTGAGGCTGGGTGTAACAAGTCTGACCATGTCTGCAGTAAGGGTTGGACAACGCTCAGCTTACACAAGGCCTGTCTGATCAAAGTTTGCACTGCGTTTATACACTTCTTTAGCACCTGTGGTGAATATGCTGAATAATGCTCCAAGAAGCAATCCGGATCATCCTCCAACAACCATACCAGTGATATTATTTGACTCGCCCCGAATGGAGGAAGAAATTCATCCCTGCTTTCAGGGGTACTAGATGAAGCCAACTCAATACAAGCCTGAATCAATGGTTGCACCTCAGAGAGCTCTAGGTCCTGACCTACTAGGGAATGAGCGACCCGTATGCACTCTAGCAGCTGATCCCGGTTATACTCCCGCAGAGTCTGATAGGCATATTCCCTGTCATCAAAGACTAGCATAGACAAATATATAACCTCATCAGGATGCATCCTTCACAACAAGTCAAGATGGCTTCCCTGTGCAGCCACTTCTGGTCAGGAAAGGCCTTGGTGTGATGTCAGGAATCAAGGAGTGACCAGAAAGGTGTGGACTGACACAGGGAAACGCAGGTTTCAGGTATAGTATAATACAGGTTATTATTAGCCACCCAGATATATATATAAACGCACAGTGAGCAAACTAACCTTCCACTAATCTTAGGAGGTGCAGGAATACAGGCGTAGTCAGGGCTGGAGAGGTGGAATGGTCAGGCCGGCCGTAGGCTTCTGTAACGACTGCCTGGTGGTACCTCTAGCAGTCCTCAGGGCAGGATTCCCCAGGGCGCGGAGTCTAAGTCCCAGTCTGCTATTCACCAGGGCCCCTGATGGTGGGGATGGACTTGGAGCAGACAGGAACCAGGTCGCGGCCCCTGAGTACACCTGCTAGTGATAGAGGGATCCGCCAGAGGTATGTGCAGGTATGGCTGGATCCGTGCAGGATGGATGGATGGCAGAGTAGTGAGCGTGGTCAGACGGGCCAAGTCAGCAACGTGCGGGCAGCAAGGTATCAAAGGAGCAGGCAGAGAATGGTCAAGGTCACAAGCCGGGTTCAGTAACTCACGGACAGCGCAGTACAGAGGATCAGGCAGAAGGATGGTCAGGGATGAGCCAGTAGTCAGAACAGGAGACGGTCAACAGGAATCAGGATCAGGCAGGGTCGGCAATGAAAGGAATGATTTTCTTTTCCCCTCAGAGACCCCCGGTCTGTGGAGAGATTCCTGGTTTATCAGCAGAATTCTGGGAACACCCCTTGAACACGGAAATCACGACAGCTTATGTTCAGAGATGTTCAAAGTTTATTAGACATTAATAAGATTATATAGACTACAGATAATAATAAGGGAGGGGGGGGAGCGAGTTTCAAAACTGTAACTTGTAACTTTCCATCATGAGCTAACTACATGAAACATAACATATACATTTCTTGGTACAAATTATTTTGGCTAACTTTCTGGGAAAACAGCCAGACAAAGACATTGTCAGGGTCGTGTTAGCTTCTGTTGATACATCCTTGAACAACCAAAAACAGTTTCATTAAACTTTTAATATCTCTACAAAAACTAACTTAATACTTAATACTTAAAATGGCGTACATAATACAAAATGGAAGTTATCTAGATCCTTTCAATCCCCTCTAAGATCATGAACATGATCTCAATTCTTTACATAGCCAGATAACCTTCATTTGTATTTTGCAGCGTTGTAGCTCTAGCAATGCAATAAAATGAGCATTTAAAACATAGATATAAAAATAAAACAAAAAACAATATCATGACTATGCTTACAGCGATACCTTTCTTCCATGAAAAGATGGAACCAAATCCTGATCCTAACCAATCAAAAGAAGTCCATCCATCTTTTCCTATAGCTCTAGCTTCTTCCATCAAACCATCTACCTGTTCCCTGTGTTGCTTTATTATTTCATAATAATCTGGAACAGTCATTGTGGTATTATATATCCAAGTACAACATTCATAATCCTCTGTCATCTCACACAAACCTGTTAGAGCAGCACTCATACTTTCAATAGCTAATTCTTGCATCTCCAGCTGTTTTCTAATAGCTCTGGTCTCAGTATTTAGCAACCCCATGTCCTTAGAGTTCCTCTCCAGTATATCATCAATAATGTTTGTGTAATTATTTAGAGTTAGTTGGTGTTTTGGGTATGTACTGGCTTTTACCTGGTGTTCCTTTTGGTCTATAGCTGCCATAATTGGCACTAATTGGGCTACATAGCACCAGCCCTGGACATTACTCGGTATCCAAGGGTAACAGATCTTACCACAACAGATATAGGTATTGTTTCCCAAGGAGATCGGCAATTTTTGTATTGCAGAATGAAATTCAGGGGTGACAACAAGTGTAAAATAAAAACTTTTCCAAACATAGTTTTCCCCACATTATCTTGTATCCCTTCTAAACTTTCATTCAGGGTTTTACCATTTACTTGCCAGAGTTTCACAGAAGAAGTTCCATCCCTCCTTCCAGGATCAGATATGTTTAATATGGACTGAGAGCACATTCCCTTTCCCTTGTGAGAAGTATTCCCCAGTCTAAAACACCAATCGGGGAGTTGAGTGACTCCCAGAGTTGGAAAAGATATGGTGGCATTAGAAGTAATATTGGTCAAACCAATACTTACATTCCCTTTTATTAACAAAAATATTTTGACTGGAGCGGCCAGAAGAGGAATTTCATATGTGCTAGGATGTAACTTACTACATATCCAACATTTATCAGAACCTGACTTTTGAGCATAAGCATATTTAAACTGCATCATCAACATTTTTCCTGAAAAAGGATTGTTCTCTTCAAAACTTTCTTTTTGACTTTCTTTCACTTTTGGTTATCTGGGTCTCATTTAAAACTAGTCCTTGACCACAGATACCTTTTATTAGGCCCAAGTCCTCAGGGTGATAAATACAGTTAGTTAGGATCCATACTGGCAGGAAAAAGAGCACAGTCAGTGTGCCCAATAGGACCCAGAGTTTCAAAGCACCATGAGGGGCAGTAAAAAATTTCATCTTCAGGGCCTTTTTCACTTACTTCACCCACTCTTCGAGGATTTTTCTCTCATACTTCACCTCCTTTTTCCATCTCGTGTTTCTCAGGTGTTTGGTTCACCTTCTTCACTTGACTAGCATGGATCCAGGACTGGGAATTCTCCACCAGAACAGCTGTTCTGGTAACCGCTATCACCGTAGTAGGTGGTCCAAAGGGGTAGCCTTGCTTCTTGTCTTTAGCGAGTTGGCGGACCACTACGACATCTCCCACTTGGAAAAGGTGGGTTGGTTCCTGAAAAATAAAAGAAAAGTGCGAGCATCATTTCTTTCAACCTTATCTAAAGTCTGAATCAATTTTCTCACATGTTCTTGTTGTACCAGGTCAAGGTCCCCTCTTTCTAACATAAGTGGCTGTCTAGCCCAAGGAGTGGGGAACGGTCTTCCCATTAATATTTCAAAAGGAGATAACCCTGTAGTCTTATTAGGTGTCATTCTTACCTCTGCTAGAATTGCAGGTAACATCTTCTTCCAGTGGGTATAGGTTCCTCCAGTGGCCTTCCTCAACTTATCCTTGATTGTCCTGTTTTTGGCATGTGGGTAAAATCTATTTGTAAATGGGTGAAAGGTGTAGTTGGGTACACTAGATGCTGATGTTGTGATTTCTTTGGGTTCTGTGGATTGTTCCTTATACATGTAATGCACCTAGAAACATATTCTTTCACCAACCTAGATAAACCTGTAATGTAAAAATCCTGCAATAATGTTTCACATGTTGTTTTCCATCCTCTATGTCCTAGACCGTGGTACTGTGCAATGAACAATGGGGTACTTGACATGGGAATGCATGGTTTCCCCTCTAAGCACACTAGACCAGAAGCTGGATCTAGTTGTGCTCCAGAACCATCCCAGTCTGCTAAATCGATTTTCGTAGCAAATTTTTGTAAATCTGCATACATCTGGTCATGTGGGGTAGTTGTGGCGCCTGAAGTGAGCAAAGGCATCTGCTCACTGGCCACCTGTTGTAATGCGGCTTCCTTTGCTACCTTATCTGCTAATGCATTTCCTTTGGCAATATGATCTCTGCGATTTGTATGTGCCCTGCAATGTAGAATGGCTAATGTTTTTGGTAACTGTATGGCTTTGAGTAGATCAGATATCAAAGAAGAGTGAGATATGGTTTTGCCATCAGCAGCAATGAATCCTCTTCTCTCCCAAATGACCCCAAAATCATGTACAGCACCATGGGCGTACTTGGAGTCTGTGTAAATGTTGACATCCTGTCCTGCAAATAATTGACATGCTCTTGTAAGGGCAATCAGTTCAGCTGCTTGGGCTGACTGATATGGAATTGGCTTTGCCTCGAGTATTTTGTCAGGAAGTTGCACAATGCCGTATCCTGCATGGTAAGTACTATCATTTGGCCTAGAACATGAACCATCAACAAACACATCTGGGGCCCCATCAAGAGCCACAGCTGACATGTCGGACCTAGGGGAAGTGTCTTGCTGTATGTGGGTTATACAATTGTGTTCTGGTGCCACTTCATCCTGTTCCCCCTTTAGCCCCAGTAGGGCATTCAAAATTGGAGTAGGACCTGAATTTGCTGAAGAATATTTAATAATCAAGTTGGAATCAGATAGAAGGATCACTTCATATCCGCTCAACCTTTGTGCTGACATGTGTTGAGTGTGTATGTTTTTCAGTAGTAAGGACACTTGGTGTGTGGTGTGTAGGGTAGTTTCATATCCCAATGTGAAAGAAATAGCCCTCCCCACCAGAATTGCGCACGATGCAACAGCTCTCAGACAAGCAGGCATGCCCTGAACCTGAGTTGGCACTACTTTGGAAAAAAAAGCTACAGGGCGGAGCTTGCCTCCATGTTCCTGAGCCAGGACCCCCGCCATGGTTGTACAATTTTCCCTAGCATACAGATGAAACATTTTCTTATAGTCAGGTAGTCCAAGACCAGGGGCCGTTACCATAGCATTCTTTAGGTACACAAGGCATCAACCATTTCATTTGACCATGTGAGAATGTCAGGTGTTTCTGAAAGTGTGGCAGACCTCAGAGTGTGATCATAGAATGAACAATCAGGTATCCATTGGCGGCAGTAACCAATCATACCAAGAAAAGTTAGCATGTCCTTTTTTGTTTGTGGGCGGGGCAGACCCACAAGAGCCGCAGCTCTTTTGTGACTGACATTCCTCTCACCATGACTTAGAATAAAACCAAGGTATTCAACCTGATTTTGGCACCATTGCAATTTCTTTTTAGATGCTTTGTGACAATTCCCTGACAACCATTCTAACAAAGACCAACTATCCTCCTGACTGGCCTCCTGACTTGAACTACAAATCAATAGGTCATCCACATATATAATGAGGACCGAACCATTGGGAGGGGTCCAGGACCTCAGTGTGGTCTGGAGGGCAAGTGAGTAGACTGCAAACAAATCTACATAGCCCTAGGCATTCTACACCAGGTCATCTGGCAATTTTCAGAATATAAATACAAATAGTGCCCTTGTCTGGTGGTCCACAGGAACCGAAAAAAATGCATTTGTTAAATCAATCACTGTAAAGTATTCTGCATCGGACGGAATGGAGGTGAGGAGTGATGGCACGTCAGGCACTATTGGGGCTAATGGAACCACCAAATTATTTATGGCCCTCAAATCTTGTACAAACCTGTAAGAGCCATCCGGCTTCTTAACAGGATTGATAGGTGTGTTGTAAGGAGAAACAGTTTCTTCTACCTTCTGTGGTGTTCAGTTTATAGGCAGTAGCCTGTGTATTACTTGGTTCTATGTGACTAATGCTTTTTACATTTATCCAATCCCAAGCTGGATTATTTCCCAGAATACCATCAATGATCAATCTCATATCTTCCTGCGTGTAATTTCTTCCTAAACATGCCTTTTTTAAATAAGCAAGTGTACCTCCAGGAGATACTGTAGGCTTGGGACAATGTTTAACAATCTTATTAATATCTTCTAATTCTATGGCTTTTTTTAGAATTAGTTCTCCTGCTGTGAGAAAAGCTAGTGTCAATATAGCCAACTCCTTTCCTCCTACGGCCCCCTCATCTTCTCTTTTTCCCTCTGGTTTCTTATCCATGGATCTAAGCTGGATTCTAAATTCCTCCACCTCTCTGCCCTTTCTATGACTGGTGTCACTTCTTCTCCATTGACCATCCTTTTCCTGTAATTTTATTATATTTACCTGTCCCTGTTCTTCGTATTCCAACTCTCCTTCGTTGTCATTATTCTCTGTAAGGATGCCTTGAACTTGGCTACCCTCCTCTGGTGATTTTATACTAATGATCTGTTTGGGTCTAGTGGAGGGGCTTGGCTGTATTGGTTGTAGATCTGGGACGGGAAGTGGCGCAGGGACAGGGGCAGGGGCAGGAGCTGCAGAGACAGGAGCAGGGGCTGGAGGGGCATTAGGCTGGGGTGTAATCATCCCCAAACTAATCAAAAAATCATCATCAGCAGCATTTTTAAAACCACTTAATGAAGGATATATATTATACGGAGGGGGTGGGGTTGGTGTCTGAACTGTTTTCAGTCCAATCTTGGGTCTGCATGTCTTTTCAGATTGATGCTTTTCCTGGCATATTTTTAATGTATCCAATTTCAACTTCCTCTTTTGTTTTAAAGAGAAAATCAAATTGAACTTTCCCTTGCTATTATCAACCCAATACGGTGACCATTTTAACCAGTTTTCTCCCCCTTTCTTGGGAATGGGTCTGTACTCCCCATAGCTTCTGTCCAGCCTGCCATACAATCCACCCAGGGATTTATTTAATAATAGTCCGTTCCACAAACTCTAGCAACATAATCCTTACAATTTTCTCCCTTTTCTGGGGGACCTGGTGGGTAACTACCTCCTTGACCCATATTTAGACAGTGTATAAAACAATTTTAGCTTAAAATCTTATTTTGTTCCACACAACAAATTATCTTATACTTCTACGCAACAGAAAGAAAAAGCAAAAGACAGATAAACCAGAATCTGCTCCACAGACTTATTAACCTCTTGATAACTTCCCAAAAGTTATCTCTTCACTGTTTTACCAAAAACAGTGTGTTCTTCCAGAGAACTGTGTTTACCAAAACACCTTTTTTTTATATTATAGTGCACTATTTTGTAACTCTTACCAAAGAGTTAAGTCTGCTTTACCAAAAGCAGCTACAGGTTATCACGGGTCTATATAGACAATACAGAATGATTCAAGATTCAAGGTATCTTCTCACAGGAACTAGGAACAGGATACAGAGGCTCATGGGAAAACATACACCAAGGCCCAGAGCACAGGCCTGGTCATGCCTTATATACACCTTTCTGTAATCAGCCCCAGGTTTGGCTGATTGTGAGCTTCTGGCTGCTAAGAGCACCCGCTGGTCAGCTCTGGTACTGCAGCCCACACGGCAGGAGAGTCCCACCACCAGTGCTGAGAGCACCCGCTGGTCAGCTCTGGTACTGCAGCCCACACGGCAGGAGAGTCCCACCACCAGTGCTGAGAGCACCCGCTGGTCAGCTCTGGTACTGCAGCCCACACGGCAGGAGAGTCCCACCACCAGTGCTGAATCCATTCCTGACAGTAACAAAGGCTACCATCAGTAACACACTACGCTGCCAGGGACTCAGATCCTGCAGTGCCAGACGTGTCCCCCTGCTTAAGCCAGTACATGTCCGGGCCCTTCTGAAGTTTGCTAGAGAGCATTTGGATGATCCAGAAGAGGATTGGGAGAATGTCATATGGTCAGATGAAACCAAATAGAACTGTTTGGTAGAAACACAACTCGTCGTGTTTGGAGGAGAGAGAATGCTGAGTTGCATCCAAAGAACACCATACCTACTGTGAAGCATGGGGGTGGCAACATCATGCTTTGGGGCTGTTTCTCCGCAAAGGGACCAGGACGACTGATCCATGTACAGGACAGAATGAATGGGGCCATGTATCGTGAGAAACCTCCTTCCATCAGCAAGGGCACTGAAGATGAAAAGTGGCTTCGTAAGAAGCATTTCAAGGTCCTGGAGTGGCCTAGCCAGTCTCCAGATCTCAACCCCATAGAAAACCTTTGGAGGGAGTTGAAAGTCCGTGTTGCCCAGCGACAGCTCCAAAACATCACTGCTCTAGAGGAGATTTGCATGGAGGAATGGGCCAACATACCAGCAACAGTGTGTGCCAACCTTGTGAAGACTTACAGGAAACGTTTGACCTCTGTCATTGCCAACAAAGGATATATAACAAAGTATTGAGATGAACTTTTGATATTGACCAAATACTTATTTTCCACCATAATTTGCAAATAAATTCTTTCCAAATCAGCCAATGTGATTGTCTGGATTTTTTTTTCTCATTTTGTCTCTCATAGTTGAGGTCTACCTATGATGCCAATTACAGGCCTCTCTCATCTTTTTAAGTGGGAGAATTTGCACAATTGGTGGCTGACTAAATACTTTTTTGCCCCACTGTAAGTACAAGAGGGTATAGTTATCAAATGGAAGGGGATCAGATAGAATTAACTTATTTTAAATATATAATTACTCTTTAGCAGCAGAGTAATGCAGGTATTCACATGCAGCACAAAAAAAAAATATTTTAGCCCTGGTTGGGTTCATTTCATGATTTGATGTGTTGTATGTTCAGAAATGTCCTCCTGAACTTCAGCACTGTAAACAGCAGTAATATGAGCAGCTGTGGGCTTCCTGACAGCTTTAACAGGTCTGGCCATTTACCATTGACCTCGCTCATTAATAAGTTGTTTGCACCCACAGAACTGCCATTCACTAGTTGGTTTGTGCTTTTCACACGATTATCTGTAAACTTCGCAGTATGTGAAAATCCCAGGAGGCAGCAGATCCTGAGATGCACAACCACCATGTCTAACTCAGTCATTCCATAATCAAAACCTCTTCTATCACACATCATTTCCATTCCAAACAAACAATGAGCCTCTTAATTATGTTGGTGCAGTTTATGCATTGCATTGTGTCCATTTGATTGACTATTTGCATTCATTAGCAAGTGAATTAGCCATTGAAATTATTTATAAAATGTGGAAGTCCCAAAAACACTGTCTATCTAGTGACCAGGAAAATGCCTAGTCCAAAAGGTTCCTACTTTTTCTTTTTGGTTTTGGAGATGTTCCTTTGCTTTTATTTTTATTATTGCTTGCCTTATTCCTTTCATCAGTATTCTGACACTTCCCTGTCTTCAACCTGTTTGTTCTGTCCTATCTGTGTAGATTAGTCCTAGCTAGTCCTTCCCAGTTTATTCCATGTTAAAATGCAAGGTCTTCTTTTAGATGTTGGATACCTCCTTGAAAAATCGCTGCATAAAGGTCATTTAAAATTTGATGTCACCCTTGTCTAGACACTATGGTCAGAAGATGAAGGTAATGTAAATTTATAACCTAATTTTTTTCCTCACAGGTATAGCTTTCGGGGGAGGGAGCACCAATCTAATAGGTGGACCTTGCATTTTTGATGCAGGGCCTTATTTTAAGGTGAAACAACATGCCAGGAATTCAATGTTCACCTGAAACTACATAGAAAGTAAATGTGTCCAAGGGATCAAGCAGGGAGCTGTCCTGCATCTCATGTGGCACAGTAAGAAGAGCTACTGCCAGACGCCCTGGGTTCAGATCTGGGTCCTGACCTGGAGCGTATTTAGCACAAGGCAAACAAGGCATTTGCCTAGGGTGGCATTTTTCAGGGGGGCTGTGGCATTTTTCCGGGGGGCCCCCCAAAAGAAGGGATGGAAGAAGGGACACACGCAGCATGGGGACCAAGTGGGATCTGAAAGAGGCTGCGGGCTGCTTGATGGTGTATACAGTGCCTGACTCTTGTTCCCGGGGATGTCCAAAGCTGTGAAGGTGAGTATCTTCTGTCTTGCCGGGGTGGGGTTGCCAGTGTATGGGGAGTGGTAGTAATAGAAGGCTCTCTTCGGTGGGGGCTGGGGTGTTGTTGGTCAATGTCAGGGTCTCTTCGTGGGGGAGGGAGATGTTGGCCGGTGTCAGGGTCTCTCCGAGAAAGGTGGGGGAGCTGAGTTTTTTGTTGCCTAGGGCAGCATGAAACCTAAATACACCACTGGTCCTGACACTATCAGATTCTCAACAGTTCCAATTAAGATCAGGAAACTGGTGCTATCTGGATTCATTCCTATAGCTATCATTGCTCAAGGAGAAAGAGGACACAATGTGGGAATGACCTGCAATGTTGCTGGTTGGCACTTGACCTTTTGTTTTCAGATCCTTATGTAAATGTATATATTTACGTGGTTCTTCCAGTAGGGTGTTATATAGATCCAGGGCAGTGAACCCCAGCTGGGAAATTAAGTGCCTGAAGAGCAAATTGGTACAGCCCGCCATGATGGGTGAATATGGAACACCAATGAAATGTTGTTTCATTTGGCAAGATTTGTAAGTGCCCTGGAAGCCTGGATGGTGCCACTAGATGGCTGTGCACTCTCCCTTCCCCTTGTTTTATGGCTGTATCAGGAGTGTGGATCTGTTTATGGTCACTTACTGTGTGAACAGTTGGTGAGTGTGAGCATGGCACGCCAGGATTTCAGATAACTGGTGTCCTGAGATTTCAGTAGAGGGATCTCTGATAAAAACAAACTCAGCTAAAAGGGTCAGTTGAATGAGTAGGAGAAGAAACATGCAGAGACAGTCTCAAATCTTTGGTTGAATAATCAGCTGGTGCAGATCTAGTGCTAGGCTTTCTTATTAAATACATCAGAAAGCACTGCACACACTGAATGGAAACACACTCCATAAATTTAAAATAAGCATTTTATACAAAAAAATTATATTTTTATATAAGTTATTAGTTTGCAATTCATCCAAAAATTAAATAAAAGACACACTGCAATTTTCTTTAAGGTGGAAAAGGTGCATGACGTGTTCTTGCTGATGTCTAGCCATTGGCGCTAAGAAGTCACGCTGTATCAGTGTTGCAATAGAGAAACACGATTGTAAAGAGGATCATTCCATCTTGTTGAGCCATGGAAAATATTGCTGAATTTTGGTATTGCCGGAAAAGCTTTATGACAAAAGCATAAGGGCTGTTTGAAGGAGTCCGAAGACACTGCAATCAATCAACTCTAGCTGTCTCCTATTTCTCTAGAAGCTCTTGGTTGGTGGACTGTAAAGTCCAACAATAACTCTACCTATAAAACAGACAACATCTTGCCCCTACAAAAGTGATTTTCATTTTAATATGGGTACATGGCTGATGACAAGAGACATAGAGGCGCCTGTGGCATCATTCATGCATGCCTTGATAGAAGGAACTATAACCACAGCCCTTTCAGCACACAGGTATCAGTTTCCTTCCTCAACAAGTAAAGACAAAGGAAAAAATATGCAGTATCATTCTTGGTTGCCTCTGGTTACTTAGCAGTCAATCTCTATCTGAACATTTAGTGGAACAGTAGCATGTAATGTGTATGGGTCATGAATGAGACACAGTTAGAAATGAGTCCTTGTTAGAATTAAATCAAATATTGTGTCTACAGAGTGTATTGTGTGATATTAGTGTGTTAACAATTCAGCATATCGTTGGCACTGCCCTTCTGTGTGGAGGTCAATGCAATAAGAAAGCTCCTTTTTCCACATTCAGCAAAGGAAAATAAGAACAATGCAATATCTAAAATCCCATTAGATTATAATCATTCCACAGTAATATGTACAATGTGGCCTCTGTATAAAGGTCATTTCTCTCTGCACTAAGCAGTTTTGTGGCAAAACCATTCAATGCTAGGTTAAGACAATTTACTTAACTTTAGAATATGAGGGAGAAAGGAAGAAAGAGAGAGATAAATTCAGAGAAAAAGAGAATCAGAGATAGGAAGGCAGAGTAAGCCAGAGAGGGGGCAAGAGATAGATTGGGGGACACTGATAGAAGGAAACATATGTTAGGTGGGTGCAACATGGTGCAAGTAACCAATGTATTGATGAATTTGCAGCCAGACAAGGGAGCTTGAACTTACAGTCAATACAGAGTCCGTGGTAGTTGGCCCAGACGGAAGACGGTTCTTACCAAAGGGTTCAGGGGGAGTGGAATGCAACCTGGCAGGTCCAATCCAAAAGGGAGCTTGCTGCAGTGCAAGCATAGTCCTGAGCTATCACTTCTCCTACAGAACTTGTCCTTACCGCTAGTGTTGTCCATTAGCCACTTTGCAAAAGCACACTAAAAAAACCTGGGGGAAGGTACATAAAAAGGCTCTACATGACCCAAGATGGCTACCAGGATCATGCAGCATAGCCAATGGAAAAGCTGCTTCCGGGAACCAAGGGAACCATAGAGAAAGCAAGTTTCTCTAGACTTCCCCTCCAGTTGTAGTACCGCTTTGGACAAGTGCAACCTACAGTGGAGAAAATAGACTTCATCTGCCTACACACAGAAGGAGCAAAAGAAATATAGCTAGGGAGAAAAAGGAATGAGAAAAAAGTAGAAACTGCAAGATGGGCATAAGTTGAAGATTCTGTCTGAATACAATTTCAGACAGAACCTTGGCTCTTTGAGCATTTGGACGAATACCCAAAGACTACTCGCTCTGCAGGAGCTAAACATTATGAGGGCCCGGGGTCAGTAGGGGGCCCCATGAGATGCCCTTGGTACCTTTTTCATAGGCTTTTTTGAGTTTGGGCAAGGACACAGGGGCCCCATGATCCCCTATTGCCCAGGGGCCCCATGAGTTGTCAGTCCGCCCCTGCTTATGCTAACTAACCTGTGTAAGAAATATACTTACCTATTTTAGCCTGCTCCAGTCACATGATCCCCTGTGTCAGCTAGCAGCGGCTGCAGGGGAGAGATCGCTTTGAAATCAACTGGTTATGCCTGGGAGCGATGACATCACTCACTGCTTTCTGAGCTCCCTTCTCTCCCCTGCAGTCATGCTGGCTGACACAGGGGAGTTGGATTGCATAACCCAACTGGATTGGCCTGAAAATAGACAAGTATATACATATTTCTTACAAAGGTTAGTTAGCATAGGTATTGGGAGTGAGGGACTGATTTAAGGCTAGTCAGGTATAACCCCCAATTCCCTTTTAGGGACCTCAGAATGCTGTCTGAAAGGCACTCACAAGACTGCCTGCACAGAATTATAATTTGATGGGTAAGAAAATTTACAAATAAATATTTCACATTTGGTTTCCACCTAGATATTACACATCTGGAGCTAATGTAGGTTTGCTTTGTAGAAAATAGAACTAATCTGGAAAACCTATTCCAAAGCATCAAGGAAATTCTAAATCGTTACTACCTAGCTTGAAGCACATGGCAAAGGTTTCCATTCTTGTCATCACTAAAAAGCATAGAAGGTTATTTATTTGCAGCTGTTCAATATACTTAACACATAGGTCTCAGGAATAACAATATTGTTACCATGAATTATAGATGAAGACAAGAAATTTCATGGAGAAGGACAATGCAGCAATAAGCTGCAACAAAGAAAAGCAAAGTATAAGACACAAGGGACAAGTTTGTTAAAGCATTAATCCTGCTGGCATTGCTAGGGGCAAGATTTGAGGATTGTACCCAAAGTACTGCAAAAGTGGGCACAACTTTTTATTAACTTACCTAGATTATTCAAATTTCTCATGTTGGTAGAGTAACTCTCCCTCTATAGTGACTTCTTCTTGGCTGAATAGCAATTTGTGTTACAAAGCAATTGAACAGATGTACTTAATAAAGTGGCCATATGAGTGTATGCTTTCCCCAAAATTTGGGCTCATTCAAATCTCCCATGTTAGTAGAGTACTTTTTCTTCAGTAGTAACTCTTCTTATTCTTCTTCTTTTTCATTGCAGGTAAATCATGGATTCCAAGCAGAGGCAATGTGCCATCATTGAGTTTTTGACAAAGAAGGGGTGCAGGTTGTCCAACATCCAGAGCAGGCTACAGAATGTTTACAGAGATGACACCATTGAAAAAAGCAATGTCTTGTCATTGATGACTCTTGTACCATCTCTATTCTGTAAACATTTTGTGGCCTTCTGTGGATGTCGGACAGCCTGCACCCTTCTTTTGTTAAGAACTCAATGACGGCACATTGTTTATGTTTGGAACCCGTTACTTACTTGCAATGAAAAAGAAGAAGAACAAGAAGAAGAGTTACTAATGAAGAAAAAGTACTCTACTAACATGGGAGATTTGAATGACCCCAAAGTTTGGGTAAAGCATACAACAATGTGCCGTCATTGACTTCTTAACAAAAGAAGGGTGCAGGCTGTCCAACATCCACAGAAGGCCACAAAATGTTTACGGAATGGAGATCGTACAATAATCATCAATGACAAGACATTGCTTTTTTCAATGGTGTCATCTCTGTAAACATTCTGTAGCCTGCTCTGGATGTTGGACAACCTGCACCTCTTCTTTGTCAAAAACTCAATGATGGCACATTGCCTCTGCTTGGAATCCATGATTTACCTGCAATGAAAAAGAAGAATAAGAAGAGTTACTACTGAAGAAAAAGTACTCTACTAACATGGGAAATTTGAATGACCCCAAAGTTTGGGGAAAGCATACAACAATGTGCCGTCATTGAGTTCTTAACAAAAGAAGGGTGCAGGCTGTCCAACATCCACAGAAGGCCACAAAATGTTTACGGAATGGAGATGGTACAATAGTCATCAATGACAAGACATTGCTTTTTTCAATGGTGTCATCTCTGTCAACATTCTGTAGCCTGCTCTGGATGTTGGACAACCTGCACCCCTTCTTTGTCAAAAAATTCAATGATGGCACATTGCCTCTGCTTGGAATCCATGATTTACCTGCAATGAAAAAGAAGAAGAATAAGAAGAGTTACTACTGAAGAAAAAGTACTCTACTAACATGGGAGATTTGAATGACCCCAAATTTTGGGGAAAGCATACAACAATGTGCCGTCATTGAGTTCTTAACAAAAGAATTGTGCAGGCTGTCCGACATCCACAGAAGGCCACAAAATGTTTACGGAATGGAGATGGTACAATAATCATCAATGACAAGACATTGCTTTTTTCAATGGTGTCATCTCTGTAAACATTCTGTAGCCTGCTCTGGATGTTGGACAACCTGCACCCCTTCTTTGTCAAAAACTCAATGATGGCACATTGCCTCTGCTTGGAATCCATGATTTACCTGCAATGAAAAAGAAGAAGAAGAAGAAGAGTTACTACTGAAGAAAAACTCTACTAGCATGGGAGATTCGAATGACCCCAAATTTTGGGGAAAGCATACACTCACCGGCCACTTTATTAAGTACATCTGTTCAATTGCTTTGTAACACAAATTGCTAATCAGCCAATCACATGGCAGCAACTCAATGCATTTAGGCATTTAGACGTGGTGAAGATGACTTGCTCAAGTTCAAACTGAGCATCAAAATGGGGAAAAGAGGAGATTTAAGTAACTTTGAACGTGGCATGGTTGTTGGTCCCAGGGGCGGACTGACAACTCATGGGGCCCCCGGGCAATAGGGGATCATGGGACCCCTGTGTCCTCACTTACACTCAAAAGCCTATGAAAGGTACCAAGGGCATCTCATGGGGCCCCCTATTGACCCCGGGCACTCGAGCAGTGCCTAAGTTCCCAAATGGTCAGTCCGCCCCTGGTTGGTCCCAGACGTGCTTGTCTGAGTATTTCAAAAACTGCTGATCTACTGGGATTTTCACGTACAACCATCTCTAGGGTTTACAGAGAATGGTCCAAAAAAGATAAAATATCCAGTGAGCAGCAGTTGTGTGGACAAAAATGCCTTGTTGATATCAGAGGTCAGAGAAGAATGGGCAGACTGGTTGCTGCGGCATTCAGATTTGGTGTAAACAACATGATAGCATGGATCTATCCTGCTTGTGTCAACAGTTCAGGCCTGTGGTGTAATGGTGTGGGGGAGATTTTCCTGGCACTAGCAAGGTGTACCTAATAAAGTGGCCGATGAGTGTATATTTTTTTTCCAGGTCAACCAAACCAATCAAATCCCTTAACCCTTTGAGGACCGTAAGATTTTGGAACGCCAAAAGTATAAATTTTTTTGTTTTTAAAGTTCGTACACTTCAGTTGCTGTAACAAAGCCATATCATGAAATAATTGGCAAAAAGCTAGATCCATTTGTTGTTTGTTGATAAGAAGTAATATTTTGACTCAAACCAAAAAAAAAAAAGTTTTAAGCTCTTAATCAGATGATGCACGCAATTAAAAACATGGGACAAATACGTCCCTTGGTCCTCAAAGGGTTAAATCCCATAAGAAGACTTCTGGCATCCTAACTATTTTGACCCCCAGTCTGAGGTTTAGAAAAGCAGTGGAGGATGTTTTTTAATAGGATTTTTCCTTGATGTGAAAATATATAATGACATACAAAATAGATGTATAATTATGTATATAGATCAATGTAAGTGCATTATTTACACAGTAAGAATGCCTAATTGTATTGAAGTTAATTGTTTACTAGAAATTCTCCATTGAGTTTGATTAGAGGTCAGAGGGTGAGGGAGTAAAGATCCTGTGCACAGGTCATAGAAATGTAAACAAGAACTGGCGATAGGTTAGGGATTCAAATGACATATATTAGTTAAATTTATAGTAAACAATTTTTTTCTAAATTAAATATGTAGATTACCTATAAATATCTATTGTATATGAATATTATGTATGCCATTTGCAGACAGCAGGTGGCGCACTAGAAGCCGTAGCCACAGTTTTTCTACAATGCTCTAAATAGCCTGTTTAATTTGATCTCCTGCTATCCAGGTCTATCCACAGCACACATTATTTATTTCAGGTACTTATATAGCGCCGTCAATTTACGCAGCACTTTACATATATATTGTACATTCACATCAGTCCCTAACCCTCAAGGGGTGTACAATCTAAGGTTCATACATACACATACTAGGGCCAACTTAGACAGGAGCCAATTAACCTACCAGCATGTCTTTGGAGTGTGGGAGGAAACCAGAGTTCCCAGAGGAAACCCACACAGGCAGAACATGCAAACTCCAAGCAGGAGGTGCCATGGCTGTGATTTGAACCAACGACCCTAGTACTGCCAGGTGGAAGTGCTAACCATTTAGCCACTGTGCTGCCCAGCTAAATGCCCAGCTAAACATACAGCTAAATGACTCAGGAAAGACAACCTCCTAATTCCTTTGTAAGGCTTTATCCAGCCCAAAGCTCTACAAAGCCTCTGGGCTCCAGGACCCAGCACAGGACTAAGATTCTGAGAAAACAAAAAGTTTTATACATATACACCTCCCACAGCCCTGCCACTGATTGATTCACAATATATTTATAACATGTACATTTTTTTTTCTATGATATTAAACTATATGTTTCTGTCCATAAGCAGACCAGATGAATAATATTTTTATTTTGAGTTCCTGCACATGGCAGGTCACATTTATGAACACAGTGCATTTTAAAGCAATATGTAATATATATGATCCATGATATCTCATTTGCCATGACTGAGCTGTTAAAGACAACTAGACTCATGGAGACCGGGCTGGGAATCAGCTGCATCAGCCAGTAATCACTGTCACCGCTTTCAATGCACGACTTTATCTCGAAAATCACCTCTCACTGCTCATTCTATGATAAAGCAAAGAGATGCAGGCTGTTATATTTCAAACTGACATTATGCAGCAAATATGCTAAAGGGGTTGTGTGCTTTAAAAACAAATCAATCCATTTCCAATGTAAAGTCTTTAAGTTGAACTTTGGCCAGCTTATACAAATCCCTCTTTGGTATTCATCCCCCCATATTAAGCCTCCAATAATATAACAAAGAAAAATACCTACCATATATCTAGCTTCTCCATCATTCAACACTAACTGAAATGTAGGCAGGTACAGGTTTCACCTCCATCCAGTAGGTGTCACTGTGCCATTATACAGATGGATTGAAGTCTGTTAGGGGGATTGTCCCCTCATGCACTCTGTTGGTGTCTCAAAGGTGCCAGCTATCTGATTGGACGCTACAACTTCTGGTGACCTTCAGTAGCCATCTTGGTATAGGATCCTATAAAATAGGGCAACCAGGGGTGGACTGACAACTCATGGGGCCCCTGGGCAATAAGGGATCATGGGGCCCCTGTGTCCTTTCCCAAACTCAAAAAAGCCTATGAAAAAGGTACCAGGGGCATCTCATGGGGCCCCCTACTGACCAGTGCCCGAGTTTCCAAATGGTCAGTCTGCCCCTGAATGTAACCATGTAATTTGGGCATGCCTGGAGCAAGTGGCAAGTAAAGGATAGAGACCCTTAGGGGGAATGTAAAGTGCAGGGAAGGGTTTCTGATAAGTACGATCAAAACAGGGCCAACGCCTGGTTGTGGAAACATTGTGGTATTCAGATTACAAATGTGGGGCTCTTCCCAGCAGCATTAAAGTGCTGTCCCAGTACACCACCAACCACCACCACCCCAGCGGAATCTGTTCTCCGGTAATGCAGGTCCAAGCCTGGTAGCACTTTGTAAATACCAACTGCTCTATTGCCATTCGTCAATGTCTACAAATACTGTTATTATTAATTGCTGATAACATATATATATATATATATATATATATATATATATATATATACAGTCATGGCCGAAATTGTTGGCACCCTTGATATTTTTCCTGAAAATCAAGTATTTCACACAAAAAAGGTATTGCATTAACACATGTTTTGCTATACACATGTTTATTCCCTTTGTATGTATTGGAACAAATATAAAACAGAGGCAGAAAAGCAAATATGACATAATGTCACACAAAACCCCAAAAATGGGCTGGACAAAAGTATTGGCACCCTTAACTTAATATTTGGTTGCACACCCTTTGGAAAACATAACTGAAATCAGTCGCTTCCTATAACCATCAATAAGCTTCTGACACCTCTCACCCGGAATTTTGGACCACTCTTCCTTTGCAAACAGCTCCAGGTCTCTCTTATTGGAAGGACACCTTTTCCCAACAGCAATTTTAAGATCTCTCCACAGGTGTTCAATGGGATTTAGATCTGGGCTCATTGCTGGCCACTTCAGAACTCTCCAGCGCTTCTTTGCCATCCATTTCTGAGTGCTTTTTGACGTATGTTTGGGGTCATTGTCCTGCTGGAAGACCCAGGATCTTGGACGCAAACCCAGCTTTCTGACACTGGGCCCTACAGTGCGACCCAAAATCCTTTGGTAATCCTCAGATTTCATGATGCCTTGCACACAGTCAAGGCACCCAGTGCCAGAGGCAGCAAAACAACCCCAAAACATCATTGAACCTCCACCATATTTTACCGTAGGTACTGTGTTTTGTTCTTTGTAGGCCTCATTCCGTTTTCGGTAAACAGTAGAATGATGTGCTTTACCGAAAAGCTCTATCTTGGTCTCATCTGTCCACAAGACGTTTTCCCAGAAGGCTTTTGGCTTACTCAAGTACATTTTGGCAAACTGTAGTCTTGCTTTTTTATGTCTCTGTGTCAGCAGTGGGGTCCTCCTGGGTCTCCTGCCATAGCGTTTCATTTCATTTAAATGTCGACGGATAGTTCGCGCTGACACTGATGCTCCCTGAGCCTGCAGGACAGCTTGAATGTCTTTGGAACATGTTTGGGGCTGCTTATCCACCATCCGGACTATTCTGCGTTGCAATCTTTCATCAATTTTCCTCATCCGTCCACGACCAGGGAGATTAGCTACAGTGCCATGGGTTGCAAACTTCTTGATAATGTTGCGCACTGTGGACAAAGGCAAATCTAGTTCTCTGGAGATGGACTTGTAACCTTGAGATTGTTGATATTTTGCCACAATTTTGGTTCTCAGGTCCTCAGACAGTTCTCGTCTCCTCTTTCTGTTGTCCATGCTTAGTGTGGCACAGACAGACACACAATGCAAAGGTTAAGTGAACGTCTCTCCTTTTTATCTGCTTTCAGGTGTGATTTCTATATTGCCCACACCTGTTACTTGCCCCAGGTGAGTTTACAGGAGCATCACATGCTTGTAACATTCTTATTTATCCGCAGTTGTGAAAGGGTGCCAATACTTTTGTCCAGCCCATTTTTGGAGGTTTGTGTGACATTATGTCGAATTTGCTTTCTTTCCTCCCTTTTTTTGTTTTGTCCCAATACACACAAAGGGAATAAACATGTGTATAGCAAAACATGTGTTAATGCAATACGTTTCGTGAGAAATACATGATTTCCTGGAGAAATATCAAGGGTGCCAACAATTTCGGCCATGACTGTATATATATTATACAGGATAACTATAACATCAAGAACTGCGTGTGTGGTCTCTGACTAATGGGTACCCTAGACCTGAGTCCCACCTACAAGCTCCAGTCTCAGACTAAAGGTCTCCCCTTAGTGGAAAGGCTGGCTTCATAGAATTGGTCAGTGGGTCAGGAGGAAGTCTACTTAAAGCCACCTAGACTAAACAAACATTGGAGACTTGAGCCAGCCATACTGTATATAGCTATAGCTGACAGTGCTAATCAATGCATTCTGACAGTAGGGACGTATCCTCACCTTCAGAACAGTGGGAGTGATCCACACTTTCGAGGTGGATGGGGGAATCAGGTCATTTTTTTTTTCCATTCAATCTGCTGATTAAACAGAAAAAAGTGATATGTATTGGCAGCCTTACTATATTGTAAAGGAGGTAAGGGGAGAGGTGGCTACAAAAAAAGAGTTCAGCTTTAACAGGAAGTTATAAAGTATTAACCTCATGTTTAAAACTGATTGCCTTAGATCTTCTGTATGTTTGAGGCTTTGTATGGAGTTGTCTGAACAAAGCAAAGAGGGTAAGGAGTCACAGCTCAGACTAGTCTAGTTATGTGCACAGGTTTTTTTTGCTTGAGTTATTGAACTGTGTAAACAAAGTTTTTTTGGGGGTTTTTTTTCAGCAGGGCAGGTAATGATCACAAGGAGAATATGTACAAAGATGTGCAAAGCTCCCTCGTTGGCTGAAGAGGATAATTGTTATATATAATAAATATCAAAATAAATAAATGTTATAATAATGTACATCTGGGCTAGCACCTGATATACTCTGGAGGATCAAGAAGTGGATGTTTTTAGAGGGAAGGTGCCTGCTGATGATTTAATTAACTACGAGTTTAGATCTTCTTTAAATGATGCCTTTGACCCGGGGAAGAAATATCACTTCTCTTCCTCATCCAGTCAACTGGTCAGAAAGCAAGGAAAAGTCTCCCTCATAAGGACCTAAGTACATTATAGTTATTTACTGAACTTAGCACTGACATTTTACACAGTACTATACATTGACATCAGTCCTTACCAGGGGCGGACTGACCATTTGGAAACTTGGGCACTGGCCAAGGACCCGGGGTCAGTAGGGGGCCCCATGAGATGCCCCTGGTACCTTTTTCATAGGCTTTTTTGAGTTTGGGCAAGGACACAGGGGTCCCATGATCCCCTATTGCCCGGGGGGCCCCATGAGTTGTCAGTCCGCCCCTGGTCCTTACCCTCAAGGAGCTTACAATCTAAGGTCTCTAGCTCACATACATACGCATACTAGGGCCAATGTAGACAGAAGCCAAATAACCTCCCAATATATCTTTGGAGGGTGGGAGGGAATTGGTGTCCCCAGAGGAACCGAGAACCCTAGTGCCGCAACGCAAGTGCTTACAACTAAGTGCACTGCCAAATTAAACAAAAAAGCTTCTCTCATAGTTGCTTATGTCCCTACTAAAGTGATTTTCCATCACTTCTTTTTCTATCTGACTCATGGGAAACCTTCAAAACAAGTGAGGAAGGGATCTCCCAAATTTTTATCTGAACAGAATGCCTCTTTCTTCAAATGCAAGGGACACATTTCTTTTAGTCATAACTTAAAATAAATTTCCGAATTCCATGTTGTTCAATGAAGTCAAGTCTGAGGGATAAATCATATCGCAGAGTGACTAGGGGAATTTAATATGTACAGTACTGAGGAAGGAAGGGAAAGGGAAGGTCATGATTAAACCCTTTAAATATAATAAGGGTGCTAATAAAGGTCAGGAGGGCAGTATGTTCAGTATAAAGCCAAAACTCATGAATAGGGGGACATGACCACAAACTAGGGAGAGGAAAGTTCAAAACTAGCCTCACAAAGTATGTATTTTAGTAACTGATTCTTGGAATGGACTTTCATCAGACAAAACGAATGCACAAAATCAAGAACATGGGGACATAACCACAAACTAGGGAGAGGAAAGTTCAAAACTAACCTCAGAAAGTATTTTAGTAACTAATTCTAGGAATGGACTTCCATCAGACAAAACAAATGAACAAAATCAAGAACATGGGGACATAACCACAAACTAGGGAGAGGAAAGTTCAAAACTAACCTCAGAAAGTATTTTAGCAACTGATTCTAGGAATGGACTTCCATCAGACAAAACAAATGAACAAAATCAAGAACATGGGGACATAGCCACAAACTAGGGAGAGGAAAGTTCAAAACTAACCTCAGAAAGTATTTTAGTAACTGATCCTAGGAATGGACTTCCATCAGACAAAACAAATGAACAAAATCAAGAACATGGGGACATAACCACGAACTAGGGAGAGGAAAGTTCAAAACTAACCTTAAAAAGTATTTTAGTATCTGAATCTTGGAATGGATATTCAGCAGACAAAAAAATAACAAGAACATTTTTTTTTTTAAAAAGACAGACTGGATAGACCACTTGGTCTTTTTCTACCATCACTCTTCTATGTTTCTGTTTCTATTATATTTTCATCATCTATCTATGCATTTTTAACAGGCTGCCCTGATCGGAAATTTCAAACATGTGGTCCTTTATGATAGCGACAATTTCTCCCCCATCTCCCATCTAATCTTTCTGTACTTTGCCTTCTCACCCACTTTCATATTTTCTGCTTTACTGTTTTTTTTTCGCGAGCTATATCTTAGTTTCTTTTCTAAAGAACTGCCTATAATAGCTTTGATAAAGAACCCTTTTAGATATGATTGAAAATCATTACCATAACACGATTTGGCTCCCATTTTATGGAGCAGCTCTGGAAATTCTTCGCTGCGTCTTTATTGCTTAAATTAAGAAAATTACGTTAAAGCCTTGATTCAAAAAAATCACGATGAGACGAAGAGAAGAAAAAAAAATAAAGGAAGGAATTGCTTTGACGGCACTTCTGTTTCAGTATGCATTTCAATCGAATTTAACTCGGCAATGCAATAAGAGCATCTCGGTAATAGAGCAGTGGTCTTCAGTCTCTACGGTTCCCATTTTATGTAATTGTAACCAACTTTCAAACGAAATGATTTTGAGAGCAGCCATCAAGACCTGATTTGAATTTCAATAATGAAAAAAAAGAAAAGGTCACAATAGAGTTAAAGTGTATGTAAAACCAAAATGTATGTCTTGTTTAAATAGAATAGTGAATACTTGGGGCCCCCATCAGTTCTTGTTTTCTGTTTGTGTTTAGGCAAGGAGATTTCTCTTTACTTCCTGTCCCAGAGAAACGGCAAGAAGTAAGAGAAGATCTCTCCAAACCAAGGAGTTATCCCAGCCTTTCTCAACTTTTTCAAAACAGAGGAACTCTTGAAACAGCTTTCCTGTCTCAAGGATCCCTTGCTAAAAATTGCTATATCTACAACTCATGATGCATTGGTGTGATGCTCAGTGGGAAGAATGCTTCTTGCACTTGTGGACATTGGGAAGAATTACCCCCTTACAGATAACTAAAAGATTAAAGGTGTCAGTGGGATTTCATCTGAGAGGCAGAAACTGCTCATTGCTCAAGGAGCCCCTAGAAAACTCTAGAGGAACCCTGGTTGAGGAACCCTGGGTTACTCTTAGATACCACTAGAACAGGTTTCCCCATTGAAAGATTTCTCCTCACCCTTTCTTGTCATGACAACTCAAAAAGTTTGGATTTCCCATCACATTTTTGGTTACCAGGACAAATAGTCAATCTTACCAGCCGGGACACAGACAGCATTACAAACCCTTAGAGCTACAATCACACCGGTGATTAGGGCCGGTGCAAATTGTAATGGTATGTGCGGCCTCTGGCCCTGTTCACTATATTGATAGGTCACCGGGGGCTGCACTTATTCGCGGCTCTCTGCACAGCCAGTGATTACCTGCAGTGATCGCTGTTGTGCATAGACATAGTGCATCCAGAAGCCATCACCGCAGGTAATAGGTAGATGTGCAGAGAGCAGCAAATAGGTGTGGCCACCAGCAACCTGTCATTATAGTGAATAGGACAGGCGGCCGCACCTACTCGCTGTCAATGCTGCATGCTTTATTTAGTTAGGAAATCACTCTGAAAAACAGCCATCTCTAGATATGGCCATCTTGAGTAAGGGCAGATGATTCATGTACGGGGCGGACTGACCATTTTGAAACTCGGGCACTGCCCGAAGGCCCGGGGTCAGTAGGGGGCCCCATGAGATGCCCCTGGTACCTTTTTCATAGGCTTTTTTGAGTTTGGGCAAGGACACAGGGGCCCCATGATCCCCTATTGCCCAGGGGCCCCATGACTTGTCAGTCCGCTCCTGTTCATGTAGCATTTTTTCCCTGCCCTTAGCTCAGACATGGAGGCAGGGGGGTCTGCTTAGCTGAAAAAAAAACCCTTCTCCCATTTTCCAGTTGAAAGAAAAAAACATGGCCATGAAGACTCCAGGGATGTATGACATCATTTTGGCCTAGGCCACAAACCAGGAAGTAACTGAAGAAATGTAGAAAAAAAGTTTAAAACAAGTAAAAATAATGTACCTTCCTATCTATTTACTAATGCTAGCAGCGTAAGGATTAAAAATAGTCAACGTTGATTAACCTCCCTGGCGGTATGATTCTTTCCGATTTTTTGTGCTGAAAGCGGCACCATTTTTTTGCATGGAAATATGTAGTTTTTTATTGTAGGCTGTAATTTTTAGGAATAACTCACTAAAAATCTGTACAAACAAGAGTCTAGTAAACATTCCGGATATGATAAAACTTGAAACACGAAATCATAAATTATAATTTAATAAATAATCATAAAAAATAATAATAATATAATAATCAAAAATTTGATTCAATAATATAATCAAACCAAAAACACTGAAATTTGAAATACAGAGGCAAATTCGCACATTGCTGAGCAAAGTCGCAAAATCGTTTTCAGTGTCTGATGACGAATTTCCCCCACGAATCATTATCACTCAATTCTGCAAGTGGTTCTGATTTACTATCGCTGTTCTAAAACTGCTTTTGACGTAAAGGGACGCTTTTTGGCCGCCATGGACTTTTCTAAGTTTCCAGGCAGAATGAACATTCAAAATGCAGGCAGGGCGCCGGACAAAGCAGTAGGGCCAAAATGTATGTGAAATGCATTGAAACAGCAATGACAGCAAAAATTACATTTTTAAAAAATTTCAAATTTCCTGCCAGTTCTGGCGCCCGTACGTCCCGACGTCACAGGGACCGGAACACAGAAGCCGGATGCCGGCATCGGCCGGAGGAGATGGCCGGGGACGCTGCAGGGGACACATCGCGGGAGCAAAGGACAAGGTAAGTGCTGCGGGGACCCCCTGAGCAACGCCGCATGGTAAGCCCGAGTGTAGCTCGGGGGTTACCGCTCTTGGTATAGAAATTTTACCCCGAGCTACACTCGGGAATACCGCTAAGGAGGTTAAAGTGTTAGGTGAATTTTAGAGAAAGGGGGCATAGGTCCACTTTCAGTTAGTATATTGCCTCTTCTTTGAGTAGGTCGGCTATTGGTATGCCAATGATTCTGTGCTGAAGGGATCACTTTAGGAGATATTAATAAATTGTAGACACTGTCACCGATCAACATATTAAAAATGATACTTTACCCTGAGCAATATTTTTTAATCTAATGGACGATCATAATGCATTTTTGAAATCAGGATAAATGCAGAGCAGAGATACAAGGCAGATGTCCTGTGCGTCACTAAATTAAGAATTGTATTTTTGCCCCGTTGTTTCGTTATTGGCTCTCTTTCTCCTGGCAGCAAAATAAAAGGCAGCCTTGAAAGGCAGAAGCGAAGCTTTCTTATTCACTAGTAAACATAAAATTGAAGCTCTATTCGGCAAACATGTTTGACAAAAGGCAAAACCTTGTTCTGCTAATATGAAGCACAAATTCTACAGATGCTGCAAGCACAAAAACTAATCTCTCCTCTTGTCAGAAATAAAGAAGTAATTTCAGAGGAGAAGAAATACAGATCATGAACATTTTTATTTTTTTTTATTATTCCAATTATTTCTGGGAGCATAATGCAGAAGGCCCAGGCTGTCCTGTCAACCCCTTGAAAATCACCAATCACATCAGCTTAAGGGGCAATTCCATACAACAAGGAAAAGTAGTTGCTGAACTAGGGGCGGGCTGACAACTCATGGGGCCCCCGGGCAATAGGGGATCATGGGGCCCCTGTGTCCTTGCCCAAACTCAAAAAAGCCTATGAAAAAGGTACCAGGGGCATCTCATGGAGCCCCCTACTGACCCGGGCCCTTGGGCAGTGCCCGAGTTTCCAAATGGTCAGTCCGCCCCTGTGCTGAACTAATAATGATTATAAATGCAGCAACATGAATTCACTCAATTTACCATGAATTGGAAGCTTAGGTATAGCAGTTTTTACATATGTACGTATATGCCATGACAAGTGCACAGGAGATAGGCTAGTCAAGACCCACTACACCACCATTTCACTCTTCACATACCCACCCCTTATAAACTGACATTAAAGGAAAACACAACGCCACCATCAAACCCGCCCTGCAGGCCAGAGTACTTGATGTCATTCTGGACTCCAACTTATCCTTTCAGCCCCAAGTCCAGTCTTTAACAAACTCGTGCAGACTCCACCTCCGCAACATCGCCAAAATCCGCACGTTCCTAACTCCAGAAACCACTAAACAGCTCATCCACTCCCTCATCATATCACGACTCGACTACTGCAACTCCCTCACTGGCCTGCCTCGCCGCTGGCTATCCCCGCTTCAGTCGATCCTGAATACGGCTGCCAGACTCATTCCCCTTTCCAACTGCTCCGTTTCCGCCACCCCCCTCTGCCAATCCCTCCACTGGCTTCCGATTGCGCAACGGATCAAATTCAAAATCCTAACGCTGATGTACATAGCCATCCACCACACTGCCCCGAACTACATCACTGACCTAATATCCAAGTACCGCCCAACACGTACACTCCGCTCCTCACAAAACCTCCTTCTCTCTAGTTCCCTGGTCTCCTCCTCCCATGCCCGCCTCCAGGACTTCTCCAGGGTGTCACCCATCCTCTGGAACTCCCTGCCCCAACCCATCACATTATCACCTACTCTCCTCTCCTTTAGGTGCACCCTGAAAACCCATCTCTTCAGGGAAGTCTACCCCACCCCCTGCTAACTTGCCGACCTCCTCCCCTCTTCCTACCACTCCATCCCCCACAGCTATCTCCTCCTGTGCCACCATCCCCTCCCTCCTAGATTGTAAGCTCCAAAGAGCAGGGCCCTCAATCCCCTCATGTTTTGCATTGTATTGGTATTGTTCTGTCACATGTTCTGTACCCCTTTGTAATGTACAGCGCTGAACAAACTATTGGCGCTTTATAAATACTGTATAATAATAATAATAATTCCTCCCACTGATACCAATGATGGGGCACTATTCCTCCCACTGATACCAATGATGGGGCACTATTCCTCCCACTGGCACCAATGATGTGGCACTACTCCTCCCACTGCAAAATTACAGTTATGAAGTAGCAACGAAAATAATTTTATGGTTGGGGGTCACCACAACATGAGGAACTGTATTAAAGGGTCGCGGCATTAGGAAGGTTGAGAACCACTGCTCTAGAGGCTGTGGCCAGGAAGGGACAGTCTTCTATACCTGATGGTTGTATCCAAAACTGAGGAGATTTAGGATATATACATATATCTTTATCTACTCCCTCACTACTACTACTAAATCTCCCCAACAGGCCTTTTTGGGAAGTCCAGTGGAGGGGCTACCGAGGCACATGAGGAGACTAATTGCATTTATTTTTGTGCTGGCATGAATTTCCATTGCACGGTCCTGGAAAGCCCCCACGGTCCCATTTGAATTATTGAAGGCCAAGATTTTGTTTTTGGCAGTTGATCATATTTTATCTCTTTATTCCTGTCATTTATAATTATAGCTGTACTGTCATTTTATGTGAACAACCAAGTGAATCATGAAGAAGCTCTCTCCTGGGTGAAACACGTCAATCCAGATATTCTATGCCAGCCCTATTGTTCACTTTGGTGCTGTAATTGTAATTGATGAAACATTTTATACTGATTTTTAATATGGAAATAATAAAAAGATATGTTTTTATTGATATTTATTTATTTCAGGTACTTATATAGCGCCATCAATTTACGCAGCGCTTTACATATATATTGTACCTTCACATCAGTCCCTAACCCTCAAGGGGTGTACAATCTAAGGTCCCTAACTCACATTCATATACAAGGGCCAATTTAGACAGGATCCAATTAACCTACCAGCATGTCTTTGGATAGTGGGAGGAAACCGGAGTACCTGGAAGAAACCCACACAGGCACAGGGAGAACATGCAAACTCCAGGCAGGAGGTGCCGTGAGCTGGGATTCGAACCAACAACCCTAGTACTGCCAGGTGGAAGTGCTAACCATTTAGCCACTGTGCTGCCCAGTGTTATTTCAGTGTTGTATGATTTTGTGGCACATAAAAATCCCCACACTGCTGTGGCCCCTATGGAGACACCATGGTAACTTTATATCATTTCATTGTGACTTTACCATTCCAACTTTCCACCTCATCCAATCAAGGAATGCTTTGCATTCATTGAGCAAATGCAAAGGGTTCCCTGATTAGTGCACATAACGAGTATTCAACCCCCTGGGGGGGATATGATCTCCATGTATAATACATAATGGGGGATATGATCTCCATGTATAATACATAAGGGGGATATGATCTCCATGTATAATACATAAGGGGGGATATGATCACCATGTATAATACATAAGGGGGGATATGATCACCATGTATAATACATAAGGGGGGATATGATCTCCATGTATAATACATAAGGGGGGATATGATCTCCATGTATAATACATAAGGGGGGATATGATCTCCATGTATAATACATAAGGGGGATATGATCTCCATGTATAATACATAAGGGGGGGATATGATCTCCATGTATAATACATAAGGTGGGGGGAATATGATCTCCATGTATAATACATAAGGGGGGATATGATCACCATGTATAATACATAAGGGGGGATATGATCACCATGTATAATACATAAGGGGGGATATGATCTCCATGTATAATACATAAGGGGGGATATGATCAACATGTATAATACATAAGGGGGGATATGATCTTCATGTATAATACATAAGGGAGGATATGATCTCCATGTATAATACATAAGGGGGGATATGATCTCCGTGTATAATACATGGGGGGGGGGGAATATGATCTCCATGTATAATACATGAGGGGGGATATGATCACCATGTATAATACATAAGGGGGATATGATCTCCATGTATAATACATAAGGGGGGATATGATCACCATGTATAATACATAAGGGGGATATGATCACCATGTATAATACATAAGGGGGGGATATGATCACCATGTATAATACATAAGGGGGGATATGATCTCCATGTATAATACATAAGGGGGGATATGATCTCCATGTATAATACATAAGGGGGGATATGATCACCATGTATAATACATAAGGGGGATATGATCTCCATGTATAATACATAAGGGGGGATATGATCTCCATGTATAATACATAAGGGGGGGATATGATCTCCATGTATAATACATAAGGGGGGATATGATCTCCATGTATAATACATAAGGGGGGATATGATCTCCATGTATAATACATAAGGGGGGATATGATCTCCATGTATAATACATAAGGGGGGATATGATCTCCATGTATAATACATAAGGGGGATATGATCACCATGTATAATACATAAGGAGGGATATGATCTCCATGTATAATACATAAGGGGGGATATGATCTCCATTTATAATACATAAGGGGGGGGATATGATCACCATGTATAATACATAAGGGGGGATATGATCTCCATGTATAAATACATCAGTGGTTCATATAGTGAACTCGGTGTAGAGTTATTCACCCAGAGGTCATCACAGAGGACAAGGGGGCACTCTTTACATCTGGAGGAAAATAAATTGAATCTCCAAACATGGAAAGGTTTCTTCACAGTTAGAGCTGTGAAAATGTGGAATAGACTCCCTCAAGAGTTGGTTCTGGCCAGCTCAGTGGATTGTTTTTAAAAAGTCCTGGTTTCTTTCTTAGATACACAGAATATAACTGGATACTAACATTTATGGGTAAAGTTGATCCAGGGAATATCCGATTGCCTCTCGGGGGATCAGGAAGGAATTTTATTTTTCCCTGCAGCAGCAAACTGGATCATGCTTTGCTGGGTTTTTTTGCTTTCCTCTGGATCAACTGTGGGTGTAGGATTATTACTTTCCTTTTTTTTTAATGGTCGAACTGGATGGACTTTTGTTTTTTCTTTAGCCAGACTAACTATGTAACTATATTTCTGCCAAGCTGGTCTAAACAAACCATTGCAGTCGCTGTCAGCAACATCAGCTACTTATAGTATATAGTGCTTTATTTTGGCAGCAGTACAGGAACTTTCCATCCCATTCCCACAACAAAGTTGAGTTTGGCTGAGTGCTGCTCAGCCATTCATAGGAAGCTTTTACACAGCACAGGGTTATTTTACCAGACCTCAAAAATAAAAATTTAATTTTCTATGACTCATAGACACATAGAGCATTGATTGCACCAATCCGTAATACCATCTGCCTTTTGATCTCTTTAGACTTGATCAGCTTTCCACCCCAGTAGGGCAAACAGAGAAAGTGAATAGCCCAGCAACAACAAAACCAAATTAAAAACCTTCCCCACACTATAAAAAAAAAAAAGCTTTAAACTTGATGACCATGTTTCTTATATACAGCATTTACTCACTGGCCACTTTATTAGGTACACCTTGCTAGTGCCAAGAAAATATCCCCCACACCCAGGGGCGAACTGACCATTTGGACACTCGGGCAGGTGTCCGAGGGTCCGGGGTCATTAGGGGGCCCCATGAGATGCCCCGGTACCTTTTTCATAGGCTTTTTTGAGTTTGGGCAAGGACACAGGGGCCCCATGATCCCCTATTGCCCGGGGGCCCCATGAGTTGTCAGTCTGCCCCTGCCCACACCATTACACTACAACCACCAGCAGCCTGAACAGTTGATACAAGGCAGGATGGATCCATGCTTTCATGAAGTTTATGCCAAATTCTGACCCATCTGACTGTTGCAGCTGAAATCAAGACCAGGCAATGTTTTTCCAATCTTCTATTGTCCAATTTTGATGAGCCTGTGTGTGAAAATCCAAGTAGATCAGCAGTTTTTGAAATACTCAGACCAGCCCATCTGGGACCAACAACCATGCCATGTTCAAAGTCACTTAAATCCCCTTTCTTCCCCATTCTGATGCTCGATTTAAACTTCAGCAGGTCCTCTTCCCCATGTCAAGTTGCTGCCATGTGATTGGCTAATTAGCAATTTGTGTTATCAAGCAATTGAACAGGTGTATGTAATAAAGTGGCCTTTGAGTGCATATATAAAAGCACAATCTAATGTCAATACCATCGTCATGCAAATGCCGTGTAGACAGTATTCCTGATGGAATTTAAATCCAGAACCTTGAAATGCCAACTGAGGAAAAACCTCTTAGCCATTGTGCTGCCTATTCCCTTTAATCAATGAATAACATATTTGACCAAACAGAGAGTAGAAACTGGAGCATGAGAATCTCCCAAAATTCAATGCTCTAGCACTATAATAAAATTCCATAATTGTGATAACTAAACCCAAGAAAACACATTTATTATAATGAAACCTCCCAGTCTTTAGATGTGCTGGCTGCAGTAGCTTTAATTTTTTGGGCCAAGAACATTTTCAGCAAGTCCAGAAAGTACCTGCTGCAAAGATGAATACAGTTGGGTATGTGAGGCTTTACATAAACATCTAGAAACAGCATTATGCGTATACTGTACATAAAAATCCATGTTTTATTATTGTAAAGGTAAAAACAGACATAAAAACACTGGCTGAAAGACCACCAATCTCATTCATCCCTTATATAGAAATACTTCCTATTTCGCATCAATCAAATATCTTGCATAGCTGGTATGAATAGCAGGTGACCAACGCATTTCAGATCTTCATCAGGGGTTGAAATATTATTATTATTATATAGTGTTTATATAGCGCCAAAGGGTTTGCTCAGCGCTGCACATTAGAGTGGGGGGACAATACGTGAGACAATACAATAACAATACAATACACGAGGAGTTCGAGGGCCCTGCTCTTTCGAGCTTACAATCTATGAGGGAGGGGATAGTGGTACAGGAGGAAATGGCTGTGGGGGATGGAGTGGTAGGAGGAGTGGAGGAGAACGGCTGTTAGGCGAGGGTGGGGTAGGCTTCCCTGAAGAGATGGGTTTTCAGGGTGCGCCTAAAGGTGAGGAGGGTAGGTGCCAGTCTGATGGACTGGGGTAGGGAGCTCCAGAGGATGGGGGAAGTCCTGGAGAAGTCCTGCAGTCGGGCGTGGGAGGAGGAGACCAGAGAACCAGAGAGCAGGAGGTCCCGTGAGGAGCGAAGGGCACGGGTAGGGTGGTATTTGGGTATCGGGTCAGCCAGGTAGCCTGGGGTGGCGTTATGAATGGCCCTGTATGTCAGAGTTAGTAATTTGAATTTTATGCGCTGGGCAATCGGGAGCCAGTGAAGGGATTGGCAGAGGGGGGTGGCAGAAGTGGAGCGGTTGGCGAGGTGGACGAGCCCAGCCGCCGAGTTCAGGATAGACCGGAGCGGGGACAGCCTGTGTTGGGGTAGGCCAGTGAGAAGGGAGTTGCAGCAGTCCAGGCATGAGATAATTGTCAGGGCAGGAGCTGTGGAATAGACAGGCAGGCCTAATGGCAGGGTCACGCACCGACTGACGACAACCACCACCCACAGACCGAAGTCCCTCAGGGCGCGGAGTCTAAGCCCCAGGCTGCCCTTCACCAGGGCCCCTGATGGTGGGGATGGACTTGACGCACAAGAAATATGTTCAAATCTATATAGTAAGTATAACACCAATATTAAAATTCCCAATACAATATATGTATTTTAAGATATAATGCTAGAGCTAGTTGTTGATCCTGCCAGAAATGCAGTGTCACTTCCTGTGAGCTAAGCAGACAGCAAAGACAACCTTATCTTTCCAATGTAAACTGCCATTATGATTAGCTGTTATGTAATGGAGATAAACAAAGGCAAATATGTTTCAAGTCTAGCATCAGGCTATGAGTTTTTTATGCTGTCATCCATGTTGTTTGAGGGTGAATGACATCCCTTTTATGGTGATCTGATTCATAAGTAGCTACATCTCGTATTCCTTAATGAGGCCAGCTGTCCTGCAATTTGATAGTTCATTTGTAGTCTGATCATTTTTGACGTAATGAGCACATGAATTGGCATGACTCCAATGTTTGCTGATTGTTAAGAAAAAAAAAAACCCTTGTTCCCCTGAGGAAGCCCTTTTCTGGGCGAAACGTATTGGTTTTATGTGATCAACACTATATGGAGCAAATTGATCCGCCTGAAAATTTGGTGCCTTATTTTGAGTGTTGGGAATCAGTAGTGGTGTTTTGTATACGTATTACATATTATGGGGTTGTAAGGAACCATGTTTATGTGTACCTTGTTTTTTTTAAAAAAAAGGGTGATATCCCCCACATATTTTAAAATCTTTTTTTGGAACAAAAATTGTTTATTTTTAAAGGTTTGTGTGCTTCTCTGAGAGAAAATCTTGTGTTTCCCGAGATTTTAATTCTTTTAACAGTAACAGTCTCAGAACCCATTATGCTAATAATGATATCTAGACAAGTATAATATTTATTACAGGCATTTACATGCCTGCCAGCCAACAATGGCAGGGAGCTTGAAATAGTGTACATTCATATCAGTCCCTGCCCTCGAGGAGCTTACAATCTAAGATCCCTAACTCACATACATACACAGGCTAATTAACCTACTAGCATGTCTTTGGAATGTGGTAGCAAACCCATGCCAGCTTGGGGAGAGCATGCAAATGACGTCTAGGCAAGGCAATTGTAGTGCAATATCAATATATGAAAAAATAAAGCAAACACACGTTTAAATGTTAGGTTAAAGTTATATTACCAATTTAATATTATTTTATTATTATTATTATTATTATTATTATTATACAGGATTTATATAGCGCCAACAGTTTGCTCAGCGCTTTACAATATAAAGGGAGACAATACAGCAACAATACAGTTCAATACAAGAGGGTTAGGAGGGCCCTGCTCCTTGGAGCTTACAATCTAAGAGGGAGGGGCTAGTGGTACAAAAGGTAATAACTGTGGGGGATGAACTGATAGGAGAAATTGAAGATTCGGCTATTAGCTGAAGGTTTCCCTGAAGAGATAGGTTTTCAGAGATCACCTAAAAGTGGGCAGACTAGGACAGATATATTGGGGTATAGAGTTCCAGAGGATAGGGTAGGCTCTGGAGAAGTCTTGGAGATGAGCATGGGAGGAGGAAACAAGGGAGCTAGAGAGCAGAAAGTCGTGGGAGGAGCGGAGAGTACGGTTTGGATGATATGTGGAGACAAGATTGGTGATGTAATTTGGAGCAGAGCTGTAAATCGCTTTATATGTTATTGTTAATGTTTTGAAATGTATTCATTGGGCAATAGGAAGCCAGTGGAGGGATTGGCAGAGAGGGGTGGAGGACACTGAGTGGAGGCCAGTGGAGGGATTGGCAGATAGGGGTGGCATATATGGAACAGTTGGTAAGTTGGATGAGTCTGGCAGCAGCATTCATGATAGACTGAAGAGGAGATAGCCTGCGATTAGGTAGGCCAGTGGTGGGCAACCTTTTTTTTCAACTGAGCCAAATCTCGCCAAAACCATGATTGAAATTTATTTTGAGAGCCACATTTTTAAAACTGAAAATACATCTCCCATATAGTAATTCATCCCCCATAGTAATTCATCCCCCATATAGTAATTCATCCCCCATAGTGTAATTCATCCCCCATAGTAATTCATCCCCCATAGTAATTCATCCCCCATATAGTAATTCATCCCCCATATAGTAATTCATCCCCCATAGTAATTCATCCCCCATATAGTAATTCATCCCCCATAGCAATTCATCCCCCGTATAGTATTTCATCCCTCGTATAGTATTTCATCCCCCGTATAGTATTTCATCCCCCATATAGTATTTCATCCCCCATATAGTATTTCATCCCTCATATAGTATTTCATCCCTCATATAGTATTTCATCCCCCATATAGTAATTCATCCCTCATATAGTATTTCATCCCTCATATAGTATTTCATCCCCCCATATAGTATTTCATCCCTCATATAGTATTTCATCCCCCCATATAGTATTTCATCCCTCATATAGTATTTCATCCCCCCATATAGTATTTCATCCCTCATATAGTAATTCATCCCTCATATAGTATTTCATCCCCCCATACAGTATTTCATCCCTCATATAGTAATTCATCCCTCATATAGTATTTCATCCCCCCATATAGTATTTCATCCCCCCATATAGTATTTCATCCCTCATATAGTAATTCATCCCTCATATAGTATTTCATCCCCCCATATAGTATTTCATCCCCCCATATAGTATTTCATCCCCCCATATAGTATTTCATCCCTCATATAGTAATTCATCCCTCATATAGTATTTCATCCCTCATATAGTATTTCATCCCTCATATAGTATTTCATTCCCCATATAGTATTTCATCCCCCCATATAGTATTTCATCCCCTCATATAGTATTTCATCCCTCATATAGTAATTCATCCCTCATATAGTATTTCATCCCTCATATAGTATTTCATCCCCCCATATAGTATTTCATCCCTCATAAAGTAATTCATCCCTCATATAGTAATTCATCCCCCATATAGTATTTCATCCCTCATATAGTATTTCATCCCCCCATATAGTATTTCATCCCTCATATAGTAATTCATCCCTCATATAGTATTTCATCCCCCCATATAGTATTTCATCCCCCCATATAGTATTTCATCCCTCATATAGTAATTCATCCCTCATATAGTAATTCATCCCTCATATAGTATTTCATCCCTCATATAGTATTTCATCCCCCCATATAGTATTTCATCCCCCCATATAGTATTTCATCCCTCATAAAGTAATTCATCCCTCATATAGTATTTCATCCCCCACAGTACTATTCCCCCCCCCTTCTAGTAAGCCAAGTCCCCCGTGTCAATTCACTTACCTTTTGCGTTCCTCTCGCTGTCTTCCCGCGCCGTTCGGGTCTTCAGGGCGGACTGTGAGAGGAGCCTAGCTCCCCTCCCCTCACGTTCGGCACGCTGCCCCGCCTACACACATCCTGACAGCCACATCCGCAGGCCGGATTAAAAGGTCCGCGCGGACTTTTGGGGCTGCCAACCGAGAGGAGGCAGGGGAGCGGCCGACCGAGAGGAGGGAGGGGAGCAGGCGCCCGGCACACAGAAGAGCCGCATTAGACTGGGTAAAGAGCCGCATGTGGCTCGCGAGCCGCGGCTTGCCGACCACTGAGGTAGGCCAATGAGGAGGGAATGATATGCAAACCATAAAAGAAAGGGTTGACATGCTTACATTTCCTGGGAAAAAAATAATTCCCTTCACCCCTTATTTGGTCATGTGAGCAAAAACCTGGACATGTTCGGTGAAGAAGGTGATTGGCAAATCTGAACTCTACTGTAGAAAATGTAAGTGTTGAAGTGACACTAAACAATATTCACCTCCAAAAATAATCCATACACATCAACTATTTAATGGCCCTGTAATAGATTATTGTCTTCTGTGACCTCCTGAATCTCTCCATTTCCACCTTCACTTCTGTTTGTTTGGAAGGTGCAGTTAGTTGTGGTCATGTGCATTGCTCTATGAACACTACAAGTCCCATAGTCCATAGTCCATCTCAGGAGTAAGTGAGGGTGGCTACACTCTTACTTACAGTTTTCCATGGAGGTTGAACGCACCTTATAACAGGAAGTCACATCACAGAAGCAAGAAGAAGGATTTTGGAGAATTGGAGGAGGCTGAGAATGATAGAAAGAACTTTTTTTAATTAACCCCTTGACGCCGACGTAACACAAATATGCAGCCTCACAGGACTGGGCTTTTTTCCAAGGGTCCACATATTTGTGTACCTGTCTTTGTGCTCGGAGCGTGCCGCATGGCACGCTCCCAGCACAAAGATCGCAGTGTCACTGAGAGCACCAGGTCCCATTCTAACGATCGGGACCCGGGACTCCCGATTCCGGGTCACATGATCGCTGTGAGAGCCTCTGATTGGCTATCACAGTGATCAGTCACTGTACAGCCCAGCCCCATTGTTTTTTCTTCTCTCTATGAATGGAGTGGAGAGATACATTCTATCTCTCTAACTCCTGATATAGAGGGGAAAGAAAAAAATGGCTGTTAAAAAAAAAAAAAAAGATAAATAAATACATAAAATATTAAAAAATAAAATAAAGAAATAATACGTAGATCAAGGTTTGATCTAGTTCAGTGCCAGGGTAATTGTTTGGGTCAAGGTCAGGGTCAAAGGTCAAGGTCAAAATGTCAGGGTCAAAGGTCAGAATTAAAAAAAATTGGTATCAGTGTCAGTGTGTTTTAGGTAAAAAAGACAAAAACAAAATGTGCGCTACTGTTTCTGGGCTGTACTACTGGTACAAATAACAAATAACATACACATATATGGTATCGCTGAAATCATTAAAATCTGGAGAATTTATTTTGGGTTGTTCTTTGGTGGTAGGTTATGGTACTAACAAGAAACACACAGCTAAATAAAAAAACATTTTTTTTTACTATTTTGGGTCACTTTTCCTTTGATAATAAAAAAAAAACAGGAGATATCTGTTACCATTTACCACCAAATGAAAGCCCAATTTGTCCTGAAAAAAACAAGATATAATTCACCTGGATGTACAAAGTAGTTGTGATGATACGTACAGCTTTACTAACACATGTCAACATTGCAAAATTGTGCTTAGGCATTTAGATTTGTTTTACCCTTAGGCGTGAAGGGGTTAAGAACACAGACTTATTCATTAAACCAGAGTTTACTGTCCCTTTAAGTTAAAGCTATGTTAACCATTTTGATTGGATATAAAAACCATAAGAGTAGAGTGGAGACACTTTTTTGGAGAAAATGCTGCACCTGATCTCTTACGTGGTCATGTGAGCAAAAACCTGGCCATTGTTGCTGAAGGAGATGATCAAGCAATGAGAACTTTTCAGCCAAGATCGTGTGACCATATGCTTAGGCTTGGGGTTGCTCCTGTGGAATCCCAGGATACTATTGGGGAAAATACTTTCCAAGGAGGTGGAACCTTCGGTCTTGAATTCACTGTCTATTTTGCTCATTTATTAATAGTTCTATTATATAATACTTTTGAATGTTTTTTGATGTTTGGGACAACTAGCTTATGGAGGCTCTTATGGATTCCCTTGAAACCATTGTTTAAACACAGGCTGTCAAATTCTTTTGACTTTATTTTTTGATGGATTATGTTGTGGTCTTATTTGCGGTGGGGGTGCTTGTTTTTAAATGTAGCCAATATTTTTTTGAGTGCTATTACAAATTTTTTTTGAATAAAGAAATGTGTTTTACATATACAAATGGTTACATATAAGAGGTGTGACAATTTAATTCTGGATGGACTGTAAAAAAACAAAACAAAAACAAAATGTTTGCTTAACTATACACTAGCAGCTATTTCACCTTGAAAGTAGTCCCGTTGTGAAGGATTGCCCTTTTCTAGATGGCCGTGTCACTGCTGGAAACATTCCTGGAATTCATTTTCTGGAAAGCTGTGCAGTATTTTTGTTGGGTATCATCACTGGATATCATCAAATCTTTGTCCTTTTAAAGCATTTTTTATTTGCAGCTAAAAAGTCACAGGGTGCTAAGTCAGGGGAATAAGTCAGTTGTTCAAGTTTTGAAATGGATTTTCGGGCCAGGAACTCACAAAGACATAACACTTCATGTTCAGGAGCATTGTCATGGTGGAGAAACCACTTGCTAGGCTAAAGTTCTGGTCTTTTCCTCCAAATGGATTCTCTGTTCACATTTGCATCCATCCTTCACGTTTTTGGCTGCCCGTGGGCATCTTACTGCCCCTCCTTAAACCGCCTGTGCCATTCAAAAACACATGTCTTCATGGAATGTTCACCATAAGTCAGGGGCGGACTGACAACTCATGGGGCCCCCGGGCAATAGGGGATCATGGGGCCCCTGTGTCCTTGCCCAAACTCAAAAAAGCCTATGAAAAAGGTACCAGGGGCATCTCATGGGGCCCCCTACTGACCCCGGGCCCTCGGGCAGTGCCCAAGTTTCCAAATGGTCAGTCCGCCCCTGCCATAAGTCTGTTGTAACAGAGCTAAAGTTTCACTCCCACTTTTTCCAGTTTTCATGCAAAATGTAATCCTCTGCTCCAGATTCCGGTCTCTCATTCTTCACCAACAGAGCAACGTACACATGTACAAAAAATGTCCACTGCCCCAATCTATAACTGGCCTTCACAGCAAGGAGCACATGGAAGGGTGACGCATGTCAAACAATAAAAGATAAAAATTCCCAGCTCAACTTCCTGATCAGCTTGCTAACAAACCAAATTGTTCTAACAGTATGTGTTAAGAAACAGGGGTTTAGTTAGCACACATTTGCAAATACATGCGTAAGCTGCAGAGCCTCGTCACGGCACCCCGATATTCTGTAGTCCTAACTCTAAATTTTGTGAGCTTCCATAGTAGAAGCACATGTATAAATGGATAGACTGAGGACAGGTGAACCTGAGGGAGCCCACCCCTCCTTAGAGGTACAGGGGCACACTGGACACCCAGCATATAGCACAATGGCAGCCAGGGTTTCCAGAGCACCCTCTCACCAGCATATCAACAGTACAAAAAATGGCCACTGCCCCAATCTATAACTGGCCTTCACAGCAAGGAGCACATGGAAGGAATGTCAAATAAAAGAGAAAAACTCCCAGCTCAACTTACCGACCAGCTTGGGAACAAACCAAATTGTCTGATGCACATAGTCACATAGTTAGTCTGGCTGAATAAAGACAAAAGTCCATCCAGTTTAACCATTAAAAAAAAAAGTTGTAACCCTACACTCACAGTTGATCCAGAGGAAGGTAAAAAAACCCAGCAAAGCAAGATCCAATTTGCTCCTGTAGGGGAAAAATTCCTTCCTGATCCCCCGAGAGGCAATCGGATATTCCCTGGATCAACTTTACCTATAAATGATTTATCCAATTATATTCTGTGTATCCAAGAAAGAATCCAGGACTTTTTTGAAGCAATCCACTGAGCTGGCCAGAACCAACTCTTGAGGGAGTCAAGGGGCGGACTGACTATTTGGAAACTCGGGCACTGCCCCAGGGCCCAGGGTCAGTAGGGGGCCCCATGAGATGCCCCTGGTACCTTTTTCATAGGCTTTTTCGAGTTTGGGCAAGGACACAGGGGCCCCATGATCCCCTATTGCCCAGGGGCCCCATGAGTTGTCAGTCCGCCCCTGAGGGAGTCTATTCCACATTTTCACAGCTCTTACTGTGAAGAAACCTTTCCGTGTTTGGAGATTCAATTTCTTTTCCTGACGTGTCATTTCTTCAACTGGTCTGCAACCCAGGAGAATGCAAGTTGGAACACATCAGAACATGTTGGAGTGAGAATGGCTGTGTGACTCACCACCATAAGGATATGTTGTGGCCGATCTGGGAATTGTTACTGTATATATATATGATTTAGTACATTCAGGTCATGTGAGTCCATTAAAGTGGTTGCAAAGCCTTAAGGCAAGGATGTCAAACTGGCGGCCCTCCAGCTGTTGCGAAACTAAAAGTCCCATCATGCCTCTGTCTTTGGGAGTCATGCTTGTAACTGTCAATCTTGAAATGCCTCATGGGACTAGTTTGGCAACAGCTGGAGGGCCACCAGTTTGACACCCGTGCCTTAAGGTATTTTACCTTAATGCATTCTATGCATTAAGTTAAAACCTTCTGTAACTGTGACCCTTCCCCAGCCCCCCCCTTATGTTTACCTGAGCCACATCAAGATCCAGTGCTGTGCCTCACAGGGCGGATCGATAGCAGTGGGAGCCATTGGCTCCTGCTGCTGTCAATCAAATTATGTGATGGAATGGTAGTTGGGGTCTAGTTCTGCTCCCTGTATCTATGGACACAGACAGCGAGGCTTGGGAGCTCACTTGCACGAGTGCCCCCCACCAGTAAGCAGCTTCTTATGGGGGGCACTAGCTGAAAAGGAGGGGCCAGGAGCACCAGCAGGGATTCAAGAAGAGGGGGATCAGGGCTTCCCTGTGCAATACCATTGCATAGAGCAGGTAAGTATGACATGTTTGTTATTTAAATGAAAAAAAAATCTTAAGCTTTTCAAGTACTTTCAGAAATTGCTGTTTTTCTTTCTTATGGGGGGCACTAGCTGAAAAGGAGGAGCCAGGAGCACCGGAGGGGTGCCAAAGAAGAGGGGGATCGGGGCTTCTCTGTGCAATACCATTTCACAGAGCAAGGGAGTATGGCCTATTTGTTATTTTAATAAAAAAAAAATCTTAAGCTTTACAATCACTTTCAGAAATTGTTGTTTTTCTTTCTAGTTGCTTGGAGCAACTTTTAAATATTTCACCCCTTTTGTTCCTATTTATCCTTTTCTATCAAGTCTGTTAACACGTCTTCAGGTCAGCAGAGCTTAGGTCCACATTTAAATTCAAAAACATATTTTTAGTGGAGATGAATAAAAATGTATTTATATGGCCTTCTCTTTTTTTCATGGCCCTCTAAGGCACCGTTGTCCATGCCAAGCTTACTTACACTTGCTTGTGAAGTGAATTTTAAAAATTGTTGGAAACTATACTTTTAATGCATACTAATAGAAGCTTGTTGCAATTAGAAAAGTTGGAAAATGAAATTTGACATGGGTAAAAAAATAAAATGATTTTCTGCATATGCATTATGACATCAAACAACAAAGACAATTCTCCAGCGTCTATGTCGGCTGCCTCCAGGCTGCTGCATGATGTGTCAACAACAACAGGAATGAAGAGGGGCAATTAATTGGCAGATTATTCATTATGTGAAAGAGAAACATATGAGCGAGCAATTAATTCAGAGTATCGCTATTCAAAATGGCATTCATTGACATCGATTGCAGCTAGTCCAAATCATCGAGGAAGGTGCCAGAGGGTTGAGCTGAGACAGTATAGCGGGCCACTTGACTTGAGTGGACAGATGCCCCGTGGCTATTGCTGTTTTCATGGTCCTGTCCGCGGTGCCAACATTTGTTGCTCATTCAGTTCATTTGGCCCTGTTTACAGGCTATCGACAGATGGGTCTTCTTCTGAGATTTTTTTTTTTCAGCTAATAAAATAAATAAATATACATCACAGTTTGTCTATCAGTCGGCATATTCTGAATGAAGGTTGCTTTATGATGTTACACTGCTTGGCAGATAGCCCCTGCCTAGTGAATGATGCAAAAAAAAAAAAAAGAGAGAGAGCTTCACAGAACACTTGTTAGGGAAAATGGCAATAAATCTGACATTTATGCACAGGGGAAACACAGTTTCTATACTTTCCATTTTTTTAAAGGAACACTCTTTTTTTTTTCCTATCCATCTTTATTAGCTCTTACAAAAACTATATGGATCAGGAGCCAGGAAGAATGGTCGCCAGAGCCAGGGTCAGGAGCCAGGAAGAATCGTCACCAGAGTCGGAATCAGGAGCCAGGAAGAATGGTCGCCAGAGCCAGGGTCAGAAGCCAGGAGGAGTCTTAGCCAAAGCCGAGTCATGGGGCCCCTGTGTCCTAGCCCAAACTCAAAAAAGCCTATAAAAAAGGTACCAGGGGCATCTCATGGGGCCTCCTACTGACCCCGGGCCCTCGGGCAGTGCCCGAGTTTCCAAATGGTCAGTCCGCCCCTGTGTACAACAGACATGTTGCGGTTCGTTTCATTTCGAATCAAAATTTTCCGATATTCGGAGATTTGGATGTATTCGAATTACAATAGTAACAAATTTAAACGAATCTGAAATAACAAACCAAATCTGTCCGAAATTCAAATCGATTCTAATTTGAAAATACATTAGAAAACAAATTCAAATTCAAAAACCAATTTGAATTTGAAAACAAATTTTGTAAACCAATTGGAATTTGAAAACAAGAATAGAATAAAATAAAAACAGAAAATAAAGAAACAGAAAATAAAAGAATTGAGGAAAAAAGAACAGAATAGAAAATAAAAGAATAGAACAGAATAAAATGTTTTGACCAGATTTATATTGTTACTATATTATGTGCTACTGTACACAAAAATTGCTTCATGCCTTAAATTAATTATGAAAAACAATTGTAATGTACTGACATATTAAAAAAGGAACATTTTATTTATGTATTTCTTTTTAAACAGTTATATTAATATATGATATTTATAGCTTTTCTTGTTTAACCCTTTGAGGTCCATAAGATTTTGGAACGCCAAAAGAATCAATTTTTTTGTTTTTAAAGTTCGTACACTTCAGTGGCTGTAACTAAGAAATAATTGACAAAAAGCTAGATCCATTTGTTGTTTGTTGATAAGAACTAATATTTTGACTCAAACCAAAAAAAAAAAGAGTTTTAAGTTCTTAATCAGATGATACACGCAATTAAAAACATGGGACGTCCCTTGGTCCTCAAAGGGTTAAAAAAAAGAATAAAAAAATTTAAAAAATGCTTTAGGCCACATTCATATAGTTGCTTCAGTATGTGTTATTGTACAGAAAAATTGTTTCAGGCCTTAAAGTAATTTTAACAAACAATTGTAATGTACCTACACATTAAAACAAGGAACATTTTATTTGTGTATTACTTTTTGAACAGTTATATTAATATATGACATTTATAGCTTTTCTGATTAAAAAAAGAATCAAAAAAATAAAAAAAATGTTTTACGCCACATTTATATTGTTGCTTTAGTATTTGTTAGTGTACACAAAAATTGTGTCAGGCTTTAAAGTAATTTCAACAAACAATTGTAATGTACCTACACATTAAAACAAGGAACATTTTATTTATGTATTACTTTTTTAACAGTTTTATTAATATATGACATTTATAGCTTTTATTATTAAAAAAGAATACAAAATAATAACAAACTTAAAAAATGTTTAGGCCACTTTTATATAGTTGCTTCAGTATGTGTTATTGTACAGAAAAATTGTGTCAGGCCTTAAAGTAATTTCAACAAACATTTTTAATGTATCTACACATTAAAAAAAAAATATTTTATTAAAATATTACTTTTTTTTCCAAATGTAATTGTATTAACATAAGACAGTATCTACTACAGACAGTATATAAAATTCAGATACAAAGGCAGGGTTCAGTCCAATGACTGGATACAAAAACCATCCAAGAACAGTCAGCTCAAATATTCACATTCAGAAGACCAAAACTGGAAAGAAAGGAAAACAATAAAGTGCATTGAAGGAAGACATCACTGAAGAGGATCAGCATGCGCACCCTGGGATAACGCAGCCCTGCATCCATGATATTTCTAAACGCAACACCCCAATGGGGAGAAAGAATACTGCCCTAACTAGTTGTTACCACATAAAACCAAGTGACAAGATATAAAAGGCCGAGCAAGAAAAAGGAGCAAAGAAGAGATAAAGGGAAGAGGGTTAATGGGAGGAGGGGAAAAAAAAGGGGTGGAGGTGAACAGTGGTTCAATTTAAAGGAGGGTTGGCAAAGCCTTCTCTGTCACAACTTAGCCTGCAGTTTCTTGTTTGACCCTGTACTAATGGGACTGGGCAGGAAGGGGTTAACATGTGGGGCGATCAAAGGGTTAACTGTGTGCTGTTTTACATAGGGGGCTGTGTGTGTGCTTCACTGCAAGCACACTGCTTTGTATGGCTCTGCTATGCACAGCCATGCAAAACAGTGTGCAGGAGCTGACAGGGAGGAGAACTGTTTTATTTACTAACAGTTCTCCCCCCCCCCCCCATCGGAGATCCTCAACAATCACCGGGCGCCGGCGAATAATCACTGGCCAGGACCTGGTGATTGACAGTCACAGCCGCGAATGGCACCTTGCACATGTCCCCTATCAGGAAATGCAGAATCACACATATTTATATATATATATATACAGTCATGGCCGAAATTGTTGGCACCCTTGATATTTCTCCAGGAAATCATGTATTTCTCACGAAACGTATTGCATTAACACATGTTTTGCTATACACATGTTTATTCCCTTTGTGTGTATTGGGACAAAACAAAAAAAGGGAGGAAAGAAAGCAAATTCGACATAATGTCACACAAACCTCCAAAAATGGGCTGGACAAAAGTATTGGCACCCTTTCACAACTGCGGATAAATAAGAATGTTACAAGCATGTGATGCTCCTGTAAACTCACCTGGGGCAAGTAACAGGTGTGGGCAATATAGAAATCACACCTGAAAGCAGATAAAAAGGAGAGACGTTCACTTAACCTTTGCATTGTGTGTCTGTCTGTGCCACACTAAGCATGGACAACAGAAAGAGGAGACGAGAACTGTCTGAGGACCTGAGAACCAAAATTGTGGCAAAATATCAACAATCTCAAGGTTACAAGTCCATCTCCAGAGAACTAGATTTGCCTTTGTCCACAGTGCGCAACATTATCAAGAAGTTTGCAACCCATGGCACTGTAGCTAATCTCCCTGGTCGTGGACGGATGAGGAAAATTGATGAAAGATTGCAACGCAGAATAGTCCGGATGGTGGATAAGCAGCCCCAAACATGTTCCAAAGACATTCAAGCTGTCCTGCAGGCTCAGGGAGCATCAGTGTCAGCGCGAACTATCCGTCGACATTTAAATGAAATGAAACGCTATGGCAGGAGACCCAGGAGGACCCCACTGCTGACACAGAGACATAAAAAAGCAAGACTACAGTTTGCCAAAATGTACTTGAGTAAGCCAAAAGCCTTCTGGGAAAACGTCTTGTGGACAGATGAGACCAAGATAGAGCTTTTCGGTAAAGCACATCATTCTACTGTTTACCGAAAACGGAATGAGGCCTACAAAGAACAAAACACAGTACCTACGGTAAAATATGGTGGAGGTTCAATGATGTTTTGGGGTTGTTTTGCTGCCTCTGGCACTGGGTGCCTTGACTGTGTGCAAGGCATCATGAAATCTGAGGATTACCAAAGGATTTTGGGTCGCACTGTAGGGCCCAGTGTCAGAAAGCTGGGTTTGCGTCCAAGATCCTGGGTCTTCCAGCAGGACAATGACCCCAAACATACGTCAAAAAGCACTCAGAAATGGATGGCAAAGAAGCGCTGGAGAGTTCTGAAGTGGCCAGCAATGAGCCCAGATCTAAATCCCATTGAACACCTGTGGAGAGATCTTAAAATTGCTGTTGGGAAAAGGTGTCCTTCCAATAAGAGAGACCTGGAGCTGTTTGCAAAGGAAGAGTGGTCCAAAATTCCGGGTGAGAGGTGTCAGAAGCTTATTGATGGTTATAGGAAGCGACTGATTTCAGTTATGTTTTCCAAAGGGTGTGCAACCAAATATTAAGTTAAGGGTGCCAATACTTTTGTCCAGCCCATTTTTGGGGTTTTGTGTGACATTATGTCATATTTGCTTTTCTGCCTCTGTTTTATATTTGTTCCAATACATACAAAGGGAATAAACATGTGTATAGCAAAACATGTGTTAATGCAATACCTTTTTTGTGTGAAATACTTGATTTTCAGGAAAAATATCAAGGGTGCCAACAATTTCGGCCATGACTGTATATATATATATATATATATATATATACATATATGTGTGTGTGCGATTTTGCTCACATCTGCCTCCCTGTAGGAGTATTTCTGCTATGGGGCGGAGCTAAAGCCGTTAATAAAAAAATGTAATACGGACAATGGATCTCCAGAATGCCATAGTTAATTTAAAGAGAACACAGCAAAAGAAGCTATTGAATTCTATAAAGGACAAACTTTGTACCACAGGACATAAGGAGAAACTAAAAAAAAGAAATGACAAGGAAACAAAAGCTCACTCTGCTGGTTGATATTTAAAATGCTTAAAATTAAAGTTAAAAAACCCAAACAAAAAAAAAACCAAAAAAAAGGAAAAGTATATATTCAAAACTATTTTTTTTTAGTCTTTACAATAATAAAGAAAGAAAAATGCATGCAAAAGCATAATATTTGTTTTTTTAATAGACTCTATTTATAATTTTATAATTTTAGATATTCTTGTGAATATTGCTAGCTTTTTTTTTAGTCTTTTTTTTATTACTATTTTTTTTATTACTATTTTTTTTAGTCTTTACAATAATAATTTTAGATATTCTTGTGAATATTGCTAGCTTTTTTTTTGTCTTTTTTTTATTACTATTTTTTTTAGTCTTTACAATAATAAAGAAAGAAAAATGCATGCAAAAGCATAATACTTGTTTTTTTTAATAGACTCTATTTATAATTTTATAATTTTAGATATTCTTGTGAATATTGCTAGCCTTTTTTAGTCTTTTTTTATTACTTTTTTTTTTAGTCTTTACAATAATAATTTTATAACTTTAGATTTTCTTGTGAATATTCTTGTGAATATTGCTATTTTTTTTTGTCTTTTTTTTATTACTATTTTTTTTAGTCTTTACAATTTTAAAGAAAGAAAAATGCATGCAAAAGCATAATACTTGTTTTTTTATTAGACTCTTTTTATAATTTTAAATATTCTTGTGAACATTGCTAGCTTTTTTTTAGTCTTTTTTTTTATTACTATTTTTTTAGTCTTTACAATAATAATTTTAGATATTCTTGTGAATATTGCCAGCTTTTTTTTAGTCTTTTTTTTCTTACTATTTTTTTTTAGTCTTTACAATAACAAAGAAAGAAAAATGCATGCAAAAGCCTAATACTTGTTTTTTTTAATAGACTCTATTTATAATTTTATAATTTTAGATATTCTTGTGAATATTGCTAGCTTCATGTAGGTAATATTATTAAGAGCTAATGTTTAGACAATCTTATTTCTATTTATAGATTTTAATTTGATTTAAACGTTAGGGCAACCTCCATTTTTGCTCTTGAGCATGCTGTGCGTTCTGATTAGTGAGGTCTTTTTTTTTTCCTCTTGAGGTAATAGCGCGCCTAGTCACCTGGGGCTCTACCCTTTTGTCCATATTTATGTCATACCATTATATTACAGTGACAAACAAGGATACATTATTAGCGGCAGCATGCCATACATTTTATGTGCCTGATGTACCATTTAATTTCCCAGTTGAGCAGTCAGCCCAATGCAAAGATATACTATGGATGATGACTTTATGTTTGCTGAGCTGCAAAGTCTTGTGATTCCTCTCTTTATTTCATTACCATACTGCTCTTTTTCAGTCTTCCACATTGAAGTAACTGCAATGGGTAGACAAATAAAATGAACAAAAATGAAGAAATTAGTAAAATAAATGTTTCACTGCTTGAATACATATAGCCCTTCTTCCACACAAGGGAAAGCAACATTATTATTATAATTATATTATTATACAGTATTTATAAAGCGCCAACAGTTTGCTCAGCGCTGTACATTACAATGGGAGACAGTAAACGAGGCAGTACAGTAACAATACAATTCGATACACTAGGGGTTCAAGGGCCCTGCTCCTTGGAGCTTACAATCTAGGAGGGAGGGGATAGTGGTACAGGAGGAAATAGCTGTGGGGGATGGAGTGGTAGGAAGAGTGGAGGATGTCGGCAATTAGCTGTGGGCGGGGTAGGCTTCCCTGAAGAGATGAGTTTTCAGGGTGTGCCTAAAGGAGAAGAGAGAAGGCGATAGTCTGATGGATTGGGGTAGGGAGTTCCAGAGGATGGGGGAAGCCCTGGAGAAGTCCTGGAGTCGGGCATGGGAGGAGGAGACCAGGGAACTAGAGAGTAGGAGGTCTTGTGAGGAGCAGAGAGTAAGTTTTGGGTGGTATTTGGATATCAGGTCGGTGATGTAGTTTGGGGCTGTGTTATGGACAACTTTGTACGTCAGTGTTAGCATTTTGAATTTTATCCGTTGGGCAATCGGAAACCAATGGAGGGAATGACAGAGGGGGGTGGCAGATACAGAGAAGTTAGAAAGGTGGATGAGTCTGGCAGCAGTATTCAGGATAGACTGAAGTGGGGATAGCCTGTGGTGAGGTAAGCCGGTGCGGAGGTAGTTACAGTAGACATAAAGTGATATTATCCCCTTGCCCTCCAGAGGATTTACCCCCCCCCCATGACCAGGCCATTTTTTGTGTTACGGCGTTGCGTTACTTTAACTGACAATTGCCTGATCATGCAGCGCTAAGCAAATTAAATTTATGTCCTTTTTCTCATGAATTGAGCTTTCTTTTGGTGGTATTTGATCGCCTGTGGGTTTTTATTTTCTGCGCTATAAGTAAAAAAAGGCCGACAATTTTGAGAAAAAAACTATATTTTGGACTTTTTGCTATTAAACATGTCCAGTAAAAAAATAGTTTTTTGAGCAGGGGCGGACTGACCATTTGGATACTCGGGCACTGCCTGAGGGCCCGGGGTCAGTAGGGGGCCCCATGAGATGCCTCTGGTACCTTTTTCATAGGCTTTTTTGAGTTTGGGCAAGGACACAGGGGCCCCATGATCCCCTTTTGCCCGGGGGCCCCATGAGTTGTCAGTCCGCCCCTGTTTTTGAGTTGTTTGAGTTGCTGTTGCCTTTCTATAATCTCAAACCAGTCTGATCATTCTCCTCTAGCCTGTGACATCAACAAGGCGTTTTCATCCACACAACTGCCCACAATTTTGAGAAAAAAAACAATATTTTTGACTTTAATTAATGTCCTATTAATGTCCAGTAAAAAAATCAAAAAAATCAAATTTCGTCTTAAATTTAGGCCAAAATGGCAACTTCATGTCTTTGCTAAAATAAATCCCAATACGTGTAAATTAATTGGTTTACGTGAAAGTTATAGCATTTAAAAATGGCGATATAGATACTGGGATTTTTTTTCCTCCTACTAGTAATGGCAGCGATCAGCAACTTTTAGCGGGACTGTGGTTGGCATTCTGGCACTGGGGGGGAGGGGGGGGACTAACTTGGTGTCACTGACATCCCCAGTGACACCAATACAGTGATCAGTGCTGAAAAACAGCACTGACATTGTACTAATGGCACTGGGCAGGAAGGGGTTAATGTGAAGGACGATCAAAGGGTTAACTGTGTGCTGGGAGTGTTTTACTACGGGGTGGGGGGGTGTGCTTCACTGTAAGCACACTGATCTGGATGAAGTCTGTTTCTGATTGTTTGGTCAGAGACATTCACACCAGTGGCCTGCTGGAGGTCATTTTGTAGGGCTCTGGAAGTGCTCATCCTGTTCCTCCTTGCACAAAGGAGCAGATACCGGTCCTGCTGATGGTTTAAAGACCTTCTATGGCCCTGTCCAGCTCTCCTAGAGTAACTTTCTGTCTCCTGGAATCTCCTCCATGCTCTTGAGACTGTGCTGGAAGACACAGCAAACCTTTTGGCAATGGCATGTATTGATCTGCCATCCTGGAGGAGCTGGACTGCCTGTGCAACCTCTGTAGGGTCCAGGTATGGCCTCATGCTACCAGTAGTGACACTGACCCTAGCCAAATGCAAAACTAATGCAAAACAGTCGGAAAAGATGAGTCAATGTCTGTGGCTTCCTCCTGTTTTGGGGGTCATCTCACTGTTGGCCATCTAGTGCACCTGTTGTTAATTTCATTAGCACCAAATCAGCTGAAACCGATTAACAACCCCCTCTGCTACTTAACTAACCAGATCAATATCCCAGGAGTTTCATTGACTTGATACTATACTGTGATTACAAAGTGTTCCTTTAATATTTTTGAGCAGTGTATTTTCTCCTGTTTTACTCTAATATTTTCTGCTGTATTCTGTTCTATTCTTTTATTTTTCTATATCTTTTATTTATTCTGTTATTTTATTTTATATTTATTTATTTTCTGTTCTATTTTATTCTATTCTTGTTTTGAAATTCAAATTGGTTTTCAAATTTCATAAACCTTTTCTACAATCCTTCCCACAAAACTCAAATTCTTTACTACAGATTGCCCAAATAAATTCAAAAAAATGTCCACATTATAAAGTCCACAAAATATCCACACTGTTCAATCTTCCAAACGTGATAAGAGTCCAATTCGCCACTTCAAGTCCAAAATACCTCAAACAAATATAACCTGAATATAGTGCATTATCTTTCAGATAATAAAATAAATGAATCTGTGATGTCATGCAAAAACCACTCGTGACAAAGAAAAAAAAAATATATTATAAAATAAAATGAAGTAAATAAATCCCAAATTATACAGTATTACAAACAATGTGTATAAGGTGAGCCCACCTATATACCCCACTCATGAGGTTAATATGGTTCACAAAACCCAACTCATGATAGAGTGTATAAATCACTCCAACAGGTGAAATCACAACAGATCAACTAGTGATTAAGTGCACTAATCCAAAATAGTGCCACCACTCTGGTAGGATAACATGCTATTACCCTCTTGCAGCTTGCACAGGCGTTTCAAACAATCCAAAGTGATAGGTAACTTTCCTCTTAGGGAATGCACAATGGAAACCTCCCCGCTCCTCACAGGAGCAGGAGAAGAGAAGACTCAGTGGAGTAAACGAATAATAATAATTCAAAATTTTAATAGCCACTTACATATAACAGATATAGCCGTCCATCCTATTCAGAAACCAGCAACCAGATGGTTTTCAAATTTGTTTTCAAATTCTAATTGTTCTTCAAATTTGTTTTTGACCCAGGAACGCATTACCATATGTGGTGGGACTGTCCAATAGCCCGAACCTTTTGGGGTGAAATCTTCACCATGATCTCTACACTTAGCACAACCACCCTACAACCCGACCCATCAATAGCCCTACTCAATCAATGCCCCCCTGGCATCTCCAACTTGCAATTTAGGCTCATCATGCAAGTTACAACGGCGGCTAAGCAGGTTATAGCGAAATCCTGGAAATCCCCCACCCTGAGTATCGCGGCCGTCAAAACTAGAATAACACAAGCCATGATACATGCAAAGGTGGAAGCCACAATTCTTGACACGATTCCTAAATTCTTACGCATATGGAGCCCCTGGGTAGAGCGCTTTCTCCCCCCTAACTTTGACGAATCACTCCTTCTCCCCTGATTTGTATACAATGCGCTTTGGATATACTCAATAGCCCTTTGTACGTAGCACGCAGGGGCGGTTGTAAACTTGCTGAACGTTCATGGAGTCATGGTTGTTGTTCCACTTTCCCTCTCCCCCCTTCCACCCCGGTTTGACCCCCCCCCCTTCAAATTCCCCCTATTTCTTTAATGCACTCGGGAGACATTACCGTGATTGGCGGGAACAATACTGTCTGTTATTGTCAACCTGTATCCTCCTGTTTATGCTAGTAACATATAGACATTTGTATTGTGAATCTCATTAATTTTTTTTTATATATATCCTATTGCCACTTCCATGTCCATTATACTCTAACAATGTCTCCTTGTTTGTTCCACTCTGCTTTATTGTTAATAAAAATTGTTTGAACAAGGAAATTTGTTTTTGAATTTGAATTTGTTTTCAAATTTGTTTTCAAATTTGAATCGATTTGAATTTCGGACGATTTTGGTTTCATTATTTCAGATTCGTTTAAATTCATTACTATTGTAATTCTGAATTCTGCATACATCCGAATCTCTGAATAATGGAAAATTCATCCGAATTTTGATTTGGAATGAAACGCACTGCACATGTCTAAACTCGTTACTGTCAACTTTTCCTGCTTTTACAGGCACTAGATTGAACAGAGTGTCATTTAGCAGCACCTGACAGATTTATTTTCTTTTAATAATTGAGCAGAATGTTGTCAGATCACAATTCAGAAACTAAAATTTAGCAGCCCATAACTTTCTCCCAACAACTCCACTCAGACCCTCACAACAAAGCAGAAGGATTTATAGCTTGCGACAGTGGCGCGTGCGGGGGAGACCGGAATGAGGGTGCGCACGTAATGGTGAATAATCTGTTCATCTAGATCTCTTCTAAGTTTGTTTTATATGAAATCTCTAAAGCTTTGCAAGCTTCTTCACTAATTAAGAGATCAGAACATAATTTTACATTTTAATAACTTTACTGCTAATGTAGCCCATCGCAGCCCAATTTTATTACTTAAAACAAAATATGTGCGCACGTTTGAGAGATGAACCTTCTGTTTTATGAGGCTTTAAAAAAGAAATGGAACTATTGATGTCAATCTGTGAGCTCTCATGTGCTTGCCTAGGCCCTACTATCAACTGGCATAGAATGGGGAATGGCAAAGAAAGTAACAGGTCACGTGATCTCTCATAAACTTTTATGTTCCACATTTTGGCATCTAAGACTGAATGACAAATAAAGCTCTTTTATTTAATTTTTTTTTTTTAAGTAGCTTTAGAAAATATTGTTTAACCACTTGCCCTCCAGAGGATTTAACCCCCTTCCTGACCAGGCCATTTTTTTACGATACAACACTAAGTTACTTTAACTGACAATTGCACGGTCATGCAACACTGAACACTGAAATTAAATGTACAGTATGTCCTTTTTCCCCCACAAATAGAGCTTTCTTTCGGTGGTATTTGATTGCCTCTGAGGTTATGAACACAAAATGTTGAAAAAAAAAAAAACACAATATTTTTTACTTTTTGCTATTAAACATGTCCAGTAAAAAAAATTTAAAAAATCTAAATTCTTTATAAATTTAGGCCAAAAGGTATTCTGCTCCATGTCTTTGCTAAAAAAAAATCCCAATACGTGTAAATTAATTGGTATATGTGAAAGTTATAGCGTTTACAAATGGCGGTATATACTGTATACTGGGATTTTTATTTATTTATTTTATTAATAATGGCAGCGATGAGCGACTTATAGCGGGACTGCCCCGGGCATTCTGACACTGGAGGGGAAACTGACTAACTGCCACTGACATCCCCAGTCAAACTAATACAGTGATCAGTGCTAATAAAAAGCACTGTCACTGTACTAATGACACTGGGCAGGAAGGGGTTAACATATGGAGCAATCAAAGGGTTAACTGTGTGCTGTTTTACATTATGTGCTGTGTGTGTTTTACTATGTAAACATGCTGCTTTGTATTGCTCTGCTATGCAGAGCAATGCAAAGCAGCCTGTTCCTGCGGACAGGGGAGAGATCTGTGTTGTTTACATACAGATCTCCCCCCTGTCAGCTCTGCCACTGATCACAGAGGAGCCAATAGCAGTGCAGGTAGGGAGCACGTTCGCCCCCTTCTCAGAAATGCAAAATCACATATATATACAGTTGCAAGAAAAAGTATGTGAACCCCTTGGGATTACATGGAGTTTTGCATGAATTGGGCATAAAATGTGCTCTGAACGTCATCTAAGTCACAACAATAGAAGAACACAGTCTGCTGAACATAATACTACACAAACATTAGATGTTGCCATGGTTTAATTGCACATAACATGTAAACATTCACAGTTCAGGGAGGAAAAAGTATGTGAGGCCCTAGCTTAATGACTTCTCCCAGAGCTAATTGGAGCCAGGAGTGAGCCAACCTTGACTCCAATCAGTGTGATGATATTGGATGTGTTGCTGACAGCTGTCCTGCCTTTAAAAAACACACACCTGTTTTGGCTTTACTGGTTTCAAGAAGCACTGTCTGATGTGAACCATGCCTCACAGAAAAGAGCTCTCAGAAGACCTACGATCAAAATTGTTGACTTGCATGAAGCTGGAAAGGGTTACAAAAGTATCTCCAAAAGCCTTGATGTTCATGTGTCCACGGTAAGACAGACTGTCTACAAATGGAGAAAGTTTAGCACTGTTGCTACTCTCCCTAGGCGTGGTCGTCCTGTAAAAATGACTGCAAGAGCACAGCTCAGAATGCTGCATGAGGTAAAGAAGAATCCCAGAGTGTCAGCTAAAGACCTACAGAAATCTCTGGCACATGCTAACATTTTTGTTGACACATCTACAATAAGGAAAACATTAAACAAGAATGGAGTACATGGGAGGACACCACGGAGGAAGCCATTGCTGTCCAAAAAGAATATTGCAGCACGTTTGAAGTTTGCAAAAGAGCACCTGGATGTTCCACAGCACTACTGGCAAAATATACTGTGGACAGATGAAACCAAGATTGAGTTGTTTGGGAAGAACACACAACACTATGTGTGGAGAAAAAAAGGCACAGCACACCAACATCAAAACTTCATCCCCACTGTAAAACATGGCGGAGGGAGCATCATGGTTTGGGGCTGCTTTGCTGCCTCAGGGCCTGGACGGATTGTTGTCATTGATGGGAAAATGAATTCCAGAGTTTATCAAGACTTTTGCAGGAAATCGTACGACCATCTGTCCGCCAACTGAAGCTCCGCAGAGGATGGGTGATGCAACAGGACAATGACCCAAAGCATACAAGTAATTCAACAAAACAATGGCTGCAACGGCACAGAATACGCCTTCTGGAGTGGCCCAGTCAGAGTCCTGACCTCAACCCGATTGAAATGCTGTGGCATGACCTTAAGAGAGAAATTCAAACCAGACATCCCAAGACTATTGCTACACTGAAACAGTTTTGTGAAGAGGAGTGGTCCAAAATGACTCCAGATCGTTGTGCGGGTCTGATCTGCAACTACAGGAAACGTTTGGTTGAGGTTATTGCTGCCAAAGGAGGGTCAACCAGTTATTAAGTCCAAAGGTTCACATACTTTTTCCTCCCTGCACTGTGAATGTTTACATGTTATGTGCAATTAAACCATGGCAACATCTAATGTTTGTGTAGTATTATGTTCAGCAGACTGTGTTCTTCTATTGTTGTGACTCAGATGACGTTCAGAGCACATTTTATGCCCAATTCATGCAAAACTCCACATAATCCCAAGGGGTTCACATACTTTTTCTTGCAACTGTAGGTGATGTTGCGCATCCCTGCCACCCTGTAGCAGTACTTCTGCTCAGGGGCGGACTGACCATTTGGAAACACGGGCCCTGCCCGAGGGCCCGGGGTCAGTAGGGGGCCCCATGATATGCCCCTGGTACCTTTTTCATAGGTTTTTTTGAGTTTGGGCAAGGACACAGGGGCCCCATGAGTTGTCAGTCCGCCCCTGCTTCTGCTATAGGGTGGTCGGGAAGCAGTTAACAGAAAGAGACAGAGGAAGCAAGTCAATGAACAGTAATTACATTTATAAGCGTCTAGAATAAAAACTAATGGGGGGTGGCAAATAGAACCACTAAGCGCACTGAGGGACAAGAAATATGACACATTTGGAAGTGTCAGTTTCTGAAGGATTTTGTTTTAGGTTGGAATCTAATATCTAATATATATACTGTATAATACTGTGCAAAAGTTTTAGGCAGGTGTAAAAAATGCTGTAAATGAAGAATGATTTCAGAAATAGAATTGTTAATAGTTTATTTTTAGCAATTAACAAAATGGAAAATACTGTAAATAACCAGAAGAGAAATCCAAATCAAATCAATATTTGGTATGACCATCCTTTGCCTTCAAACCAGCATCAGTTCTTCTGGGTACACTTGCATACAGTTTTTGAGGGAATTTGGCAGGTAGGTTGTTCTAAACATCTTGGAGAACTAACTAGAGATGAGCGAATTATTCAAAAATTCGATTCGGCTGATTCGCCGAATTTGCGGAAGAAATTCGATTCGATGCGAATTTATTCGCTGCAAATTTAACTTATTAAAAGGGTTTCTAGGCTTCAGAGAGCCTTTATATTAGTGCAGAACACTGTACCTTTAATTTAAATGCCCTTGGAGTCTGCTGGGGAAGAGAAATAATACTGTCAGTCAGTATGACATGCAGATGAGTGCCGTCGATCTTAGAATCACCGCACACTTCACTCATTTGGGCAGTCACGGGGCACGACGAAGAAGATGAAGAAGAAGATGAAGAAGAAGAAGAAGAATGAAAAGAAGAAGAAGAATGAAAAGAAGAAAAAGAAGAATGAAAAGAAGAAGAAGAAGAATGAAAGAAAGAAGAAGAAGAATGAAAAGAAGAAGAAGAAGAAGAATGAAAAGAAGAATGAAAAGAAGAAAAAGAAGAAGAAGAAGAAGAAGAATGAAAAGAAGAAGAAGAAGAATGAAAAGAAGAATGAAAAGAAGAAGAAGAAGAAGAATGAAAAGAAGAATGAAAAGAAGAAGAAGAATGAAAAGAAGAAGAAGAAGAAGAAGAATGAAAAGAAGAAGAAGAAGAATGAAAAGAAGAATGAAAAGAAGAAGAAGAAGAATGAAAAGCAGAAGAAGAAGAATGAAAAGAAGAAGAATGAAAAGAAGAAGAATGAAAAGAAGAAGAAGAAGAAGAATGAAAAGAAGAATGAAAAGAAGAAAAAGAAGAATGAAAAGAAGAAGAAGAAGAAGAATGAAAAGAAGAAGAAGAAGAATGAAAAGAAGAATGAAAAGAAGAAGAATGAAAAGAAGAATGAAAAGAAGAAGAAGAGGAATGAAAAGAAGAAGAAGAAGAATGAAAAGAAGAAGAATGAAAAGAAGAAGAAGAAGAATGAAAAGAAGAATGAAAAGAAGAAGAAGAATGAAAAGAAGAATGAAAAGAAGAAGAATGAAAAGAAGAAGAAGAAGAATGAAAAGAAGAAGAAGAATGACAAGAAGAATGAAAAGAAGAAAAAGAAGAATGAAAAGAAGAAGAAGAATGAAAAGAAGAAGAAGAAGAATGAAAAGAAGAATGAAAAGAAGAAGAAGAAGAATGAAAAGAAGAAGAAGAAGAAGAAGAATGAAAAGAAGAAGAAGAAGAATGAAAAGAAGAAGAAGAAGAATGAAAAGAAGAAGAAGAAGAATGAAAAGAAGAATGAAAAGAAGAAGAAGAAGAATGAAAAGAAGAAGAATGAAAAGAAGAATGAAAAGAAGAAGAAGAAGAATGAAAAGAAGAAGAAGAATGAAAAGAAGAAGAATGAAAAGAAGAAGAAGAAGAATGAAAAGAAGAATGAAAAGAAGAAGAAGAAGAAGAATGAAAAGAAGAATGAAAAGAAGAAGAAGAAGAATGAAAAGAAGAAGAAGAAGAATGAAAAGAAGAAGAAGAATGAAAAGAAGAATGAAAAGAAGAAGGAGAAGAATGAAAAGAAGAAGAAGAAGAATGAAAAGAAGAAGAAGAAGAATGAAAAGAAGAAGAAGAATGAAAAGAAGAAGAAGAATGAAAAGAAGAAGAGGAATGAAAAGAAGAAGAAGAAGAAGAAGTAGGATGAGGATGAAGAAGAAGAAGAAGAAGAAGTAGAAGAAGAAGAAGTAGGATGAGGATGAAGAAGAAGAAGAAGAAGTAGTAGGATGAGGATGAAGAAGAAGAAGAAGTAGGATGAGGATGAAGAAGAAGAAGAAGTAGGATGAGAATGAAGAAGAAGAAGAAGAAGAAGAATGAGGATGAAGTAGAAGAAGAAGAAGAAGAAGTAGGATGAGGATGAAGAAGAAGAAGAAGAAGAAGAAGAAGTAGGATGAGGATGAAGAAGAAGAAGAAGAAGAAGAAGAAGAAGTAGGATGAGGATGAAGAAGAAGAAGAAGAAGGATGAGGATGAAGAAGAAGAAGAAGAAGTAGGATGAGGATGAAGAAGAAGAAGAAGTAGGATGAGGATGAAGAAGAATTCCATTCCAGCAAAAAGTGTATCTGCAGAGAGCTCCGCTATTTCTGACAGTTCTCTGACAGTTCCTTCACATTTACAGCGGTTGAAACATTGTATCTATTTGTTTCCGAATAAAAACATCTGTATCCTAAATGGAAACAAATAGATACAATGTTTCAACCGCTGTAAATGTGAAGGAACTGTCAGAGAACTGTCAGAAATAGCGGAGCTCTCTGCAGGGACACTTTTTGCCGGCTGTAGAAGGGATGAAAATCGGCCGATCGGGAAAAATTTGATTCGCGCATCCGAAGTTTGCTAATATTCGGATTTGGTGCGAATCGAATTTTTCCTAAAATTCGAAACGAATTCCACTTCGCCAGGTTCGATTCGCTCATCTCTAGAACTAACCTCAGATCTTATGTGGATGTAAGATATTTTAAATCCTTCTGTCTTCTTCATGTAATCCCAGGCAGACTCCATGATGTTGAGATCAAACCTCCGTGGGGGCCGGCCCATCACTTCCAGAACTCCTTGTTCTTCTTCATGCTGAAAATACTTCTTAATAACATTGGCTGCATGTTTGGGATTGTTGTCCTGCTGCAGAATAAATTTGGTGCCAATCACACACCTTCCTGATGGTATGGCATGATGGCTACGTATCTGCCTGTATATCTCAGTATTGAGGACACCATTGATCCTGACCAAATTCCAACTCCATTTGCAGAAGTGCTAACCTGCATTTTGTACCTCTTGACTGTAAAGCAGTAACAGCACTCTCCTTGCTGGACAATCCACCAGACTTCCATGCTTGCACTCAACTTTTCTAGACACTCCTTTCGAAATAGACGTTCACCCCTGCTGCCCCTATCCAGGATTTAGCTTCACCCTTGGCATGCTGGTTACAGTGCATTTCTCTCTGAAATTCTGAGGAAAATGGGTCGTTCCAGACATTGTTCAGAAGAACAGCGTACCTTGATTAAAAAGTTGATTGGAGAGGGGAAAACATATAAAGAAGTGCAGAAAATGATCGGCTGCTCAGCTAAAATGATCGCAAATGCTTTAAAATGGCAACCAAAACCTGAAAGACGTGGAAGAAACCGAAAAACTACCATTCGAATGGATAGAAGAATAGCCAAAATGGCAAGGACTCAGCCAACAATCAGCTCCAGGAAGATCAAAGAAGATCTAAAGTTACCTGTGAGGACTGTTACAATTAGAAGACGCCTATGTGAAGCCAAGCTATCTGCAAGAAGTCCCCGCAAAGTCTAACTGTTGAAAAAAAGACATGTGCTGAAGAGGTTACAATTTGCCAAAGAGCACATTGACTGGCCTAAAGAGAAATGGCGCAACATTTTGTGGACTGATGGAAGTAAGATTGTTCTTTTTGGGTCTAGTGGCCGGAGACAGTTTGTCAGACGACCCCCAAACACTGAATTCAAGCCGCAGTACATTGTGAAGACAGTGAAGCATGGTGGTGCAAGCATCATGATATGGGGATGTTTTTCATACTACGGTGTTGGGTCTATTTATCGCATACCAGGGATCATGGATCAGTTTGAATACATCTGAATACTTGAAGAGGTCATGCTGCCTTATGCTGAAGAGGAAATGCCCTTGAAATGGGTGTTCCAACAAGACAACGATCCCAAACACACCAGTAAATGTGCAACATCTTGGTTCCAGACCAACAAGATTGACGTTATGGAGTGGCCAGCCCAATCCCCGGATCTTCATCCAATAGAAAACTTGTGGGGTGACATCAAAAATGCAGTTTCTGAGGCAAAACCAAGAAATAGAGAAGAACTGTGGAATGTAGTCCAATCATCCTGGGCTGGAATACCTGATCACAGGGGCCAGAAGTTGGGTGACTCCATGCAACACAGATGTACAGCAGTTCTCAGAAACAGTGCGACTACAACCAAATATTCATTAAGTCATTCAAAGGAAAGCAAAATCTTCAAACATTTTTCAGTTTATATAGTGAATGTTTGAGTTTGTAAAGAAGAATACAAACACTATTTTTTGAACCGTCTAATATTCCGTTTTCTTCAATTTTTTTAGAGGAACAACACAAATTTGATCTATTTTTCTTCATGTTTTGATTTGGAATAGAATGTGTCGTGTTCCCAATGCATTTGTGTGTATGGAAATAAAAGCTATTAGAAGGATTTTGAGCTTTATTCACTTTTTTCAACACACTGCTATTATTTTGAACACATCTGTACATAGCAATCTTCCGAAAAAAAAGCAACATTTTTTAAATCCACCCACACCAACAATTATATGAAATGAATGCCGAAGACACAAAATGAATTCTGAAAACAAACATTATGAATATGCTGAAATAAAATTCTTCAAAGAACAAATGCATCTAAAACTAAACAGAAATTTCCGGCGTGCACATGGTTACTGGTTATTTGACTTGTCGCTCCCTAGCTCTAGAAACTTCTTCTAGAGCTAGGGGAAGCAATCAAACTCCTGACCTGCGAAACCCTGAACAAGTCAGAGAAAGCTGCTACTTTGGCTACAGAAGGAGCCAAAAGCTAAATTTCCCTAGCACCCTACACTAGGAGGATGCTACACTGTAATGGCACTGCTATTATTCTTTGTTGCCTAACCAACTTTCCTCTGCAGTGCTTCCTGTTAATAAAGACAATTTAAATCTTTTCACTTCTGTCGGGGTTCACTCAGGTCCAGCTAAAGAGTGGGTCACTGCCTCACTGATGCAGGGCAGGAAGACCTAAGCAATCCAGCAACTCATTTGGGGGTGGCACTAAATATATACTCACTTTATTAGGTACATCTGTTCAATTGCTTTGTAACACAAATTGCTAATCTGCCAAGCACATGGCAGCAACGCAATTTAGACATCTAGACATGGTGAAGACAACTTTCTGTAGTTCAAACAGAGCATCAGAATGGGGAAGAAAGGGGTTTTAAGTGGCTTTGAACATGGCATTGTTGTTGTATGCTTCACCTCCTAAATTTAACCCCATAAATATCAACTATTAAAAAGTTTACTGATATACTCTCACTGGCCTTTTTATTAGGTACACCTGGTCAATTACTTGGTAACACAAATTCCTAATCAGTAAATCACATGGCAGCCCTTTAATGCATTTAGGCATCTAGATGTGGTGAAGTCAACTTTCTGAAGCTCAAACCGAGCATTAGAAAGGGAAAGAAAAAGGATTTAAGTGACTTTGAATGTGGCATGGTTGTTGGTGCCAGATGGGCTGGTCTGAGTATTTCAAAAACTGCTGATCTACTGGGATTTTCACGAACCACGATCTCTAGAATGGTCATAAAAAGAGAAAATTTCCAGTGAGCGGCAGTTGTGTGGACAAAAATGCCTTGTTGATGTCAGAGGTGAGAGGAGAATGGGCAGACTGGTTGCTGCAACATTCAGATGGTGGGGTTGGAATTTGGTGTAAGCAAAATGAAAGCATAGATCCATCCTGCCTTGTAGGATGGTGGTGGAGTAATGATGTGAGGGATATTTTCTCAGCGCTAGCAAGGTGTACCTAGTAAAGTGGCTGGTGAGTGTATATGGAACCTGATGTATACAGTGCATATATATGAAAGTGTATGCCAAAAAAAAAAAGAAAAGAATGTTGACCCGAAACCATTATATATTGTCTTTGTACAGTTTCTGTGGTACAGGAACATCAAGTGAAGAACAGAGAAAAGTGAAGGAAATATGATTTTATATTCTCTTATTCTCACATAAGTCTGGAGTTGCATAAAGGATGGAAGTGGTTCCTTTGGGTGTCTCATTGTTTAGTTCCAGACTGTCACATCCTTCTATGTATGGCTGTCCTTACAAGAGAGTGGGTAAATCTGATACATTTCAGGAGCTTATCTTCTTCTGTGTGATGTACTTCAATAGGATTCCTCACATCACTCCACACTAACACCATAAATAATCCAGTTCCCCCACTTTTCTTAGGCACCGCAACTTTTGTCAGTTCAACTCCCCAGACAATAAAGTTTGCCGCGAGTTAAAAATGAAAGAGCTGCAGTGTTTGATGAATGAGAGTTTCCTAAAATATACAGAATCCTTTTTTTCCCCTTCCAAACACAGTATTCAAATTACCTTTATTGAAATGCCTCCCGTTGTGTTACTCACTGTATCCCTACATCATAGTCACGACGACAGGCCGGAGCAGCCCCGGCTCAAATGATTGCCAATGATTTAATGTGCTTACTTTCTGTCAGCCTGGAAATAAATACTTGTTCTGAGAAAATTTATCGTTTATTAAAGATAACAAGATGAGTTGTTGAACTGTTTTTGCACTACATCTGCTTGTTCAGAAGATGCCAGGAGGCGGCTCTGTGGCTTGTCTTCTGTAAAAGATAGCTCCGATGTTATGCGGTTGCAGACCGCACGCCTCTGCATATTAAAGGCTGACGTTTAATCTGCTTATATTTTACCTTTTCGTAGTGATCAGGAAATTTCATATTTACGTATTATTATTGTCTAAGCAATATCCCCAATATTTAAGAATGAATCCTAAGCCTAGTTACCTTAGATGACTTCATGCTATAAGAATGTCATTACAAACTGACCAAATGACCAAGCCCACCGAACCCTTTCAGGAATGTGTGCTATCTTCCTTTAAAGCATTTGTGCTCAACCTTTTTAGGAGCAAGGGCCACTTAAGTTATTTGGTAACTGGCTGTGGGCTACAATGAAATGAAATGATGCAGAATTTAGATTTTTTTTATTTTGAATAGCAGCCGCTGAATGCTGGCAGGAGGGAGAGAAAGGGGAACCAGCTTTCAGCGGTTACAGGGGGAAAATGCAAAGGATCAGTTCCTGTATATGCAGCCTCTGCTGCCCCTCCAATCGAAGTGTAAAACAGAATGTAAAAGAGAGGCCGCAGGGGTCCCCTGGAGCATGGGATAGGGTTGCCATTGCGACCCCTGATGCTACACCCTGGATATCTCAACTATAGGGTTTTACTGCTCTCAAAACCACAAACGTTAAGGAGTCCTTAACATCCTGAGCTCTGCTTGACCCAAGATGGCTTCCAGGGTCACCTGGATGCAGCATAGCCAACTGAAATGCTGCTCCAGGGGACCGAGGAAACCATAGAGAAATCAAGCTTCTCCTAACTTCCTCTCCGGCTGCAGTACTGTTCAAGTCCAGAGCCATCTAGTGTGGAGAAAGCAGACTGCACCTGCTGACAAGCTGGTTAGTCCTCCAGCTAAATTGTTTTTATTCCCAAGATTTGGGAAAAAAAGAAAATACAACACCTGAACAGAGTTTTGCAACTTTGAGATGTGTTAGTAAAATTGTACATATCATCTCAACTACTTATTGTATCCACATGGATTATACCTTGTTTTTTTCAAGACGAATTAGGTTTTGTTCTGGTGGTAAAGGGTAATAGATACTGATTTATTGTCAAAAGAAAACTGGCACACAAAAAAAAAAATAATTGTCTAAAATCTAGCTGTTTATTTCTTGATTTTACCATAACCTGCCACCAAAGAGCAACTAAAAAAAAATACTTCTGCATGACAATCACAGCAATACTACATATACACTATATTGCCAAAGGTATTGGGCCAGCCCTCCAAATCATTAGATTCAGGTGTTCCAATCACCTCCATGGCCACAGGTGTATAAAATCATCACCTAGGCATGCAGACTGCTTCTACAACCATTTGTGAAAGAATGGGTCGCTCTCAGGAGCTCAGTGATTCCTAGCGTGGTACCATGATAGGTGGCCACCTGTGCAATAAGTCCATCCATGAAATTTTCTTGCTATTATATATTCCATGGTTACTGTTAGTAGTATTATAACAAAGTGGAAGCAACTGGGAACAGCAACTCAGCCACCAAGTGGTAGGCCACGTAAAATGACAGAAGTGTAGAATGATGATGCAGAAGTCGACAACTGTCTGCAGAGTCAATAACTAAAAACCTCCAAACTTCGTGTGGCCTTCAGATTAGCACAACAGCAGTACGTAAAGAGCTTCATGGAGTGGGATTCCATGGCCGAGCAACTGCAAGCCTTACATCACCAAGTGCAATGCAAAGTGTTGGATGCAGTGGTGTAAAGCATGCCGTCACTGGACTCTAGAGCAGTGGAGACGTGTTCTCTGGAGTGACCAATCACACTTCTTCGTCTGGCAATCCGATGGACATGTCTGCTTTGGCGGTTGCCAGGAGAACGGTTCTTAACTGACTGCATTGTGCCAAGTGTAAAGTTTGGTGGAGGGGGGATTATGGGGTGAGGTTGTTTTTCAGGGGTTGGGCTTGGCCCCTTAGTTCCAGTGAAGGGAACTCTTAAGGCATCAGCATACCAAGACATTTGGGACAATTTCATGATCACAGCTTTTTGGAAAGAGTTTGGGGATGGCCCCTTCCTGTTCCAACATGACTGCGCACCAAAGCAAGGTCCATAAAAACAAAGATGAGCAAGTTTGGGGTGGAGGAATTTGACCGGCTTGCAAAAAGTCCTGATCTCAACCTGATAGAACACCTTTGGGATGAATTGAGACTGCGAGCCAGGCCTTCTCATCCGACATCAGTGCCTGACCTCACAAATGATCTTCTGGAAGAATGGTCAAACATTCCCATAGACACCCTCCTAAACCTTGTGGACGGCCTTCCCATAAGAGTTGAAGCTGTTTTAGCTGCAAAGGGTGGGGCCAACTCAATATTGAACCCTACGGAGTAAGACTGGGATGCCATTAAAGTTCATGTGCGTGGAAAGGCAGGCGGCCCAATACTATTGGCAATATAGTGTATGTACGTTGTTTGCTGTTTTTACCCATAGTATGACCCAGAAGCAATAGTGCACCTTTTGCTTTTTTTTTTATCCTACCTAAAACACACTGACACTAACTGACACGGATAATAATTATTTATTTTTTTAATCTTACCTTAAACACACTAACCCTGACCTAAGTCCCCCCTTGACCCTAACACTGACCGCAATCAAACCCCAATCTTTCTTTCTTTCTCTCTCTCTCTCTCTCTCTCTCTCTTTCTTCCTTCCTTCCTTCCTTCCTTTCTTTCTTTCTGTCTTTCTTTCTCTCTCTCTCTCTCTCTCTCTTTCTTTCTTCCTTCCTTTCTTTCTTTCTTCCTTCCTTTCTTTCTTTTCTTTTTCTTTCTTCCCCCATTCACACCAAACGAATATACATGCACTTTCACTGAATTATGCAATTTTTTTTTCATAAATACACTATTTTTTATCCTATTGAAAATCCTTCTTACTTATTGCAACCTTTTTAGAATTCTCATTTGCTGATAGTTCTGCAAATAAGAGTCAATTCCGAATATCCACATTCTCATAAGTTGTGTATTTTATTATTTACATGGATGTGGCAGACTTGGCAATGTTGTTTTTTTGCAATAGAAGGTTACAACTAAAAATAAGTTTGCAATGTAACTGGGAGTATGTGAGGACAGCTTCCCTGGGGATATTTTCTGTCACATGACACTGCGGTAACATGGCCTGGGTCTTTATGCCAAAGTCTGCGCTTCTTTTCCTGACATATGGATTGCAGGCTAAGAAAGCGTAATCTTTCCCTCCTCCAAAATTAATAAAGTATAGCACTTTCAAATATGCTCTGGATATGTATCTTTAGAATATGTAAAACAGAAAGCAAAATAGTAGAAATAAAGATGTTGACATGAAAAAATACCCAATATGCAGAATGTATGACTTTTTTGATGCCCTCCAGTCAAACATGAGGGCTTCATATGCAAACTGAATTGCCTTCATCTACCTGCTGCCTAGCTAGTAAAAGTCATAATATCAAGCTCAACCTCTCCAAAACCGAGCTCCTCATCTTTCCCCCTGCCAACACCCCCCCCCCATCCTATCCATCATCGCCAACAACTCCACTATCACTCCCGCCCCGCAAGCCAAAGTCCTTGGCGTCATTCTTGACGCGAACCTCTCCCTCCAACCGCATGTCAAATCACTCACAAACACATGCAGGCTCCATCTTCGCAACATTGCCAAGATACGCTCCTTCCTCACCCCAGACACCACCAAACTTCTAGTACACTCCCTCATCATCTCACGCCTTGACTACTGCAACTCCCTCCTCACTGGCCTACCCAAGTGCAGGCTCTCCCCGCTCCAGACCATCCTGAACTCAGCTGCCAGACTCATCCACCTCACCACCCGCTCCACCTCTGCCACCCCCCTCTGCCTCTCCCTCCACTGGCTCCCGATTGCCCAACGCATCAAATTTAAACTCCTAACCCTGACCTACAAAGCCGTTCACAACACTGCCCCTGACTACCTCACCAACCTGATAACCAAGTACCACCCTACCCGTACCCTTCGCTCCTCACAGGACCTCCTTCTATCCTGCTCCCTGGTCTCCTCCTCCCATGCACGACTACAGGACTTCTCCAGGTCCTCCCCCATCCTCTGGAACTCACTGCCCCAATCCATCAGACTGTCGCCTTCCCTATTCACATTCAGGCGCTCCCTCAAAACCCATCTCTTCAGGGAAGCCTACCCCACCCTCACCTAACGGCCATCCTCCCTCATTCCTCCCACCACTTCATCCCCCTCAGCCACTTCCTACTGTACCTTTACCCCCTCCCTCCTAGATTGTAAGCTCGTAAGAGTAGGGCCCTCTTACCCCTCGTATGTTGTTTGTTGTTGTTGTACTGTGCCATGTATTGTCCCCCCTATTGTACAGCGCTGAGCAAACCCTTTGGCGCTATATAAACTCGTAGTAATAATAATAATAATATAGACAGATAGTCATGGATGGTGCTGCAAGCCACAAAGCACTGCCTCCACTTCACTGGGCAACCAGACCAACAAGTGACGGAGTAATCCAGGATCACTCCATCACTATCTGGTTGTTGCATAGCAGTAAACAAAATGGTCATGTAACCACTGCTTACTATTGGCCCTAGGGGAGCCTGGCATATTACCAGTGGGTCCCCTGCCATTGACTCTGAACACCATTTTGGTAGAGCCTGTGTCTCTTTTCATACAGAGTTCACTTGAGATTTCATCTTGGATGCCGGGAGGCTATATATATAGCCCCCTCTTGCGTAATTAAAATTCACTTGGCCTTGATGGGCTCGTAGCTTTTGGTCTCCATGTGTAGCTTTCCCTTGGTGATGGTGACAGAACAACTTTTTGAGCTCCACTTCACTGCTGACAGCCATCTGGAAGTATCAGGGGATGACGTGGGTCTTGTTGTTGTGGGTGGGGTTGGCAGCTAGCTCAAGGATCTTAGCTGTCAGATATTCGAGGGAGAATACTAGCCAGATAGACAGGAGCATCAGCCACTACGTGTTGCCTTTTACTGAGCAGATGGTGAACACAATTGACTAGGAACCGCAGATTGGCCCAGGATAAACAGATCTTGGCCTTACTTGCCTTCTTATGTACCAGACATGATCTAACTTTTATATGTCCCACCATCATTAGGGACAGAGGTGGTGGCAGTACACAGTACACTCACCGGCCACTTTATTAGGTACAGCTTGCTAGTGCCAAGAAAATATCCCCCACACCATTATCCCCACTGCCACCAGCCTTCACCATTGATACAAGGCAAGATGGATCCATGCTTTCATGTTGTTTACATTCTCTTTTTCAGATGTTAGAGATGATTATTTTTTTATACAAGTTAGGCAGGATAGGTGGGGAAGGGGGGGAGAGAACATTTTTTAAAATAGCTAGACTAAAGCAGGCCATACATTACACAATTTTCTTTTCTGAAAATATGGGTTGCAGGAAAGAAAATTGCTTGATTTCCCTACAGTCATTCCTTATGATAGAATCCCTCCTGCTGTGCTATCGTATTCTGCCTGTGAGCTAGGTGCAGCATGGTGAGGCAGCAGTAATCACACTGAGGCCCAGAATGTAGAAACCAGTGTATTGAAGAACTTTCAGAACAGTATAACAGCCTGGTGGGCAGACCACCCACCCGGGAACAAACAGTCAATGCAGCGGAGAGTCAGTGGTAGTAAGCCCAAGCTGAAGAGTCAGTGGTAGTAAGCCCAAGCTGAAGAATCAGCGGTAGTAAGCCCAAGCTGAAGAATCAGCGGTAGTAAGCCCAAGCTGAAGAATCAGTGGTAGTAAGCCCAAGCTGAAGGATCAGTGGTAGTAAGCCCAATCTGAAGAATCAGTGGTAGTAAGCCCAAGCTGAAGAGTCAGTGGTAGTAAGCCCAAGCTGAAGAATCAGCGGTAGTAAGCCCAAGCTGAAGAATCAGCGGTAGTAAGCCCAAGCTGAAGAATCAGCGGTAGTAAGCCCAAGCTGAAGAATCAGTGGTAGTAAGCCCAAGCTGAAGACAGTGCCTGCCAATAAAGGTGGAGTGCAGTGTGGCAGGTCCCACTCAAGAAGAAACTTTCTGAAGTGTAGACATAGGTCCTACTCTTTACCTATGCCTAGAGTCAGTGGTAGTAATCCCAAGCTGAAGACAGTGCCTGCCAATAAAGGTGGACTGCAGCGTGGCCAGTCCCACTCAAGAAGAAACTTTCTGAAGTGTAGTCGTAGGTCCTACTCTTTACCTATGCCTACAGAACCTCTCCCTACTTCTAGTGCTGTAAGCACTTCCTACTCTAGCCACTCTGAAAATGCACACCAGTACCTGGGGCAGGGACTTAAAAAGACTCTGCTTGACCCAAGATGGCCACCAGGGTCACCTTGGTGCAGAAAAGCTAACTGGAATGCTGCTCCAGGGGACTGAGAAAACCACAGAGAAACCAAGTTTCACTTGACTTCCTCCCCAGCTGTAGTAGCGCTCCACCTACACTGGAGAAAACAGACTGCACCTGCCTACATGCCAGCAGGGAGCATTCCCTCCCAGAAGAACTTAATGATCACTGCTGGAGGTTATACAGTAGCTGCTGGCAGTGATCGAAAAAAACCTTACAAACTGGTTGTACTGAAGTCTATCAATGGATTGACTTCAGTACAACCAGCCTGCCCATAGATGGAACGAATCTTAGACAGTCCATGTTTAACCGGCTGAGATTTGATCCATCTATGGCAGACTTTAGGTTTTTCTTCCACTTAAGGTTTGATGTTTTTTTCATTGACTCTCTAGTACAAGCAATACTTTATTTTAACATGAGAACCTATTTAAAACATTCTAGAACCTTTTCAAACCCCTATATCAGACAGGCATGTCTTATGCATTGCCGCATTTCGAGAACACTTTATCATTATTCAGTCTCCATAGCTGACATTTGCTATTTACAGTATGATATTTACGTTATACTGACTTCATTTCTATGCCTCTCATGTACATACTGGAGAAGCTTATGAGGTCAGGAAAAGCTTTCCACCACAATCCCGTTTATGAATAGTTTTCACGCTGCGCCACTGAATGCTGCCACCGCCCCCAATGAGTGTGTTTATCTGCAAAACTAATAAAATGGCAGGAGCACCGAGCATGGAGATCAGACCAGGCACTATTATAGGTTATAACCCACAGGGAGCATTCTGAAAGCCATCGAGAACAGAATTAAGCTGTTTCCCTATAAACTAACTTAGAAAATTGTAAAACATTCTGAGACTTCGAAGATACTGTACAGTTCTTGGAGGATATTGTGATTATAAAGTGTGTGTGCAGCACTGAAAGAAGAACTGCAGACAAAATATACAATTCGGTAGTAAATGAATAATGAGAAAACTGGGATACCTGTGTTTGCTTTTTGTTTCTGAAAGTACCATCTTAAAGAGAAAATTCATTATCCAGGGAATATTCTACAAGTAGGTGTGATTATGTCCTATTATTAGAATGTCCTTGAGGCTGACCTACGAAAGTAGGGTGACACAGTGGACTGGCTCGCCAAACTGTAGAATACGAATACATGACTGTGGCTTAGTAGAGTTGTGAACCAGCCCCAAATTGTCAACTTGAACAGTTATGGACCAAAGGACCACATCTGTTTGTCTTAATGTGAAAGGCAAATGTTTTTGTTCTTCAGATAGCCCTCCCCTTCCGTTGATACTAATATTTTCCATTCTACCCCATCACATGCGTTTTTTAAAAACTACTGATCTACTGGGATTTTCATGGACAACCATCTCTAGGGTTTACAGAGAATGGTTCGAAAAAGAGAAAATATCCAGTGAGTGGCAGTTGTGTGGACAAAAATGGCTTATTGATGTCAGAGGTCAGAGGAGAATCGGCAGACTGTTACGAGACAATAGAAAGGCAACAGTAACTCAAATAACAACTCGTTGCAACCAAAGGTATGCAGAATACCATCCCTGAACGCACAACACCATGAATCTTGAAGCAGGTAGGCTACAGCAGCAGAGGACCAGTGTCCCCATCTTCTGATGGATCCTTTCAGCAGGTTAATGCACCATGTCACAAAGCTCAAATCATCTCAAACTGGTTTCTTGAACATGAGAAAATATCCAGTGAGCGGCATTTGTGTGGACAAAAATGCCTTGCTGATGTCAGGGGTCAGAGGAGAATTAATATTATTATTACTATGCACAGTTCTTTTTTTCTCAGAGAATAGGTACAGGAACCTCCCTCTTCTAAATCATCCCTTGTCTCTGCCCCTACCCACCTCTGAGCACCGTTTCTTGGTTCCTCCCCTTACCCACCTCCCAGTACCTCCCCTTTTAGAGAATACAGAGCCAAGCATCTTTTTGTAGTGCTAAGTAATTTTTATAGAATGTGTTAATGATAATAAAAAACATCAGTAAATTAGATTCCCTGCAGCCAGCAACAATAGATCCCCCGACAACAATAGATCCTCTGCAAGAAACCCCCAGCAACAACAGATTCACCCCAGGAACAATAGACCCCCCAGTAGCAACACTAGATCTCCCAGCGACTGGCATTAATAGACCCTCCAGCAGCCAGAAGCAATAGACCCCTACCTCAACAGTAGATCATTCCCAACAACAATTGACTCCCCCCCGAAAAAAAGGACACGGAATAGCAACAATAGACCCCCACCCACAACAATAGATCCCTCAGCATCAATGGACTCTCTAGCATGCCCCAACACCTGTTGCCATTACATAAATTCAGTGTTGGAGATGCTGGAACGGTGTTCCCCCATGTTCCCAGTGAAAAAAAGCCCTGACTATACAGGATTTATATAGCGCCAACAGTTTGCTCAGCACTTTACAAAATGAAGGCAGACATTACAGTTACAATACAATTTGGTACAAAAGAAATCAGAGGGCCCTGCTCATTAGAACTTACAATCTAAGAGGGAAGGTCAAGTGATACAAAAGGTAATACTGTAGCTGTGGAGGACGAGCTGATGGAGAATGTAAACACAGTTTATTAGTTAGAAGAAGAATAGGCTTCTTTAAAGAAAAAGGTTTTCAGGGATCGTATAAAGGTAAATAGATTAGGAGATAGACAGATTGGGGGTAAGGAGTTCCATATGATGGGAGAACCTCGGGAGAAGTCCTGGAGGCGAGCGTGGGAGGAGGTGACAGGGGAACTAGAGAGCAGAAGGTCTTGGGAGGACCAAAGAGAGCAGTTTGGGTGATATTTTGAGACCAGGTTAGTGATATAGCTGGGGGCAGAGTTGTGGATGACTTTGTAAGTTGTTGTTAGTATTTTGAATTGTATTTGTTGGGCAAGTGGAGGCCAGTGAAGGGATTGGCAGAGAGGGGTACTAGACATTTAAAGGGTTTTTAAAGTGCATGAGTCTGGCAGCAGCATTCTTAATGGACTGAAGTGGGGATAGCCTATGTAAAGGTAAGCCAATGAGGAGGGAGTTGCAGCAGTTGAGGCAAGAGAGGTTAAAAATTGCATATTATGGAGATGTTGCGGAGGTCAAGGTGGCATGATATAGACAGGGATTGGATGTTGGCCTGAAAGGAGAATGGGAAGACTGCAACATTCAGATGGTAGGGTTAGAATTCAGGCTGGTGGTGTAATGGTGTGGAGGATATTTTCTTGGCCTAATAATGTGAATCTAATAGAGTGGACCGTGAATGTATAGTTTTAGTTTCGGGTCTAGGTCACTAGCTAGCTATATTTCAGCTTACTGCCAACAAAATGTATCCCTCCACAAAGTTTATGGTCCACTCCTGCTCCAAGGGTCCAGAAAAGGTCACAAATAGCCTGGCAGCATCAGCAGTCAAACAGCCCACAGCTCTCACACAACTGCATTTTATCAACCTCTGTTGTTAACCTTCTGCCCTTTTCAGATCCTCCATCCTTTCAGGCCCAAGGTTGCCTTAGTCAGGAGGCTGTTTCCCACCCAAGATCTTTCTGAGCCTCCAGATTCTGGAGCTCATATCAGGACCTTGGAAAGCTTCAAATCAGTTTTCCCTCTTTAACAATCACCCCATAACCCCTCAGTCTGCATGGAAGAGAACCCCTTAATACTCAAAAACTGCTTCTTTTGTCATTTCCCATGAAGGCACAACAACCCAAACCATGGTGACAGATATCTGCCTCCGGGACCCACTCCTATCATCTTGTACATTCCAGTTCATCTGTTCATGTGCTGGAGCCCTCAGATAAAAGCCCAGTATAAGGAACCTTACACAGAGCTAATGACCTTCCCTCTGTGATATAGTGCCTTGACATGACGATTGGCTGCTCATCCACCAAGCACTGCAGTGTGGCAGAAGGGGGTGAAGGTTATATGTTCCACTATACCTGGATAGTATTATCACGTGGTTTCACATGCAAAAGGAACAGCAGGGGAGCTTGGTGAAGGTACAAATAAGATGGTTAAGGGTTGTTTCCTTTTGACTATTTGGGTGTTCTTTAAGTTTTCAAAACTTTACAAAGCAGTGTGCCTGTAAGAGAGAGAAAAGCTCTGCTAGGCTTTTCCCTCTATCATATACAGTATGTGGGATCTGCCAAGTCTCAAGCATTTCACATCTTTTCTGTCTGTTTATCTATCTCATCTACTATTGTAATCATTGGTGCACGTCTACCTTTGGAAATTTACTTTTTCTTATTCCTGAAATGCATACCAGAGATGCATTAACCACCTAGGATTCTAGTCTAGGATTTTTAGGCCTGCATACACATACTAAGGTCAATTTAGAAGATTGTCCTACCAGCATTTTCATGTTCTATTATCCTACCAGCTTGTTGTTGGCAGTGGTGTATTTACCACAAGGCAAACAAGGCAGTTGCCTAGGGCAGCATTTTTCAGGGGGGCAGCAGCATTTTTTAGGGGGGCAGTGCCGTCCCCTAAAAGAAGAAAAGGAAGAAGGGACAGACGCAGCACGGGGACCAGATAGGATCTGAGAGGGGCTGTGGGCTGCTTGATGGTGTATGCAGAGCCTGACTCTTGTTCCCAGGGAGCTGTGAAGGTGAGTGTCTTATCTCTTCCAGGGCGGGGGGGGTGTTGCCAGTGTATGGGGGGCAATGGTAGTGGAAGACTCTCCTGGGTGGGGGCGGGTGCTGGGACTGTTGTTGGTCAATGTCAGGCTCTCTTCCTGGGGAAAGTGGGTTTTGGCTAGTGTCAGGGTCTCTCCATGGGGGGACACTTTTTTGTGTTGCCTAGGGCAGCACGAAACCTAAATACAGCACTGGTTGTTGGTATATCGGAGGAAACCATAACAAGCACCGAAAAACATGAAAAACCCAATATCAACCAAGATCCCATTGCTGCAATGCATAAGTGGTAACCACTAAAATTTGCAACACATGAGCCATTTTTTTGTTCAACCAGGGATTTAAACAAAAAAACTCATCCACACATTTGAGGTAGATAGGGGAATCGTCCGCTCTGTACTACTGTATACTGGCAGCGGGGAGACCTCCGACAGTGGGGTATCCACAGATCAGCACTGCAGGCAATTGCCTGCACTGCTGATTAAGTTGCTTTTATCCAACAGGGAGGTTGAACAGAAGTTGATCACAGTGGCAAGACATGGATCAAAATTTGTCTGGTCTCTGCTGATCCAAGTATTGCCAGCCTAAGAAACTGTGCTGGCCCTATCTATCACCTATCTGTCAATAGTTTGCCCTTAGTTTTTGCCATATATATCATGTGTTATATAGCATAGAATTCCATCCATTTTGTGCTCCCTTCAGTGAATTACCTGGCGCACTAGGATATCTCTAGCCAATACATGTCACTAAAGCAATTTCTGCTCTTTTTATCATCACAGCAAATCCATAATAAATAATTACACAAGTTGCTTACTATGGAGATATTAAGAAGCATGTAATGCATTTTTTAATGTAAACATATTTTGCATGAGAAAAAAAAGTGCCATAATTTTACATATTTCCACTTACAAAGCATAATAACTCCCAAATCCCCAGAGGCAGGTGTGTGTGACCTTTGCCTTTTCATTTTTATTGTGTTATGTGGTGTAGAGGAGAGTTGTTTTACCACTTATCTGATAAAAATGCCAAGCGAAGCTTTCAACATTATTGTATTTAATGAGCGGGATATCAGCGGAAAGAACTGGAGAGTCTACAGGTGTTCATTATTTTTTGTGAAATGTTTTTCCTTCCTTGTACTAAAACATGCAAAATAAATACTTAAAAGGAAAGAGCATGTGTGCTTGTATTTGGAGTGGATGCCATGTTGACTCTAAATTTCCAATTCCTGTTCTCCAATTCTTTGTCTTTGCTTTTTACATTTCAACATTCTTGTCACTCATCGGACACTTTATTAGGTCCACCTTGCTAGTACCGGGTTGGACCCATTTTGCCTTCAGAACGACATTAATTCTTCGTGGCATAGATTTAACAAGGTGTTGGAAACATTCCTCAGAGATTTTGGTCCATATTGACATGAGTTACTGTTGCCTTTCTATCATCTCCAACCAGTCTGCCCATTCTCCTCTGACCTCTGACATCAACAAGGTATTTTCCTCAACACAACTGCTCACTGGTTATTTTCTCTTATTCAGACCATTCTCTGGAGATGGATGATTGTGCGTGAAAATCCCAGTATGTCAGCAGTTTTTTAAATACTCAGACCAGCCCATCTGGCACCAACAACCATGCACATTCAAAGTCACTTAAGCCCTCTTTCTTCTTCATTCTGATGCTCGGTTTGAACATCAGCAAGTCATCTTCACTGCGTATAGATACCTAAATGCATTGAATTGCTGCCATGTGATTGGCTGATTAGCAATATGTGTTACCAAGCAATTTAACAGGTGTACCTAATAACATGGCCGGCAAGTGTATATCTTCTTCCTTACTTCTGATCAATTCATTTTGAGATTCATCCAACCCATTCTTCTCCTGTAGTCATCTGGACTAAAGTGGTGACATGATGCTGGTGTTGTAGGCAGTTGGCATTACAAGATGACTGATTCAGTGCTCTACAGCCCACCGAGTAACCTCCACCCAACCTCACTAGCCACAATGACTGTTGGGTCATGTAGCCCCTTAGCGGCACAACACCTCTTTGTGGTGTGATGAGTTCATGCCACTACTACCAGCTCATTGCCCAATGAAAGGAAGGATCCTTATCAGTAGAGATGAGCTGATGATTTGGTTGGTACCTAGGTTCGGACAGAACGTTTGTCTGTTTGGCCCCTAAGCAGATACCACCATCAGAACAACTGGGAGTCACACCTCAGACGGGTCCCCACAAAGTACCTTTTTTGTACCCACAGTAACCTACAAGAACTTTTCACCCCGCTGGCTGCCCGTCAGCACCAACCATCACAATTGCAACCCGAACAACCGAAGATACAAAGGGCCGGTTGGAGGGATGTTTTCCTTTGCTAATCTTCCTTCCGACTGAAGACCCCCTCCCACATACCATCTTACCACCCCCTGTGGTTCCACCCACTCCTACCTCAACACCACTTAAAACTCCCTGTCATATTTTCGGCCAAGTAATATGACTCTCAGCTCCCAACCCCTATAACCTCTGTCTGAGAGCTAATTGTAGGGAAGAGACACCCCCCCCCCCCCCTTCACACAGCTCACAGAAACAGAGATGAAGCTGTCAATCTGTTGGAGGTCCCTCCCCTGACACTATTTTTCTCTTGGTGTCAGGAAAACTTGTCAAAAGTGACTCATGCTGATAGCATAGGAATGAGGCAGCAGAGAGAAATGATCCTGAGTGCTCTTAACTGAGACAAATACACACTATAGAGGGATATGTTTTGTTCATATTTCATGTCTACAATTTACATCCACTTTAAATACCTTGGGCTTTAGAGTTCACACCATAGAAATGAGGTCGGGATGCGTTCTGGATGCGCTTCTGTATGCACGTTTTTTATGAGTTCTGGTGCACATTTTTTATGCTTTTTTTATGCATTGAATAAATGGGAAAGGGTAGAGAGGTGCCCAAGGATCCAATATAGTGTAATATGTCAATTTATTAAAAAGATTATTAAAATCATATAACATTGTACTCACAAGAGTGAAGTGTTTGCAGGTATGGCAGAAGTCCATAACCAGTCCATAACCATGGGCAGATAGATGACTTGATCCACTGGGAGCTGGATGGAGAGGCAGCCACTAGAGGTGCAGTGAGGACGGGCGCCTTATTTTTTTAATGCATTCTGGCTCATTTTATCCCCTCTCTCTTTCCTCAACCTGAGGACATGTGCGTTCCAGTGCATTCTTGGTGCGTTTAGGTGCATTACAGTGCTTTTTTGGTGAATTCAGGTGCATTCCGGTGCGTTTTTGGTGCATTTATGATGCGTTTTACTGCATTCCAGTACAGTTCAGTGCGGAAAAAATGCAGCATGTTCTACTTATTTTTTTGGAACTGGAATACACTGGAACTGACTGCACTGGTTTGAACTATATCTTTGGAAACCATGTAACCTACTATCAATGCGTTTTTGATGCAGAAAAAAAATGCACTGGACTGCATGTGATGTGAACTGGCCCTTAAACATTCAAGATATCTTCATCAAAGACCCAAGCCCTTACCTATCTGTGCAAAAAAATAAGCAAACAGAAATGACTACTTTCCCAATATTTTACATCAAACGCAAAAACCATTTAAAGTGGTTCTAAATGCTCAAGGTTTTTTACCTTCATGCATTCTAGGTATGAAGGTAAAAAACCTTCTCTGTGCAGCATCCCCCCCCCAGACCCCCCTAAGCCCCCTTTCGATCCAGTGATGTGCAGTGGAGTCTTGGCTATCCCAGGACTCCCTCTTCTCATTGGCTGAGACAGAAGCGGGAGCCATAGGCTGTCAATCACAGCCAGTGAGGAAATGAGAAGAGAGAGGGGGAAGTGCCAAGCCGCTGCTCCGTGTGTGAATGGACACACAGAGCAGCGGGTGCACCTATAGCAATCTGCTTGCTGTGGGGGCACCCGACAGGAGGGAGGGGCAAAGAGAGCCTGCAGGGGACTCAAGAAGAGGAGGATCTGGGCTGCTCTGTGCAAAACCACTGCAGTTTAGACATGTTTATTATTTTTTATTACAAAAAAATAAGTCTTTAGAATCACTTTAAGCTTTTCAAACTGAACTTCCTACTTAGGGTCACACGCCAAAAAATCTGAAAAAAAGTTATTTCTCTATGTCCAACTGATCCTGGCTTCACTTTGATATCATGGCTCCCTGTCAAATGAAGGGTTGTTTATTGGCCACTAAGGTACTTTAGCTAAGACAGGACATTTACCTTTCTGTTTTCCAAGTACAAATAAAGATAACTCAATAGGTGTGACTTGCAAAGTAACTACATTCTCCAAATAAAAAGACATTCTCAAGTCATGTAGCCAATTGGGGTCATGTAATTGCGGTTAATGCTGAGAATTTATTTATTTCAGGTACTTACAGTTGTGACCAAAATTATTCAACCCCCAATGCTGTAAAGGGGTTTAGGGACTATAGTGTACATTTGGAATTGTATTCAGAATCAAATCCTACAAGGACGTTGTAACTACCCAAATGCAACTAAAATGACATCAATTGTTTATGTAATACAGTAGTAAATGGTTCTTATGTGGTTTCTTCATTGCCACAATTATTCAACCCCTTAAAGACTACCACTCTGAAGAACAGAGGTTCATACAGGTGCTTTCCATCAGGTATTGAAAACACCTGTGGATGTCACCGAGCAGCAATCAAGCATAATAAGCACCAATTAGGCAGCTTTAAAATGACTGTGATACTCAGCTCCTTCTAGACATTTACTGGTGTGGTTACAAACATGGTGAAGGCAAGAGAATGGTCCAGGAAGACAAGAGAAGAGGTGATTTCTCTTCACAGGAAGGGCAATGGCTATAAGAAGATTGCAAAGATGTTAAACATACCAAGAGACACCTTAGGAAGCATCATTCGCAAATTCAAGGCAAAGGGCACTGTTGAAACGCTACCTGGTCGTGGCAGAAAGAAGATGCTGACTTCGACTGCTGTGCGCTACCTGAAGCGTAGAGTGGAGAGAAGTCCCCGTGTGACTGCTGAGGAACTGAGAAAAGATTTGTCAGATGTGGGTACAGAAGTTTCAGCCCAGACAATAAGACGCACACTGCGTAATGAAGGCCTCCGTGCCAGAACTCCCAGGCGTACCCCCTTGCTGTCTCCAAAGAATAAGAAGAGTCGACTGCAGTATGCCAAAAGCCATGTGGACAAACCACAAAAGTTGTGGGATAGTGTTCTGTGGACTGATGAAACAAAATTAGAACTGTTTGGGCCCATGGATCAACGCTATGTTTGGAGGAGGAAGAACAAGGCCTATGATGAAAAGAACACCTTGCCTACTGTGAAGCATGGTGGAGGGTCAATCATGCTTTGGGGCTGTTTTGCTTCTGCAGGTACAGGGAAGCTTCAGCGTGTGCAAGGTACCATGAATTCTCTTCAGTACCAGGAGATATTGGATGGAAACGTGATGCAGTCCGTCACACACCTGAGGCTTGGGAGACGTTGGACCTTTCAACAGGACAATGATCCCAAGCATACCTCCAAGTCCACTAGAGCATGGTTGCAGAGGAAAGGCTGGAACATTTTGGAGTGGCCATCGCAGTCACCAGACTTAAATCCGATTGAGAACCTCTGGTGGGACTTAAAGAAAGCAGTTGCAGTGCGCAAGCCTAAGAATGTGACTGAACTGGAGGCCTTTGCCCATGAAGAATGGGCGAAGATACCCGTAGATCGCTGCAAGACACTTGTGTCAAGCTATGCTTCACGTTTAAAAGCTGTTATAACTGTAAAAGGATGCTGTACTAAGTACTAAGATTGAATGTCACTTGGGGGTTGAATAAAACTGATAATGCTGTGAGCACAGAAAAGACATTTGTGGTTATTTCATTATAACTGTTATGTTATATTTGTCTGACCTACAAGTGCCTCTTTAATGTAAATGTAAGCAAGATGACTGAATGATCAAAAGCAATGTCAAACTGGCCAAAACACTCAATTTCAGTGGGGGTTGAATAATTTTGGTCACAACTGTATATGGTGCAGTCAATTTTACGTAGTGCTTTACATATATATTGTACATTGACATCAGTCCCTAACCCTCAAGGGGCGTACAATCTAAGGTCCCTAACTCACATTCATACATACACATACTAGGGACAATTTAGACTGGATCCAATTAACCTACCAGCATGTCTTTGGAGTGTGGGAAGAAACTGGGGTACCCAGAGGAAACCCACTCAGGCAGAACATGCAAACTCCAAACAAGTGGTGCCATGGTTGGGATTTGAACCAACGACCTTAGTACTGCCAGGCGGAAGTGCTAACCATTTAGCCAATGTATTGCCCTATACCTGTGGTTCCTTAGATGGGCACACCGAGCGTGACCTATGGTAGTAATTTTGCTGCACAGTACTTCACCCGTAACCAGGGGCGGACTGACCATTTGGAAACTCAGGCACTGCCCGAGGGCCCAGAGTCAGTAGGGTGCCCCATGAGATGCCCCTGGTACCTTTTTCATAGGCTTTTTTAAGTTTGGGCAAGGACACAGGGGCCCCATGATCCCTTATTGCCCGGGGGCCCCATGAGTTGTCAGTCCACCCCTGCCCGTAGCTATGTGTACTGGCCATGGTAACTTGTGGCTTTATTGTCAAGGGAGTTGGTAAATTCGCATCTCAACAATCCGTTTTTACCACTACCCCTGCCTGTGTGTAAACAAGGACTTACAGTATACAGACATGCAGAATTTTCAGCTAAAAGGAAGAAAAAAAATGAAAACTTGAAACATCTTCTATAGGCAGTTAGTGGAGTGGTGTGATTTGTTCAATACTGTTATCCTTACAGAACCCAGTATCCTGGATACGGCATATCCTTTACTACAGTACGCATGCAGAATATTCAACTAAAAAAAAAAAAAATCACATATGAAGCATCTTCTTTGGGCAGTTAGGAACTGATGTGACTTCAATACCTTTATCCTTACGGAACCCAGTATCCTAGATACTGTGCTCTGTGTCTACCAGGGGCTGCACACTGTCTGCTGAAGACACAAGAATAGTCTTCCTTCAGTCTGATGTTTATTTGTGTCATTCCAGTGACTGACCTGCTCCGTACTAAGACTTGGCTGGAAGGGAAGATAAATTCCTAATTGTTAAATGCTGGTAGCCTATTTATTGAAAAACACACACATCTCCTTACTTTCAGTCATGGAAAAGGACACTTTTGTGCCAAAAATTGGGCAAAGTAACAGGGATACTTTAAGAAGAATTCCAGGTATACACTCACTGGCCACTCTATTAGGCACAAGTAGGATATTTGGCACACTCTGAGACGAAGTAAGGAGGTAGATGTGGCATGCAATAGTATGTATAAGCATATAATCAATGGTGATGGAGTTAGAGAAAATAAATTATGAACAATATACTGTAATAAAAAAAAAAGTCTCTCATAGAGTCTATACAGTGAATAATCCATGCAGTGATGTAAAATATCTCCTTCTTATTCAATATCCTTCCATGTGTGATTCTTACTTCATCCTCAGCTTGTTACCCTCAAAAAAATATATAAACACACATTTTGCACTATCCTCAATATACTCACAGCTAACAAAAAAGTATCACACTCACAAAGTGTAAAATCGTGCTTGTCCACTCCACCATGTGTTCACTTCTATACTGTATGTCTGTAATTCTTACTCTTACCCTCTATATACTTGAAAATCGCCTTATAACAAGTTCCACCAACAAGATTCTTCCAATATACAGCCTCCTCTTCCATCTTCCCCTTTGTAGGAAATATACCTTCCAAAGAAAGTTATATATTAAGGTGTAATCAGTGGTGTATTTAGGTTTTGTGCTTTCCTAGCCAATATGAAAATCAGACCCCCCCGCCGGAGAGTGAGCCTGATATTGACCAACAACACCCCTGCTCCCCCACCTGAGAGAGCCTTCCACTAAAATATATCACCACCACTCCCCTCCGGCGAGACAGAGAGAAAGACACTCACTTTCACAGCTCCGGACATCCCTGTGAACGAGAATCGGCTCTGTATACATTATCAAGCAGCCCACAGCCTCTGTCAGATCCCACCTGGCCCCCGTGCCACATGTGTCCCTTCTTCTGTCTTTTCTTCTGGGGGGCAGTGCTGTCCCCCTGAAAAATGCCACCTTGTTTGCCTTGTGGTAAATACTCCCCTGGGTGTAATATCTTCAATAACTCAATAGCGTGTTCTCTCGTTATTCTGACTCAACTACACGGCGATAAACCTCATCTCCAGCAATGTATACAGCTATACCACATGGTGTTGAATCTATTTCTTGCATTGGTTCAGATAGTTTAACTCAATGAATAAACTTACATGTTGAGGAAATCAGATGAGGAAACACATTTGAATGTTCCGTTTAATGGAGAATATCATAGGTAGAAAAATGTTAATGTTGTAGCCTCATGGAAGATGCATTCAGGTAGACAGGATACAGTGGAATGATTACAGAGAGAGGCAGGGGGGGAGGGATATACACAAGTACGGTGAGAGAAAGAGCTCAGCTTAGACAGAAGAAGACAGCTTAAAGGCACAGAGCAATAATAAACAAGTGATGGTCACAGAAAAATAATAATAAATCAAATAGTGTAACACAACACTCGTGCTCCCCTCAATCATCAATTGTGACCACCAGTGATAGGTGATATAACACTCACAGGCCATGCACCTTACCGGACTAAGCCAGTCCAAAAACATAGGATAAAAACAGCTCTTCTCGAACAGTGTTCCCGGTTACCAATGGCGATGTATTATAGCTCAGAATAGATAAGCATACATTGTGTATTACTGTTTTAAAAACAGCTATTTATTCCAATAAAAAGCGCTTACAAACAAACAGTGCACATCAGCATTTTTCCCATCTAAAATCAGCATCAGCGTTAGCTTACTCTAGACCTCATCCAAGATGGCCACTCTGCAACTTCCATTCTACGTCTGACGTCAGTTTGTGACGCGTTTCGTCACTTCTGACTTTGTCAAAACACAGGAGTTTGGCCACTCAGCATGGGTGCCATTCAGAGAATGCTTTGAATGAATGCAAAGCAGTCTCTAAATGGACAAGGAGGAGAGCGAGGAGAGCTGGGGCATTTACATCATGTTCTCAACCTTGTCCAATCCACAATGGCACAAACTTGATATAGTCCAGAAATATTTAGACAGAATAAAGGTGAATAAAGTACCTAAACTGGATGGCATACACCCACGGGTCCTTAAAGAACTGAGTTTTCTCATTTCAAAGCCATTGTTTCTAATTTTTAGGGACTCTGTAATGACTGGCATAGTACCACTGGATTGGTGTAAGGTGAATGTGTTGTCTATATTTTAAAAGGGATCAAAATCTTTACCAAGTAATTATAGACCTGTTAGTTTAACTTCTATAGTTGGCAATACACTGGAGAATTTAATAAACGACCACATAGATGAGTTCTTGCTGGAATAAAATATTTAAAGCAACAGACAGCATGGATTCATGAAAGACAGAAGTTAAGCAAGAGCTTAGACAGTTAATCACCTTTACCACTTTCCGTCTGGACCATGTACATAAACGGGCGGACAGGAGCAGTGCAGGAGTGGGTTGCTGTTTATAAACGTCCTCCCCCCTTCCTGCTTGTGTGAGCTCCCTGGGAGTGTGCAGCAACGCAATCCGGTGCCTGCTGTTTCCTCCGGACACAGTGGAACACCGATCGTTGTACGGGACCTCTGTGTGAGGTCCCGAACATGTGATCACTGATTGGCCAATCAGTGATCACATGAATAGTAGTAAGCAAGATGTCACTCCTGACATCATTGCTTACTACGTGTGAAATCTGTGAATGATCACAGAGGTCACATGGTACAAGGCTATTCACAACAGCCTTGTAACATGTGACAAGCTGTGATCAATCACAGCTCACACAATATTTCTCAATGGCTGCAAGAATGCAGCCAGAGAGAAGGAGAAATTATTGCTTTTATAGCCTTTATGGGTGTAAAAGCAATCAGTGTAAAAAAAAAAAAAAAATCTTCATCACCCCCCACAGGTAGTACAGTATCACTATGGTGACACTACTGCTAGGGTGACAGTATGTTAACAAAAAACATAAATAATAATATAAAAAAAAATAAAAATGTAAAATAAAAATTATAATTTTTAGTTATAAACTAATTTGGGTTATTATTTTTTAAATAAAATGATAACTGAAAAAATTTTGGCCAATATTTATGAAGAAAGATTATTTATTTGCAAAATTGTATTAGAAAAACACTTTTTTTTCAAAATTTTTGGACTATTCATTTATATAGCAAAAAAAAAATCCCAGTGATGAATAAATACCACCAAAATAACGTTTTATCTGTCTCAAAAAAAATGCAAAAATATTCATATGGGTACTGTGTTGCATGACCACACAATTGTCGTTTAAAGTGTGATAGCGCTGAAAGCTGAAAATTGGCCTGGACAGGAAGGGGGTGAAAGTATTCAGACTTGAAGTGGTTAAGGTCATCACAGAGGACAAGGGGGCACTCTTTACATCTGGAGGAAAAGAGATGTAATCTCCAAATATGAAAAGGTTTCTTCACAGTAAGAGCTGTGAAAATGTGGAATAGACTCCCTCAAGATTTGGTTCTGGCCAGCTCAGAATATTGCTTTAAAAAAGGCCTGGATTCTTCCCTAGATACACAGAATATAGCTGCTAACATTTATAGGTAAAGTTGATCCAGGGAACATTGGATTGCCTCTCAGGGGATCAGGAACAATTTTTTTCCTCTGCAGGAGCAAATTAGATCATGCTTTTCTGGTTCTTTTTGCCTTCCTCTGGATCAACTGTAGGTGTAGGATTATAATTTTTTTTCTTCCCTTTTATGGTTGAACTGGATGGACTTTTGTCTTTTTTCAGCCAGACTAACTATGTAAGAGAACACTTTCCATTCATTCAGAAAATGCAAAGCATTCTATGAATAGTGCCCTTGCCAAACAGCTGACCTCCTGTGAACAGAATGCAGAAGAGCAGCCGCTTGGCACAAGTCTCAGAAGCAAGTGAAGGACATTAGAGTTGTGGTGTCTACCAGAGTGATTTCCAGCTTTCAAAGAAATCAGAAAATTATGGTATATGCATAATTTGATTGGTTCAAGCTGGACAAATGGAATCTAGTTATAAAATATATATACTTGGAATTCATCTTTAATTGGGAACTTCCTTTTCCCCATACACTGCTTATACTTACTTTCTATTTGTTTGCTTACTGTCCTGTTTGTAAAATATCTGGTACTTTTAGGTATAGGGGACATGTGACTTTCTCTCCCCTTTCCTCTCATTATGCAGTGCTCAGTGTCTGAGCAGCCAATCATCAAGGCCAAACTAATTCACAATGGAAAATCCTCAGTCTCTCATGGGAAAGAACCAGCGTGACTTGGAATTTACAGAGCCTTTTTTTGGGACACTGGGGAGATAAATGGAAAGGTGAGTGTCAGCTGAGGGATAGGGGATAGGCAATTAATAGAACCTGTTCTTGCCCTGCATGCGGCAAAGTTCCCTTTAATTCCTAAGACCCTTCTTATACTGATGTCATCCAATATATACTATATGGCCAACAGTATGTGGGTCCCCCTTCAAATAACTGAGTTCAGATGTTTCCAGTGGAGCGTATTGTTAATGCTACATCATACAAAGACAATTTAGACAACTGTGCACTTTTAATCACATGGAAACAGTTTTCGGAAGGCCCTTTTCTGTTCTAGCATGATGGTACCCCTGTTCACAAAGTCCTATGGGCATTACTGGGAGGATTCTGGAGAACACCACTTTACAGCTTGTAACATCTGCTGGTAGCAACATCGCCATGATGATGATGTCACCCCTATAGTGTAAGAGTTTTGGAAGGTCCTCTTCTGTCCTAGTATGATGGTGCCCCTGTGCACAAAGTCCTATGGGCATTTAGGAAGGATTGTGGAGAACACCACTTTACAGCTTGTTACATCTGCTGGTAGCAACATCGCCATCATGATGATGTCACCCCTATAGTGTAAGAGTTTTGGAAGGTCCTCTTCTGTCCTAGTATGATGGTGCCCCTGTGCACAAAGTCCTATGGGCATTACTGGGAGGATTGTGGAAAACACCACTTTACAGCTTGTAACATCTGCTGGTAGCAACATCGCCATGGTGATGATGGCACCCCTATAGTGTAAGAGTTTTGGAAGGTCCTCTTCTGTCCTAGTATGATGGTGCCCCTGTGCACAAAGTCCTATGGGCATTACTGGGAGGATTGTGGAGAACACCACTCTACAGCTTGTAACATCTGCTGGTAGCAACATTGTCATCATAATGATGTCACCCCTATAGTGTAAGAGTTTTGGAAGGTCCTCTTCTTTCCTAGCATGATAGTTCACCTGTGCACAAAGTCCCATGGACTTCACAGGGAGGGTTGTTGAGAACACTTCGTTTTTATTCATTGGTGTTGGGTTTACCATGCCCCTGTGTTTCCGATCCTGATTATATTCTAGTTTTTTTAAAAATACCTTGCCAGGAAGGGGGTGAAAGTGCCCGGTAGGAAAGTGGTTAATGGTGGTAGAGAAAAGTCAGGTCACTGTCCTTGCTGTCCAGTCAAGCACATGTAAATCCATGCCTGGAACCTGTACACTTTTAACCAGATGGGCAGAAACACAAATCCTTAGACAGCTAGAACATTTCTTATATAAGTACGTATCTCAGTTGGTTGCCTGGAGGTCAGCACTTAGGATTAAGCATTTCTAATATTAACATAAGCACTTGTATTTCTCAGTCTGCGTCCTTTCTTGTTAGAACCTCAAAGTGCCAAATTTTTTTTTTTTTCATTTGTAGAAATGAAAATATAGAAAGCTGCCCATGAAAAGACAGGGTTAAAAGTTTTCTGTCTTTGTGCAATTTTAATATGTAGCACATTCAAATCCAATTAAGCAGTAAAGCATGGCAGGGTACGTTTAACTGATCCATTTAAACATCCCTCACGTACATTACAAAGCATGAGGGCCAAAGAGCAAGTGCTTTTATCCACCCAAGAACCGTTTACACGGATCATTTAGACATTCCCTGGAGTGTCTTGTTGCAATGAGATGAGGCACTCTGCAAATCTCTCATTTCTAATGTGTTGGTAAACAGCCCTACCTCAAGGCATTTTCCAGTCATTGGGGTTAAACACACAGGGAATATTGACGTTCATTAAAAAATATGGATCCAGCACTCATTGCGGCTTATAGAATAGTCACTTGATTATCATTATTAGGAATTAAAGACTAAGTAAGTAACAGATTTATACTTTAGCTGCGCCAGTTGTGCTTGTTGGTTCTTTATAACGAAGGATACATACACAGACTGCGGATTGGGAATTATTTCTGTAGGTGCCAGTCTTCACCTTTGGAACATGTTACATGTTCCACCCGTTTTTACAGAGGAACATGTAATATGTTCCAGCATCTGCAGCCTCCCCTGTGACAGCGAGTGGGGGATAGACATGTGCGGTTCTTTTAATTCCCAATCAAAATTAGGACACATAATTTGTTATTCAGAGATTTGGATGTACCCAAATTTCCAAATAACAATAGTAATAAATGTAAACGAATTAGAAATAACAAAACTAAATTTAGTGCACAATTTGAATGGAATTTTAATCAAATTCGAAAACAAAAATAGAATAAAATAGAATAGAAAATAAAGGGATATAATAGAAAATAAAAGAACAGAATAGAACAGAATAGAAAAGAATATCATAAAACAGAACTTAATAAAAATGAAAATAACAGAATAGAATAAAATAGAATAGAATAGATAAGAGCAGAATAGAAAATAAAATAATAGAATAGAAAAGAACAGGGTAAAACAGAGTAGTATAGAATAGGAAATAAAAGAATAGAATTAAATAGAATGGAAAAGAACAGAATAGACAAAAAAATAAAAGAATAGAGCAGAAAAGTAAAGAATAAAACAGAATAATAAGAAACAGAGTGAAAAAGAAAAGGAAAGAAAAGAACACAATATATTAGAATATAATAGAAAATAAGAGAATATAATAAAATAGAATAGAAAATAAGAGAAAATAATCCACAATGCTGCCCCAACCTACTTAACCGACCTGATACCCAAATACTACCCTACCCGTGCCCTTCGCTCCTCTCAGGACCTCCTACTCTCTAGCTCACTGATCTCCTCCTCCCACGCCCGACTGCAAGACTTCTCCAGGACCTCCCCCATCCTCTGGAATTCCCTACCCCAATCCATCAGACTGTCACCCACCCCCACCACCTTCAGGTGCACCCCGAAGACCCACCTCTTCAGGGAGGCCTACCCCTCCCTCCCCTAACATCTGATCTCCACTCCTCCCACCACCTCATCCCCCACAGCCACTTCCTCCTGTAGCACCTTCCCCTCCCTCCTAGATTGTAAGCTCGAAAGAGCAGGGCCCTCGAACCCCTCGTGTATCGCACTGTCTCTGTCTTGTCTCATGTCTTGTCCCCCTGCCTTTGTACAGCGCTGAGCAAACCCTTTGGCTCTATATAAATACTGTATAATAATAAGAAAATAAGAAAATAGAATAGAAAAAAAACAATAGAATATAATAGAATGAATAAAACCATCTTCCAAAATTAGAATTTTGGAAAGAATAAATTTGAATTCAAATAGAATAGATTAGAATAGAATAAAAAGTAAAAGAATAGAATAGAAAAACAATAGAACAAAACAGAAAGAATATAACCGCTTTCCAAAATTTTAATTTGAAATAGAATACATTTAAATTTGATGCTTTTCGATTTGGCCGAATTGAATTCAATTTGAGCAAATTCAAAAATTCTAATTGAATTTGAAAATGAATGAACGATACGAAACTAAATGAATTCCAAAAGTTCATAACTGAGAAAGCCCCTCCTTCCCTCCTCCTGATGAAAGAAGAAAAAGGCCCATGAAGACTTCTGGGATGTATGACATAATTTTTTCCAAGGCCACAAACCAGCAACTGAAGAAATGTAAAAAAAAACAAACAAAACAAGTAAATATAAAATACTGTATCTTCCCATCTATTCACTAATGCTGGCAGCATAAGGATTATAAAAAGTTCATGTTGATTGAGAGAGTTTAGCTCCACTTCAGTGTTATTCAATTACATAGTTACATCGTTTCACATCAGGGGCAGACTGACCATTTGGAAACTCGGCACTGCCCGAGGGCCCGGGGTCAGTAGGGGGCCCCATGAGATGCCCCTGGTACCTTTTTCATAGACTTTTTTGATTTTGGGCAAAGACACGGGCCCCATGATCCCCTTTTGCCCGGGGGCCCCATGAGTTGTCATTCCGCCCCTGTTTCACATAGATACATATTTCTGGCTGAAAAAAAGACAAAGTCAATCTATTTCAACCAAAAAAAATTATAATTCTATACTCTCAGTTGATTCAGAGGAAGGCAAAAAAACCCCAGCAAAGCATGTTCCAATTTGCTCCTGCAGGGAACAAAATCCTGCCTTATCCACAGAGAGGCAATCAGATATTCCCTGGATCAACTTTACCTATAAATGTTACTGTAGTATCCAGTTATATTCTGTGTATCTAGGAAAGGGAGTCTATTCCACATTCTCACAGCTCTTACTGTGAAGAAATCTTTCCGTGTTTGGTGATTAAAGTTCTTTTCCTCCAGACGTAAAGAGTGCCCCCTTGTCTTCTGTGATGACCTCAGGGGGAATAATTCTGCACCGAGTTCACTATATGAACCACTGATGTGTTTATACTACTGCCTGATCTACTTTGGGGGACATTTTTTAATCTTTGTTTTTGATAAAGGACTTGTCAAAGACTGTCTCCTGTCATTTTTTTACACTACACTTTTTTTTGTGAATGAATACCGGTACCGGGGGGGAGGGGGAGATCTGGGGGCCCCCTTGTCAAGTTCTGATTTGTTAAACTCAGATTCTGATAATCCCCCTACCTGCAGACCCCCACAACCACCTGCCTTGGTTGTGGGGAAGAGGCCCTTGTCTCCATCCACATAGAGACAAGGTGCTTTGGGGGGGAGCCCCCTGCCCCAAAGCACCCCCCATATTGAGGGCATGTGGCTTGGTATGTATTAGGAGGAGGGGGCGCTCACCCCCCCCCTCCCCCCTCTTCCTGACCTGCCTGGATAATGGTCTGGTATGGATTTTGGTGGGGACCTACATGCCATTTTTAAAACATTTTAGTGAGGGGGTTTCCCTCAAAATCCATACCGGACCCGAAGGGCTTGGCATGGATGGGAGGGACCCCACACTTAAAAAAAAAAAATAATTGCAGGCAATGCCAGCAATTCTTTTTACATTAAAAAAATGTTTTCAGTAGTTGTGTGGTATCTTGCCACATACTCAGATGCAGTAAGATACTGTTTACTGAATTGTTCCCTCTGTTTGAAGTTCACAGCTGAAATTTCCTAAGGTTAGAATTTTCGAACGTGAACCAAACAGGGAGTTTGTTCGGCCCATCACTACCAGTGAGCAGCAGTTGTGTGGATGTCAGGGGTCAAAGGAGAATGGGCAGAATGGTTGTTGGGACGTTGAGATGGGCAGAATTTGGCGTAAAGAACATGAAAGCATGGATCCATCCTTCCTTGTATCAATGGTTCAGGCTGGTGGTGTTGGTGGTGTAATGGTGTGGGGGAGATTTTCTTGGCATTAGCAAGGTGTACCTAATAAAGTGGTCGGTGAGTGTCTGTACCTGTCTCCATTTCACCAAGATCTATGCTATATGACCTGCTTTGTGCCACATTGTCTATTCACTACTTCCATACATGTGCACCACAATCATCATTCATTGTAATAAAAAGTTCACTCTTCTAAAAAAAAAAAAAGTGGTTCACCAGACAGAGCCAATTGAATTGTTAATTTTGTATTTTTATCTTTAATGGTATCATTTTGTAATTTTCCTGTAATCTCCTGAAGAAGCCAAGAAGGACAAAACATGTTGAGAATGGAAAATAATGTAAACCTGATTCACACTGATACATGCAAAATGTGCGCCAACTGCAGTGAACCAGTGCTTTTTAGAAGCACTGCCATCACTAAAGATGGCCACAAAGATGGCCAACTGGACAGCTGCTCACCTGATGACATGCATGGAGGCCTCAGATGAATTTGAGCTCCTCCTGTCCTCCATCCTCCCTTCATGGTGGTTGTGGACAGCGTCACCTGTGTAGGGAGGTCAACCTGCTCCTGCCTAAGCGGAAGCATGGTATCATGGGCTCTCTTCTTTCTTTTCTGTTTTTGAGGGTAGAATGGTCATTTTGTGACACCACTCTCTGAAATTCAGGGTGGTTTGATGACATGATCCCAAGGGACAGTTCCTTGACACCCAGGATTCACAAGAAGTGGATTGAATAATGCTCGTGTCATTCAATCAGGAAGAGCAATATCATCTAGTGGTGGGAAGTACAGTGCAAAAGATATGGTGAGTCTTGCAGCAGTGTGTCAAGGATCCGGGTGTGACCAGGTGTGTGGACTGACACAAGGAAGTAACAGGCTTCAGGAATGATATAATAACAATATACTTATTATTAGCCACCCAAATATACAAAGCACAGTAAACAAACCAACCTTCTACTAATCTTAGTATGTGCAGGAACACAGGCGTAGTCAGGGCTGGAGAGGTGGAATGGTCAGGCTGGCCATATGGTTCTGTTAACGACCGTCTGGTGGTACCCAGGATTCCCCAGGGCGCGGAGTCTAAGTCCCAGTCTGCTTATTCACCAGGGTCCCTGATGGTGGGGATGGACTTGAAGCAGACAGGAACCAGGTCACAGCCCCTGAGTACACCTGCTCGTGGTAGAGGGATCTGCCAGAGGTATATGTAGGTAGGAAGCCTGCTGTGAAGAGGCAGAAGGTGTGAGCAGGGATGACTGGATCACTGGATGCAGGATGGATGGATGGCAGAGTAGTTAGCGTGGTCAGATGGGCCGGGTCAGTAACAGCAGGTCAGTGTGGTACTAAGCAGCAGGCAGAAGAGTAGTCAGGTCACTTGCAGGGGTCGGTAACAGGAGTACAGATCAGATTAGGGATGTCCAGGAGAGCAGTCAAACGAGCCAGGGATCAAGCAGGAGAAGTCAGCAGAGGTCAGGATCAGGCAGGGTCAGCAACAAATCAGATCGGTAGAGGAACAGGATACAAGGTACAGGGGCTCATGGGAAACATACACCAAGGCACTGATCACAGGCCTCGTCCTGCTTAAATACACCTCCTGCAATCAGCTTCAGGTGATGGCCTGATTGCAGGAGTGAGATTCTGGCTGCTGAGAGCACCCGCTGGCCAGCCTTGGTACTGCAGCCCACAAGGCAGGTGAGTCCCACCACCATTGGCAAGTCCATTCCTGACACAGTAGCTCTATTTTATTTATTTCATGGTTTTTAATTTATCTTTTTTCATATCTTTAATTTTTTTTACTAAGTTAGGCTGTAAGTAGGTTTTTGTGCCTTCATGACAAAAAATGCTTTGACATAGGCAGCCCTGAATATATCTATGGAATCTTCAGGGGTGGAATATCCCTACTGTCCATTACTTTTCCACTAAGGTACAATAAAACCAGATTATTCATCTTTTTTCCTCTGCAGAATCTATTTTCATGCCGTAACGATTTTTTAGCCTATACCCAAAAGAATTTCCTGCAAGAAATATTGTCTTACTATTATTATCTTTTCATTGACATTTAACATTTCCAATACCTACACATTTTGTCGGAAAAATCTCCTTTCATTTAATATTCTAGAGATGTTTTGACACGCTGTGATTGACAACCTCATTTATAACACAACAAGCGGGTCCAGATTCCATCGCTGTTATTTTCTTGGGCTTCCTGGTCAATTGTGTTTTCTTATTGACAACATATGATAAAGGTTCTATTCAAGACACATATATATTATATGTCATATATATATATATATATATATATATATATATATATATATATATATACTGATCCTTTATGACCACTGACATGTTAAATTGTTATGAGAACATTGGTCTTGTTACAATGGCATCTGAAAGTCAGTGGGATACATTAGGCAGCAAGTAAACGTGTTGTCTGTGAAATTAATGTGTTGAAAGCAGATAAAATGGGCATCACAGTTGATTGTGTATGGGGCTGCCCATGCTGACCCGTGTCCACAGCTAGAAGCCTACAATGTACACGTGAGCATCAGAACTGGACCATGGAGTAATCAAAGAATGTGGCCTGGTCTGATGAATCCCGGTGTCTTTACCATCATGTGGATAGCCTGGGGATGAGATGGCACCAGAGTGCACTATGGAAAGAAGGCAAGCTAGCTGAGGTAGTGTGATTCTTTGGGCAATGTTCTGCTGGAAAACGTTGGGTCTTGCCATTCACGTGGATGTTACTTTGACACATACCACCCACATAAACACTGTTGACAAAAATGGTATTCCCTTATGGCAGTGTCCTCTTTCAGCAGGACAATGCACCCCGCCACACTGCAAAAATGGTTCAAGGATGGTCTAGGAGTTGACCTGGCCTCCAAATTCTCCAAGTCCAGTTGAACATCTGTGGGATGTGCTGGTAAAACAAATCCAATCCATGGAGGTCCCATCTTGCAACATACAGTACGTAAAGGATCTGCTTCTGGTGCGAGATACCACAGCATATCTTCCATGGTCTAATGGCATTCATTTCTTGATGGGTTAGGTCTATTTTGGTGGCATAAGGGGGACCTGCTCAATATTAGGTGGGTAGTCATAAAGTAATGGCTGACCATTGTATAAATATATATACATAAATAGGATATAAAAAGTCTAGACACCTCTGTTAAAATGTCCGGTTTCTGTGAAAAAAAATGAGACAAAAATAAATAATTTCAGAACTTTTTCAACCTTCAATGTAACCTATAAACTGTACATCTCAGTTGAACAACAAACTGAAATCTTTTAGGTGGAGGAAAGTACAAATAAAAAACTAAAATAATATGGTTTCATAAGTGTGCACACCCTTAAACTAATACTTTGTTGAAGCACCTTTTGATTTTATTACAGCACGCAGTCTTTTTGGGTATGAGTCTATCAGCAAGGACACAGCCAGTACTTGCCAGATATTCCTTCAGCTCCTTTAATGTTGCTGTAGGCAGGGGCGGACTGACCATTTGGAAACTCGGGCACTGCCCGAGGGCCCGAGGTCTGTGGGGGGCCCCATGAGATCCCCCTGGGACCTTTTCCATAGGTTTTTTTGAGTTTGGGCAAGGACACAGGGGCCCCATGATCTCCTATTGCCCGGGGGCCCCATGAGTTGTCAGTCCGCCCCTGGCTGTAGGCCTCTTGGCAGCCTCCCAGACCAGTTTTCTTCTCATCTTTTCATCAATTTTGGAGGGGCTTCCAGTTCTTGGTAATATCTCTGTTAAGCCATATTTTCTCCACTTGATGATGACTGTCTTCACTGTGTTCCATGGTATATCTAATGCCTTGGAAATTCTTTTGTACCCTTCTCCTGACTGATATCTTTTAACAATGAGATCCCTCTGATGCTTTGGAAGTTCTCTGTGGACCACGGCTTTTTCTGTAGGATGCGACTAAGAAAATGTCAGAAAAGACCTACTAGAACAGCAAAACTTTATATGGGGTTAATTAGAGGCACTTTAAATTATGGCAGGTGTGTACTGACTGCCATTTAACATGATTTTAAATGTGAGTGCTTAATTCTGAACACAGCTACATCCCCAATTGTAAGAGGGTGTGCACACTTATGCAACCACATTATTTTTGTTTGTTATGTTTACTCCCCCAGCCCCCCAAAAAAATTCTCAATTGCGTTGTACAGTTTATCGGTCATATTAAAGGTGGAAAAAGTTTTGAAATTATTTATCTTTGTCTCATTTTTTTTACATCACAGAAACCTGACATTTTAACAGGGATGTGTAGGCTTTTTATATCCACTGTACACATTGTACAAAAAAAAAATAATTGCCTAAAATCTAGCTGTTTATTTCTTTATATTACCATAACCTGCCACCAAAGAACAACTCAAAAAAATACTTCTGCCTGACAATCACAGCAATACTACATATACACTATATTGCCAAAAGTATTGGGACACCCCTCCAAATCATTGGATTCAAGTGTTCCAATCACCTTCATTGCCACAGGTAAGTACATTTCAATTCTGCAAAGTGTTAATTTACTTTGCAAAATGAATATGCTTGACCTCCTAAATTTAACCCCATAAATATCAACTATTAAAAAGCTTACTGATATACTCTCACTGGCCTTTTTATTAGGTACACCTGGTCAATTTTTTGGTAACACAAATTCCTAATCAGTAAATCACATGGCAGCCCTTTAATGCATTTAGGCATCTAGATGTGGTGAAGTCAACTTGCTGCACTTCAAACCGAGCATTAGAAAGGGAAAGTAAAAGGATTTAAGTGACTTTGAATGTGGCATGGTTGTTGGTGCCAGATGGGCTGGTCTGAGTATATCAAAAACTGCTGATCTACTAGGATCTTCACACACAACCATCTCTAGGGTTTACAGAGAATGGTTCGAAAAAGAGAAAATATCCAGTGAGTGGCAGTTGTGTGGACAAAAATGCCTTGTTGAGGTCAGAGGAGAATGGGCAGGCTGTTACGAGACAATAGAAAGGCAACAGTAACTCAAATAACCACTCGTTGCAACCAAGGTATGCAGAATACCATCCCTGAACGCACAACACCATGAATCTTGAAGCAGATGGGCTACAGCAGCAGAAGACCAGTGTCCACATCTTCTGATGGCTCCTTCCAGCAGGATAATGCACCATGTCACAAAGCTCAAATCATCTCAAACTGGTTTCTTGAACACGACAATGAGGTCATTGTACTCCAATGGCCTCCACAATCACCAGATCTCAATCCAATAGAGCACCTTTGGGATGTGGCGGCATTGGAGATTTGCATCATGGATGTGCAGCTGAAAAATCTGCAGCAACTGCGTGATGCTGTCCTGTCAATATGGACCAAAATCTTTGAGGAATGTTTCCAACACCTTGTTGAAGCTATGCCACAAATAATTAGGACAGTTCCGAAGGAAAAAGGGGGTCCAACCCAGTACTTGCAAGGTATACCTAATAAAGTGGCCTCTGAGTTTAGGTTAAAGTAGTTATAAATACTGACATATACACAGTGTAGTAGCTAGCTACACAAAGAGGAAACAAATCCTTCTACATACGTTGTACCTGTTTATCTACAGACCTTTCTCCTTTACAGCTGCCCAAATCCAGAACAAGCATTTCTGAGCTCCATAAGGTAGGAGGTGGGTATCTGTCACACACAGGGGCAGACTGACCATTTGGAAACTTGGGTACTGCCCGAGGGCCCGGGGTCAGTAGGGGGCCCCATGAGATGCCCCTGGTACCTTTTTCATAGGCTTTTTTGAGTTTGGGCAAGGACACAGGGGCCCCATGATCCCCTATTGCCCGGGGGCCCCATGAGTTGTCAGTCCGCCCCTGGTCACACATTTGCACAGCATAGAGCAGGGAGCTGAATGTAATCTGAGACTTGGGGGGAGGGAATGGACACACCCCCCCCCTCCACAGTCTCATGCATAGCTGAGGCTGTCAATCACAAGCTGTGTGCTGGAGCTCCCCTCCTCCATCACCCATGATTGCTTGAAGTCAGTGTGACTTGTGAAACTAGCAGAGAAATGAGAGAGCAGGCAGAAATTACACTTGACACTTTGGATTGAGGCAGCTGCACACTATGGAAAGAAACGCTTTGTTCATTTTTCATTTTAGAGGTTTAGAACTTTTTCAAAACAATGGTATGTGATTACACAATCTGAGCAAGTATCTTTACTTTATATATTAAGCATATGTTGTTTGCCTTTTACAGTTTTTTGACTGTGACAGGTCAGCATCAAGCGCCCCCTTCTATATATAAGCAACATTCATTTTCTTTGACAGCTTTTCTGCAAAAAGTATCCACCCTTGGGTGACAGGCACTCTGTGTTCAAAATCATAATTAGTAAGTCTTGTCAGATTTAAATACTTAGACAGCATAATATATTAATTGTGCAGAAGGTACACATAATTACACCAGGTGTAATTATGCCGCAGTTAAATGTTACATAGAAATGACACTTTGCTTGCTTAATTTAAATCAATAATTAAAAAGTGCACTGAACTCTGTAAGGAGCACAACACAAGTTGCACGAAAGCCAGAAAAAAAACAAAAAGTGAAACTTATAAAGTTAATAAGAGCCTGATTATTTGTCAAAATTAGATAATTATAGCAAGCCACAATTATTTAATCTACTTTATTAATAGGGAAAATATGTCTGGATTTGACAATATTTGAGGCTATTATAGTTTGTTAGATAATCAGAAGATGCAAAGGGCCATGCTGAATTATCATCACATTTCTCCAGTGCTAGTTGCCAATTATTCCAATTATTTCACAAGCGTCGATAAGCCAATGGAGCAGAATTGAAGGGTCACACGTTTTCGCTCATCAAATTGGCAAATAAGCATTTTGAAGAGGTGAGGCACAAAAGTGACTTTGTATGTTGAGAAGAAGTTATAAAAGCCAAGTAAGTGTGTTTAACCACTTCCAGTCCGGACACTTTTACCCCCTTCCTGACCAGGGCAATTTTCAGCTTTCAGTGCTATTACACTTTGAATGACAATTGCGCAGTCATGCCACACTGTACCCAAATGAATTTTTTACCATTTTTTTGAGACAGATAAAGCTTTATTTTGGTGGTATTTTTTTCACCGCTGGGATTTTTATTTTTTTTGCATATTCAGAAAACTAGAAAGCAAATAATCAATAAACAAATAACCTCCTTCTCCTCCACTCCTACCAAAAAGTTACACTTTCTCCCTAGAAAGTATACAATATAATATATCCTTTTTGTGATAAACCACATAAATCCCCAAAAAAATAAAATAAAATTCCACAAATAAAAATAAATTGATGCAATCAAAATAATACAATTAAATTAAAAATTGTGACCAAACCAAATTCAATCCCAAATATGTCCCAAAATTCAAATAAATCGAAAATGTGTCCAATGCCAAGGTCCCAAATTTTCCACTTCAATCCAGTTGGAAGGAAAATGATCCTAAATGTTCCATGAAAACCTCAAAAAAGTAAAAAGAAAAATCCATAGTGCATTATCTTTTAAATATATATATATAACAACACTCCACTCTGTGCAAACGCAAAACCACTCTTAAAATGGTGCAATAAAAAAAATATATATATATATATAACTTTCTGTGCAAAAATTATATAAATATACATATTTATTATTTAAATAAATAAATAAACCAAAAACGTGACAAACTCCGTGGACACTTCAATCACATATACTCTCTGTGATCCAACCAGTTGTGAATTGTGATACTAGGCACTATTACCCTCTAAATCCAGCCAATAGTGATACTAGGTACTATTACACTCTAAATCCAGCCAATAGTGATACTAGGTACTATTACCCTCTAAATCCAGCCAATAGTGATACTAGGTACTATTACCCTCTAAATCCAGCCAATAGTGATACTAGGTACTATTACCCTCTAAATCCAGCCAATAGTGATACTAGGTACTATTACCCTCTAAATCCAGCCAATAGTGATACTAGGTACTATTACCCTCTAAATCCAGCCAATAGTGATACTAGGTACTATTACCCTCTGGGAGTTATTCTCAAGCATAGGCTATCTTATGGAATCCATATCTTTCCATTCCTTCCTTCAGGGGTACTCCTCCAAAGTCCTCATAAAGATAAGAAGGCTCTTAGGCAGAATTAAAACATAGAAACAAATTTATTCATGACTTACATTAAAAGAAAGGAACTTCCAGCTCACAGCATTGTTCCCTCAATGGCTCTGTACTGGCTGAACAAACATTTGGTTGAAAACCATGTGTAAACAACTAATAAAATGGCCGCGGCGACACTTCCTAATTTCCAATTTTGGGATTGGTTCAAGACCAAGCTACTTGTGTCACCTGCCTTAATACTCAGCATATTCAGAAAGCAAACAAAACAGAAATACGTTTTTCTTTGGACTTTCACATATCATTTTTCACAGTTTTGATTATTTGTATTATTTGCGCTGTATTATTTGTATTATTATTTTTTGATGTTTAGTCAATCCTTGAACAGCAGCATTTAATTTTTCATTTAATTTTTCCTTGGCGCAAGTTTGATACATATTTTTGAACCAATCCCAGACTGCCACAGATATGCTAGAGAAGAGGGAACGTCTACGACGCAATGGATCCCTGGCAGGAGAGCAAACCCTTCTTGACCTCCTCCAAAGTTGAGATATCTTTAAGTTGTTATTTATTACAAAGCCATAGAAGACTATTTCGCTATCCTCGCTGCCTTTCTTTGCCTTTTCTAACATGCTGATCCAAATGACAGAGCTTGAGCAATGTTCTGCTATGCTGCATAGCGTGAGCGGTGAACAACGTTTTTGCCTTGTATACAAAAAGAATACAAAAAAAGTGGCCTTTTGAGAAACAGTGCCCCTTTTTTTCCAAAGCAGTAATTTATATTTAACGGCGTCTATAATTTGTGACATCAAATAGTGTAAAAAGTCGAATGCATCTTTAAATATGGCTTGGCAGGAGAGCTAAGTCTGTGATTTCTGGCAGGGACGAGAGCTGGGGACAGATGGCCGTCCAGTTTTATGTGCACCCTATTGAGATGAACAAGCGACAATTTATAAAATGCTCACAACTCATTAAGGCTGTTTATTAAACTGCAGCCTCTGAATTCCCTTCGGTTTGCTTAGGATATGTAGATGAATCTGCGGAGAACCAATGACGATTGTCCCAAATACAGGGCTGTATCACGCTGTCACTGCACCCACTGGGACATTACATTGCAAATTAACAAACTCACCCCTGTCATTGCATTATTAGGCTGGAACCGTCGTGATAGCATGGAGCCAATGGGTCTTTCCTGTGACTTTTGTGCCACATTTCAGTATTCAAGATCAATTTAATCCAAACTTGAGTTGCTGATCTTCTAAATGAAAATGTTAGTTCTCTGGCTGTCATTGGGGAGTGAAAATACAAAACACTCTTAGGAGATTAATAAATGGCAAGAGATGTGAGTTTCACTCATTAGTGTCCAAATATTCCTCACACAGTGGGAATCATTTCAATAAAATCTAGTTCTGGTGACATAGGTTCATTATTTGTTGATTCTGCCAGTAGATTTGTTATTTAGCAATTCCTTTAACAGGATGACAACACTGGTATAATCTTTCACTGTGTTGAAATGCTAAATAATAGATGCTAAATAATAGTTCTTCTGGCAAGATCAAGATTTAATATTACTATGTTATGGGGGGGGGCAGGGTAGTCGTAGATGGACAGAGTTTTAAATGGACTGACAAACAAATTAAAACCCAAATGCAGCTATTAAAGTGGTTATAAACCTCTGAAATGAATAATGAACAAAGCACATCCTTCTATTGTGTGTATGTCAGGAATGGACTTGCCAATAGTGGTGGGACTCATCTGCCTGGTGGGCTGCAGTACCAGGGCTGGCCAGCGGGTGCTCTCAACAACCAGAGGTTCACTTCGGCAATTAGCCATCACCTGGGGGTGATTGCAGGTGTATTTAAGGGATGGCCAGACCTGCAGTCTGTGCCTTGGTGTGTGTTTTTCCATGGGCCCCTGTACCTTGTAACCTGCATTCCTGTTCCTGTTTCTGCCTGACTTGTTGCCGACCCTGCCTGATCCTGACCTCTGCTGATTTCTGTTTTATCCCTGGCTTGTGACCCTGACCATTCTCTCCGCCTGCTCCTCCTGTACCTACCTTCCCGATAGTTATCGCCCTGGCCTGCCTGACTACGTTGTGCTCTATATCTGTATGTACCTGTGTATCTATACCAGTTTAGGTTTGGGTTTGTTTCACCTTGTTGTATGTATTTGTGTTAGCTTGGGGTTTGGTGCACTGCGTTTATGTTTGTATTGTTAGTCTTAATAAATTGTCTTGTTTATACTATATCTGGAGCCTGTGTTTCCCTGTGTCAGTCCACACATCTCTGGTCACACCCGCATCCCTGACAGTGTACTTGCCTCAATCCAGAGAACATAATGTGATTTATGTCTCCTCTCTCCTTCTTCTTCTATCTGTATGAGTCACTTCTGAGACAGCTCTGCCCCACCCTCCAGCACACAGAAGGTGATTGACAGCCTTAGATGTGCATCTTTCCCTATGAATGACAAGTGTCCATTCCCTCTACTCAGGTCTCAAATTACACTCAGCTCCCTGTTCTATGCTGTGCAGTGTGTGACATCTTGCCTTTTGGGACTCAGAAATGCTATGTAAAATGTGTGCTTTAGAAGGCTGTAGTAGAGAGATAGCTGCATAAACAGGTAGACAGGTACAAACAGGTACAACATATGCAAAAGAATGTGCTTATTCTCCATGTATAACCTGAGGCTAAGGACTCCATTGGGTATACTATATATAAGGGTTTACAACATAGAGAAAAAATTAGAGTGGTCCATCAAGTCTGCCCATTTTTTTGGGCTGTAGTTTTGTTTTGTTTTTTGGGGGGGGGTTAGGAACTTACAGTGAAAATTGTTTTCATCTTTTGTTCCAAAATTTGTTCATAAAATGTTTTGTTTAACAGGCCAAGCTGTCCAGCAAGAGTGACAGTCAGAGGAGTTGGGGCAAACCATTTAATGCTGACAGGGGTGCTTAGAACTGTCAAATCGGACAGTTCTAAGCACCTCTGTCAGCATTAAATGGTTTGTCCCAACTCCTCTGACTGGCACTCTTGCTGGACAGCTTGGCCTGTTAAACAAAACAAATTGATGAAAGATGTACTGGCAGGACCACCAGTTAATAGGACTTTGTATGGTGGGACGCCAAAAAACAAGAACTACTGTACGAATGCTATTGACAGGCCAAATCCTATAAGTCATTTTAGATTTTGCCTGCACTGTAGTTACATTTCACAAAGCTAATGCACCGCAGCACCAGGATTAGATCACTATATTCACTAAATGATAATTATTTTAATCTGAGTCCAATTAGATTTTAACTTTAAAGTCATATACATGAAAATGTAATTATTCTTGTGCTAAAGCTTTGTGAATTCCCCTTTTCCCTAGGTACTCATTATCTTTCATGTTCATGGTCTGCCTATTGCCACCAAAGGCCCCTTTGCTGTGCCTCTGTGACCAAGAAATGTGCAGGGGTGACAATTGTACCTGCCATAGGATACAATAGCTAACCCCTTCAACAACTCACTACAAGAATTGGCTGACTGCCATTGTACTCTAGGGTGGGTTAGGTGGGCAATGATATCACAGGGAACTCCTTCCCTAGAGCTCCTTGGCACTAGAAACTGAGATGGGAATTACCCCTTTGCTCAAACACTGTGTCACGGTCAGGGGTCAGGCATGGAGATCAGTAGCTATAGTAGTCAACTATAGTCAACTCTAACTGACCAGCTGGAAAAGTATACAAGCACGTCACCCTGGCAGATGATGTGGGCTCACCCGAGGTGTGGGGTCTAAGCACAAACTGATATTCACCAGGGCTCCTGATGGTGGAAATGGGTTTTACTGCATGCTAGAACCAGGTCATGGTTCTCATAATCACCCCACCAGGAGGTGAGGAAGCCGGGGTCCAGTAGCAGATATAGCAGGTAAGGATCAAGAGGAAGCGTAGTTGAGGGGCAAGCCAAAGGTTAGTAACAAGTGGTAGAGCAGATCGCAAGAGAGACAGGCGTGATATATTGGCTGGACTGAGCGCAATAATCTGGCAAACAGGAAGTGTAAAGTCATGGCTTAAATAGGAAATTTAATTGTCCAGTGAGCTGTCCAGCATCTCAGGTGGTTCTGCAAGATGAGGTACCGTCAGATACAGCAGAGGATGTAGGTTCAGATGTGGATCCTGACAGATTGTTTGGGCAATGAAAGGGCAAAACATGCTCTTTCCTCCTCTGAACTTCCAACACTGGATTGGACTCTGCAGGACATTTTATAACAGAAAACTGAATGGTAAATGCAAAATAGATGATTTTTAACCAATTGTCAGTGTTTTTACTATTATTATAACAGGTACTTATATAGCACCGTCAATTTATGAAGCGCTTTTACATATATATTGTATATTCACATCAGTCCCTAACCCTCAAGGAGCGTACAATCTAAGGTCCCTAACTTACATTCATACATATACATCCTAGGGCCAATTTAGACAGGAGCCAATTAATCTACCAGCATGTCTTTTACTTCTTACCCCATACACTGGTTAGGGGGTCCTTAATCAGTTTAGGAGACCCCCTAAAACCAATTCGCCAGACAGGGAACTCATGGGGAGGAGGATGAGTTGGTGGTACCTCATCCACATCGTTGCCATCACCAACTCCTCTCCTAGACCCCTTAGTTCCACAGTGTTCAGTCATGCAACAGTGCATTGGTAGGGGGATCCTATTTTTTTTTTTTTGGGAGGGGGGCAATTTTTTAAAATTTGTTTTACATTTGAAAAGTGAGTTAATATTCCCAGTGTTGAAACTTTGCACAGTTTCAGCATTAAGAGACTGCAATCAGAGCTGCCTGCAGGGGACAATTTTTCACTGCACTGTATAAGTCAGAATTAACGGCTGTTCATCCAATGCTGCATTCCTCTGGTGCACAGCTACTGAAAGAAGGATAATAAATGTAACTGTGGAAAGCTACGTGAATGCAGCTGAATCTCACTTAGGCAAAAATAAAGTATTTGCTGGGTACATTTCTCTGGGAGTTCTTCATAAATAAATCCCTAAATGTAAGGACATTTAGGGGGTACGCGTGCTTAAAGTGGTATAGTGTTGCGCTCCCAAACCTCCAATTAATAAATTATTATTTAAATCACTTAATTTCTATCCTAAAGACCATATGATAAGAGAAATGTGTATATAAAAAATCTCAATAAAAATGATATCTGTGATTAATCAAAAATTATGAATACTAATAATCTTATGCTTTGTATAAATTAACCTTGTGCATAAATGAATTAAAACAATAAAAAATAAAGAATTAAAAAATTAGTGAAAAAAATGTCCCATATAATAAAAGTGACTTTGTGCTGAAAAATCTTCAATCTCTATTGATTATATATCCGTGACTGCTTGTGAATCCTCCCAAGAGTGAAGATTAGAGATGAGCGAATCGAAGTATCCGAAGTGGAATTCGAGTCGAATATCTGAAAAATTTCGATTCGTGCCGAATCCGAAAAATAGCCTAATTCGGACGCGCGAATCGAAATTTTTCAGAAAATGGCGGCTGACATGTGCGGCGACGGAGCGGGGATGTCTGGGAAGGCGCGCAGACAAGGCGCGCTGACCCATAATGCATGCCTCAACTACATGTGATCGCATCAGCCTATCAGCAGCCAGCCAGCCAGCACTGTGTAATGGTCGAGCTATAAATAGCGGCCATTTTGGAATTCTTCATTTGCCTGCAGTTATTGAACAGAGGCAGACCGCTCTGTACTAGGGACAGGGACAGAGTTAGGGCCACAGAAACGATAATTGGGGACAGAGAAAAGTTACTTAGGGACAGAGAACCATTACTCAGGGACACAGACTTGTTAATGAGGGCCACAGAATCGTTATTTAGGGACAAAGAAACGCTAGTTAGGGCCACAGAATTCATAATCAGGGACAGACAGAATTGTTACTCAGTGCCAGAGAATTGTTACTTAGGGCCACAGAAACGTTATTAGGGCCACAGAATTGTTACTCAGGGACAGACAGAATTGTTACTGAGTGCCAGAGAATTGTTACTCAGGGACAGACAGAATTGTTACTGAGTGCCAGAGAATTGTTACTTAGGGCCACAGAAACTTTAATTAGGGCCACAGAATTTTTACTCAGGGACAGACAGAATTGTTACTCAGTGCCAGAGAATTGTTACTCAGGGACAGACAGAATTGTTACTGAGTGCCAGAGAATTGTTACTCAGGGCCACAGAAACTTTACTTAGGGCCACAGAATTTTTACTCAGGGACAGACAGAATTGTTACTGAGTGCCAGAGAATTGTTACTCAGGGACAGACAGAATTGTTACTGAGTGCCAGAGAATTGTTACTTAGGGCCACAGAAACTTTACTTAGGGCCACAGAATTGTTACTCGCACAGACACAGAATTGTTACTCGCACAGACACAGAACTGTTACTGAGGGCCACAGAACTGTTACTTAGGGACAAAGAAACGCTAGTTAGGGCCACAGAATTCATACTCAGGGACAGACAGAATTGTTACGGAGTGCCAGAGAATTGTTACTCAGGGACAGACAGAATTGTTACGGAGTGCCAGAGAATTGTTACTCAGGGACAGACAGAATTGTTACTGAGTGCCAGAGAATTGTTACTTAGGGCCACAGAAACTTTAATTAGGGCCACAGAATTTTTACTCAGGGACAGACAGAATTGTTACTGAGTGCCAGAGAATTGTTACTCAGGGACAGACAGAATTGTTACCGAGTGCCAGAGAATTGTTACTCAGGGACAGACAGAATTGTTAATGAGTGCCAGAGAATTGTTACTTAGGGCCACAGAAACTTTAATTAGGGCCACAGAATTTTTACTCAGGGACAGACAGAATTGTTACTGAGTGCCAGAGAATTGTTACTCAGGGACAGACAGAATTGTTACCGAGTGCCAGAGAATTGTTACTCAGGGACAGACAGAATTGTTACTGAGTGCCAGAGAATTGTTACTTAGGGCCACAGAAACTTTCATTAGGGCCACAGAATTTTTACTCAGAGACAGACAGAATTGTTACTGAGTGCCAGAGAATTGTTACTCAGGGACAGACAGAATTGTTACGGAGTGCCAGAGAATTGTTACTCAGGGACAGACAGAATTGTTACTGAGTGCCAGAGAATTGTTACTTAGGGCCACAGAAACTTTAATTAGGGCCACAGAATTTTTACTCAGGGACAGACAGAATTGTTACTGAGTGCCAGAGAATTGTTACTCAGGGACAGACAGAATTGTTACTGAGTGCCAGAGAATTGTTACTCAGGGACAGACAGAATTGTTACCGAGTGCCAGAGAATTGTTACTCAGGGACAGACAGAATTGTTAATGAGTGCCAGAGAATTGTTACTTAGGGCCACAGAAACTTTAATTAGGGCCACAGAATTTTTACTCAGGGACAGACAGAATTGTTACTGAGTGCCAGAGAATTGTTACTCAGGGACAGACAGAATTGTTACGGAGTGCCAGAGAATTGTTACTCAGGGACAGACAGAATTGTTACTGAGTGCCAGAGAATTGTTACTTAGGGCCACAGAAACTTTCATTAGGGCCACAGAATTTTTACTCAGGGACAGACAGAATTGTTACTGAGTGCCAGAGAATTGTTACTCAGGGACAGAGAGAATTGTTACTGAGTGCCAGAGAATTGTTACTTAGGGCCACAGAAACTTTAATTAGGCCCACAGAATTTTTACTCAGGGACAGACAGAATTGTTACTGAGTGCCAGAGAATTGTTACTCAGGGACAGAGAGAATTGTTACTGAGTGCCAGAGAATTGTTACTTAGGGCCACAGAAACTTTAATTAGGCCCACAGAATTTTTACTCAGGGACAGACAGAATTGTTACTGAGTGCCAGAGAATTGTTACTCAGGGACAGACAGAATTGTTACCGAGTGCCAGAGAATTGTTACTCAGGGACAGACAGAATTGTTACTGAGTGCCAGAGAATTGTTACTTAGGGCCACAGAAACTTTAATTAGGGCCACAGAATTTTTACTCAGGGACAGACAGAATTGTTACGGAGTGCCAGAGAATTGTTACTCAGGGACAGACAGAATTGTTACGGAGTGCCAGAGAATTGTTACTCAGGGCCACAGAAACTTTACTTAGGGCCACAGAATTTTTACTCAGGGACAGACAGAATTGTTACTGAGTGCCAGAGAATTGTTACTCAGGGACAGACAGAATTGTTACGGAGTGCCAGAGAATTGTTACTCAGGGACAGACAGAATTGTTACTGAGTGCCAGATAATTGTTACTTAGGGCCACAGAAACTTTAATTAGGGCCACAGAATTTTTACTCAGGGACAGACAGAATTGTTACTGAGTGCCAGAGAATTGTTACTCAGGGACAGACAGAATTGTTACTGAGTGCCAGAGAATTGTTACTCAGGGACAGACAGAATTGTTACTGAGTGCCAGAGAATTGTTACTTAGGGCCACAGAAACTTTAATTAGGGCCACAAAATTTTTACTCAGGGACAGACAGAATTGTTACTGAGTGCCAGAGAATTGTTACTCAGGGACAGACAGAATTGTTACGGAGTGCCAGAGAATTGTTACTCAGGGCCACAGAAACTTTACTTAGGGCCAGAGAATTTTTACTCAGGGACAGACAGAATTGTTACTGAGTGCCAGAGAATTGTTACTCAGGGACAGACAGAATTGTTACTGAGTGCCAGATAATTGTTACTCAGGGCCCCAGAAACTTTACTTAGGGCCACAGAATTTTTACTCAGGGACAGACAGAATTGTTACTGAGTGCCAGAGAATTGTTACTCAGGGACAGACAGAATTGTTACTGAGTGCCAGAGAATTGTTACTTAGGGCCACAGAAACTTGAATTAGGGCCACAGAATTTTTACTCAGGGACAGACAGAATTGTTACTGAGTGCCAGAGAATTGTTACTCAGGGACAGACAGAATTGTTACGGAGTGCCAGAGAATTGTTACTCAGGGACAGACAGAATTGTTACTGAGTGCCAGAGAATTGTTACTTAGGGCCACAGAAACTTTAATTAGGGCCACAGAATTTTTACTCAGGGACAGACAGAATTGTTACGGAGTGCCAGAGAATTGTTACTCAGGGACAGACAGAATTGTTACGGAGTGCCAGAGAATTGTTACTCAGGGCCACAGAAACTTTACTTAGGGCCACAGAATTTTTACTCAGGGACAGACAGAATTGTTACTGAGTGCCAGAGAATTGTTACTCAGGGACAGACAGAATTGTTACGGAGTGCCAGAGAATTGTTACTCAGGGACAGACAGAATTGTTACTGAGTGCCAGAGAATTGTTACTTAGGGCCACAGAAACTTTAATTAGGGCCACAGAATTTTTACTCAGGGACAGACAGAATTGTTACTGAGTGCCAGAGAATTGTTACTCAGGGACAGACAGAATTGTTACCGAGTGCCAGAGAATTGTTACTCAGGGACAGACAGAATTGTTAATGAGTGCCAGAGAATTGTTACTTAGGGCCACAGAAACTTTAATTAGGGCCACAGAATTTTTACTCAGGGACAGACAGAATTGTTACTGAGTGCCAGAGAATTGTTACTCAGGGACAGACAGAATTGTTACGGAGTGCCAGAGAATTGTTACTCAGGGACAGACAGAATTGTTACTGAGTGCCAGAGAATTGTTACTTAGGGCCACAGAAACTTTCATTAGGGCCACAGAATTTTTACTCAGAGACAGACAGAATTGTTACTGAGTGCCAGAGAATTGTTACTCAGGGACAGACAGAATTGTTACGGAGTGCCAGAGAATTGTTACTCAGGGACAGACAGAATTGTTACTGAGTGCCAGAGAATTGTTACTTAGGGCCACAGAAACTTTAATTAGGGCCACAGAATTTTTACTCAGGGACAGACAGAATTGTTACTGAGTGCCAGAGAATTGTTACTCAGGGACAGACAGAATTGTTACTGAGTGCCAGAGAATTGTTACTCAGGGACAGACAGAATTGTTACCGAGTGCCAGAGAATTGTTACTCAGGGACAGACAGAATTGTTAATGAGTGCCAGAGAATTGTTACTTAGGGCCACAGAAACTTTAATTAGGGCCACAGAATTTTTACTCAGGGACAGACAGAATTGTTACTGAGTGCCAGAGAATTGTTACTCAGGGACAGACAGAATTGTTACGGAGTGCCAGAGAATTGTTACTCAGGGACAGACAGAATTGTTACTGAGTGCCAGAGAATTGTTACTTAGGGCCACAGAAACTTTCATTAGGGCCACAGAATTTTTACTCAGGGACAGACAGAATTGTTACTGAGTGCCAGAGAATTGTTACTCAGGGACAGAGAGAATTGTTACTGAGTGCCAGAGAATTGTTACTTAGGGCCACAGAAACTTTAATTAGGCCCACAGAATTTTTACTCAGGGACAGACAGAATTGTTACTGAGTGCCAGAGAATTGTTACTCAGGGACAGAGAGAATTGTTACTGAGTGCCAGAGAATTGTTACTTAGGGCCACAGAAACTTTAATTAGGCCCACAGAATTTTTACTCAGGGACAGACAGAATTGTTACTGAGTGCCAGAGAATTGTTACTCAGGGACAGACAGAATTGTTACCGAGTGCCAGAGAATTGTTACTCAGGGACAGACAGAATTGTTACTGAGTGCCAGAGAATTGTTACTTAGGGCCACAGAAACTTTAATTAGGGCCACAGAATTTTTACTCAGGGACAGACAGAATTGTTACGGAGTGCCAGAGAATTGTTACTCAGGGACAGACAGAATTGTTACGGAGTGCCAGAGAATTGTTACTCAGGGCCACAGAAACTTTACTTAGGGCCACAGAATTTTTACTCAGGTACAGACAGAATTGTTACTGAGTGCCAGAGAATTGTTACTCAGGGACAGACAGAATTGTTACGGAGTGCCAGAGAATTGTTACTCAGGGACAGACAGAATTGTTACTGAGTGCCAGATAATTGTTACTTAGGGCCACAGAAACTTTAATTAGGGCCACAGAATTTTTACTCAGGGACAGACAGAATTGTTACTGAGTGCCAGAGAATTGTTACTCAGGGACAGACAGAATTGTTACTGAGTGCCAGAGAATTGTTACTCAGGGACAGACAGAATTGTTACTGAGTGCCAGAGAATTGTTACTTAGGGCCACAGAAACTTTAATTAGGGCCACAGAATTTTTACTCAGGGACAGACAGAATTGTTACTGAGCGCCAGAGAATTGTTACTCAGGGACAGACAGAATTGTTACGGAGTGCCAGAGAATTGTTACTCAGGGCCACAGAAACTTTACTTAGGGCCAGAGAATTTTTACTCAGGGACAGACAGAATTGTTACTGAGTGCCAGAGAATTGTTACTCAGGGACAGACAGAATTGTTACTGAGTGCCAGATAATTGTTACTCAGGGCCCCAGAAACTTTACTTAGGGCCACAGAATTTTTACTCAGGGACAGACAGAATTGTTACTGAGTGCCAGAGAATTGTTACTCAGGGACAGACAGAATTGTTACTGAGTGCCAGAGAATTGTTACTTAGGGCCACAGAAACTTGAATTAGGGCCACAGAATTTTTACTCAGGGACAGACAGAATTGTTACTGAGTGCCAGAGAATTGTTACTCAGGGACAGACAGAATTGTTACGGAGTGCCAGAGAATTGTTACTCAGGGACAGACAGAATTGTTACTGAGTGCCAGAGAATTGTTACTTAGGGCCACAGAAACTTTAATTAGGGCCACAGAATTTTTACTCAGGGACAGACAGAATTGTTACGGAGTGCCAGAGAATTGTTACTCAGGGACAGACAGAATTGTTACGGAGTGCCAGAGAATTGTTACTCAGGGCCACAGAAACTTTACTTAGGGCCACAGAATTTTTACTCAGGGACAGACAGAATTGTTACTGAGTGCCAGAGAATTGTTACTCAGGGACAGACAGAATTGTTACGGAGTGCCAGAGAATTGTTACTCAGGGACAGACAGAATTGTTACTGAGTGCCAGATAATTGTTACTTAGGGCCACAGAAACTTTAATTAGGGCCACAGAATTTTTACTCAGGGACAGACAGAATTGTTACTGAGTGCCAGAGAATTGTTACTCAGGGACAGACAGAATTGTTACGGAGTGCCAGAGAATTGTTACTCAGGGACAGACAGAATTGTTACTGAGTGCCAGAGAATTGTTACTTAGGGCCACAGAAACTTTAATTAGGGCCACAGAATTTTTACTCAGGGACAGACAGAATTGTTACTGAGTGCCAGAGAATTGTTACTCAGGGACAGACAGAATTGTTACGGAGTGCCAGAGAATTGTTACTCAGGGACAGACAGAATTGTTACTGAGTGCCAGAGAATTGTTACTTAGGGCCACAGAAACTTTAATTAGGGCCACAGAATTTTTACTCAGGGACAGACAGAATTGTTACTGAGTGCCAGAGAATTGTTACTCAGGGACAGACAGAATTGTTACGGAGTGCCAGAGAATTGTTACTCAGGGCCACAGAAACTTTACTTAGGGCCAGAGAATTTTTACTCAGGGACAGACAGAATTGTTACTGAGTGCCAGAGAATTGTTACTCAGGGACAGACAGAATTGTTACGGAGTGCCAGAGAATTGTTACTTAGGGCCACAGAAACTTTAATTAGGGCCACAGAATTTTTACTCAGGGACAGACAGAATTGTTACTGAGTGCCAGAGAATTGTTACTCAGGAACAGACAGAATTGTTACCGAGTGCCAGAGAATTGTTACTCAGGGCCACAGAAACTTTACTTAGGGCCAGAGAATTTTTACTCAGGGACAGACAGAATTGTTACTGAGTGCCAGAGAATTGTTACTCAGGGACAGACAGAATTGTTACGGAGTGCCAGATAATTGTTACTCAGGGCCCCAGAAACTTTACTTAGGGCCACAGAATTTTTACTCAGGGACAGACAGAATTGTTACTGAGTGCCAGAGAATTGTTACTCAGGGACAGACAGAATTGTTACTGAGTGCCAGAGAATTGTTACTTAGGGCCACAGAAACTTTACTTAGGGCCACAGAATTGTTTCTCGCACAGACACAGAATTGTTACTCGCACAGACACAGAATTGTTACTGAGGGCCACAGAACTGTTACTTGGGGCCACAGAAACGTTAATCAGGGACACAGAATTGTTACTGAGGGCCACAGAACTGTTACTTAGGGCCACAGAATTGTTACTCGCACAGACACAGAATTGTTACTCAGGGACACAGAATTGTTACTCAGGGACACATAATCGTTTAATTAAAGAGTATGTCAGACAACATGCAGAGGAGTGGCAGAGGAGGCAATGTTTTAGGAGCGAGCAGACGTGGCAGCAGAGGAAGGGGTCGAGGCAGCACTATTCGCAGCCAGAGGCCAGTGCTCCCGGTGTCATCCAGCGGTCGTGTCTCCACCGACAACCCTGCCGTCGTCGATTGGTTGGCTCGGTCATCTTCCTCTTCCCAGGTCACCTCTGACACCTACAGCCAACGGTCGGTGGGTACGTCAGACACAACCGTTAGTTGGCATGGCCCGGGACCAAGCCCACTGAAATCACGTGTCCTCTACCTGCCCCTGTCCTTTGGTGTTCCCTCACCAAGCGAAGTATCGCATGCTGTGGGCTCAGCCCCACTGTACAGTGAGGAAGAGCTAACAGAGGAACGGGGGGAGACATCCGCCTTTTCAGCAGCCAGGCGAAGAAGTAGTGGCGAGGAGAGTGGCTCGGTAGCCGGTCTAGAGACAGGTCTGTCTCCTGACCCAGACGCAGCCGAGGGGGCTAGTAGTGAGGCGGAGACCCTACTTGATGATGAGGAGGTTGATCGCACTTGGCAGCCTCGTCGTCATCAGGCAATTTCTTCCGCATCATCAGGAGAAGAGGGTGGCAGCTTGGCAGCGAGCAAAACAGTCGGTGGGTTGCCCAGGAGACAGCAGCAGGGTCGCAGCAGTGTCAGTGGAGCCAAACGGCCACGGAGTAGAGCACCAGCTCCACTGCAGCCTACCACCACGGCCAGTAGTGGTGCCGGTGTGCACGGAGGAAGCAGCAGTCAGCCAGTGAGGAGTATCGGGGGCAAAGTTTCCTACTCGGCGGTGTGGCAATTTTTCGTCAAGCCGCCCGAGGAAGTAAACGTAGCCGTATGTCGACTATGTGGCCAGAAAGTCAAGCGTGGCCAGGGGGCCCATGTTGGGACTACAGCGTTGCGGCAGCATATGCAGCGTCGCCATTTGGTGGCCTGGGAAAACCGTGATAAAGATACGGCGGTTCTGCCCGCCCCAGCCCCCGCTCCATCACCCGCTCCGTTACTTGCTCCGTCACCCGACGTCAATCGCCCTCCATCAGCCAGTCAAGGCTCCAACACCTCTGCTGAGGGGAGTTGTCGCTCGTTGGCATCTTCCGCTCGTTCAGATGCTCCTTCTCCTGCTACTCCTCTTCACGGATTCCGTCAGCAGTCTTTCTTGGAATCCGTTTCCAAGAGACAACAGTTTGCGAGCACGCACCCGACGGTGCAAAAGCTGAACGTCCTCCTGTCCAAGTTGCTGGTGCTGCAGTCCCTCCCTTTCCAAGTGGTGGACTCAGCACCTTTCAGAGAAATGATGGCTTGTGCCGCGCCTCGGTGGAGAGTGCCAAGCCGTCATTTCTTCGCCAAAAAGGCAGTGCCAGCCCTGCATTCACATGTAGAAGACATGGTGGGCCAGTCTTTGAGCATGTCGGTCTCTGCCAAAGTGCACGGCAGCGCCGACGTGTGGAGCTGTAACTACGGTCAGTGACAGTACATGTCATTTACGGCCCACTGGGTGAACGTGGTGCCGTCACAGCCGCACCAGCAACTTGGACAGGTCACGCCGCTTTTGCCTCCACGTTTGCACGTCCTTGGTCCGGCAAAGATGTCCGCCTCTACCACCTCTTCTTCCGCCGTGTCCTCAGCCGCCACCCCCGTGCTAAGTCCCATTACCCGACCGGCATATCACATGTGCAGGGCGCAACGGTGTCACGCTGTTCTGCACCTGGTATGCCTTGGCGAACGTAGTCACACAGGGGAGGAACTTCTGAGTGTAATGAACAGAGAAATCGACAGATGGCTGTCTCCGCGCAAACTCAAAATCGGAACCATGTTGACCGACAACGGAAAGAACATGGTGTCTGCTCTGCGTCAAGGAAGGTTGTGCCATGCGCCATGCATGGCTCACGTGTTCAATCTGGTTGTCAAGCGGTTCTTAAAATCCACCATCCCACTGCAAGACATCCTTAAAATGTCACGTAAACTTTGCATGCATTTCAGCCATTCCTACACCGCAAAGCACACCCTCCTTGAGCTGCAGCGGCAGAACGGAATTCCACAGCATCGCCTGATCTGCGACGTTGCAACAAGGTGGAATTCAACACTACACATGTTAGACCGCCTTTACGAACAGCGAAAGGCCATCACCGATTTCCTGATGTTACAAGCGGATAAAGGTACTCCCCTGTGTAACTTAGATGTCAGCCATTGGCAGCTCATGCGTGACACCTGCCGCTTGCTCAGGCCCTTTGAGGAGGCCACGCTATTCGTGAGTCGGCAGGACTATGGGATGAACGACGTCATTCCTCTGTTGCACGTCCTTGAACAAATGCTGTTAACAATGGCTGGTCAGGGTGCGGTAGACGTGGCGCACAGATCTCAACGCCACATGACCCCTGTGGGGGCAGGACAGGAAGAAGAGGAGGAGGTAGAGGAGGACATTTGTGCTCAGGAATTATTGAGTGAAATGGGTGGTTTTTCCACTCAGCGGACAGGAGTGGAGGAGCAGGAGCATCTGGTAGAGGAGGAGGAGGAGGAGACAGAGGACCCAGACGCACCGTGGCAGTATGCTGTGGAGATGGAGGCAGGGAGTCCCTCGCATTCCTTGGCACAAATGGCCCATAGCATGCTCGGTTGCTTGCGTAGCGACAGCCGAATAATAACCATCAGACAGAGGGATGACTTTTGGCTGTCCACCTTGTTGGACCCTCGCTACCGTTCCAAAATGGTGGCCTTTTTCACACCTGCTGAGAGGGAGGCCAAAATAACGTACTATAAAAACCACCTATGTAGTCAGTTGGTCTCTGCCTTTGTGCGCCAACGTCCATCCTCAGACACTGTGGGCCCTGTGCGCTCGCGTTCCGCTGCCATGGCAGCAGGGGAGGGGTGGGGTGGTAGGAGCAGTGGCAGCTCCACCAGCAGCAGCTGCCTCAGTCTGCAGTCGATGATGAGTAGCTTTCTTCACCAGCGCAGTGAGGAAACTACTAACCAGCCGCAGCAGCAGCAGCAGCATCAGGTGGACCTGGAGCAGGACCTCAAACAACAGGCTTGGGCCTACTTGGACAGCACCCTGCCAACCGAGGTAGACAATCCCCTTGACTACTGGGCAACGAAACTTGACCTTTGGCCCCAACTAGCTGAATTTGCCCTTGAAAGGCTGTCATGCCCAGCCAGTAGCGTGGCATCGGAGCGCGTGTTTAGTGCGGCAGGAGGTATTGTAACTCCGCGGAGGACACGACTGTCCACCCAAAGTGTGGAGAGACTGACGTTTGTGAAAATGAATCAGACGTGGATTAGTCTGGATTTCAAACCACCAGTTCCTGACACAACTGACTAAATCCGCCATGAATCATGCCTCAAACATGTGCCACTTTGAGGTCTCCTCACACACTGCTGGTGTGTAGATTTTTTTGACATAGGGTGCTGGCAGATTATGGGCCTCCTATAGCTGCTGCCAGGCCCCTAATCTGCCATAGGCCCCTATATACCGCCTCCTCATGCTGCTGCCAGGTCCAGAGTCTGTCATGGGTCCCTGTACGGCCTCCCATTGCTGCTGTCTCCATCGCCACACTCTGCCATGTGCCACTTTCAGGTCTCCTCACACTGCTGGTGTGTAGAATTTTTTGACATAGGGTGCTGGCAGATTAAGGGCCTCCCATAGCTGCTGCCAGGCCCCTAATCTGCCATAGGCCCCTATATACCGCCTCCTCATGCTGCTGCCAGGTCCAGAGTCTGTCATGGGTCCCTGTACGGCCTCCCATTGCTGCTGTCTCCATCGCCACACTCTGCCATGTGCCACTTTCAGGTCTCCTCACACTGCTGGTGTGTAGAATTTTTTGACATAGGGTGCTGGCAGATTACGGGCCTCCCATTGCTGCTGCCAGGCCCCTAATCTGCCATAGGCCCCTATATACCGCCTCCTCATGCTGCTGCCAGGTCCAGAGTCTGTCATGGGTCCCTGTACGGCCTCCCATTGCTGCTGTCTCCATCGCCACACTCTGCCATGTGCCACTTTCAGGTCTCCTCACACTGCTGGTGTGTTGAATTTTTTGACATAGGGTGCTGGCAGATTAAGGGCCTCCCATAGCTGCTGCCAGGCCCCTAATCTGCCATAGGCCCCTATATACCGCCTCCTCATGCTGCTGCCAGGTCCAGAGTGTGTCATGGGTCCCTGTACGGCCTCCCATTGCTGCTGTCTCTATCGCCACACTCTGCCATGTGCCACTTTCAGGTCTCCTCACACTGCTGGTGGTTTCCATTTTTGTCATAGGGTGCTGCATGGCCTCCCATTGCTGCTGCCTCCACCGCCACACTGTGGCTCCACACTCTGGTTTTGGCCCCGTGACTGGCCAAATGAGTGAAGTGTGCGGTGATTCTAAGATCGACGGCACTCATCTGCATGTCATACTGCCTGACAGTATTATTTCTCTTCCCCAGCAGACTCCAAGGGCATTTAAATTAAAGGTACAGTGTTCAGCACTAATATTAAGTCTCTCTGAAGCCTAGAAACACCCTTTTTTAAGTTAAATTCACAGCGAATATATTCGACTCGAATCGAATTTTTTCTACGAATTCGCCGAATCAGTCGAATCGAATTTTTGAATACTTCGCTCATCTCTAGTGAAGATGTACGCTCACCTCATTGGAAGCCTGCAATTAGGCTATATAAGCATTCGGTTCTCCTCCTTTGGAACCTACTTGTTAGGAACTCTTGCTTTGAGATAATAGATATCCGTAGTGAACGATATATGCTATGGGATGAATCACTTCTCCAGAGGATGCAACTCCTCTATGTTCTCATCTCCATGCGGTTCCTCCACGTTGAGCTGTCCTTCAGGGTATGATTTTCTTCTGTGGCAGTCTTCTCCTAGGCGGTTACTCTTTATGAGGTTAACTTCTTCTGCTAGGAACAGTATATAGTTTCCCAATGGTGTGGAATTATAAAGGCTAGAGATATATCTTTTGTTATTATGGAGTAATAGATGTTAGTTTTTCTGTGTCCATGGGCCCATGGACACAGAAAAACTAACATCTATTACTCCATAATAACAAAAGATATATCTCTAGCCTTTATAATTCCACACCATTGGGAAACTATATACTGTTCCTAGCAGAAGAAGTTAACCTCATAAAGAGTAACCGCCTAGGAGAAGACTGCCACAGAAGAAAATCATACCCTGAAGGACAGCTCAACGTGGAGGAACCGCATGGAGATGAGAACATAGAGGAGTTGCATCCTCTGGAGAAGTGATTCATCCCATAGCATATATCGTTCACTACGGATATCTATTATCTCAAAGCAAGAGTTCCTAACAAGTAGGTTCCAAAGGAGGAGAACCGAATGCTTATATAGCCTAATTGCAGGCTTCCAATGAGGTGAGCGTACATCTTCACTCTTGGGAGGATTCACAAGCAGTCACGGATATATAATCAATATAGATTGAAGATTTTTCAGCACAAAGTCACTTTTATTATATGGGACATTTTTTTCACTAATTTTTTAATTCTTTATTTTTTATTGTTTTAATTCATTTATGCACAAGGTTAATTTATACAAAGCATAAGATTATTATTATTCATAATTTTTGATTAATCACAGATATCATTTTTATTGAGATTTTTTATATACACATTTCTCTTATCATATGGTCTTTAGGATAGAAATTAAGTGATTTAAATAATAATTTATTAATTGGAGGTTTGGGAGCGCAACACTATATGATTTTATTTTACGTGTCGCCACATTGGTAGTTATGTGCTAGAGGTTTGCAATCCAACTTCAAAGTGTTCAATAAGGGAATTTTTTTCTGCTTTCTGGCTCGCAAGACACTTCAAGTGCTTAAAGTGGTATATGACCTAAAACCAAAAATGGAATGCATTGCAGCTTACCAATCGTTAGATTTTGTTTTTTCCCCCCTCTGTTTTCAATCGATGATCTAGCACAGGGGTGGGCAAACTTTTTGACTTGAGGGCCGCAATGGGTTCATATATTGGACCCGGGGGCCGGACCAAGAGTAGATGAATGATGTGTATGTGTGAATTAATATAAATTAAATTAAAATTTGTAACATTAAATGTTTAGATTAATTTAAACACTACCATGCCATCCATAGTAAGTATAGTAATATTCCCCCATAGTAAGCATAGTAATTAATCCCCCATATAGTAATTCATCCCCCATAGTAATTCATCCCCCATAGTAATTCATCCCCCATATAGTAATTCATCCCCCATAGTAATTCATCCCCCCTATAGTAATTCATCCCCCCTATAGTAATTCATTCCCCATATTAATTCATCCCCCATATTAATTCATCCCTCATATAGTATTTCATCCCCCATAGTAATTCATCCCCCATATAGTAATTCATCCCCCCTATAGTAATTCATCCCCCATAGTAATTCATTCCCCATAGTAATTCATCCCCCATAGTAATTCATCCCCCATATAGTAATTCATCCCCCCTATAGTAATTCATCCCCCCTATAGTAATTCATCCCTCATATTAATTCATCCCCCATATAGTAATTCATCCCCCCTAAAGTAATTCATCCCCCCTAAAGTAATTCATCCCCCATATTAATTCATCCCCCATATTAATTCATCCCTCATATAGTATTTCATCCCCCATAGTACTATTCCCCCCCAAGTAGTAAGCCAAGTCCCCTCTGTGTCAATTTGCTTACCTTTGCTCCGCACGTTCCTCTCGCCGAGTTCCCGCGCCGTTCCGGTCTTCAGGGCGTACTGTGAGAGGAGCCTAGCTCCCCTCACGTTCGTCACGCTGCCCCGCCTACACACATGCCCCGCGGGCCGGATTAAAAGGTCCGCGGGCCGTAGTTTGCCCATTGCTGATCTAGCCAGTAACACACCTCCTGTATTAGAGTACCCCCATTCTGGATAAAGGGCACCTTTGGACAGCAAAATTGTCAATGTGTGTGTGGGGGGGGGGTTGTTAGATGAATTAGCAGATTTAAATACACTAACACATTAAAACTAAATGCCAGCTTACAGTTTTTTACATTTTTTTCCCTGTTGGGATAAAGGTTTTACATACTTAAATCAAAGCTGAACTTTGTATGTGGTAAATGGTTTGTCTCATCTCTGTAACTGCTATATTCTGCAAGAGAGCTTGTTCCTTTAAAAAACAACAGAATAAGTGGCTGGATCAGCAGATGCAAATAGAAGAAGTAAAGAAATCACAAAAAGGAAAACTAATGCATCCATTACATTTAAGAATTGGTAAGCTGCAATATAATAAATGCTTGCTTTTGGGTTTTAGGCTGGCCATACACTATACACTTTTCTTTCCATTTCTGCCCAATTTCTTTTAAATTTACCTTCAGCTATGTAGTGCAAGGGCCTGCCTAACTGGATACAATAGAGAGTGTTGTTTAGGTTTGACCTCATATTATATGTTTATTGGTAAATCTAAAGCAAAAATCTCAAGAAAATTGTATAATGTATGGCCAGCCTAACACTGCTATAAAGATTCTTAGCTCTTGCAATTAATAATAATAATAATAATTATTATTATTATTATTAATCATATTATAGTAAATAATATAATACTATATACAGTATACTATTGTTGGAAGGCAACATGTTTTTTATTTCAGACATTTATGCATTCTTACTGCCTGGTTGTCAACAGGGGTGGACTGACAACTCATGGGGCCCCCGGGCAATAGGAGATCATGGGGCCCCTGTGTCCTTGCCCAAACTGAAAAAAGCCTATGAAAAAGGTACCAGGGGCATCTCATGGGGCCCCCTACTGACCCCAGGCCCTCGGGCAGTGCCCGAGTTTCCAAATGGTCAGTCCGCCCCTGGTTGTCAAAGAACTATTTGGCCTATTGAATGTTATCCTTGAGTGTCAAGAAAAGCAAGTATTTATAACAGGATGTGTGTAACAAAAGGCTGCATAAAAAATTCCTTGTACTGGGAGTTCACACATACCCCCTAGCGGTGGGGCATGGAGATAAGAGAGCCTCTGGCCTGACTCCCTTGTGCCACGAGTATTAAAAGGACAGATTCCATGGCTTACTAGCCAGAAGGAAGAAGCCAGATGTGATTGACCTGGATCCGAGCATTGTTGGCAATATAGGGTAATTGCACACTTACTAATGAATAGGGAGGACAGCCCCTTACGAGTTATGGACGTTTGCTCATTGGACGGAGGATACACCAGGCGAGTAAAGGGTGTGTGTGTGGGTGGTGCTTGAGAGGGCTTTTAAACACCGTTTTGGCCAGGCTCTGTCTCTTTGATGATTTTTCCTACCTGGGATCCAGCTGAAAGATACTCAGCTTTGAGGACAAACTTACATAACGTATCATCTTTACTATTATTCCTACATACTCTCTAATATTGGTTTAGATTTCTCTGTTAGCGTTTTACTTTCTTTGTAGATAAATAAGACCTTGCTTCTTTGAGCATTGTGTTATTATAGCTAATATTGCAGTATCTTACATCCTTCAATATTGTCAAAGCTTATATATTTACTAATGAATTATAGGAACTAACAAATAGTACAGAATTGTATAATAAATAGGGGGATTCCAGAAAACCACCCCCTTTAAATTTTTATTTCAAATATATATATATAAAAATCTAGGTATGATAAATTGCCTGTAAATTTGTTACCTTTTTTCAATTATCAAAGCTGAAACTGGTAAAAATTAATTACTTTAAACTTCATATTTTAGAAAAATAAAAAAGATGTTCTGAACTGTATTATTATTATTATACAGTATTTATAAAGCGCCAATAGTTCGCTCAGCGCTGTACATTACAAAGGGGGACAGAACATGTGACAGAACAATACCAATACAATGCAAAACATGAGGGGATTGAGGGCCCTGCTCTTTCGAGCTTACAATCTAGGAGGGAGGGGATGGTGGTACAGGAGGAGATAGCTGTGGGGGATGGAGTGGTAGGAAGAGTGGAGGAGGTCGGCAAGTTAGCAGGGGGTGGGGTAGGCTTCCCTGAAGAGATGGGTTTTCAGGGTGCGCCTAAAGGAGAGGAGAGTAGGTGATAATCTGATGGGTTGGGGCAGGGAGTTCCAGAGGATGGGTGACACCCTGGAGAAGTCCTGGAGGCGGGCATGGGAGGAGGAGACCAGGGAACTAGAGAGAAGGATGTCTTGTGAGGAGCGGAGTGTGCGTGCTGGGCGGTACTTGGATATTAGGTCAGTGATGTAGTTGGGGGCAGTATGGTGGACAGCTTTGTATGTCAGTGTTAGGATTTTTAATTTGATCCGTTGTGCAATCGGAAGCCAGTGGAGGGATTGGCAGAGGGGGGTGGCGGAAACGGAGCGGTTGGAAAGGTGAATGAGTCTGGCAGCCGTATTCAGGATGGACTGAAGCGGGGATAGCCAGCAGCGAGGCAGGCCAGTGAGGAGGGGGTTGCAGTAGTCGAGTCGTGATATGATGAGGGAGTGGATGAGCTGTTTAGTGATTTCTGGGGTTAGGCGATGTTGCGGAGGTGGAGTCTACATGAGTTTGTTAAAGATTGGACTTAGGGCTGGAAGGATAGGTTGGAGTCCAGAATGACACCAAGTACTCTGGCCTGCGGGGCGGGATTGATGGTGGCGTTGTTGGATGTGATGGAGAAGTCAGTGGGGGGTGGTGTCCGGGCTGGGGGGAAGACAAGAAACTCGGTTTTGGAGAGGTTCAGTTAGGTTCAGGTATTCTTTTCAAATGTATTGAACACATACCATACTGCTTAGAAGGTTGTAAAAGTCAAACTTGAATATGTACCCCTGCTTGTCAGAGGTATTGGATTCCATGGAATGTATTTTTCTACAAAGAAAGGATCGCATTCTTCCAATGCAGCATTGGTGTTATTTTATTTTTGATGCAAATATTGGATTGTGGAGTTCCTCTTTGAATAGACAGACTGTTTTATGCAGAAAATATATTGTCTTTTTAAAATATGATAGTTAGAACAGCTGTTTGCACTTATTATCCAACAATTTGAAAACAGTCAAGTTAAACAGGCTCATTACTTCCTGCGATGAGCTTTTAACTTACATCAAACAACATTAAGAGTCATCCTCACTTTACTGTCATTTAGGATATGTAATCATTTGGTGGTGAATAACAGCCAAGCTTTGTGTACATTATAATTGTGGAGTTCAGTGTTCTATAATTACTGCAATGGTTGGCGACGTATCAGCGGATTCAGCAACCACATAGAAAACAAACATACAGAACACACGTGACTCCAATTGAAGTAGTTATCTTTTTTAATTGTATTTAATTAAAGCAGCCACTTTTTAATTTTATTTATTTATTTTATATTTGGGTTTGGTTCAAGGCAGGTTCCGCAAACATGACTAAATTTTGGGTGTCAAATCTGAACTCTATTGAAGTCAATGAGAGCCGAATGTTAAAAATCAGTTCTAGCCATATCTAGGATAAAGGGATAGTCAAACAAAATTGGGGGTGTTGGAAATTCTGTATATAACCCTACAGAACAGACAGTGCACATTCCACATGTTCTTTTCTGCTTCACTACAACAAGAAAACAGGAAATGTTATACAAAGAAAAGCAGAGGTCTCCAAACTGCAGCCGGGGCCCCAGGGGCGGACTGACCATTCCGGCACTTGGGCACTGCCTGAGGGCCCGGGGTCAGTAGGGGGCTCCAAGAGATGCCCCTGTTACCTTTCATAAGTGTTTTTGGGTGTGGTTTGAGTGTGGGCGAGGACACAGGGGCCCCATGATCCCCTATTGCCTGGGGGCCCCATGAGTTGGCAGTCTGCCCCTGCGGGGCCATTTGCTTGCCTTTCTCTGGCCCTTAAGGCATTATTCCACCAACTGACACCAATGTTGGAACACCATTTTCCCTATTGACACCATCAACGGGGTACTATTTCTCCCATCAAAATCAATGATGGGGCATGTTCTGCTCCCACTGGCCACAGTCCAACCCTCCTAAAGCCTGAAGGACAGTAAGCTGGCCCTTTGCTTAGACTTTTGAAGACCCCTGACTTAGAGTAATACCATTACCATTAGATGCAGCTACAAACCTATAAATACTGACATCTACTCACCAGCACTCTATTATAATTTCTCTTCCATGACATACCCACCTCTATATAAGAAGAGTGCCACCCTTCATTTGTTTAATTCTCCATGTTATTGGTGAGGTCACCTGCCCCACATTAGCGAATTGGAAGCGAGAAGTAAGGATCAATATGGAAACACAATGTTGGGTGTTAAGTTTTGGGATATGCGGATGGGCTGGATGTATTATTCTCAGGCGATTGAGCCTTCAAAGGCCTATGGGACCCTCTGGTTTTTATGATTTCCCCCATCAGGTTAGATTAGATTGTTTTGTCATATATAGAGTTATAAGCTTCCCTATATATGCAACCCAATTCATCTTGCTTGCCTGGATGTGATCCCCTATATTTGCGGTGCACATATTTCCCAAGGAACTCTTTTCTCAGGTTTACGAGTGCATTGTTTGTGTTTTTCTTTTTTCTTTTTGTGTTCTGAGCTGTATAAGGTACTGTATCATATGTTATTGGGATGACATACTTATGACCAGGGGCGTACTGACCATTCAGATCAGAAACTTGGACACTGCCCGAGGGCCCGGGGTCATTAAGGGACCCCATGAGATGCCCCTGGTACCTATCATAGGCTTTTTGGGTGTGGTTTGAGTGTGGGCGAGGCCCCATGATCCCCTATTGCCCGGGGGCCTCATGAGTTGTCAGTCCGACTCTGCTTATGACCTAGGTTTCAGATGTTAACTTGCTGATCGCGTTTTATATGTTTGACCAAATCTCAATACTCTTTTATTTGATATATTTGATTATATACAGTTTTTTTCTGTACTGTAAAACTTCAATAAATATCTGATTATAAAAAAAACAAACACTGCAATCCACTGATGTAGCCATTGCACAAAATACAAGAACACTGTATTCCAACAGGGGGGCTGGGCACTGCCCCATGGAACATGTACCAAAGCAAATAAATAAATAAGTTAAATTTTGATTGGCTAGGAGTAGTGATTTTAATAATATTTATTGTAACTCCTAAAGTGAAACATTAGCATGAAAAACCTCATTAAATAACAGACCCTGACTGCTTTATTTATAAAAAAAAGCAGCTAGGGATACCATTTATAGACACTACACACTTTCCTAGATAAAGGTCTAGTATAGATGTTAACGTGGAACTCCAAAAGGCAAAAAAAAAACCAAGCCCCTCCCCCATATCAGATTTTTCAGGTTCTGGTATGAATTTTAAGGAGGCCACCATCGCAAAAAAAACAAAAACATTGTACAATTCCCAAGGACATGACAAGGGTGGTCTGGTCTGACTGCTCCAATCTGAATATCCCTGGAATTTAGAACAGGAAATGTAGGGATGAAGGCGTGGCATAAGTGCCAATAATGAGATGTTGATAACACTGGAACTCAGGAGTCCTCAGGCTAGCTGGAATGCCATGAAGGCGTAGGTCAGTTACGAAGTCAAGAAATAAGTGTCAGAGGATGAACCGTGGAAGAACTGGCATTTATGCCAACTCTCAACATGATTGCGCAAATGTGCACAAAAATGTGTGCAGATGTGGTGTGCTCAAGCCTGTGCGAATGCCCACAATCATGCATGCCTTTGTGCCATGGTGCATGCAAAGTGTGACAGATTCTGGTGCCCAGTGGCCTATTTAGAGACAGCAGGTTGGCCCACAAATTGCTGGATGATCATCAGCCCCCTGTATCCTGTGCTTCTGTATACCTTGTGGGAACTCGCTTCAAAGTGGTAGAGCTTTTCATTTAAAGCACACAGCGACTCGCTTCTTTAAGGGCCTTTTTGCCCAATTTTATTTACAGAAAATGTTCCACAAACGTAAAGCTTCCCAAGCAGGGGTATCCACCATCAAACAAAACAACAATTCAGCCTCCTGGCTTACACTCAGCTTGATGTCTGTCTCCTGCAGACTTCTTCAACAATTATGGCTCTTGCACACAGCTGGCCACTAGCACACAGCTAGTCTCTAGCAGCCCCTTGCTGCTTTTGGCTTCCACCTCTACTAGGTGGAGCCCACCTGACTTCCAGGCAGTGACCTCCTGTCTTCCAAGTGGAGCCCCCCTGACTCCTATCTGCCGGGGTGGAGCCCTCCTGACTCCTATCTGCCGGGGTGGAGCCCAGAACTCTGATCCTGACTCTCTGAAAAGGCCTGCACACACCTGTGCAATCAGTCTCCTGGCCATTCCCAAAACCTGGTCCCAGGATTGGAGATTTCATCCCTCCCAGATCTCTTTGAAATCTCCAGGCTCCAGATCCCAAAACAGACCTTACAAACAAAGGAGGAAAGTGAAAAGCCACTTTCCTCCGTATCAAACACTTACCCTGGAGCCCCTCAACCTGCCTTGTTGAGAATCCTGGGTGACAGATTGCCACACTGTCACAACCTATATTCTTGGATTTCCCGTTGCTGACCTGGCCTGTCCTTGGACCTGTCTTGGCTTCTCTCCTGGCTCTGACCTCAGTTTGGTATCACAGACTTGCTTGCTGCCTACCTGCCTGCTGACCTCTTGTGCATGACCCCCGTGCTTGCTCCAGACTTGGTTTCCTGCTCCACTTGTCTGTCAAGATCCACCTGTACAGCTAGAGTGTCACCTGTCCTGCTGATATCTCTGCATGGTCAAGACTTCACCAGCACCTGTAAAGTGTCATCTGCCTTACTAACATCGCTGCATGGTCAAGTCTCCCTCTGGTGCCTCGTCTACTCTGATCTTCAGGCAACTACACTGCTGGCAACCTGTGCTTCTTTGGACTTTCTGTCTCCACTTCCAGGGCTGCTCTGCACTCTATAAGGAAACCCTTCTCGTAACTTTGGTCTCTGACCAGGTACGTGACATTTAAATTAGGAATATGCATGCAATTGGGTACCAAATCAGCAGCAAGTCGAAAGTCAGGGGCAGGTGTGTAACAGAACCGACCCCGATTACACTTGGGTACTTCCATTAGAATATCTCTTCCCTGTCTGAACACCGACAACAGATACCATAGCAGACCATAAAAGACTACACAACACCAGTCTTGAAGTAAACCAGGAGGTAGACTACTTTATTTGAACACAGATAAAGGATATATACACTCAGGGGGCAATCCCCCTCCCTGCATAATGACACAGGGTGGGGCAATCTACATTTAGTAACAAGAGACACACAGGTATTCAAACTTCACACCAGCAGACAGTCCCATCAGGAGGGAGGGCTGCTGGAGACTAAGCTAATACACATAAACACATACATCCCATAATAGTTTGCTCCCAAGCAAGACACACAATAGAACATTGGGATGCAACCACATGGCATTAAACAATCAACAACCCCCCACCCCAATATTAGGACAGATCACCCTGTACCCCTAATAGACACAGGGTGATTTAAACATAAGAGGGATATGGGGAGCTGAGACAGGGGTCTCCCCACCTCTCCAAAGTGAGCTGGGTTCCATGGGTCCCCCAACCAAAGTGACTCCCATCACAAGGTGAGTGAGCGATAAAGTATCAGGATGACAGGAAAAAAATTGTGGTTTGGAAAAACAGGCTGGATTTGATATTAGATACAGAAAGGATGTGCTGGAAGAACTCGAGAGAGTCCGGAGAAGGGCAAGAAAACTAATAAAGGGGCAGGGGGACCTCAGTTTTGAGGAAGGATTATACGTATCCTTCCTGGAGAAGAGACACTTGAAAGGAAATAAGATAGTGATGTACAAATGCCTCAATGGTGATTCTAGGAAGAAACTATTCAATTTCATGGAGCTTAAAAAGTTACTCAGCCACCCAGTGAAAATGGAGGACAAGCAGTTTAACCTTCAACTGCGTAGAGGGCTCTTACTATCAGAGAGGTAAGGCTGTGGAACTCCCTTCCACAATTGATGGTGTCAACGAGAAGTGTTGATAGTTTAATAAAAAACTTTTAGATGGACATTTTAGTGAATTCAATATACAGGGATATGAGAATTATTATAAAAAATGTGTTATAGAAAAACACACCTACACACCTAAACCCACACAGGTTGAACTGGATGGACTGGTGTCTTTATTCAACCTTACCAACTATGTAACAGCTGAACAGACAAGCAGAAGATACATATTGGTAGAGGAGCAAGCCAGGCTGGAAACAAAGGTCAAACAAATTCATGTTGCAGGATCGCAAGTCATGGGTACACTGTTGAAGACCTCAAAGCACCAAAGCCTGGCAGGACTTAAGTAGTCTTTTTGGTATTGGCTGAGACACCTGTGTCTGCATAGAGGTACATGGCTGGCTACAATTCCATGGCCAAAACCCTGAACTTGTGTACCCTAGATCAGATGATCCTGCCGGTGGCTGTGACAATCCTCCTGGCAGGATGAGCCCAAGGATACATAAATGTATTTAGTCATGGTTCATAATTTGTAGCCATCCAAGTAAATTATGAGATAAAAAGGGAAGGAGAATGTACTCAAAGGAGGAGTTCCACCACTTGTCAATCATTTGCTCTGTTTTGTCTACAATGATTAGTTTGTTGCCTCCTTTAGCATCATACTGCAAACCTTATGTTTTATTTGTATTGAAGGAAAATGTCGGCACACTGTAAATTCCAGGGGAAAAAAAACTACTTTATGTAAGAGTGACCTTAAAGGTTTTTGGCATTCTCTTGGCATTTGAGGGAAAGACGTGCCGAACTTAGATAGCAGGAAAATGACTTATGAATAATAATTGCTCTACTGGTTTCAGTACAAACCTTCAATAAATTTCAGTGTAGCCGTCTAGTCCCTGGGTGTTCCAGCACTGTTTGATTTACATCAACACACAAAACCGGACTGACCTTAATCACTCACACAAGGAATCGCAAAACAGCCTCCAAAGTGTGTCTTGCTGACGTACCAGAAACTGTAAAATGTTAGAACAATAGAATATAATTAAAGAGGGGACTAGATTTGCAGGAACAAGACATATGAACAGTGCCTCTGCAGGTCCATATCGAGGCACTCTGACATTTAATTCTAGCTGATTGTGATGCAAAAAAAAAATCAAATTCTACAATGAGTAGGATTGAATGAACAGTTAAACAGAAAGTTTATAGATATTTTCCAGCATGCTGATTATCATACATAGTCATGCAGTAATCTGTTAACAAACAAAGTTTGTCCAGCATGCTGGTAATTATTGTTGAATCTGTGAACATACCTGAAATCCTCAAATTATGAACACATCATATCCTACATGGAAGAAAAATATATTAGAAACATATTTTAAAAATTATCTTCCCAAATATGGTGACATATATTTGAAATACTACAATTTTGGCCGTTTTCAATATATTAAAAAAATAAAATAAAGTAAATAAATATATATATATATATATATATATATATATATACATATATACATACTGCATGTTGAAATGTGTTTTTGTGTTTTTTTATACTGCAAAATATATGAAAAACATTTTTAAAAATACATAATTATTAAATATATTCTTCAGATTTTTTTAACAGATGAAAAGGTCATTTTAACATATATTTTTACATATATTTGTAAATGCATTCCAAAAATGTAGATTAAATGTATTTTTAAAGACATACAGTATATCTGAACATTTATTTTTGAAATATTTTTCATAGATTTTTGTAATAAAAATGCATTTCAATATACAGTATATTTATTGAAATATATATTGAATATGGACAAAATTGTAGTATTTCAAATATATGTCAATATATTTGGGAAGAATATTTTGAAAATATATTGAAAATATATTTTTCTTCCATGTGGGATGCTATGGGACGCAAGTCATGTTATGTATTTCTGGCCTTTTTTTAACCACTTTAACTCTGGATGGTTTTACCCCCTTCATGACCAGAGCAGTTTTTGCTATTCGGCACTGTGCTACTTTAACTGGCAATTAGGTATTCATGAAACACTGTACACAAATGCCATTTATATAATTTTTTTCATACAACTAGAACTTCTTTTATTGGTATTTGAGTACCTTTTTTCTCATTATATAATCAAAAAAGACCGAAAAGTTTTTAAAAAAATATTTTCTACTTTCTGCTATAAAACAAATCCAACAGAATCACATTTCTTCATAAATTTAGACCAAAATGTATTTTGCTACATGTCTTTAGTAAAAAAAAATCCCAGTAATTGTATATTAATTGGCTTTTGTGAAAGTCATAGGGGTTGATTTACTAAAGGCAAGTAGACTGTGCACTTTGCAAAGTGCAGTTGCACTCTCCAAGAACAGTTGCTCCAGAGCTTAATAAATGACTTCCATCTTCCAATCATGTGCAAGCAAAAGTGCCTTTTTTAAATTTTCCTTGTGAGTGGGTAATGCTTTCAAAGTGAAACTTTATCTCATTTACTAAGCTCTGACGCAATTGCACTTGCAGAGTGCAACTGCACCTTGTATGGTGCACAGCCTATTTGCGTTTATTGATCAATCCTGACATACTTGAGGCTCTAAAATGCCAGAACAGTACAAATACCCCCATTAACCCCTTTTTGGAAAGTAGACAGTCCAAGGTATTTAATAAGAGGCATTGCACATTTTTGGAAGTTGTAATTGTCTGTCACAATTTTTATGAAATGAACTACATTTATTTTTACAATTGATTCTTTTTTTTACATACTGTCACAAGTGCATCACTTTATGATCGGTGTGGTGGAGGTCAAGAATACTGACTGTTGACAGACATTATTAATATATATATATATATATATATATATATATTAGTTTTTTTTATTTTATTGTTTAAACTTGTTTTTATTTTTTGTAACAATGTATTTTATTTTATTTTTACATCTTGTCATCAGAGTTGTTCAGTCACCATAGTGACACTGTATTATTTTAGGGAGGCGATTATTATTAATATTTTTTTTTTTAACACAGCCTTGCTTATAACAGTGATGTTCACTGCTATAAGCAATAGTTTTAACTGTCATGAATGGGTTAACATTCATGACAGCTTAGTTGTTGTGTTGTGATTGGCTACAACTAATTACTTGGTGCAGGTAGCCAGGTACCATGTGATGGATGTGAGCCAATCACAGCCTCACAAAAATAGGCAAGAAGTCATCAATGGAAACCATTCATGACTGTTTGTTTACATTGTAATCATGTGATTTCTATGACCAATCATAGCGATCTCATGATACCTGGTACCTCTGGTACCTGGTTACCTGTAATTGTATGAGGAGTGATGCGCTGCATGCCCCTAACTTGGAACAGGCTTGGTACAGTGCTCAGCATAAATGAGTACACCCCTTGGAAAAGTAAGATTTTAATCAATATCTCAGTGAACACAAGAACAATTTCCAAAATTTTGCCAAAACTCAGTTTTATAGAACATTTGTTTAGCTCATTACATGAAAGTAAGGTTAATAATATAACTTAGATTACCAAATCTTCAATTTCACTCAAATTAGTTGATGCAAAAATGAATCCACCCCACAACAAAAACTATTACATCTAGTATTTTATTATGGTCTCCATGATTTGTAAGGACAGTCCCAAGTCTTCTAGGCATGGAATGAACAAGTTGGTTACATATTGCAACATCAATCTTTTTCCATTCATCAAGAACAACCTCTTTTAGAGCCTGGATGTTGGATGGAGAGTTATGCTCAACCTGTCTCTTCAGAATTGTTCAATCGGACACCTCTGTGAAATGTTCGCAGTTTCATCTTTGTTAAATTTTATTACTCTTGCTACAGTATTCTGACTGATAAGTAAAGCTTTAATGCTTGACTTTTTGCTATAAAGTAAATATATAAGATATATAAAGTATATAAATGAACTCAAAGCAAGAAACAAACCATATGTATAGTCTTAGTCCGTAGCTTTAAATACTGGCTTGGCCCACCCTTTGTAGCTATAACAGCTTCAACTCTTCTGGGAAGGCGGTCCACAAGGTTTAGGAGGGTGTCTATGGGAGTGTTTGACCATTCTCCCACAAGCGCATTTGTGTGGTCAGGCGCTGATGTCAGACAAGAAGGCCTGGCTCACAGTCTTCGCTCTAATTCCTCCCAAAGGTGTTCTATTGGGTTGAGGTGCAGGCCAGTCAAGTTCCTCCACCCCAAACTTGCTCATCCATGTCTTTATGAACCTTGCTTCGTACACTGGTGCGCAGTCATATTGGACCAGGAAATACAAGAAATTCTCCAAAATGTCTTGGTATGCTGATGCCTTAAGCGTTCCCTTCACTGGAACTAGGGGGCCAAGCCCAAGCCTTGAAAAACAACCCCACACCATAATCCCCCCTCCACCAAACTTTACACTTGGCACAATGCAGTCCTGCAACTACCGTTCTCCTGGCAATCGCCAAACCTAGATATGTCCATCAGATTGCCAGACAGAGAAGCATAATTCGTCACTCCTGAGAACACGTTCCACAACTCCAGAGTCCAGTGGTGGCATGCTTTACACCACTGCATCTGACGTTTTGCATTGCACTTGGTGATGTAAGGCTTGGATGCAGCTGCTCGGCCATGGAAACCCATTCCATGAAGCTCTCTACACACTGTTGTTGTGCTAATCTGAAGGCCAAAAGAAGTTTGAAGGTCTTTAGCTAGTGACTCTGCAGACAGTTGGCGACTTCTGCGCACTGTGCGCTTCAGCATATGCTGACCCCGCTCTTTCATTTTACGTGGCCTACTACTTGGTGGCTGAGCTGCTGTTGTTCCCAGTTGCTTCCACTTTGTTATAATCCCACTAACAGTTGAGCGTGGAATATTTCGTAGCCAGGAAATGTCTGGATGGACTTATTGCACAGGTGACAACCTATCACGGGACCACGCTTGGAGTCAATGAGCTCCTGAGAGCGACCCATTCTTTCACAAATGTTTGTAGAAGCAGTCTGCACGCCTAGATGCTTGAGTTTATACACCTGTGGCCATGGAAGGGATTGGAACACCTGAATCCAATGAATTGGAGGGCTGGCCCAATACCTTTTGCAATCTAGTGTATATCATATTTACAGTCTTTCAAACTTTTTTTTATATTTCTTCAGCTACTTCTAGACATCCTAGTAGTCATACATCCTAGGAGTCTTCAGGAGGCAAGGAGGAATTTTATTGACTAAGCACACCCTCCAGCCTGCATGCCTGAGCTAAGGGCAGTCAGATTCCAGAAAGTACAGTAAAGGTACAGTAAATGCTACATTAGTCATCCACACTTACTTAAGATGGCCATGTGGTGGTGGTGGGGGGTTCAAAGCAACTTTGCAACAGCAGCCATGGAGGTGATTGGAACACCTGAAGCCAATGATTTGGTCACAATACTTTTGGTAATATACTGTGTGTGTATATATATATATATATATGTAGTGCTTTGAATCTATTGGTTTGGAAGTAATTGAATCCCTTCGCGGTCTTTTGAACCCATTCACTCTTCTCTTATGAGAACACATAAACTGTAATTTGTATATTATGCTATATAGAAGGTACGTATGTGTGATAATAATAATGAAAAGTAATGCATATATATATATATATATACATATATATATATATATATTTACATATATGTGTGTGTATAGTGTAGTGTGTGTGTATATATATATATATATATATATATATATATACTTTTTTTCAGTTTTTTTTTGTGGTTTTAGTTTATTTGCTTGAAGATAATTTCATTCTTTTCAGTCTTTTGAACCCATTCAACAACAAAAATACACTATACTTTTTTCTCTGAGAATATGTAAACCTAATAACCCAGCCTACAGCTTATCTCCTGCTCTACATAAATACAATTCATTTATTAGCACAATATCAAGTGTGAAGCACCGACCTTTCTTTGGCTCGAAAATATGTTGAATCTGTTTCTTAAGAATATTTTTGTTCAGGAGAGGTGACTATTATCTACACAGAACATTGTGGGTGTTGATTCCAAGAATATAATAATTACAGTAATACATTTAAACAAGATGTTATTAGGCAAATTATTATTGGAGTGAATATTCTGAACATTAAAATATTAACCTTACAAATTACCTGGAAAGCACGGCTAAGCCCTATAAATGATGAACTCTGAGCATTTGTACTTGAAGCTTTGTAGTAGGGCAAATGTGTTAGCTTTTGTTGTTGCTCGTGTTTTCTTCCTTTTGTTAGGAATCAGTAAAATTAAAGCTGAACTTCAGGCAAGCAGCTAAATTCACAAAGGAAATACATATATTGGAGATATTTTACATACCAAAGGATTTGTGTTTCTAGCTATCCAGTCCTGAGATTTACACAGCTCTGCCACAGTCCTAAATATATTCACAGATTACTACTCTTTAAATTAATAATTGTCAGAAAACATAAATACTCCTGTGAAAAAAATATATACAAGTGATAAACTAAAGAGTCCATAAACAATCCCCTCAGTGACGTGTATCACTTCCGTGAATATCTTCTTCTTTAGTAATATTCAGTGATCCTCCACCACACCAGGTGAAAAACCAGCTCTCCTCAAGAAAAGAAAATATGCGCTCATCTGGGTGTACTGAAATCCTCAGTCTCAGTGACATATCTTCTTATCTCCTCTCACCTTCCACTTACTCTGACATCAGGCCAAAATTAATCTCATGCAACAGAAAGACTGAAATATAGTGCTCACTGTATAACACTTTATTGTATCCCCCACTAAAATAACACTTACAGATATAAAAGCATTAAAAGCATAAAATGTGTATCCACACAAGTAGAATAAAGCTGCTGGAAACTGTCATTTGCCGCCAATTTAAACACATCTGAATTGGGGGTAACTCCATGCCATTGTTCAGCGGCCAGACTCATCCACCTCACCAACCGCTCCACCTCTGCCACTCCCCTCTGCCTCTCCCTCCCCTGGCTCCCAATTGCCCAACGCATCAAATTTAAACTTCTAACCCTGACCTACAAAGCCGTTCATAACACTGCCCCTGACTACCTCACCAACCTGATCCCCAAGTACCACCCTACCCGTACCCTTCGCTCCTCACAGGACCTCCTTCTATCCTGCTCCCTGGTCTCCTCCTCCCATGCACGACTGCAGGACTTCTCCAGGTCCTCCCCTATCCTCTGGAACTCACTGCCCCAATCCATCCGACTGTCGCCTTCCCTCCCCACATTCAGGCGCTCCCTCAAAACCCATCTCTTCAGGGAAGCCTACCCCACCCTCACCTAACGGCCATTCTCCCTCATTCCTCCCACCACTTCATTCCCCTCAGCCACTTCCTACTGTTCCATTACCCCCTCCCTCCTAGATTGTAAGCTTGAAAGAGTAGGGCCCTCTTACCCCTCGTACACTGTCTGTTTTTGTTGTACTGTGCCATGTATTGTCCCCCCTATTGTACAGCGCTGAGCAAACCCTTTGGCGCTATATAAACTCAATGTAATAATAATAATAATAATAATTTTTATGTTTTTATTGATTTACTGATTTATTTTTTTTTCTGTAGGTTTCCCCAGTAACATCTACATCAGACCTTCATCTAGCATAAGGGTCTAGTATAGATCCATGAAATCTCTTGCTGTTTTGTTTACAAACAGATTGAAGCAACTGGGAACTGTCATTTTGCCAGCAATTTAGATACACTTTTCTCTTTCTAAATGTCAGCTGAATTGGGGGGTAACTCCATGCCATTTTTATGTTTTTATTGATTGATTTTTTTTGTAGGTTTCCCCAGTAACATCTACATCAGACCTTCATCTAGCATAAGGGTCTAGTATAGATCCATGAAATCTCTTGCTGCTTTGTTTACAAACAGATTGAAGCAACTGGGAACTGTCATTTTGCCAGCAATTTAGATACGCTTTTCTCTTTCTAAATGTCAGTTTTGCTGTAGTAAGTTGTGTGCATCACACAGATGCACCACTTTACGAGAAGGGTTAGGGCATCCAGGCAGGGCAAGGGTTAGGGCATGCCTCCAGGCATGTTATTTAATGGAGTTTTGCATTTTGTAATATTTTACTTCAGTTTTTGTTTGTTTGTTTGATACATGTCCCCCACGGCCCAGACCCCCATGCCATTTGTTTGACAATCCCTTGCCTATTGACCTAGAAAATGGCCTTCGCTTACACATTTGGCTCCTATTGACTTCAGTGGGGTATGGATTCGGCATCCAAACTTTAGCAATATTTGCTGAACCAAACCCAGGTATGATTGACTCATCCCTACTATGGACATCAAGTCATGTTCTCTGACTATGCCTAGAGGCCACCACCATCTTGAACCAAGTTAGTATAATCCATGTGTACTTAAAACAATAATTTCTTCTTTCAACCTTGTCAGTTTACATAAATAGAAATTTGATATAAATAGAAATGAGATAATGAGCAAAGAGGCAACCTTCTGCTGATCTGAAATTTCACAGTCCAAGTGCTTGGGGGTATTCTTCAAACCCAAGCATGGAAAAGAGAGGAAAACAATAAATCGCTGATATTCTTCAACCTTTTTACTACCAGAGTCATTTTTAAATTTTTTTGTACACATAGTAAAATGCCCATTTTTGGGTTAAACAATACTTGTAACCCTCAAAATATAATATTTTTTGAAAGCAGAGGGCCTATTGCAGTTTGCATTTTTTTTTTCGCTCAATGTTAGCATAACTGTTTTCCAAATTTATATTTTCAGTTAAAAAAACAGACGCTAATTTTAATGTTCAAAAATACAATGTTATCCCCATTTTTTTGGTAAAAACATAACACACATGATTGCGTTGAGTAAATAGTTACAGACTACTACTGTATGTCAAACTTAAATACTGCACCCACCCATGAAACAGCAATAAAGTACGGAACTCAAAATTATACATAGACAACATTTTCAGCCTTCACGGCTCATCAGCTTAGAGTTAAACATAAATGAAGGCTGTAGAATGATTTCTTTCACTGCGGTGTGCACAACAATACTTCATTTGTTTTGCGCAATAGCCATTTTCGTATGTGTAGCTTCCCTAGCGGTCTGATTATCTCAGTATTTCCTTACTCAAAATGGTACATTTTTTTGCATGGAAATATGTCGTTTTTTTATTGTAGGCCTGTAATTTTAGGAATAACTCACTGAAATCTGTCCGAACAAGAGTCTAGTAAATATCCCGGGTATGATAAAATTTGAAACATTAAATCATAAATTATAATTGAATAAATAATCATAAAAAATAATAATATAATAATACATTTAATTCAATAATGTAATTAAACCAAAAACACTGATATTTGAAATATAGCGCCAAGTTCGCACATCGCTGAGCAAAGTCACAAAATCGTTTTCAGTGTCTGATGACGAATTTCCCCCACGAATCATTATCACTCAATTCTGCAAGTGGTTCTGATTTACTATCGCTGTTCTCTAGCCGGTCTAAAACCCCTTTTGACCTAAAGGGACGCTTTTTGGACACCATGGACGTTTCTCAGTTTCCAGGTAGAAAGAACAGTAAAAATGCAGGGAGGGCGCAGGACAAAGCACTCGGGACAAAATGTATGTGAAATGGTTTGGTACAGGAATGTTATACTATGTGATTTTAGTGTATTTAGTGAATGTCACTTTTTTACATTTTTAAATTTCCCGCTGTTCTGTCCCCCATACGTCCCGACGCTTTCAGGGAACGGAACCCGGACGACAGATGCCGGCATTGCCCGGTGGAGTTGCCCAGGGATGCTGCAGGAGGGACATCACAGGAGCGCAGGACAAGGTAAATGCAGAGGAGATCCCGGAGCAACGCTGCAGTGTATTCCCGAGTGTAGCTCAGGGTTACCGCTTGTGGTGCTGAAACTTTACCCCGAGCTACACTCGGGAATACCGCCAGGGATTCCTGAGTGTATACGTAGGATACATCCTACATGCACATTTATTTATTATTTATTTCAGGTACTTATATAGTGCTGTCAGTTTACGCAGCTCTTTACATTTATATATTGTACATTCACATCAATCCCCAACCCTCAAGGGGTGCATAATCTAAAGTACATTCATATATGAATGTGAGGCAGATTTTTTTTTAATTTGGGGGTTTTTCATTTTTTTATTAAACTGAATTTGTCTATTTCTTTCCCTTTTTTTTCTTAACCGCTTGCTCGTCGCCTTATAGCAGAAATATTGCTACAGGTTGGCAGAGCTACACAAAATCACGTATATACTGTATATATATATGTGATTCGCATTTCTGGGTAGAAAACGCGCGTGCACGCCCGTGCCACCCTACCAGAGTCGCCATTGGTGGCTAGAGATGTCAATTACTGGGTCCCAGACGAAGATTCCTCGCCAGCACCTGGCAAACACCGGGCAAGGCTGACAGGAGACAGACCTGTGTGTAAATAACACAGGTCTCTCTCCTGCCAGCAAGGACATGCTGCTTTGTATTTCTCTGCACAGCCGAGAAATACAAAGCAGCATATCTACATAGTAATTCAGCACACAGTTAACCCTTTGATCGCCCCAAATGTTAACCCCGTCCTGCACAGTGTCATTAGTACAGCGTCAGTGCTTCTTATTAGCACTGATCACTGTATTAGTGTCACTAGGGATGTCAGTGGCAGTCAGTTCCCCCCCAGTGTCAGAATGCCCGCTGCAGTCCCGTTATAAGTCGCTGATCACCGCCATTACTAGTATAAAAAACAATAAATATAACTTCCAGTATATATACCGCCATTTGTAAACGCTATAACTTTCATGTAAACCAATTAATATACACTTAGTGGGATTTTTCTTAGCAAAGACATGTAGAAAAAGAGAGTTTGGCCTAAATTGATGACGGAATTTGATTTAAAAAACTTTTTTTATTAGATATGTTTTATAGCAGTGGTTCTCAACCTTTCTAATGCCGCGACCCCTTAATACAGTTCCTCATGTTGTGGTGACCCCCAACCATAAAATTATTTTCGTTGCTACTTCATAACTGTAATTTTGCAGTGGGAGGACTAGCGCCCCATCACTGATGTCAGTGGGATGAATAGTGTCCCATCGTTGGTATCAGTGGGATGAATAGTGCCCCATCGTTGGTGTCAGTGGGAGGAATAGTGTCCCATCGTTGGTGTCAGTGGGAGGAATAGCGTCCCATCATTGTTGTCAGTGGGAGGAATAGTGCCCCATCATTGGTGTCAGTGGGGGGAATAGTGCCCCATCATTGGTATCAGTGGGAGGAATAGTGCCCCATCATTGGTGTCAGTGGGAGGAATAGTGCTCCATCATTGGTGTCAGTGGGAGGAATAGTGCCCCATCATTGGTGTCAGTGGCGGGAATAGTGCCCCATCATTGGTGTCAGTGGGAGGAATAGTGCCCCATCATTGGTGTCAGTGGGAGGAATAGTGCCCCATCATTGGTGTCAGTGGGAGGAATAGTGCCCCATCATTGGTGTCAGTGGGAGGAATAGTGCCCCATCATTGGTGTCAGTGGGGGGAATAGTGCCCCATCATTGGCATCAGTGGGAGGAATAGTGTACAATCATTGGCATCAGTGGGAGGAATAGTGCCCAATCATTGGTGTCAGTGGGAGGAATAGTGCCCCATCGTGGGTGTCAGTGGGAGGAATAGTGCCCCATCGTGGGTGTCAGTGGGAGGAATAGTGCCCCATCGTGGGTGTCAGTGGGAGGAATAGTGCCCCATCGTGGGTGTCAGTGGGAGGAATAGTGCCCCATCGTGGGTGTTAGTGGGAGGAATAGTGCCCCATCATGGGTGTCAGTGGGAGGAATAGTGCCCCATCGTGGGTGTCAGTGGGAGGAATAGTGCCCCATCACTGGTGTCAGTGGGAGGAATAGTGCCCCATTGTGGGTGTCAGTGGGAGGAATAGTGCCCCATTGTGGGTGTCAGTGGGAGGAATAGTGCCCCATTGTGGGTGTCATTGGGAGAAATAGTGCCTCATCATTGGTGTCAGTGGGAGGAATAGTGCCCCATCATTGGTGTCAGTGGGAGGAATAGTGCCCCATCATTGGTGTCAGTGGGAGGAATAGTGCCCCATCATTGGTGTCAGTGGGAGGAATAGTGCCCCATCATTGGTGTCAGTGGGAGGAATAGTGCCCCATTGTGGGTGTCAGTGGGAGGAATAGTGCCCCATTGTGGGTGTCAGTGGGAGGAATAGTGCCCCATTGTGGGTGTCAGTGGGAGGAATAGTGCCCCATTGTGGGTGTCAGTGGGAGGAATAGTGCCCCATCATTGGTATCAGTGGGAGGAATAGTGCCTCATCATTGGTGTCAGTGGGAGGAATAGTGCCCCATCATTGGTGTCAGTGGGAGGAATAGTGCCCCATTGTGGGTGTCAATGGGAGGAATAGTGCCCCATTGTGGGTGTCAGTGGGAGGAATAGTGCCCCACTGTGGGTGTCATTGGGAGGAATAGTGCCCCATCATTGGTGTCAGTGGGAGGAATAGTGCCCCATCATTGGTGTCAGTGGGAGGAATAGTGCCCCATCACTGGTGTCAGTGGGAGGAATAGTGCCCCATCATTGGTATCAGTGGGAGGAATAGTGCCCCATCATTGGTGTCAGTGGGAGGAATAGTGCCCCATCATTGGTGTCAGTGGGAGGAATAGTGCCCCATCATTGGTGTCAGTGGGAGGAATAGTGCCCCATTGTGGGTGTCAGTGGGAGGAATAGTGCCCCATTGTGGGTGTCATTGGGAGGAATAGTGCCTCATCATTGGTGTCAGTGGGAGGAATAGTGCCCCATCATTGGTGTCAGTGAGAGCAATAGTGCCTCATCATTGGTGTCAGTGGGAGGAATAGTGCCCCATCATTGGTATCAGTGGGAGGAATAGTGCCCCATCATTGGTGTCAGTGGGAGGAATAGTGCCCCATCGTTGGTGTCAGTGGGGGGAGGAATAGTGCCCCATCGTTGGTATTAGTGACACCAATGATGGGGCACTATCCCTCCCACTGACACCAATGATACTTACCTTGCTGACTCCTGCTCCAGCCTGGGCTCGCTCTCTCCCTCTCCCATCTACAGCCTGCATACCTGGCTGCAGCAGCAAAATTTGCACTTACCTGTCAGCTGTCTTCCTTCTCTGGCCTCTCTCTTCACTCGCTCCTGCAGCTCCCTCGATCTTCTTTGATCTCCGCGCGCTGCCGCTCGGCTCCTCCTCTCCAAGCTCCACCTCCTCGCCGGTGATTGGCCGCCTGTGTGCCTCTCCTGAGCTACAGTTCCGGTGGCCAATCAGCGGCGAGGAGGCGGAGCTGTTGAGTGATCCCGGAGGTGTGGCCAGGTTACAGGGGCAGCATATCATCCCGCCCACAGATCGCCTGAGACAGGAGCGGTGTCTCGGTTCCTAAGACCATCGGAAATATGTGTTTTCCGATGGTCTTAGGCGACCCCTGTGAAATGGTCGTTCGACCCCCAAAGGGGTCGCGACCCCCAGGTTGAGAACCGCTGTTTTATAGCAAAGTAAAAACATTTTTTTTTTCAAAATTGTTGGTGTTTTTTTATTTATAGCGCAAAAAAGAAAAAACACAGAGGTGATCAAATACCACCAAAAGAAAGCTCTGTTTGTGGGAAAAAAGGACATAAATTTCATTTGGGTGCAGCATTGCATGACTGTGCAATTGTCAGTTAAATTATGGCCACATCGCAAAAAATGGCCTGGTCAGGAAGGGGGGGGGGATTCTCTGGAAGCCAAGTGGTTAAATACCACTAGGATACGATGGGGCTTGAAAGATGTTTGCTTACATGCTGACAGTATTTTTTACGGCAACAGCAAATAGGTTAAAGAATATCTAAATTTAAAGGTTAAAGCGGTTCTAAAGGCTGAAGGTTTTTTTTATGCATTTTGGTGAAAAACCTTCTGTGTGTAACTCTCCCTGCCCCCCCCCCCCCCATTCTTACCTGAGCCTGATCTTGATCCAGCAATGTGCATGAGAGCAGCAGCTCCTTCCCATTGGCTCTCATTGCTGTCATTTACAGCCAATGAAAAGGGAGCAAAAGCAGGCCTGAGCCATGGTTTGTGCATCTTCTGGAAACACAGAGCCAGCTAGGGAGTGAGCACACATGAGTGCCCCATAACAAGCAGCTTGCTATGGAGGCATTCGACAGGGAGAGGAGCCAAGAAGAGGAGGATCTAGGCTGTTCTGTGCAAAACCACTGCACAGAGCAGGTAAGTATGACATGTTTGTCATTTAAAAAAAAAAAACCTTTACAGTTACTTTAAGACAACCTGTTCCCATCACAGTGGTAACACAGACAAGAGCTGAGCAGAAATTTCTCCAATGAAAACTCAGGCATCCATTGCAGGCAGGGTGTAAGCAGGTGCAGTTAGCTAGTCTGCTGCTAGGTGGCTTTGTCGCAAAATAGTGTGGGAATTATGTAAGTGGGTGTTAGGTCCCCTGCTAGACAAAGCCTTCCTGCAGTGATATAATAGGTGGAGCTAGTACCCTTACAAATGCCAGGGTGGGAGGAGCCTAATAAGTTGGGGCATAGAGCCGAACATCCCACAGCCTTGTAGATGTAGTCAGCTATTGTAAATTCAATCTGGCTACTCGGTGAGATCCATCAGATACAAATCTTTATTGGCTACATTCTAAAACAAAACTTGGGTAGCTTGGGTATTGTTTGTGTCCTCTCATAGGCAGCTAAGGCCAAAGGCCCTTAACTGAGCTGAAGCAGCAGTAAGGTATCTTAACACCCAGAACAAGCAATTATTGTCACCCTGACCCTTGTTATGGTCTTATGCAGATTGTGAGCAGGATGCAAAATGCTTTTTAAGCCAGGCTAAGTGTTCTCAGCCATGAGTAATAGTACACCCGAGAGTGAGCATGCTCGGTTGGGTAAAGCCAATGGGGTGAGACAGAGAGAGAGAGAGACTGGTATGTTGCAGAAAAGCACTTTGTTAATCTCAGTTTGACAAAAGCAAACAAGCTGTGGTTCTAGAATACAGTAAGGTTGGTCCAAACCCTGTGGTGCTCCCAAGGGGAAGATAGCTTAACCACTTGCCCTCCAGAGGATTTACCCCCCTTAATGACCAGGCCTCTTTTTGCTACTCGGCGCTGCACTAATTCAACTGATAATTGCGCGGTCATGCAATGCTGTACCCAAACAAAATTTACGTCTTTTTTTTCACACAAATAGAGCTTTCTTTCGGTGGTATTTGATCATCTGTGCGCTTTTTATTTTTCACGCTATAAACAAAAAAAGGCCAAAAAATTTGAAAAAAAACAATATTTTTTACTTTCAGCTATAAAAAATATACAGTAAACTCAAAGTTGGTTATAAATTTAGGCCAAAATGTATTCTGCTCCATGTTTTTGGTAAAAAAAATCCCAATAAGTGTATATTGATTGCTTTGTGTGGAAGTTATAGCGTCTAAAAACTATGGTATAGATACTGCAACTTACGCCATTTTTCTGCTATACAGCGCTGCACTAGTTTAATGGACAATTGCGTGGTCATGCAATACGGTACATAAATGAAATTTACATCTTTTTTTTCCCCACAAATTGAGCTTTCTTTTGGTGGTATTTGATCGCCTGTGCGGTTTTTATTTTTTGCGCTATAACAAAAAAGGCTGACAATTTTGAGGAAAAAAACAATATTTTGGACTTTTTGCTATAAAACATGTCCAGTAAAAAAAATGCAAAAATCAAATTTAGTCATAAATTTCTGCCAAAATGCATTCTGCGACATGTCTTTGCTAAAAAAAAAAAACCAATACATGTAAATTAATTGGTTTACGTGAAAGTTATAGCGTTTACAAATGGCGGGAAAGATACTGGGATTTTTAGAGGTTTTTTTATACTAATAATGGCGGCGATCAGTGAATTATGGCGGCGATCAGGGACTTATGGCGGGACCGCGGGACTGCGGCGGACATTCTGACATTGGGGGGTACTGACTTGGGGTCACTGACATCCCCAGAAACACTAATACAGTGATCAGTGCAAAAAGAAAAACGCTGACACTGTACTAATGGCACTGGGGAGGAAGGGGTTAACCTAATTTTGCAGGGAAGGGTTATAGGAGTGAGGGGAGTGTTTTACTAGGGGGCGGGGTGTGTACTGCACAGGACACTACTGATCGAGAAAGAGAAACTCTTCTGTCTCGATCAGCTCGTCCTCGAGCTGACAAGGAAGTGACAGACAGCACAGCTACTGCAGCTGTGCTCTCTGTCACTGTTTACCGCTGATCGGCGGGAAACAGCTGCTAAGGACCGGCTGTGACCCGGCGACTGACATCCGCGGCGGTGATCAGCGGGACAGATAGGGCAGCGGCACGCCTCGTGCGCGCCCCCTATTTGTTTACAAAACACACGTTTTAAAACGTGGTTTTGCCTGCCAGTGCTGCCCTGCCGCCGTATATCTACAGTGGCTGGGCGGCAAGTGGTTAATAATTATGTACCCGTGTTCCACACTTGAGTGACTGCTACAGAAGGTTTGCTCTTGTGTATGTCAACCTGAGGTCAACAATGCTAGCAGGGTTAAGATAAATTTAGTTTGGGCTCCTCTGTAGCCAGTGGAGCAGAGTTTGATTACTTTTGGCTGTTCTGAGTCCTGTTGGTTGCAGGCTGAACTGCTTCCCCTTGCTTTCTAGTGAGTTTTAGAATGTAGTGGGCTGGAAGAGGCAAACCCTGGACCTGCACATATATACAACCTCAGCCAATCCCTAGGAGAAAGAATGCCCAGTAGGAGGCCGAGTTGTGTACAAATGGGCTGGGAGCATGGACCATCAGGGTCCTTTCCTGGAGGAGAACACCCATCCCAGAGGGCTGTTGCCCTTCTGGGCTGTTTAGCTGAAGTCTGCAGGGAGTCAGTGAGGTCCCAGTTTAGGGAGGGCTGGGGAGCTTGTATACCCAAAGGCTTTCATTGAGGTCCCAGCTCAGGGAGAGCTATCCCTAAAGCTGCTGAGTTTGGAGGAAGTCCACTGAAGATCTAGCTTGGAGGCTCACAGTACAGGGTCTGGTTGGTATTGGAAGGAGGCATCCAAGTACACATGGGCACATCGAGTAGAGGCTGGAGAGAGAGATTCTAGAGACTGTTTCTGTTTAACCCTTTGGAAGACTGTTCCAGAGTTGCTGGCTTAGGACTTCTCTTGCAAAGTTTAGTCACCTGAACTGTATGTCTACTACTAGCCCATAGAGGCTCACCCTAAAAAGTCTACTTGCAACCAGAGAGTGTCCTCTGTTACACATTGCACTAAATGTGGAGTATCCCAAGCCTCACCCTACACCCTGTCCATTTTTGGGAGCATTAAAGACATGGACAGCATAACCAATCTAAAAGGTATTCTAACACCTCAATCCAAAACATCCAACAAAGTTTGCCTTTGGATACACTATGGGGTTGATTCGCTAAAACTGTGCAAAATCTGGTGTAGCTGTGCTTGGTAGCCAATCAGTTTCTAACTTCAACTTTTTCAATTAAGGTTTGACAAACAAAACCTTGAAGCTGCTTGGTTTCTGCCAAGCTGCACCAGATTTTGCACTCTCCAGTTTTAGTAAATCAACCCCTTTATCTCTTTAAAGCCAGATAAATGCAATATTAGCAAAACATCTTGAAACTGAAACACTTAGTTCTGCTATACTATGAGCTCCAACACAACTGTTAATTTTTAAAAAGTGCTCTTGAAATAGACCTGTTAATTGTTTTGTAGACTTTCGGTCTTTTTCGTAGACTTACAGATTTCTTCTACCTTCTGGTCCTAATGAAAATGCTCACTAAGACAATTAGAGAGAACAAATATCAAAGAGACATGGACAGCAATACAGACTTGACAGACGTTTTAACACCTCAAGTAAAAAAAAAAAAAAAAGGTTTGGTTTTAGGTACACTTTAGCTCTTAAAAGCTGGATAAATCCAATATTAACAGAGCTTCTTGAAAGTGAAATCCCTAGTTCTGCTAGGGCTCCAATAATGGCTCTGACATAACCATTCCTTTTACAAAAATGCTCTTAAAATAAACCTGTTGACTGTTTTGTAGACTCTTGGTTTTAACACACGAAGCTTCATGCACCCACACATTTAGACAGTGACACACTGTTCCTTCAGATTCCCCCGGCCGTGTTAAAGAATAATCCGCCCACGTTTTTACTTTTTATTTTTTTTATATAACAAAACATTCCAATCCTTGAATCATTCTTAACACGGCTCTGCATGGCGCACTGGTTGTTATCCATGTAATTAATTCACAGATACAAGGGACAGTCCCTGAAAACATCAGAGCATGTCTTATCTACAACACAGAGAATTGGCCTTTACCCTATATTCCTTGCCATGAAAAAAAAAACAAAACAAAAAACATAGAAATGTAGGTTAAATGGCATAAGGAACATTTGACGATACCAGATGTTTTACTAGTGTAAAAATTGTTTTTTATAAGTTGTTGTCTGCTTTATCTCTAATGAAGCAGCATCTCCACGGGGGTATTAAAATGTAATATCAATCATACTAACATTATATTATGTCCTATTGTGCCATGTAGCTATAAAAAATGATATTGAGTCATATATGGGAAAAGAGCATGAAAAAATAGACAAGAATTTGAAACAAAGTAACCGAGATAGAAAAAAAAAAAAGAAAAGAAAAATGTAGGAATTCCAAATAATTTTTATCCTCCTCCTCCAAAGATTTTACTCCCCTTCCTGACCAGGCCATTTGTTGCGATATGGTACTGCGTTACTTTAACTGACAATTGCGCAGTCGTGCAATGCTGCACCCAAATGAAATTTACATCTTTTTTTCCCCATAAATAGAGCTTTCTTTCACTAATATTTGATCGCCTGTGCATTTTTTAGTTTTTGCGCTATGAACAAAAAAAGACCAACAATTTTGAGAGAAAAACAATATTTTTAACTTTTTGCTATCAAATATGTCCAGTAAAAAAATAAAAAAAATGTAATTTCATCATAAATTTAGGCCAAAATTTATTCTGCTCCATGTCTATGCTAAAAAAAAATCCCAATACATGTAAATTAATTGGTTTACCTAAAGGTATAGCGTTTACAAATGGCGGTATAGATACTGGAATTTTTGTTTATTTTTTTACTAGAAATGGCGGCGATCAGCGACTTATAGCGGGACTGTGGGACTGTGGTGGACACTCTAACACTGGGGGCAACAGACTTGGTGTCACTGACATCCCCAGTGACACCAACACAGTGATCGGTGCTAATAAAAAGCACTGACACTGTACTAATGGCACTGGTCAGGAAGGGGTTAACATGTGGGTGTGATCAAAGGGTTAACTGTGTGCTGTTTCACAGTATGCTGTGTGAGTGCTTTCCACTGTAAGCACACTGCTTTGTATGGCTCTGCAAGTTAGAGCCAAATAAAGCAGTGTGCAGGAGCTGACAGGGGAGGGATCTGTGTTGTTTATACACAGGTCTCTCACCCATCAGAGATACTCAGCGATCACCAGGTGCTGGAGAGTAATCACCGGCTGGGACCTGGTGATTGACAGACGAGGCCGCGAATGGCGGGTGGAACACGTAACATGTTCCCAAAAGTGAACTTATCCTTTAAATTGTTGCCTACTCTGGGAGCTGACCCTTTAAGGGGGCAGTGATGTAGTGCTCATGTGGCACTTTCATTAGCTGCACAGTGTTGACATCGTTAGGAACCTGTCCTACCAGCCCTCAAATGTCAGTAGTTGAGCATGAGCTTATGTTGACAGCTCAGTCATAGTTTTGGGGGTGCCAATGAAACATGCTCCAGAACAATGCAGCGAAGCATACATGCAAGACCAGTGGGAAGGGTTTCTGATCCAGCAGCACTGTCATTTGCATCACAACATTGCTAACAACATCTGGAGCCTATACTATAGGCCCTATTCATTGGTAGCTGAACGTGAGCTATCAATGACACCCTGGTCACAGTTACAGGGGTGACAATGCCCCAGAACAATACAGCAACACATATATAAAGACCAATAGAAGGAGCTTCCAATCATTTGACACTTTCATTGGCTGCATAGTGCTGACATTAATGGGAACATGTTCTATTGACATCCAGTCCTCAGTAGCTGAGCATGAAACCATCAAGGCCAGGTGCACCAGGCTTGCTAGATCACCCTGAGATGCTGGACAGCATCCTCTCTGAACCTTAGAATAATCTTGCTTTGTACCCTGTTTCTTGACTATGCTTCCACTTGATTCCAACCTGCACTTATTTGTTATCAACCTTTGGCTTGTTACTGACTATGCTTCTGCTTGATCCCTACTTGCTACATCTGCAACCGGTCCCTAACTTGCTCACCTTCTGATGAGGTGATCTTGAGGACCATGACCTGGAACTACACAGCAAAATCGATCGCTACCATCAAGAGCTCAGCTGAATGCCGGTTAGTGCTGGTCGGTGGGAATATTCTGACCGCTATAGCTACTGGTTTTCGAGCATGACCCTGGACCATGACAGAAACAGCTCTGAGGGTGCATGAAACATACCCCAAAACACTATTTTTATTATTATAAATGCAGCCATCAGAGTTGGTAAGTTAGCACCTATGACGGGGCATTTGGAGAGAGTTTATTTTAACTTAGAATAGTTTAGGGGGCTGAGTGGAGACTAGGGGGGTTTATATAATTTATGAACTTGTCCATAAGGTTTTTTGAAAGGGTTGGAAGAGCCATAGAGATTTTATTGATTACTACTTGACCCGTTTGTCTGCAGCAAATTATCTTCAAGACCACACAGGCAGCTGCCTGAGACATGATGAGGTATAGAAGGGTACATTAGTTTATTAGTGGTTGGAGACCCTTTCCAAAAAAAAGGACTAACCATTAAATTTCCTTTGGTATTTGTTGAAAATACCTGTTGATCCTGCTTTGCATTGACACCAATCTTCAGGTTCATCCTGCCTCTATAGAGTTGCCACTGCATTGTGCATACTCTGAATCTCTAGAAAAATGAATGGCACCTCCATTTGTGGCTTAATATGCCTGTAGAACTTTGAAGATAGTGCTGGGCTATACACCGTTCATGTGTGCCACAATAGCAAGGATCCTAAATCGGCCTCAGCTCAGCCTCCTTCCATCAAACATTTCCCCCTGACTCGTTTCACCCTTTCAGGGCTTAATCATGGATGCCCATGAATTCTCTCCACCTCTGGTGTCAAGGAGCAGGGCAGAACACTTGATTGCCAGCAGTTTATCCATGAGCCTCACTGTCACCATAGTGTTGAGCAGACCAGTGGCAAGTGTGACACACAATGGCTTAGTAATGCCCACCACCCAGCTCTAAAGTGTGCAAGAACTAAAGAGCACATATGTAGAGATATCACTTGCACACCATTAGCAGACGTTATAAGCAAACCATTTATTAACCACCATAAAACTCATCACTACCTGACTGAGGAAGAAATCTTCAGTGGCCCCAAAATGTCACTCTGTTATATGGTAGTAAATAAATGGACTTTGTAATTTGACAACACCATCCATCATTTCACTGTTGCACTCAGGAATTCTGCAGCTGTAAGGATTGCACAAGTATTTAGAGCAAAGTAATGGTCACAGGACCATTGAAAATGAATATAAAACAGTATTTATGGAACTATTTTATTGGCTTGTTTCAACATGGTTCAACTATTTATTGTGGGCCCTGCTAGAATACTGAGAGAAGTGATATGCTTTAGTAGTCATCATATTTCTAATTCAGAGCTGCACAGGGTAATTCCTGTTTTTTTCCACCAGTGATTTTAGGAGGTTATGTGACTTGTGATATCATTTGCAGAACCTCCTGGGAGGGGCTTGTAGAAGAGAGGGGGGCCTCCCTTTGCGACTCTGCATGGCAGGTAACAGGAGAGTCTCTTATCTCTTTTGAACACACACAGGAAATACTCTCTATCTCATGGGACAGTGTCCAAGTTAAAGGTAAGTCTCTCTACCCCTCCTTCTCTTGTTTGCCCTTTCTCTTTCTTAATCCCTTGTCACTGAACAGTCTTATTATCTCTTTTTCTCTCTCTTCATCCTTTTCTCAAAGACTCAAAATAACAAAACTGGACCTAGGCAACTCTAGCTCTAGGCAACTGATGTCATACATCCAAGGAGTCTTCAAGAGGCTAGGAGGAGTTTTCTCGGCTAAGCACACTCTCCTGCCTGCATGCATGAGCTAAGGGCAGATGGATTGCAGTAAGTACAGTAAATGTGACATGAGTCATCTGCACTTACTCAAGATGGCCATGGCCAGAAATGCTGGGGGGGGGGGGGAGATTTCAAAGCGATTTTGCAACAAAAAAACCCCCAAAAGCATGGAGATATGGATGGATGGGTGAGTGTGCTTTAAATATTAAAAATTAATTAATAGCATTTTTGCTTTGTGTTGCTTAGATATAATGTAGTTCTGTATGCAAGGTTGGCTCCATATCAGGGGCGGACTGACCATTTGGAAACTTGGGCGCTGCCTGAGGGCCCGGGGTCAGTAAGGGGCCCCATGAGATGCCCCTGGTACCTTTTTCATAGGCTTTTCTGAGTTTGGGCAAGGACACAGGGGCCCCATGATCCCCTATTGCCCGGGGGCCCGATGAGTTGTCAGTCTGCCCCTGCTCCAAATGATATTGCAAGAGAAAGCAGTCACCCTGAAACAGAAACATGGGGTAGCACTAGTAGTCATTGCACCAGCTTAAACTGGAAAATAGGCATGGAATAAAAGATAAAGAAGCTGCATACTAAATCAGTGATTAAATCAGCTACTGAAAGTGCCTAAAAATGGAGGCTTAAATATCACTTTAAATCATCCCCTCTTAGTCTGCATACTTGTTGGAAACCTCTATTTGGGAAGACCCATTGAAGGACCCTCTCCATCCAGATTCTGATAAAGTCTGTCAAAATAGCCGGAAGGTGATGCTTATAGACGCAATTACTGATTGAAACTCATCCGCTTCATAGGACAGACAGAATCAGCAAATCAGCAGAGAGGAAGGCAGAGAATGGATCAGTGAGAGACAGGTTAAGTGCGTCTAATTGCCAGAATAGGACCGAGAGATTTTTTTACCTTTTGACATCTGCTGTCAACTGTTCCCCTTCAGCCTTTCTGCAAATCATATAACTGCCTAACTGCACCGGACAGCCAGCTGACAGGTTGGAGTTCCACTCAGCAAGCACCCCAGGGATAATTGTTGTGTGGGTGGAACTGTGGTATCTTCAAGTAAGAAAATTAATGTTTGCAGATTTAAGCCTGGGAAAGGGAGATTTCCAAATTTATAACAAGCTGCTTTGTCAGTCAGAAAGGCAGGTTTTAATTATTACCAATATCACCATTGGTATGGGTTCTCTGCTAGAATGGAGGATTCTGCCCCAGTTATTTTAATGTTGAGATTTTATTAGGTGACTTATTTTTAACAGAAAAGCAGAGATTGTGTGATACTGAGCCATCTGTGCAGAATTGCAGATCAGATGGATCTGCAAAGGTTTCAAAAGTGGATATGAGCCCAAAATATATACTATATTGCCAAAAGTATTGGGCCGCCTGCCTTTACACGTGCAAGAACTTTAATGGCATCCCAGTCTTAGTCCGTAAGGTTCAATATTGAGTTGGCCCCGCCCTTTGCATCTATAACAGCTTCAACTCTTCTGGGAAGGCCGTCCACAAGGTTTAGGAGGGTGTCTATGGGAAGGTTTGACCATTCTTCCAGAAGCACATTTGTGAGGTCAGGCACTGATGTCGGAGGAGGCCTGGCTCACAGTCTCCACTCTAACTCATCCCAAAGGTGTTCTATCGGGTTGAGGTCCCAAACTCGCTCATCCATGTCTTTATGGACCTTGCTTTGTCCACTGGTGCGCAGTCATGTTGGAACAGGAAGGGGCCATCCCCAAACTGTTCCCACAAAGTTGGGAGCATGAAATTGTCCAAAATGCTAATGCATTAAGAGTTCCCTTTACTGGAACTAAGGGGCCAAGCCCAACCCCTGAAAAACAACCCCACACCATAATCCCCCCTCCACCAAACTTTACACTTGGCACAATGCAGTCAGGCAAGTACCATACTCCTGGGAACTGTCAAACCCAGACATGTTCATTGGATTGTCAGATGGAGAAGTGTGATTCCTCACCCCAGAGAACACGTCTCCACTGATCTAGAGTCCAGTGGCGGCGTGCTTTACAGCACGGCTTCCGATGCTTTGCATTGCATTTGGTGATGTAAAGCTTGGATGCAGCTTCTCCACCATGGAAACCCATTCTATGAAGCTCTCTATGGACTGTTGTTGTGCTAATCAGGTCTTTAGCTTTTGACTATGTGTCACTTTATGTTGGTCTATCACATAAAATCCCAATAAAATACATTTACGTTTTTGATTGTAACATGACAAAATGTGGAAAATTTCAAGGGTATGAATACTTTTTCAAGGCACTGTATTGTACCTTTCCTTGCCATGCAGGTCTCTTTGCATTGTACTTCTTGGTTTATACTATATTTACTCAATGTTTTAATTATTGTGCCATCAGCGTGCGGTTGTGTAACTATGTGAACTCCATTACACATACGAATGCCCCTCTCTCTGCAATGTGTGTTGTACTCTTGTAAACTCGTAATAAAGAAATATTTCAGAAGAGGAGGTCTTATGTTCAAGTGCATGCCATCAATTTTTTGGATGTCTGAGACAATTATTGAGTGCAAAACAAATGGTAAATTCACCAGGCATCAATCCGACCGTATTTAATGCAAAAGTTTACAGATGCCGTAAAAGGAAATCAAAAGTTGTTTCAGAAACGATCAATTGCTCCATATGCCGCATCATCAGCATGATTGGAAATGAATTTGATTCGAATTTTCCAATCCGATCATCCTTCTTCTTTTCCTGAATTGCGTGAATATCAATTGAAAGTGATTAAAAGGGTAATGAAAAAGACTGATAATTGCTTGATTCCCTCAGAGTATTGCCAAATGATCGAGAAGATGTATCAATGGCCGAGGTTAAAGGGACCCTGTCACCAGACCAATTATTTTACCAACGTAAGGTTATATGTGCATTTACTGTATTTTATGTATTTTTTTATCTGTAAAAGTCACCCTAGTGTAGACTTCCAAAAGCCCAGAGACTGCTGCTGTACGCTGCCATTTTGGATGTGATGTCAGGAGCCCCAGCAGACTCAAAGCTGTCACTCAAGTGTCACTCTATATTGACCTTTTTCAACACAGATGAACTCTCTGGAAACCCCTGCGAAAAATGACTATATCTTATGTATAACTCATGATACATTAGTGTGATGGTCATTGGGAAGAATTACCCCTTTACAGATAGCTAAGAAGATCAATGGTGTCAGTGGGAAATTATCTGAGAGGCAGAAATTGCTCCTTGTTCAAGGATCCCGTAGCAACCTTTGGGGGACCCTAAGGTTCCATGGAACCCTAAGTTAAGAAACTCTGCTCTATAGTATTCCCATTTGCTACTGCTCTGTTAGCTACATAAAAGATTATGTAGGAAGGTCAAGAGAGGAGCTGAGCTAGCAGAGAGTAATTGGACACTCCTAGAAGAGGAAAGGGCTATGCAGTGCAAAGAGGCAGGGGGCTGCTAGGGAATTGACTCTTGCTAGTTACATTTTTAAATTACAGAGGCACACTACAAGTGAATAAAACATATTTATGGAAAAGAAAAATACAGGAGGAGTGTTACTGGCCAGATCACCAGGTGAAAACAGGAAAAAAAGCCTAAAAAAAGAAAACTAATACAAACAGCACATTTAATGACTGGTAAGCTGCAATATACTACATTTATTATTATTATTTTTATTATTATTATACAGTGTTTATATAGCGCCAAAAAGTTTGCTTAGCACTGTACAATATAGTGGGGGACAGTACATGAGACAATGAGATCCCGTCAGATGAAGTCCGGACGTGACGAAACGCGTTAGGAGAGTGACGTCAAGACGCACGCACGCCAAACCGGAAGTGTCGCCGCGGCCATCTTTTTGGTGGTGTACATGTGGTTTTCTAAATGTTTGTAAAAAGCCATTGAAGGAGTAATGCTGGGAGCCAGATTCTGTTTTCTTTTATGAAAGTTTGGATTAAATTTGTTCCTTTAATATGGATTCTGCCTAAAAGCCTGTTTATTTTCATGAGGATATTGGAGGATTGCCCTTGAAGTAAAGCATTGGAAAGGAAGGAGTACTTTTGTTAGCTCATGCCTGAAAACAACTATCAGAGGGTAATAGTACCTGGTATCATTTGTGGCTGGATTAAAAAGGGTACTAGTACCTAGTATCACTATTCACTAGGGGTTGTGCACAGAGTGTTTTTTTGGAATTGAAGTGGTTGATCACAAAGTGTGTGGTTATATAGTGATCACGGAGTTTTCACTTTTTGGGTTTGAATTTTATACAAATTAAAAGAATATTTATATAAGTTTTTTTTGTTTTTTTTTTTGCACAATTTAAGAGTGATTTTTGTGTTGAGCACTGAGTGGAGTGTTATATATGTAAAAGATAATGCACTATGGTTTTTCTTTTCTTTTATTTTGAGGTATTTCAGAATATCTAGGACTGATTTCCTTCTAACTGCATCAAGGTGGAAAATTGGGATTTGGACATTGGACACAATTATTATTTAAAAAAATATTTTTTTGGACACAATTCACATATTTTATAGATTTTATTTTTTTGATTATATGAATTTATTATACTTAATTTATGGTTATCACAAAAAGGTTATGTGAGAGAGTACATGGGACAATACAGTAACAAAACAATATACGAGAGGTTCGAGGGCCCTGCTCTTTTGAGCTTACAATCTAGGAGGGAGGGGATAGTGGTACAGGAGGAAGTGGCTGTGGGGGATGGAGTGGTAGGAGGAGTGGAGGAGATCGGCTGTTAGGTGAGGGCAGGGTGGGCTTACCTGAAGAGATGGGTTTTCAGGGTGCGCCTAAAGGTGAGGAGGGTAGGTGACAGTCTGATGGATTGGGGTAGTGAGTTCCAGAGGATGGGGGAAGTCCTGGAGAAGTCCTGCAGTTGGGCGTGGGAGAAGGAGACCGGGGAGCTAGAAAGTAGGAGGTCTTGTGAGGAGCGAAGAGTACGGGTTGGGTAATATTTGGGTATCAGGTCGGTGATGTAGTTAGGGGCAGTGTTATGACTGGCTTTGTACGTCAATGTTAGTAGTTTGAATTTAATGCGTTAGGCAATCGGAAGCCAATGGAGGGAATGACAGAGGGGGGTGGCAGATGCGGAGCGGTTGGTAAGTTTTTTTTGGGTTTAATACCGCTGTAAATCTTTAACCCTAGTGTCTAACTAGAATCCAGACCTACAGCAGTCTCTGGTGTTCTCCAATATATGAAGACAAAATTAAGATATAATGTGCCAGGGTTATGAAAAGGACAGAGTGGCCATTTTTAATCTGTTTTGTAAATACCATTTATTAAAGGAATCCCTCTCATCATGGCATATGGTTGCTGAGCTGAGGGATTTACTCAAAAAAATACTCCACATAGCATCTGGCACAGTTGACTATTAAAGATAATGATGCCTCATTCATGTCTTTTTTTTAGCTAATATGGCTTGGCGGAAGACTGGAAACTATAATGGTGTGGGGTCAATGTTATCGGAATAATTTATGATATTATAATTTAAAGCAGTAGTAAACACCACATCAAGAGTTGTACCTGTTATTACAAGGAATATCTCCTAAACGGTGTACTTTTCTGCAGCCATTGACATCACCACTGCACGTGCATGCCGTCCTTTCAGAGTTCTGTGCCGCAGCCATTATTCCAGTCCGCATGCACAAGTGACAGCATTGTGGGTGACCACTCAAACGGCTGGAGCTCACAAAGACCGGGTGAATATGGAAGCCTTGTCAGTGGTGATAGCATGCCTCTGAAGACCGTCTTTTTAAGGTGAATATTTCATAATGCGTTAATATGTGAAACATACTAGCACATTATGCCCTTAACTTGCAGGGAGATTTTTTTTTTTTAAGCAAGAATTTACTACCACTTTAAAGGATAAGTTCACCTTTTGGACAAAAATAATAAATGCACATTTTTTTACAGGTAAAAAAATGTGCATTTATTATTCTTATCCAAAAGACCCTGGAAAGCATTGAACCAGCGATCATTAGATCACCGACGCCATGCAGGTCTCCTGCAGACCTGTCAGAATATCTGCTTGCCGTATGGGATGTACTGGATGTATGGGCTGTACGGGGTGTATGGGATGTACTGGATGTATGGGCTGTACGGGGTGTATGGGGTGTACGGGATGTACAGGATGCACGGGATGTATGGGCTGTACGGGGTGTATGGGGTGTACGGGATGTACAGAATGCACGGGATGTATGACCAAGCAGATATTATGACAGGAAGCTTCAATGAACTACCACAGCGCTTCACAGCACTCTGGTAGTTCACTGAAACCTACAAGCCCACAGCCGCTAAGGTTGCCGGGACCTGCAGTTCATTTATTCATACAAGTCCCTGCGTGGCCGCACTGTTTTCAAATCTGACAGATAGAATGGGGAAACTTCTCCCTCTGTTATCTGTTAGAGGGAGGGGGGAGGCAGGCATGGCTGAAGCTATTATTATTATTATTATTATACAGTATTTATATAGCGCCAAAGGGTATGCTCAGCACTGTACAGTAGCAAGGGGGACAGAACATGAGACAAGACAGTAACAATACAATACACGAGGGGTTCGAGGGCCCTGCTCTTTCGAGCTTACAATCTAGGAGGGAGGGGAAGGTGGTACAGGAGGAGATGGCTGTGGGGGATGGAGTGGCGGGAGGAGTGGAGGAGGTTAGTTGTTAGGTGAGGTCGGGTGTTAGATGAGTTTGGGGTAGGCTTCCCTGAAGAGGAGGGTTTTCGGGGTGAGCCTGAATGTGAGGAGGGTAGGTGACAGTCTGATGGATTGGGGTAGGGAGTTCCAGAGGATGGGGGAAGTCCTGGAGAAGTCCTCCAATCGGGCGTGGGAGGAGGAGACCAGGGAGCTAGAGAGTAGGAGGTCCTGTGAGGAGCGGAGGGCACGGGTAGGGTGGTATTTGGGTATCAGGTCAGTTATGTAGTTCGGGGCGGCATTGTGAATGGCTTTGTAGGTCAGAGTTAGCAGATGGAATTTGATGCGTTGGTCAATCGGGAGCCAATGAAGGGATTGGCAGAGGAGGGAGGCAGATGTGGAGCGGTTGGTGAGGTGGATGAGTCTAGCCGCTGAGTGTAGGATCGACTGGAGTGGGGATATCATTCGTTTGGGTAGGCCAGTGAGAAGGGAATTGCAATAGCCCAGGCGTGAGGTGATGAGAGAGTGTACGAGTTGTTTGGTGGTGTCTGGGGTGAGGAATGTGCGTATCTTGGAGATGTTGCGGAGGTGGAGCCTGCAAGATCTAGATAGCAGTTGGATGTGGGGTAGGAAGGAGAGGTGGGAGTCCAGGGTGACACCCAGGACTTTGGCGTGTGGGGTGGGAGAGATGGTGTTGTTGTTAGTAGTGATGGAAAGAATGGGGGGGGGGCACGGGGTGGGGGGAACATGTTACATGTTAGACCCTAAAGATGGGTGGAACATGTAACATGTTCCCAAAGGTTAACTTATCCTTTAAGTTTAATACTTAAACTGATGTTTTATATCTGTTCTATTTATGCAATTTACATTTTACATGTTAACTTTTAATGTAGGAAAAAGGATTCCCAGAGTAATGTGGTTAATCTAAAGACACAGTACAGTAGTAGCAGCCTGTCTTTATCTGACTGAAACTTTGATGAGTTGCGATGAGTAATTCAGTTTGTAAATTGCAGTTTGACTATAACTAGAGGGAAACCTGTGTGAAACAATTAATCATCATTGCCTATTAGCCCCTTATGCACCAATTACTGTTCTTTTCATCACATTGCCTGATTCGATCAATCAAAGGCCTTATTTTTGCAGCATCAGAAAAGCTGGTCTGTGCCTTTGGAAATACCTATGTACTGTCTATCTATCCAATAGTTAGATGACTGTGCATGTCATACTCATATCTCTCTACTATACAAGTATGCTGGTCTATTGTCTTTTGAACAAAACCCATCTCAGATTTCTCCTATGGGAAGCTCAGATTTGCACCCGAAAGCCTCTTTTACTTGTAGACACAATTAGCCTTCGGCTAGAGAATTTAGAACATCAGAGTAGTATTTGCTGTCACAAGAGTCAAATGTCAAAGAGTGTGCTAGTGACCTTTTCATGGAAACTTTCTACTAATCATTGGTCACTGGTGAGCATCTCAAGAGTCTCCATCCGCTGTCCTAATTAGCGTGCCTTGCGTTAAGGTAATCATACCATCTTTTCAGTCTTGTGACTTTAATATATGTTATCATACAAGGCAGGTCTTTTGGGCATCCCTGTTTTCTGGAGCAAGGTGAAAGGTCACCCTTGTCCATACACCTGGGGTTAAGGAAGGACGGGTCTCGTAGACCCACCATCCTTGAGGATGTCTCGGTATTTTCATGATTTATTGCAGAAGCATGGAGACACATTGTATTATGCTCTGTCATTTATCATTTGTTTCTATAGATCACCGTGAAGGAAATATCTTTGGACCAGAGAAGGACACGTCCCTTTCTGGGCATGTAATGGAACGTGATATTTTTGCCTGTAATTCCTAAACGACCTTGCTTCCTAGCGACATACTTCCAGTAATTTTACAGGTTAGAGATCTCATTTTCTTTTCAGGCTGTATTAATCTTCTGAAGGCTGAAGCTACATGGAACATGTACATCACTGCATTAGATGTTCTTTTAGAAAAGTGACAGAGAACCAATAAATACTCAGCAGAAAGTGAAAAGGCAAACACATCATTAGCTTGGCAAACCATTAAAAGAAATGTATAGTGTTTTTGTACAGTATATATATATTTTCCCTATTTATTAAAGCTGAACTTCAGGTGGATAAAAGACACAAATTAATGCAATTATCAATAAATCATTAAATTTATTTTTTTTTATCTAACTAGTGTATGTACCTGAATGTGGTTTGGTATCAGCCTCTTGCAGTAGTCTATACAGCAGCACTCAGAGTGGGAGAGGGAATCAATAATTTATGTTGAATGCAAATATGCTGACAAGAGACAGTGATATGAGCACAGAGCAGACTAGAGTCTAGAGCAGTGGTCTCCAAACTGTGCCCAGGGGCCAGTTGTGGCCCTAGGCTTGCCTTTACCTGGCCCTTGAGGCACTATTCCACCAACTGACACCATCTATGAAGCACTATTCCTCCCACTGACACCATTGATGGAACAGTATTTATCCCATTGGTACCGACAATGTGGCACTATTTATTATTATTATTATTATACAGTATTTATAAAGCACCAATAGTTTGCTCAGCGCTGTACATTACAAAGGGGGACAGAACATGTGACAGAACAATACCAATACAATGTGATACATGAGGGGATGGAGGGCCCTGCTCTTTCGAGCTTTTCCTTCTATTCAAACCAATGATGGTGAATTGCTTATGCCCACTAATGCTGAGACATTTTTTATTCTCACTGGTCACAACCCAGCCCCCCTAAACTCTGAAGGACAGTAAATTGGCCCTTTGCTTAGAAAATGTGGAGACCTCTGGTAAAGGGATGACCTCATCAGTCTTCTGTTGCTCTTTCCCTGTCCAGTCAGCAAGCAAGAGATGGAGAGAGACCAGCACTGTATTATGTAACTTGTCATCTATCTGGCGGTGTTGTGTAATGGGCTGTATAAATCTCATGACTAGATGGAAATACAAATCCTTTTGCAAGTAGAACTCCTTCATTTGTATTCTATATGAGTATTTAGCTGTTTTCCCCTAAAAATACCTGTTGCTTTGGAGCTGTAACATAGCTCCTCCCTTTTCCTTCAGTTAAACCTGTATACTTGAGTGAGCTGAGCATACATGGGTTGGTCCCTGATGAAGGCATGTGATGCAGTGACGCAACGCGTAGGAAGGAGTCAATGATGTCATGCCACAAACTTGAAGTGAGCGTTTCACCATCTTTTGAGTGACAAAAGTCAATGTATCTGTCAGGAATGGACTCACCACTGGTGGTGGGACTCACCTGCCGTGTGAGCTGCAGTACCAGGGCTGGCCAGCGGGTGCTCTCAGCAGCCAGAAGCTTAAGCCTGCAATCAAGTCATCACCTGAGGCTGATTGCAGGAGGTGTATTTAAGGAGTGGCCAGGCCTGCAGTCAGTTCCTTGGTGTATGTTTCCCATGAGCCCCTGTACCTGCATCCTGTCTGCTTCCTGCCTGATCCTGTTTCTGCTTTGATCCAGACTCCGAACAAACTCCGCCTGTCCTGACCTCGGCTATTCCTGACCACTCTTCTGCCTGCTCCTTTGTGTCTCATCTACCCGATGGTTCCTGACCCGGCCTGCCTGACCACTCCACCTCACCAGCCCTGACTGCTCTTGTCTGTGTTCATTCCGTTATCAGTTGGAGGTTTGGTTTTGTTATATTGTGCGTTTTATATTTGTGTATAACCCTTAATAAATTATATTGTTACACCATGCTTGAGCCTGCATTTCCCTGTGTCAGTTTACACATCTCCGGTCTTACCGGGAGCCCTGACAGTATCTTAAGGAGAACACAGCCTTTCAATCTGTAGTGCACCAGAAATTGTGCATATTTTATTGTGAGTGTTATTTTATTCTTTTTAATAAAATGTTTCTGGTATAGCAGAGAGCACTATGATTGTTCACTCATTTTAAGCTTTTGGATACAATTTGTTTATCGGAGGAGGAGGATTGATGTGGATTGAGATTCTCGGAAACTGCAGAGAGGATTACCAGTTATGGTTATCCTGACCCTGGTTTAAAGGGGAGGGCGCCTTGGACCTAATATACCTTAAGTCATACAAAGAAAGTGAGGGCAACTGAGTGTTGCTGCTGGGATCTGCACGTATTGGGTGAATATGATGTACAATTTATTGGAAACAATCGCAATCTCCGGTCCCGATATAAAGGGAAGGTGCAGTAGACCTAATTTTATCCTACGGCATAAAAAGAAGGTGAGGACATCTGATCGTTGGTGCTGGGATCTACATGTATATGGTGAAATTGGTGCAAGAACAACATTGAAAGTGATTGCAACTTTGGGAGCACATATTTATAAATATTGAAGACTGTAAGCAAACATATGAAAGAAGGACACTGAGACACTTAGAGTGGACAAATTAATATTTTTTAGAGGATAAACATTATGCAAATTAAAAATCTTCAGATTAGAATATTGAGAATTCCTGAACTGCCACATCACATGATAACCATTGAAGTCCATGGGAAGTGAAACTAGCAATATTTCCTTGCCTTTTTCGAGGCTAATAGGCTAAGATTATGTTAAAAAGAGCATTGAGAACTGGGCAGTGCCAGAGGGGATATGTATTTATGCAAATAAAAATAGAAATACCATTCAGCTAGGAGACAGTCTTATCAGCAACTTGAAGTGATAGTAAACTAGTTTGCAAAGAAAAAAGTTTCCTGCTGCAAGGTAATATCATAATGTGCATAGCATACTAGCACAGTATCAAAGGCTTATCTTAGAACAAAGCCGTCCACCAGCATGCTGTCACTGCTGCAGAAGGCTTCCATCTTCACCTGGTCTGCCTTCCGGGGTTCCTGTGCTGTGGCTGCTTGGTTGGCTGAGCCACCGATGACGTCACTCCTGCTCATGTGCACGGGGTTCAGCCACAGCACACAGCTCTGAAGGAAAGGCATGGGTATGCCCAGGGGTGGACTGACCATTTGGAAACTCGTGCACTGCCCGAGGTCCCGGGATCAGTAGGGGGCCCCATGAGATGCCCCTGGTACCTTTTTCATAGGCTTTTTTGAGTTTGGGCAAGGACACAGGGGCCCCATGATCCCCTATTGCCCGGGGGCCCCATGAGTTGTCAGTCCACCCCTGGGTATGCCTTTTTTTCAGAGCGCATGCACCGGTATTGTCACCAGCTGCTGCTCCATAGAATATCTCCTAACGGTGAGATATTCATTTAACCTACAGTTAAGCTTTATTATAAGCTTACCTGTAGGTAAAAAAATAAAATGTGACTTTACTACCACATTAAATATTAAATATACAACCATGCTTTAAATAACATGCTTGTGGAATGCTTAAAAACTTAATGTGATGTTATAGAATAACACAATGCAGTCCTTTAAAAGTGAAAAAAACAGTTTGGGCTTTCCCATAAAATTCCAACCAGGCCCTTATCCAGGAATGTGGACTGAACCAAAGCAGGCCAAAAGCCTTTCAACATTGAAGGGGTAACTTGCAAGGGGCAGTTCCTCAAAAAAACATGGGGGGCTGTAAGATGGTCTTCTAGAAGTATGGAGTTTGTAATAGTGGACCCCCAGATATCCACATCCTTCTAGAGGAATGAGTAGAGACGTAGTCCTGCCACTATATGACAGAACCCTGGTTGTTTCTGTAATGTAAGCAACAGAGTCGGGCATTTTAAATGATGTCACGACCATATTTGTTCAATGATGTCTCTCGGGATACCCAGTTGGTGAGCTGGGGATTTGTGCCATTTGAGCCAAATAGTTTTCCCATCAAACAGGAGGGATTTGGCCTGAACCCATTTGTGTTGGTGGACCAAAATCCCAATGCTTGTGACCACAATTTTATCTTTTTTATTTATTTCAGGTACTTATATAGTGCTCTCAATTTATGCAGTGCTTTACATATATTTTGTACATTCACATCAATCCCTAACCCTCAAGGGGTATACAATCTAAGGTCCCCAACTTGAATGCACATTCCAGGGCCAATTTAGAAAGGATCCAATTAACCTTCCAGCATGTCTTTGGAGTGTGGGAGGAAACCCACACAGGCACAGGGAGAACATGCAAACTCTAGGGAGGTGGTGCCATGGTTGGGATTTGAACCAATGACCCTAGTACTGCCAGGTGCACGAACTAACCATTTAGCCACGGCTTTTAGGTGTTTTTTACCATCTATATGCGTATTTTCTATAGAGGTGAAGGATATTTGAAAGGAAGGATGGATAAGCCAGAAGATCGACTTTAATGCGAATCTGTAATGTCAGAAATATGGAAGCTGCTAACTTCAACTTTGATGACTTTGGTCACCTTATTTGAGTTCCCTGGCATTTTAGTATGCATATCATAATTACAATATGTTCATTTATAGTCAGCACATGCACTGCTTCTCACATGCACATGGCTGAGAATACAGCAGCAGTTTAACACACTAGGCTTCTTAAAACCACAAAGAGATTTCTCTGGGAACTTTGAACCAACTCACACCATGTAAATGTGATCTCACTTTGATGGATCTTGACAGCAGTGCTGATGATACCTCATCTTCATAACCTAGCCAGAAAAATAAGCTGGTTGCCTATCTCTCTTTACACCTCAGCTACAGTATCTTTCTGTTCATAATTACCAGAGAAAGAAAAACAATGCAAAGGGGATTTATCTGCATAATGAAGACTCATTGATATTCATCTCAGATATCTAAATATTGGAATTATGTTAATCCCCTTACATGAAAATAACTCTGTTAATCAGTTTTTAATATGCTGTCAGCATTAAAGGGTACCTGTTATGTATACCCAGTAGTCTCAGTCTTGTTGTAGAGTAAAATACTTTTTTCACTAACTTTTTCTAAACTTGCCCACAACTACAAATCAACATTAGTGCCGAGCTTGGAACACTTGTCAATCAGTTGTTTTAGACCTGAGAAGGTGAAATGAGCAATGAATTTTGACATACTTGATTTTACTGGTGAAATGACCACAATTGCATTGACCATAATTTCACCAACATTTTCCTCTAATTTAAGGTCAAGAGGAGATACCAAATAGAAATGATGGGATAAAAGGAAAGAAGGAAGGAAGGAAGGAAGGAAGGAAGGAAGGAAGGAAGGAAGGAAGGAAGGAAGGAAGGAAGGAGAAAAACCACCGGGAAGAAAGGCAAGAAAGAAAGTACAGCGGAAGGAAAGGAATAGTCAGAAAAATAGGTAGGGAGGAAGGAAAGAAAGAAAGTAAAGTCAGGAGAAAGAAAGAAAGAAAGAGAAAAGAAAGAAAGAAAGAAAGAAAGAAAAGAAGAGGAAGGAAAGAAGGAAGGAAGGAAGGAAGGAGGGAAGGAAGGAGGAAAACCACTGGGAAGAAAGGCAAGAAAGAAAGTACAGCAGAAGGAAGGGAATAGTCAGAAAAATAGGTAGGGAGGAAGGAAAGAAAGAAAGTAAAGTCAGGAGAAAGAAAGAAAGAAAAAGAGAAAGAAAGAAAAAGAAAGACAGAAAGAAAGAGAAAGGAAGGAAGGAAGGAAGGAAGGAAGGAAGGAAGGAAGGAAGGAAGAAAACCACCGGGAAGAAAGGCAAGAAAGAAAGTACAGTGGAAGGAAGGGAATAGTCAGAAAAATAGGTAGGGAGGAAGGAAAGAAAGAAAGTAAAGTCAGGAGAAAGAAAGAAAGAAAGAAAGAAAGAAAGAAAGAAAGAAAGAAAGAAAGAAAGAAAGAAAGAAAGAAAGAAAGGAAGGAAAAACAGGGAAGAAAGGCAAGAAAGAAGGTAGACAGGAAGAAAAGAATGAAAAAGGCAAAAGAAAAGGTAGGAAGGGAAAAGAAAGATGAAAGATGGGGAGAAGAGAGGAAGGAAGAAAAAAAAAAAAAAGGCAAAACATGTAGGGAAGGAGGAAGGAAGAAAAGAAGATAGCAAGGGAGGACAGAAAACGGGGGAAAAAGGAAGGATGGAGGGTTGGAAGAAAGAAATGGATTCAGGTTTATTAACACTGCTTTCAAAGTAAACAGCAGTACATATAGCACATTTGTCATTCAGGGGAACTGATGCCCTCCAGCAGTCTGGGAACCAAACAGTGGAGCAAGCCCTGAGAGTCAGCAGCAGATCGGTCATGATTTGACTTGTCCTTCCCCAATATCTGAACAGAAAAACTGTGTATATATCATATTATCATCCCATATTATACAGTTGTTTTCCTTTTTGAGAAGTATAGTACATTTTTGCAGCTGAGGTGCTTGGGTGCTTCCATTAACCCTACTTACCATAAGAAGCATGCATCAGATCTATCAGACTTGGTAAAATCTATTGTAAGTCAAAGGGAATATTGGAAGATAATTGTCTGTGTCCTGGAAATAATTCTATCTGATACATATCCCACTGTTTATTTGTACAAGAGATTCTCTAGAAGAAACATTTTGGTAAGTCACGGGAAGGACCTTCCTTGCTGTCAGCCATGATGGATGAGAGCATTTCCAGTGAGCAAGCGGCCATGCTTCACAGCACTATTAAGGTTTTTTGGGAAGTAAACATAAAAGATCAAATCATTTAAAAAAAGAAAATGGTGATAGGACTGTCCGAAAACATCACATGATATTGATATAGTGGCTTTGTGTGCCCTTCCTGAAGTGAAGCCTTTATCATCAGAAAATCTGAAGCATGCTATTGAAATATGCAGTTTTATGATGTATTCTAGTTTTAAAGGGCCTCCCTACAATGCTGCCATTCTGGCTTTGGTAACTAGGGATAAGGGGAAAAGAAAAGAAAAAAGAAAAGGAAAAGAAAGGGAATATAAGGGAAGGGTCCAAGCCCGTGACTGGTCCTTGACCAAGCTGTATTGCTTTAAGTACAAAAGGGAAAAAGCGGGGTCAGGTGTCGGACATACTGGCAGGAGTGTCTGGATCAAATTTAGCAGTCTTCATTCACTTCTAATTTGACAGTTAAGGTTTATCCTGAAGTTTCCCACACACTAAAGACCACTCCCTAACCCCCTTTTGCTAAATACCGAAGCAATTAAAAAAAAAAAACTCACCTAAATGCCCATGGTTCATGGTCATGACATAAAGGGGGTTGTTTACTAAAACTGCAAATTGCATGGTGCAAAATCTGGCAAAGCTCTGCATAGAAACCAATCAGCTTCAAGGTTTTATTGTAAAAGCTTAATTGAACAAGGTAAAGTTAAAACTTGATAGGTTGCCGCAGATTGTGAGTGCTCCAGTTTTAGTAAATCCCCTCCAAAATGCCCTGAATGTTCTTTCCTGGTGATATGGACAATTCCTATTGCAGCCTTTCTCAATCTTTTTAACATGAAGGAATCCTTGCAATAACCTTCCAGTCTCACATAACCCCTACTGATAATCACTATATCTACAGCTTACTGTCCATTAGTATGATGGTAAGTGGGAAGAATGTTCCTTAACCTTGTGGTCATTGGGAAGAATCCCCCCTTACAGATATCTAAGATCATTGTTGTCAGTGGGAATTTAACTAAGAGGCAGAAATTCGCCCTGTGGGTGGAGCGAAATGCGTTGACACACTTCCGGTCCGCCGTCATTCTGGTTAACGTCACTTCCGGTGTTTGGAACGCACGCCGGCTTATGCGGTTCAAGCGGCCATCTTGGAGGTGGAAAGCTGTTCATCCTCTGCAGTGACTACAGAAGCGTGAGATCCCTATATCTACATTCTGGAAATTTGTTATCTTGAAGCCATTGAGGCTATTAAACAAGGCTTTTAATTTTATTTAAACATGTGAGTGGCCTTATTCTATCTTTACATATTCTATATGGAGTGGCAGTATTACACTATGTAGTTTTTTTCTCTGCACACTATTGAGGAATCCATGGAGGAATAGAGTGGAGACGATTGCTATACCTAAGCAGGGTGAAGAAGGAGATCTGAGTTCCTTTGGAGGGGTTATAGGATCCCTTATATCCTATAAGGCTCACTACTCACCTCCATCTGGTGAGTGTGGTCAACATTATTTCTCACGAGGTGGATAGGTGGAAGCACATTTGGAATATTTTTGATTTTTTTATTGGTTTTGATGGTAATAAGGACTTATATATATATTTTTTTTTTCACGGACACTTATTATGAATTTAGTGTTTATTTATTTGTGTTATTTTAATTTTAGATTTTGCGCTGTTTTTGTGTTGTTTATAAGAGGCAGAAATTGCTCACAGCTCATGGAACCCCCTACCTGCTTTTCAAGGACCCTAGGATTCCACATAACCCTGGTTGAACAAGGTTGCCCTATTGAGTCTATCGGTAGAGACCTCACAGGGCCCTGAAGTCTCAATCCCTGTTGATGTCATAATGAATGAGGTCAACAAATCTGGTAAAAGTCCCGACTGCAATAACGGATCACTTGTCTTCATTCCCATAGGAGGCACCTGGGAAGGTCATACAAGTAAGTAAAAAACCTTATTAGAGGGATAAAAAAACATTGTGAATGGGTGGGAGGGATGGGTAGGACACATTTGAGGGGTTAAGTAAAAGAGCTAAAGCAACTCAATACTAAGATTCTTCTTCTTTTAATTATTAATCAAGGAATGACTGAATTCCAGATCTCCATATCAGCTTGAATATCCCATTATTCTCTGTACATAAATGATCCACCCATCTCCAATACAGTCTAGTTTGCTTATCACTAGATATACATGTGTCAGTCAATACCTTGTTGCACAGTGAGTGACAGTTCTCCTTTCCCAGGCCATTCTTCAACAAACATCGTCTCAGTATTGTTTTCTCTTGCACAATGTTTAACCTGAGCGATTTTCTCGAATTACTAGACTATTGTCCCAAGCCGGAAGAAGAATAAACACACTCTTTCATAAAAGGAGATCTCTTCAAACCGGCAGTATTATCTTAGTCCCAGGGGCAGACTTTACTTTGCCGACCATGACAGCTTCATCACAGTTCTCAAATTGCATTTTTTTTTTCCTGTACCGCAGTTACTGCCTGCCTCTAATTGGAATGCGGATACCTTCGGCTCAGCGCTGGGGAACTCTCGCAGAAAAAGTTGACGCACCTGACCCCTCTAGAGAAAGTTTTTCTTTTGGAAAGCCTTTGTTTTCAAAGGTAGAATATGATGGTAAGCCAGGGAAGTGCAGAGCAGCTTGTACAGAACAGCCGTGTCTACCCTCTGCCCTTATTAGTTTCAAGAAAAGAAAAGAGACAAACAAAAACTAACATCTATAGTTTTTTATTGTTTTTATTATAGCTGGTAGCAATAAAGAAAAAGTGATTGTCTCTACTCCAGTGGTCAGCTGGAGTACTTCCCTTCTTCCTCCATTTGCCCTTCATAATGTCAACCTGAACTAAAAAGAAAAGATTTGCTGTCATACAACGAGCATCTAGAAATATTACTTATTGTATACCTAAGCAGTATCCTGATTATTTACATTTTGTTCTCATTTACTCCTAAACAAAAGTGCTCTTCATGTGTCCAGTCACTGCTCTGCCTTGAGCCCTATGGCTGTATATCTGCAGTAAGAGATCATCTAAGTAAGTGGTTCTCAAAAACTGTGCCATAGCCCAATGCTGGGCCATGGCCTCCCCACTTCTAGACCTCCAGCCAGCTGGAGGTCCCTTACCCCCTCCCCAGTACCTACTGTGACGGACGCAGCGTCAGACCCCCAGTCCTTCTCACCAACTCGTGACCGAAGGACTAGCCAATCTAAAACCGTGCTGTCACGTGCGTAACAATGCCACTCTCAGCTGCACCCTGCACAAAGATTTTCCAGCTAATGGACCACAATCTATGTACTGCAGCCTGAGAGCGATTGTTACTGGGTCAGGTTAATTACGCAATTAACCCTTAACACTGCCACCACCGCCTTTTTGTATGGAGAAGGAGGAAACTCGCCAATCTTAGCAGTAATACTATGATGTTTGAATAAGCGTCTGTATACACACTGTCACCGCAGGCAGATGTATGCAGAAGTTTTTAAAAACACACAGTAGCGCTCTTCAGAGACAGGGATTCTTAGTTTGCATTAAAGAGCTTTAGAAACAGTTCAACACTTTTCAGAAAATAGGATTTATTACTAAAAAGGGTCAAAATGGTGCAATAAAAATATTTACAGAAAAAGATGTAGCCAATATATATATAGTATATAAATACAGAGAGCAATACCACAACAGAGAGATAACTGAAAGAAGTTTAGAGAGGTAGAGTACTTGCTGTCAGCCTTGGTTTAAGCAGATCAAGGTCCTGAACAAAAGGGTCCTGTTCTCCCAAGTTGGTTTCTGATGTTAAAAAGGGAGAATTCTTCAACTTATCTCGCTCAGGCCTGACAGCCTATTTTCTAGTCCACCAGCAGGGTGTCTCCTTAAAGCAGAGAACCAATCGCCTCATTTGGGGAGGGTGTTTAGGCGGGGAACTCTTTGCTATGACCAAATCCCTCACACATTTATACCAAGGTCAATAATCTTCCATAGGTACATGCAGCATCCTATCCACTGGTAGGATAATATGCAGAACAATATTCTAAACGTCCAGACATCACATATAACATATCTACCTGTGACGGTTAAAGAAATATTGCTTTCTGCTCTCTGGTAGACATAATCTAGGGATGTAAGATATCAGGCGACTCGCATTAAACTGAGCTATCCGAATATATGCTTTGTTCGATTGTATGTATTCCCTATTTTAAGTTATGAAAAGTGGTTTTTAAATGGGATGTATGTTTTACAGCTATCTCGGAATGTCTTTCATGTCCAGTGAAGGACTGGTTTATAGCTTTACGATCATCTCCAAGCAAGAGTCTCACAGACATACTGGGCCCAGGCTAATTGGGGTTTATAACCATGATGCTATCCAGCTGTGACTGATGTCTTGTGACCTCAGCATACACACAGACCACATTCCTGAGGGAGGGGGATTGGAGGGAGAGAGAATGATACAAGATGGAGGATCTTTAGCAAGATGGATGACCACGTCCATCTCTGTACGTACAATTGCTACACCTACCAGTTCTCATAGTGCTCCCCAACCTCCCATAGTGGCCCACAATAGTGAGACTCTGAGGAAGAGGGGATCCCCCTCAAAACACGTCAGCCATTTTTGAGCATCCTCTTGCATGTGGAACTCGCACAGTATTCCAGACTATTGACTCATGTCAGATATGATATGCCTGTGTCTGCTTGGCGTTTGTGAGTATATATCTGCTACTTTTTATAAATAAAAGTTGTATTGATGTAATGAGCAAAACTTCTCATTCTTTTTGCTCACAATACCCCCATGAGCCCTGAGAGCCTTCAGCTTCAACAGTGCCACCCAACATGCTAAAGGGCTGTAAGCATCCAAAAATACCCCCTTCTAGAGTCTCTAGCCCTCCATAGTGTTCCCAACCTCTAACAGTGTACCACAGTGCCCCCCAACTTCCTACAGTGGTCCCAAGAAGGCTCCATAAATGAAGCCTAGTGGTAATCTTTACTCTTGATAAAGTGATTAGCTGAAATACATAGATTAGTTCTTTCTATGCCCCCTTTTTCTCCTCTATAATGCCAACATGAACTGAAAAAGTGAAGATTTTCTGTCAAATAGAGAACCTATAGAAATGTAAAAAGAGAAATTCAGGAAAAAAAAAATCTATGCTCACCTAGGTACTTCCTAGGTATACTCATCAATACGATGCTGCATCTATGCCTTGCCACTTGTAAGACTGAGAACTGAGCCACTGATTGTCAGCCATGAGCAGAGAGCCAGTGATTGTCAGCCATGGAGCTGTGGAGGGGACAGGAGCTGCTGGCTTAGGCTCTCAGCGGTGCACTGAAAGGCTGAGCAAGCTGCTGGTCCAGGAACTTGGCTGGATCCTGCCATTAAAGCCATGATCTCTCCCAAGTCTGCACTGGCTCTGTGATGTGGGCAGAAAACAGGTCACAGGAGTACAGAATGAAGTTCACTCTTGTGATCCCCAGAAGAAGCAGGGCCCAAAGAGCTCTCCTTTAAATATGCCTAGTCAGTACTCTGATAATTTAACTTTTGTTTTTAATTCCCCTAAAAAATAACATTGTTTTGCCTGTGCCTAGACACTCCTGTGCCTCGGGACTCATGAATGTATATCTGACGTGTGAGATCATATAAGGCGCTGCTACTTCTGCTACTTGACTGATAGTCTCACCAGATTTGGCCTGAGACTTGATGATGCCAATACTGTGCTGCTTACTGTTCATCTTGCTGTAGAGAAAGCTGTATCTGAGGACCTACAGTGCAAGGATTTCCCTGCTTCCTCTAATCTATCCACTTCATCTATTCTGTGGATCTATGCTTCCTGCGCCTCTCCTGCTTCTTCTTCTTCATTCATAAATACAGAATTTCATTATATATATATATATTTACAATTATTAACAATAACAGTTGTTGGATCAAAAAAAAAAGTATTTAGCTCCTACTTATAATCAACCTGAGCTTTGAACATTTTAATCCTTTTCATTGCTTAACTCTAAAAATGAACCTAGATATTTTTGTGATCCTCTATACACAAAGAATTTTATAATTAACAAAATGTCTCCATGGAATGAGGTTCACTCCCTTGTTCACTATTCCCATGGCAGAACCATAGTCTGAAGAAGAAAATAAATGACATGAAAACAGTTTTGAGGTAAAATAAATGTTTTATTCCCTATGATTAAAAATTAGGTAAGTAATATACACCTTAAAATAAAAATGAAATAATTATTTTATACAAATAAATACAAAATTAAGTCTTATATTAAAAATGTATAAAAAATGCAATGAAATTGCAAAATTGACCAAAAACATTACCCTTTCAGGTGTCAGGAGCAGGGTCCGGACAAGGGGTGGGCAGTAGGGGCAGCTGCCCTGGGTATTGTGGTATCATGTAAGGTTGGAGGGCACCATGAGGAGATTGGGGGGAGGATATTTGTGTTGGGAGGGGGAATTGGGGGGCAGCAGGAGGTAATAATCATTCTACGAGGGGAAATTTGGGGAGGTGTGCTAGGAGTGGTGATTTGGGGGGATTTGTGTTGGGAGGGGGGATGGGGGAAGATGATTTTTCCTAGCAGGTTAGATTTGGGAAATGTGTGCTAGAAAAGGTGATATGGTGGGGGGGGGGGAGTTTTTTGTTCTAGGAGGGGAATTATTTTTGAGGGGGGATTGGTGCTAAAATGGGGTATTGGGGGGGGGGAAATTGTGTTGGTAGGGGGATTTAAAGTAGGAGGGTTGTACTCAGAGGGGAAATTTGGGGGTTAGAGGATTTGTGCTAAAAATGGGGAACATTTTGTGGGCTGAGCTGGGGGGATGGAGGGGGGGGCAAAGATTTTTCCTGGTAGGGGGGATTTCAACAGGGGGTCAGCTTTGTACTGGGAGGAGAGGGGATTTATGCTTGGGGGTAATCATTCAAATTAGTGCTTGATTTTCTTTGGGGGGTTGCCGATATATAATGCTTAAACATCTCGGAGGGGGGAGGCATATTCGCCCTGAGCCCTAGATGACCTTGTCCCAGCACTGGTCAGAAGCTACTCAATAAATGCCCAAGGGTAAAGGTACTCTTTAATCTAGGGTCAAAAGTCAGAAGAGAGGTGACCATGCTCCTCCATTCACACCTGGAATGCTACTTCAGCAGCTGTGCCTAACACAGCAGTCCTGGCCTGGCCACTAACCCACAGGGTGTCAACTTTAGTTCCTGCACTTGCAGTACTTCCATTGTGCACTGACTGGTTGGAAATGCTTCCCATTTCTGGGCAAAACCCACCTGTCCCCAATCAGTCTCCTTCCTTGGGATTCCTGTTCCGATCCTTTCTCAACCCTGGCAGGGTCTACCCGTGCCACTTACTGTAATTTCACAGTGACTAACAGTGCTCATTTCTCTTCTGTTCACAGTTGTGGACTTTGGTGTCCATTTTTGAACCAGCAGTAATAGATCGCTGCTCAGTTCTCCAGCATTCTCGGAGAACACAGTTCTCCTGTGAATGCCTTTTATGAAGCAGTTCTCCAAACGAAGGGAGAACGGTCTCCAAACTCTGGCGAACGGTCTCCAAATGCTGGAGAACAGTCTCCAAATGCTGGAAAACGGCTCATTTTACTATAATCTCGTAAGATTACAGTAAAAGATCAGTTTACTAAGCAGAGGTAAATTATCTCTGCTTAGTTTGCGGTTCCTCCGATTCTCCAGCTCTGGGCTGGAGAATCTGGAGGGAGAACACAGATCTCCAGTGAAGAGCTGAACAGTTCTCCACTGATCTCCTGAGTGTCATAAACTGTAAATGACCAGAGAATAGCTGCGATCCTCTGAATTGCAGCTATTCTCTGTGTCATAAACGGACACCTTTATCTGCTGATTATGGTGCAGCTAGCCCAGTGAAGGTGGATTTTCTGCCAGTGTCATATTATCTTTATTAAGTTGCTAACAATTTTAGTGATTGTTAAATTGGGACTATAAGCAAAGGTGACTCTTCCTTTTTTATTTTTTATTTACTAGTGAAATATTATTCTTAGAGTGGAACTCCACCTAAAAAGGGAGGTTCTGCTCCCCCAGTCCTTTTTTTTTTTTTACAAAAATAGGTACCTAGAATAAGGTACCTTCTCCCACTTCCACTTCTGGAAATTCTCAAAAAAGACTGAAGAACCTCTTTAAAATTCTGAATTATGTGGGTACTGTTTGAAATAGAACCCCAAATACCACAATAGCAAAAAGGTAGGATGAAGCATCCTTTGTCTACACTAGCATGTTATTACACAAGAGAGACCCATTCAAGATATCCCGTCTTGCTTTTTAGGGCTCCCATCTTGAGTTACTGAAGCTAGAAATTGTGTTTCCCCAGTGGACTGACCAATTTTGTCCAGAAAAAAATTAATAATGACTATACTACTGACGATGAGTGACAGGTACTCTCCATCCAGCTCCACTAAATGGATTTGCAGCAATAAGTTCTGGCCTGTATCTGCTCTTTGCACCTTGTTTTTAAACAAACCTAAACCTGTCAGACCATAGGGCATGAAGTGTGGACAGAGGTTAATAATTTTCTCTTCTTGCTTCAATCTGAACTCTGTCACTTCCATAACATCTCTGTCACTGAACAGGGAAATGGAGTGACCTATCATGCCATTGGGTCCTTATTGAAAAACTTAGCAGTTCAGGTGGTTCCCAAAGCTGATTCAACCTCATGTTCCTCCAAGAAGATAAACTGAAACACGTGGCCAGGAGAAGGTGATTGCAAGGTTGGTTACTTTATACTTACACCATTCCATTCAGTGGCATCACTCTTATTGATATACCCTTTGTTACAGCCTTTAATATTCTTTAATATTTGTACAGTAACCTGCCTGGACATTGACAGATGGCTTGGTCTGCTCTCAACAAAAATACCTAAATAATTACAAAGTATTTTGGGGAAAGGTTTTATTACTTTTTTTATTGGTACTCTTTCACATTTTTTGGATGAAGTTATACTTCAAGTTTTGTTGATGGCACAAATGATGTAAAATTATTGTTATTATTATTATTATTAAAGCCTCATGTATTTTTATAGGTAAAGTTGATCCAGAGAATATCCGATAGCCTCTCGGGGGATCAGGAAGGAATTTTTTTCCCAGCAGGAGCAAATTGGATCATGCTTTGCTGCTTTTTTTTTGCCTTCTTCTAGATCAACTGTGGGTGTAGGATTATAACTTTTTTTTTTTTTATATGGTTGCACTGGATGGACTTTTGTCTTTTTTCCAGCCAGACTAACTATGTAACTATGTAAAAAGAAAAAAAAAATGCACGCTCCAAAGATGCAATCAGGCAGTACGAATCCCAGCCATGGCACCTCCTGCCTGGAGTTTGCATTTTCTCCATGTGCCTGCGTGGGTTTCCACCGGGTACTCCGGTTTCCTCCCATACTCCAAAGACATGCTGGTAGGTTAATTGGCTCCTGTCTAAATTGTCCCTAGTATTTGTATGTATGAATGTAAGTTAGGGACCTTAGATTGTACACCCCTTGAGGGTTAGGGACCTTAGATTGTACACCCCTTGAGGGTTAGGGACTGATGTGAATGTACAATATATGTGTAAAGCGCTGCGTAAATTGCGGCGCTATATAAGTACCTGAAATAAATAAAATAAATAAAACCAAACAGAATTTACTCAGATATTGCATCTATTGATGTGAAGTGCTAAAAAGAATAATGTGAAAAAATATATTACAAATTTACAAACTGCAAGAATTGTCCAATATGCACCCTTTGTATAAGGTGCTTATGCGGTTGTCCCTGATGACGTCTTTGTGATGAAACCGGTAAGGCGGAGCTTTAAGATCTTGTTGAAACACTGTCAGAGTCTTGTGACTAGGATTGCACATTAGCTTAGCCTCTTATTCGAGTCCTGTGGCGATTGGAGAATGTGAATGCAATATGTCTGTGATTGTCTTTATTAGTAAATGAAGCAGTGAGCACTACGGTATATATCCTCTATTTTATCTTCTTTGAGCCTGGTTCATGTGAAAGGCTGAGATTGACCTTTTCCACCACAAATCCTGTGATTACATGCTGGGGGCAGGGGTGGACTGACAACTCATGGGGCCCCGGGGAAATAGGGGATCATGGGGCCCCTGTGTCCTTGCCCAAACTCAAAAAAGCCTATGAAAAAGGTACCAGGGGCATCTCATGGGGCCCCTTACTGACCCAGGGGCCTTGGGCAGTGCCCGAGTTTCCAAATGGTCAGTCTGCCCCTGGCTGGGGGTCCAGTCTGGAGAGGTATCTGTTCCTGCTTGAGGTGTTTGATGTGGAGAATGAATACCTGGTTTTTAGTATAAAACTATCTGAGCTTTGTGATGAAGGTCTGATATTAAAGCTGGGAGCCCACTCAGGAGGGAAGGTGAGGGGTCCACATGGACATCTATTAAGCATTTTGTCTACACAAGGGATTATAGGATGTTTTGCACTTTTAATTTTTTGCACTGTTTATTCCATTTATTGTTCAGTAACCTTATACAAACAAATGATGTATATTGAACTGTTCTTGGACTTTGTATTTTTACACTACTGGTATATTTTTTACAATCATCTTTTTAGCAATTTAGATGCGCTACATTAAGTAATTTATATGTGTTATTATCTTTAGCGTAGGTATGTTTTAGTTGAAAACTCAACTTTATAGTGACATATTACAGAAGGATCATGACAAAATGGCAACATTCATTCTATGAACACTTCTAGTTTATTATAATGAGAAAGTGAGCTTATATATGCAAAATGATGCAAGAGTCATGTGACAACAGCATAAGCATTATATTAGTCTTTGATTGGTCATTTCCACACGAAAACAATCTCCGTCATGGTATAGGTGTGATCTTCATCCAAGTCTTATCTTATAGAAAGAAAAACATTCCTTTGTCTTAAGTTGGCACGATTGGAGGGGGTCGGTGCGTGTGAGCAAACATTTCTTAAGCAAGGATTTCTTAAAGTACCACAAAGCCCAGCAGGCAGAAAATATTCACACAACATATGTATTCATACTAAACATTTATAAATATGAAGAAAGAAATAGTATTAAAGTATAAAAGTAAATATGTATAAAAATGTGTAGAAAAACGTATATATATATATATATATATATATATATATATATGTATATTCAATAGGAAACCAAATAGGCATTTTACCATATCCATCACAAAACCACAATGAGAAACCAGCATAACAAGAGGTCAGTGTCCTTTATTCTCTCTTTCTAAGACCAGTTGGCTGTTGTGGCACACCTTCTTCATGCCATCGTTCTTCTAAAATCTCAGTTATAGTCCCCTTTTACTAATGGCGGCATAATTAAGTCACCACTGGCTGTAGTGGGAAGTCCCAGGATTCTCAGTCTCCCCATGTGTCCCAGCTGAGCAGCATACAACAATGTGGGTCTTTTCAAGGGTTGGCTACAGACTGGCCCACATTCACACCCATTGACGTGGCTGCAGTGGGAGGACCCAGGATTTCCAGTCTCCCAATGTGTCTCAGCTGAGCAGAATGCAACAATGTTGGCCTTTTCAAGGGTCGGCTACAAACTGATCCACATTCACACTCATTGAGATGGCTTCAGATCCTATTGCATTATGGGAATTGTAATTTTTTTCCATTGAGCCCATTAAAGTGGCATTGGAGATTCTCTAATATGTCCTCCATATAGGCCGGGCACAGTTGCAGTTTCTCATGCATGGTGTTGACTTGGCCAACTTTTACATTTTCACAAAGAAACTAGGTAACTTCGAAGAATAGAAAGTTCATGTTTGCAATGTGTTTATGAACAGGACGTAGGGGTCAAAATTAGTAACCTGCCCTAAGCTTCACTTATAGATTCATTAATAAAGAACTGCATTTTGTTTCTTTTGTATGTTTGCCTGAAGTTCAATTTAAATGTTTATTAATTCAGGGTTGTCAGCCATGATAATGGCATATCTCCTATACATTAAATGTAATTCAGCTGGCAAAAGCTGAAAAATAAAGCATTTGCTTTCAGTTCTGAACAACTGTGTAATTACAACCATCTCCTTTCCTGTGTCTCTGTACTCTTTGTATTTCCTATAAATACATTTCCTTTAAATTCCATTTATGATGTTCAGTAAGGTATACCGTTAGGTAATGCTTTTACTCCGTAACATTATTGTGGACATTTTCATCCATTCAAATTCATATATCATACCCTTAAAATAACATAATTTCTTAAAGGGAAAAATGTCCTTAGCACTGGTAAGTTGGAAGGATTTCACTTTCGGGTTGATTTACTAAAGGCAAATAGACTGGGCATTCTGCAAGTGCACTTGCTCCAGAGCTCAGTAAATGAGGTAACGCCAGGGGCAGACTGACAACTCATGGGGCCCCCGGGCAATAGGGGATCATGGGGCCCCTGTGTCCTTGCCCACACTCAAAAAAGCCTATGAAAAAGGTACATAGGGCATTTCATGGGGCCCCCTACTGACCCCAGGCCCTCGGGCAGTGCCCGAGTGCTCAAATGGTCAGTCCGCCCCTGGGTAACGGTTCCCTTTGCCAAGCAAACCTAATCACATGCAAGGAAAATAAATAAACAGCATTTTTGCTTGCACATGATTGGATGATGGAAGTCATAGAGCTTCTGCTCATTTACTAAGCTCTGGAGCAACTGCACTTGCAGAGTGCAATTGCACTTTGCAAAGTGCACAGTCTAATTCTCTTTAGTAAATCAACCCTTTTTTGGCACCTCAAGCATGTTGGCAGTCTACGCACTGACTACATCTTAATCCCATCCTAGATTGGAACCAACCCAAATCCAACACAGTGTAGGATGCAGTAGTTGAATCTTTTTCCTTGTGCTGTAGTTACTGGCTGTTTCTAATTGGAATGCGGAAACCTTCGACTCTGGAGAGCTAGAACCATTTAGGCACCTGACCTCTCTAGAGAATTTTTTTTTATTCCGAAATTCTTTGATTTCAAAGGTTGAATATGACCATAAAGTACAGGGCAGCTAGTGCAGAACAACTGTGTTTACCATCTGCTCTTATTAGTTTCAAGAAACAGAAAAAGACAAACAAAACCTAACATCTATAGTTAGAATTTAATTATTATATCAACAAACAATATAAAAAAGACCTTATACCTTTATTTGGGTAGCTGGATGGTTGAAGGACATTGATTAGTAGTAGGAAGCTACATGTTTTTTTTTCAATGGAAGGTGTCATCTATTCCTTGTCCACAAGATAGTGTTGGTGTGAACACTTTGGAATATAACATTGTGTAATTTTATTGTGTACTGAGATCCTGGCTTACCCAAAAAAAGGTTTGGCTATATTGGAATATATAAGAAGTGGTGGATCAGCATGGTGCCTGCACCCCAGAAGATGTCATGATAACGTCATGTTACCGGAAGTGACCCAGACTCTGGCACATAGTCTTTACTCCAGATAAAGTGGTCAGCTAGAGTACATAGACCAGTTCTTTCTACATCCCCCATTTTCCCTCCATAATGTCTACCTGAACTCAAAAAGTAAAGATTTATTGTACAAATCAGTGAGCATCTAGAAATGTTAATTATACCTCATCAGTATCCTGACAACTTACCCTTTGTATTTGTTTACTCCTAAAAATAATAGTGCTCTTCCTGTGTCTAGATACTGTTGTGCCTTAAGTCTTAAGCTTGTATATCTGCAGTGTGAAATCATCTAAGTCAGTAGTTCTCAACCACCAGGCCTTGGTCCACTGCCAAGCAGATGCCTCCCCTTTCCCAGGCCTCCAGCCAGCTGGAGATATCTTAACCTTTCACAGTGCTTCCTAGCTTCCATCATGCCCCCCAACCTCCCATAGTCACTTGCAGTGTCCCCAAAGCCTCCTGAGAGCCCTTAGCCTTAACTGTGTCCCTAACTTCTCACAGTGCCCCCAGCCTCCCACAGTGCCCCCAGCCTACTAAAATGTTCACAAGGCCCTCCAGAAACCTCATCCACTACAGGGCCACCATCTCTGCTGTAGAGTCCCCTAATCCAGCCTTTCTCAACCAGGGTGCCCAGGCACCATGGGGTGCCTTGAGGTTTCTTCAGAGGTGCCTTGGTAAAATGTCTAAAAATTGCAAAAACATGTATACAAGCCAGCAGGTGGACAAGCCTTCCTTTTAGTTAATATATCACCTCTAATGTTGGGTGTCCTACATGTGTGGCTGTTACTGTCTTATAAAAACTATTAGAATAGTTTTTTATGTTTTAGAATGGGGTGTCCTTTTAAAATCATGGACAGTCTTGGGGCACCCTATTTTATAATGGGGTGCCTCAAGACTGTCCATAACTTTAAAGGGTGCCTCAGGACTTTCCATACTTTTTAAAGGGTGCCTTGACTAAAAAAAAGATTGAGAAACACTGCAATAACCCACTCCATTACCTACCCCCTACAGTGATGCTCAGCCCCATTCAGAGCCTTCCAGAATTTCATGATTTGCATTCCCATATTTTATTGTGTTGGTTTAACTTTATTCTTTATTGTTGGAACATGGAAAGCTTTGGAAGAATTTACCGGTCTTTGGGCCGAAAAATGTTGAGAACCACTGATCTAAGTCATTGCTGCCTCTGCTACCTGACTGCTAGTCTCACCTGATTTGGAGGGAGTTTTTGTGATGTCACTTCTGTGTTGGTGAAATTAAAGGGTCAGCAACTCTGTGTCATGTGCTCATAGCCTCCCTAGCGGTCTGATTATGTCCATATTTCTGTGCTCAAAGCGGTACATTTTTTTGCATGGAAATATGTTGTTTTTTTATTGTAGGCCTGTAATTTTTAGGAATAACTCACTGAAATCTGTCCGAACAAGAGTCTGTTAAACATCCCGGGTATGATAAATTTGAAACACGAAATCATAAATTATAATTTAATAAATAATCATAAAAAATAATATAATAATAATAAATTTAATTCAATAATATAATCAAACCAAAAACACTGAAATTTGAAATAGAGCGCCAAGTTCGCACATCGCTGAGCAAAGTCGCAGAATCGTTTTCAGTGTCTGATGACGAATTTCCCCCACGAATCATTATCACTCAATTCTGCAAGTGGTTCTGATTTACTATCGCTGTTCTCTAGCCGGTCTAAAACCGCTTTTGACCTAAAGGGACGCTTTTTGGACGCCATGGACGTTTCTCAGTTTCCAGGCAGATAGAACAGTCACTTTTTTGACATTTTTAAATTTCCCGCCAGTTCCGTCTCCGTACATCCTGACGTCGCAGGGAGCGGAGACCCGGAAGACAGACGCCGGCATCGGCCGGAGGACATTGCCGGGGATGCTGCAGGGGGGACATCGCGGGAGGGAAGGACAAGGTAAATGAAGAAGTGATCCCGGAGCAACGCTGCAGGGTATTCCCGAGTGTAGCTCGGGGTTACCGCTTGTGGTGCTGAATCTTTACCCCGAGCTACACTCTGGAATACCTCCAGGGAGGTTAAACTTCAGTGTTGCTCACCTTTACTTCTTGCTGGAAAGGAAGTTGCATCACAGTATCAGAATACCTGTAGTGGAAGGATCTCCCTGCATTTACATAATTCATGCTGTGGATCTGAACTTCCTCCACCTCTGCTGCTGCTTCTTCATCATTCATAAATATTTTGTATATATGTCAGAAATGATCTGTCATTACCAAAAAAATATGTAAAATGTTAGATAAAAAAATTCTTGGCTCTTACTTGTAGTCAACTTGAACTTTAAATTTTAATCCTAATTACTGATTAACTCTAAAAATGAACTAAGATATTCTTGTGACCCTCTCCACACAAAGAATAATATTATGAATAAAATGTCTACACCTATAGATCCCCATTCCCATGGCTGTACCCATAGTCTGAAGAGCAAAAAGAAAATCTACAGTACATGAAAACAGTTTTGAGATAAAATACATGCAATGCTATCTGTGATAGAATTAAAAATAAAAAAGGGATAGTATTAAAAATTCAAAACCATACATTACAGACGTGCCTTGTTCCTGTTGTATATCTTACTTGATATTGTACTGCCATTTTGTAGTCTATTTCTTGACAAAAAATAAAATAAAAACGTTTGTAAACAAAAAAAAAATTAAAAAATTCAAAACCAAATAGCTGAACATTCAACATACACCCAGGGAGGGACTGACCATTCGGGCACTAGGGCACTGCCCGAGGGCCCAGGGTCAGTAGGGGGCCCCATGAGATGCCCCTAGTACCTTTTTATAGGCTTTTTTGGGTGTGGTTTTGAGTGTGGGTGAGGACACAGGGGCCCCATGGTCCCCTATTGCCCAGGGGGCCCCATGAGTTGTCGGTCCACCCCTGCATACACCCTTAAATAAAAGTGTGTAAAACAAACAGTGTGTAAAACAAACAAAAACATTGCAAAATTAGATCTTTTCTTGAAAATGTGTAAAAAGAAATATAATGAAACCAAACATTTTACCAAAAAAAAAAGCAATGACCCTTTGGTGTCAGGGGATGTTCAGTGAATGCACAAGGGTAAAGGTACCCTGTAATCTAAAGTCAAGAATCAGAAGAGGATTTCAAATTTGAAATCTTTAAATGTTTTTTTCCTACCTGCAACAGTATGCCATTAATACCAACATTTTCCAACTGAAATATATATGAAAAAAAACAACAATTAGTTTTTATCTTCTCTTCATAAGACGCTAAACATAATTGCAGTTATAAAAATTCACAAATTATAGTGAATACCAATAAAAACTAATGCAGAGTGAAATAATAATAATAAATGACGGACATTGCAAAACAATGTACCGTATTATTACCAAATTATCCAAAGATAAACACATAGCTTCTTTAGAGAACAAAAAAAAGAAACCACGTTAATTGTTCATGAATTACTATCTAGAGAAGCACGCTTTTTTTTTTTTTCTGTCAATGATATGAAAAGAAATTCAGGCAAAATAAATTACAATATATGAAGTAAACAAATTGTAAAAAGAAAGCATAAAATGTGTAGGCAGGTAATTGAGAACTCTCGAATTGTGAACCCTTCTGTTATTGCCTGTTTTTTTAAGGAGTCATTAATCAACCTTTAAGGAAACTCCTCTATGAGACCTTTGAGGAAACTCCTCTATGAGACCTTTGAGGAAACTCCTCTATGAGACCCTTGAGGAAACTCCTCTATGAGACCTTTGAGGAAACTCCTCTATGAGACCTTTGAGGAAACTCCTCTATGAGACCTTTGAGGAAACTTCTCTATGAGACCTTTGAGGAAACTCCTCTATGAGACCCTTGAGGAAACTCCTCTATGAGACCTTTGAGGAAACTTCTCTATGAGACCTTTGAGGAAACTCCTCTATGAGACCTTTGAGGAAACTTCTCTATGAGACCTTTGAGGAAACTCCTCTATGAGACCTTAGAGGAAACTCCTCTATGAGATCTTTGAGGAAACTCCTCTATAAAACCTTTGAAAAAATGCCTCTATGACTGGAAATTATGTAGTAAATTAGCAATTAAATTTTATTTTCACTATAACGCCAACATTTCTACATATTAAAGTCCTCTACTTGCCCACCCTTGTGGTTAGCCACCAAGAGCAAAGGGTGGAAGATCTGTGTAAGCTTCAGATTGGAACTTGAAGCTTACCCAGGTCTATGGTCTTTGCCACCATTATGTAACAATGCTAAGTGCCTGTGCAGCCAATCTCTATGATCTGGCACTGTCAAATGGCAAGGATGCAATCCAAAGTAAAAACCCTCAAAGGATTAAAGAAGAATTCCAGTATGGATATTTTTCCATAGTTACTTTGGTCCATCTTGGACTAATGTAACTATGCATATGCTATACTTGTAGGATTCTTCTAGAAGCTGGAAATCACCATCATTCATGTGATCTCCACTAGCTTCCAGGTCCTGTGCCAAGAGGTTGCCCTGCTTCATTGTGAAAACAGGAGGTTGCCTACTCAGTGCTTGGTTCCATTCAGAGCAAACTATGAACAAAGCATACTCTGATTGGACTAATTGGGGAGTGTGACATCACCACCCCCACCTTTCCACCTCATCCAATCAGAGAACATTTTGCATTCATTGAAAAAAATGCAAAGCGATCTCTGAATAGCGCCCATGCTGGACGGGTGACCTTCTGTATTCAGAATGCAGCAAGGCAGCTGCTTCGCACGGGACCTGGAAGCTTGTTGAGATCATTCTTCTAGATTGTAAGCTCCAAGGAGCAGGTCCCTCCTAACCCTCTTGTATTGAACTGTGTTGTTGCTGTACTGTCTCCCATTATATTGTAAAGCGCTGAGCAAACTGTTGGCTATATATATAATATATATAAATCCTATATAATAATAATAATCCACTATATAAATCCTGTATAATAATAATATTGGTCGTGATGGTGTCTACTACAGTGATTTTTGGCTTCTAGAGGGATCCCATAGGCATGGTATAGGCATCCAAGCTGGACCAATGTTACCATGGAAAAATATCCACATCTGGAATTCGCCTCTAAATGGCTATTTCAGAGCACATGTTTGGGCCCCATATAGAAGATTCCAACTTTCTCTGGATCAGGGACTGTTGAGTAAATGACCAGAAGGGGGGACTGGTGAGTAAGTGTGCCTGTCCTGAAATTGCTTTAACCTCTTCACGCGAGTCGCACGCAAATATGTGGCCTCCTAGCGTCCGGGCCTTGACACCGAGCAGCCGCACAATTGTGTGCAATTAACAAAAACAAATGTGCTGAGAGCGTGCGCCCTGTGCACTCCCAGCACACATGTCCGGTACTCACGGAGAGGTCCTTTGATCGGGACCTTTCCCAATCATGTGACCGCCATGACGACGAATCACAGTGGTCACATGACCTGAAACCCCCGCCCCGCCTCCCGGCTTCTGAAACCCTTAAAGGGACGGGAGGCGCCGGCGCCAAGGGGTTAAGTACTTTAATGTAAGATTCTACCATTGCAAGACATCAGAGCCATCCTATAGGGAATGTAAGCCAGGTCATATAGCCGGGTGGCAAATGAAATGAGGAAACTGCAATAAAATGCAAATTTGAAGGGTATTTATAAAAGCGCATAGAACATTATGGATTGATGGGTGGCCAAGAGGTGCCAAATTCCGTTGTATGTAAATCAGATAGATGTATAAAGGATTTTTAAGGTGCCAAAATTTAGCCAAAAAAAATCAAATAAAATTTCTTATTAAAAATCATAAAAAGTATAATTTAAATTAAAAAAAATTGCAAGTAATAAAATGCAATAAAAATCTTAAAATTAAAATTGAATTGTTTTTTTTCTCCACTTATATGTTGATTGCAAAATATCCATGTTATTCACATTTTAATCACACTTTAGGGCACCTCCCTATATGCCTTAGACCTTTAATGCATACATCCAGGGGCGGACTGACAACTCATGGGGCCCCCGGGCAATAGGAGATCATGGAGCCTCTGTGTCCTTCCCCAAACTCAAAAAAGCCTATGAAAAAGGTACCAGGGGCATCTCATGGGGCCCCCTACTGACCCCGGGCCCTCGTGCAGTGCCCGAGTTTCCAAATGGTTGGTCCGCCCCTGCATACATCCAATTATAACCCAAAAACCTCTACACATCATGGGGTAATTACAACATTTTTTTGTTTGAAGGGTATTTATAAGCAAAAATGGACAAGCTCAACAAAGAATTCATAATAAGGCTTTAAAGTAAATACAAATTTATAAAATCACATATTTTCAGCAAGTATGGTAAGATAAAGAACACGGCAATGCTGAAATCCAGAATCTGACTTGCATGCAATGAACCTCTGGGCCTAGATGGCTAATAAAAGTTTTTTTGTATCCTTTTTTTTATTATTGCTGCTTTTATTTATTTTTTTTCTTTTAGATGATCTCACATAGTGCCAGCAAGAATAAAAAATGAAATTACAGGTTAACCCTAATATACTATAAAATAATATAACATAATGTAATTAATGTAATATCACAACTATAGTTGTTTTTTTTTATTAGTGTTAGTTGTATTTTTGTTTTTAGATTACCTTTCACAGTGTCACCAACAGGCAAAAATGGGAGGATAGGTTAACCCTAATATAATATAAAATAATATAACATAATGTAATTAATATAATATATTTGTTATTCACATTTTTACGATGCCAAAATTAAGACAAAAATTCAAATAAAATATTGCATTTTCTTATTAAAAATCTTAAAATTAAAATAAAATTACAATTAATAAAACTAAAATCCTAAAATTTAAATAGTGCTTATTTCTCCACTTCTTGTGTGTTATATGTTGATTTCAAAACATCCATGTTATTCGCATTTCAATCACACCTCAGGACAGCACCCTATATGCCTTAGACCTTTAATGCATACATTCATCCATCCAAGAACATCATGGGGTAATTACATTTTTTGTTTGAAGAGTATTTATAAGCAAAAATGGACAAGCCCAGCAATGAATTAATAATAAGGCTTAAAGTAAACACATAAAATGATGAAAGAAAATCACACGTTTTCGGCAAGACTGGAAAGATAAAGAGCACAGCAATGCTGAAATCCAGAACTTGAAAAATGAAAAGACAGGTTAACCCTGATATAACATAAAATAATATAACATAATATAGTATTATAATTATTGTTTGTTTTGTTTTTTTGTTATTACTGCTGGGTTATTTTTGTTTTTAGATCACCTTGCAGAGTGCCACCAACAGGTAAAAAAGTGGGAGGACAGGTTCACCCTAGTATAATATAACATAATGTAATTAATAGAATATAAAATCATAATTAAAGGTCTTTTCTTTGTTTTTTTTGCTATTACTGTTGCTTTTATCTTTGCGTTTAGATTACCTTGCACAGTGCCACCAACAGGTAAAAATAGGAGGACAGGTTAACCGTAGTATAATCTAAAATAACATAACATAATGAACATAATACCTTAAATAATGTTTTTTTTTGTGTTATCACTGTTGCTTTTATTTGTGCTATTAAATTACCTTGAAAAGTGCCAGCAATAGGTAAAGAATGGGAGGACAGGTTAACACTAATATAATATAATATATTATGATATGATATAATATAATATTTTTATTTATATATATATATATATATATATATATAAAAAAATTTTCAAAATATGTAATGTATAGGATCTAAGAATATACGTTTTTGATGTTATTACCACTGCTTTTATTACTAGGGTCAATTCTATAATAATAATAATTATTATTATTATTATTATTATTATTATTATTAATAATAATAATTATTATTTATTTATTTTTTAAAGGGGACTTGATATTTCACAGGAATATAATATAATACCATATACCGTTTTTTTTTCTTTTATTGTGTTACTACTGCTGCCTTTATTTTTGTTGCACCTGTTTTTGTTACTAGGGTCAGTTCTATAATAATAATAATAATAACAATAATAATAATAATAATTGTTATTATTATTTATTTATTTATTTTTTAAATGGGACTTGATATTTCACAGGAATATAATATAATACCATATAATAGTAGAAGGGTTTTCTTTTCTTTTATTGTGTTACTACTGTTGCCTTTATTTTTGTTGCAACTGTTTTTATTACTAGGGTCAGTTCTATAATAACAATAATAATAATTATTATTATTGTTATTATTATTAATAACGTATGTATTTATTTATTTTTAAAGGGGACTTGACATTTCACAGGATAGATGTGCCCATTGCAATTGGGCACATTGCAATATAATATAATACCATATGCTAGTAGAAGGGTTTTTTCTTTTATTGTGCTATATATATATATTTTTTTTTTTTCAAAATATGTGATGTATAGGATCTAATAATATATGTTTTTGATGTTATTACCACTACTTTTATTACTAGGGTCAATTCTATAATAATAATATCAATAATAATAATAATTATTATTATTATTATTATTAATAATTATTTATTTATTTTTTAAAGGGGACTTGATATTTCACGGGAATATAATATAATATCATATAATAGTAGAAGGTTTTTTTTCTTTTATTGTGTTACTACTGCTGCCTTTATTTTTGTTGCAACTGTTTTTGTTACTAGGGTCAATTCTATAATAATAATAATAATAATAATAATAATAACAATAATAATAATTGTTATTATTATTTATTTTTTAAATGGCACTTGATATTTCACAGGAATATAATATAATACCATATAATAGTAGAAGGGTTTTCTTTTCTTTTATTGTGTTACTACTGCTGCCTTTATTTTTGTTGCAACTGTTTTTATTACTAGGGTCAGTTCTATAATAACAATAATAATAATTATTATTATTGTTATTATTATTAACTTATGTATTTATTTATTTTTAAAGGGGACTTGACATTTCACAGGATAGATGTGCTCATTGCAATTGGGCACATTGCAATATAATATAATACCATATACTAGTAGAAGGTTTTTTTTTTCTTTTATTGTGCTACTACTGCTGCTTTTATTATTGTTGCAACTGTTTTTATTACTAGGAGCAGAGCTAGTAGGTATAACATTTTAAGATGCAAGTTGATATTTCACTGGCTGAATGTCCCCATTACTAATGGCTGCTTCAGCCTGGAATGTGCAGCAATATCATCCATTATCCTAAAAGATATAATCCTGAACCACTATGCTTTTATTTTTGCTTTTAAATTACCTTGAAAAGTGCCACCAATAGGTAAAGAATGGGAGGACAGGTTTTTTTTCAAAATATGTGATGTATAGAATATAATAATATACTTTTTTGATGTTATTACAGCTGCTTTTATTTTTGTTTTTATTACTAGGGTCAATTCTATAATAATAATAATTATTATTATTATTTATGTATTTATTTATTTTTTAAAGGAGACTTGATATTTCACAGGAATATAATATAATACCATATAATAGTAGAAGGTTTTTTTTCTTTTATTGTGTCACTACTACTGCTTTTATTTTTGTTGCAACTGTTTTTAGTACTACGGTCAATTCTATAATAATAATAATAATAATAATTATTATTATTATTATTATTATTGTTATTTGTTATTAATAATAATAATAATAATAATAATAATAATAATAAAAATAATAATACGTTATGTATTTATTTATTTTTAAAGGGGACTTGATATTTTCAGGATAGATGTGCCCATTGCAAATGGGCACATTGCAATATGATATAATACCATATACTAGTAGAAGGGTTTTTTCTTTTATTGTGTTACTACTGCTGCTTTTATTATTGTTGCAACTGTTTTTATTACTACGGTCAATTCTATAATAATAATAACAATAATTATTTTTGTTATTATTATTATTGTTTGTTATTAATAATAATAAAATTAACAAAAATAAAAATAATAATAATAATAATTATAAGTTATGTATTTATTTATTTTTAAAGGGGACTTGATATTTTCAGGATAGATGTGCCCATTGCAGATGGGCACATTGCAATATGATATAATACCATATACTAGTAGAAGGGTTTTTTCTTTTATTGTGCTACTACTGCTGCTTTTATTATTGTTGCAACTGTTTTTATTACTAGGAGCAGAGCTAGCAGGTATAACATTTTAAAATGCAACTTGTTATTTCACTGACTGAATGTCCCCATTACTAATGGCTGCTTCAGCCTGGAATGTGCAGCAATATCATCCATTATCCTACAAGATATAATCCTGAACCACTATGAAGTGTCATCCCCCCTGTTCCCAGATGAATGGATGTCTCTTGTAAATTGCTGTCCAGATTGATCGGTGAGGCGCAATGCTGCTGGAGGCATGGGGTGGGCTTCATGAGAGATGGCTGAACATTTCTACTGGATAGTGATTGCTTTTTACATGACAGCTCCACTCATCTCATGGAGGGATGGAACACTGCACCCTGGAAAGCCTGCACTGCTCCGCCATGTCATCAGGAACAATGGCAGTTGGAGTGTGTTAAAGCTGAACGCCATGCAAAGTTGAACGACGTACAAGACAACCGTTTTACCTGATATCAGGCTTGTATTTTTGTCTGTCCATATTTGAGATTTACACAGCTCTGCTATGCAGCACATCCCTTTCTGGGCAGGGAAGGGGACCTGATTTTTCTCATCTACAGAAAAGTAACACTTACAGGTCTTGTCCTTCCCCCAGCCTGTGATTGGACAGTAAAAGGAGATATTATACATTGAACTCTCCTCCCATTTAGAGTTCCCCTTTCAGCATGCTCATTGTGAGCACATAGGCACTGCAGCACAACTGGTTGGCTCCTGCTGCTGCTTCTTGCAGTCTGAGCTCTGCTGTACAGTATACTTGAAGAGGCCTATACCAAGATAAATTCTGGCTAAAAAATACATTTGGGGGTCATTTGCATGTTTGTGGTGCCTTCATGCATGTGGGGTAACATGCTGACATGCATGGCAGCCCATTGAAAATCAGAAAACCACACTTGCCACCAAATATGTAAAGCAACAAGCTATCATGAGTCACCTTGCATTGTGGCGAACTGCAATGCATGAGGGTTGGTTTACTAAAAGAAAAACAGTCCATGCACTTTGCAAGTGCAGTTTCCTCGAACCCCTCGTGTTTCGCACTGTATTGTTATTGTACTGTCTCATGTATTGTCCCCCATTGTAATGTACAGCGCTGAGCAAACTGTTGGCACTATATAAATACTGTATAATAATAATAATAATGTGCTGTCAAGGTTTTTATGTCCTCTCTTAATCTGGGACCAAGTTATAAACAAACCATGTGGTGTTAGAGATTGTGAGCTCCATACTGAAGAGTTATTGAATTGTTATGTTCTCAGCTTTAAGTCCATTCCATGAAAGAAGGAATGAAAGAAGAAAAGGGAGGAAAGAAAGAAATGAGGAAGAAAGGAAGGAAAGAAAGAAGGAAAAAAGGAAGGAAATGAAAGACAGAAGGAAATAAGAAAGAAAAGAAGGAAAAGAGAGAAAGAATGAATAAAGGAAAAGAAAGGAGAGAAAGAAAGAAAGAAAAAAGGAAAGGAAGGGAAAGAAAGAAAGAAAAAAGGAAAGGAAAGGAGAGATAGAAAAAAAAAAAGGAGATGGAAGGAAAGGAGAGATAGAAAGAAAAAAAGGAGATGAAAGGAAAGAAAAGGAGAGAAAGAAAGAAGGAGGAAAGGAACGCAAAGGAAAAAAGGAAGACAAGGAAAAGAAAGAAGGAAAAAAGGAAGAAAAGGAAAAGAAAGAAGGAAAAAAGGAAGAAAAGGAAAAGAAAGAAAGAAAGAGAGAAAGAAAGAGAGAAAAAAAGAGAGAAAGAAAGAGAGAAAGAAAGAAAGAAAGAAAGAAAGAAAGAGAGAAAGAAAGAAAGAAAGAAAGAAAGAAAGAAAGAAAGAAAGAAAGAAAGAAAGAAAGAGAGAGAGAGAGGGAGAGAGAAAGAAAAAAAAGAAAGAGAGAGAGAAAGCGAGAGAGAGAGAGAGAGAGAGAAAGAAAGAGAAAGGAAGAAAGAAAGAAAGAAAGAAAGAAAGAAAGAAAGAAAAAGAAAGAGAGAGAGAGAGAGAGAAAGAAAGAGAGAAAGAAAGAAAGAAAGAAAGAAAGAAAGAAAGAAAGAAAGAAAAAGAAAAAAGGAAGAAATGGAAAAGAAAGAAGGAAAGTAAGAAGGAAGAAAAGAAGGAAAGGAGGAGAAGAAAGGAAAGGAAAGGTTTTGAGTGCAGCAATGCTCAGATCTGTTTTCAGAACACCAATGCTAATTATTAAATGTGATAGAAATATTGATTATTTGGTTAATCATTAATACACAAGGCTGTCAAAGTAATCAAGTAATTGTATGTACAGTAGAGATGAGCGAATTATTCAAAAATTCGATTCGGCTGATTCGCCAAATTTGCGGGAGAAATTCGATTTGATGCGAATTTATTCGCTGCGAATTTAACTTATTAAAAGGGTTTCTAGGCTTCAGAGAGCCTTTATATTAGTGCAGAACACTGTACCTTTAATTTAAATGTCCTTGGAGTCTGCTGGGGAAGAGAAATAATACTGTCAGTCAGTATGACATGCAGATGAGTGCCGTCGATCTTAGAATCACCGCACACTTCACTCATTTGGGCAGTCACGGGGCACGACGAAGAAGAAGAAGAAGAAGAAGAAGAAGAAGAAGAAGAATGAAAAGAAGAATGAAAAGAAGAAGAATGAAAAGAAGAAGAAGAAGAATGAAAAGAAGAATGAAAAGAAGAATGAAAAGAAGAAGAAGAAGAAGAATGAAAAGAAGAATGAAAAGAAGAAGAAGAAGAATGAAAAGAAGAATGAGAAGAAGAATGAAAAGAAGAATGAAAAGAAGAATGAGAAGAATGAAAAGAAGAATGAAAAGAAGAAGAAGAAGAATGAAAAGAAGAATGAAAAGAAGAAGAAGAATGAAAAGAAGAAGAAGAATGAAAAGAAGAATGAAAAGAAGAATGAGAAGAAGAATGAAAAGAAGAATGAAAAGAAGAAGAAGAAGAATGAAAAGAAGAAGAATAAGAATGAAAAGAAGAATGAAAAGAAGAATGAGAAGAATGAAAAGAAGAATGAAAAGAAGAAGAAGAAGAATGAAAAGAAGAATGAGAAGAATGAAAAGAAGAATAAAAAGAAGAAGAATGAAAAGAAGAAGAAGAAGAATGAAAAGAAGAATGAGAAGAATGAAAAGAAGAATGAAAAGAAGAAGAAGAATAAAAAGAAGAATGAGAAGAAGAATGAAAAGAAGAATGAAAAGAAGAATGAGAAGAATGAAAAGAAGAATGAAAAGAAGAAGAAGAAGAATGAAAAGAAGAATGAAAAGAAGAATGAGCAGAATGAAAAGAAGAATGAAAAGAAGAAGAAGAAGAATGAAAAGAAGAGAAGGAGAATGAAAAGAAGAAGAAGAAGAATGAAAAGAAGAATGAAAAGAAGAAGAAGAAGAATGAAAAGAAGAAGAAGAAGAATGAAAAGAAGAAGAAGAAGAATGAAAAGAAGAATGAGAAGAAGAATGAAAAGAAGAATGAAAAGAAGAATGAGAAGAATGAAAAGAAGAATGAAAAGAAGAAGAAGAAGAATGAAAAGAAGAAGGAGAAGAATGAAAAGAAGAATGAGAAGAATGAAAAGAAGAATGAAAAGAAGAAGAAGAAGAATGAAAAGAAGAAGAAGAAGAAGAATGAAAAGAAGAAGAATGAAACGAAGAATGAAAAGAAGAAGAAGAAGAAGAATGAAAAGAAGAAGAAGAAGAATGAAAAGAAGAATGAAAAGAAGAAGAAGAAGAAGAAGAATGAAAAGAAGAAGAAGAAGAAGAATGAAAAGAAGAATGAAAAGAAGAAGAAGAAGAATGAAAAGAAGAAGAAGAATGAAAAGAAGAAGAAGAAGAATGAAAAGAAGAATGAGAAGAATGAAAAGAAGAATGAAAAGAAGAAGAAGAAGAATGAAAAGAAGAAGAAGAAGAATGAAAATAAGAATGAAAAGAAGAAGAAGAAGAATGAAAAGAAGAAGAAGAAGAAGAATGAAAAGAAGAATGAAAAGAAGAAGAAGAATGAAAACAAGAAGAAGAAGAATGAAAAGAAGAAGAAGAAGAAGAATGAAAAGAAGAATGAGAAGAAGAATGAAAAGAAGAAGAAGAATGAAAAGAAGAAGAAGAAGAATGAAAAGAAGAATGAGAAGAATGAAAAGAAGAATGAAAAGAAGAAGAAGAAGAATGAAAAGAAGAATGAAAAGAAGAAGAAGAAGAATGAAAAGAAGAAGAAGAAGAATGAAAAGAAGAAGAAGAAGAATGAAAAGAAGAATGAGAAGAAGAATGAAAAGAAGAATGAAAAGAAGAATGAGAAGAATGAAAAGAAGAATGAAAAGAAGAAGAAGAAGAATGAAAAGAAGAAGGAGAAGAATGAAAAGAAGAATGAGAAGAATGAAAAGAAGAATGAAAAGAAGAAGAAGAAGAATGAAAAGAAGAAGAAGAAGAAGAATGAAAAGAAGAAGAATGAAACGAAGAATGAAAAGAAGAAGAAGAAGAAGAATGAAAAGAAGAAGAAGAAGAATGAAAAGAAGAATGAAAAGAAGAAGAAGAAGAAGAAGAAGAATGAAAAGAAGAAGAAGAAGAAGAATGAAAAGAAGAATGAAAAGAAGAAGAAGAAGAATGAAAAGAAGAAGAAGAATGAAAAGAAGAAGAAGAAGAATGAAAAGAAGAATGAGAAGAATGAAAAGAAGAATGAAAAGAAGAAGAAGAAGAATGAAAAGAAGAAGAAGAAGAATGAAAATAAGAATGAAAAGAAGAAGAAGAAGAATGAAAAGAAGAAGAAGAAGAAGAATGAAAAGAAGAATGAAAAGAAGAAGAAGAATGAAAACAAGAAGAAGAAGAATGAAAAGAAGAAGAAGAAGAATGAAAAGAAGAATGAGAAGAAGAATGAAAAGAAGAAGAAGAATGAAAAGAAGAAGAAGAAGAATGAAAAGAAGAATGAGAAGAATGAAAAGAAGAATGAAAAGAAGAAGAAGAAGAATGAAAAGAAGAAGAAGAAGAATGAAAATAAGAATGAAAAGAAGAAGAAGAAGAATGAAAAGAAGAAGAAGAAGAAGAATGAAAAGAAGAATGAAAAGAAGAAGAAGAATGAAAACAAGAAGAAGAAGAATGAAAAGAAGAAGAAGAAGAATGAAAAGAAGAATGAGAAGAAGAATGAAAAGAAGAATGAAAAGAAGAATGAGAAGAATGAAAAGAAGAAGAAGAAGAATGAAAAGAAGAAGAAGAAGAATGAAAAGAAGAATGAAAAGAAGAAGAAGAATGAAAAGAAGAAGAAGAAGAATGAAAAGAAGAAGAAGAAGAATGAAAAGAAGAATGAGAAGAAGAATGAAAAGAAGAATGAAAAGAAGAATGAGAAGAATGAAAAGAAGAAGAAGAAGAATGAGAAGAAGAAGAATGAAAAGAAGAATGAAAAGAAGAAGAAGAATGAAAAGAAGAAGAAGAAGAAGAAGAAGGAAAAGAAAAAGAAGAAGAAGAATGAAAAGAAGAAGAAGAATGAAAAGAAGAAGAATTCCAGTACAGCAAAAAGTGTATCTGCAGAGAGCTCCGCTATTTCTGACAGTTCTCTGACAGTTCCTTCACATTTACAGCGGTTGAAACATTGTATCTATTTATTTCCGAATAAAAACATCTGTATCCTAAATGGAAACAAATAGATACAATGTTTCAACCGCTGTAAATGTGAAGGAACTGTCAGAGAACTGTCAGAAATAGCGGAGCTCTCTGCAGTGACACTTTTTGCCGGCTGATCGGGAAAAATTCGATTCGTGCATCCGAAGTTTGCTAAAATTCGGATTTGGTGCGAATCAAATTTTTCCTAATATTCAAAACGAATTCCACTTCGCCAAGTTCGATTCGCTCATCTCTAATGTACAGCATTGGGGGATAGGTTGTTCAGTACCATATACTGCAATGTACTTCAAGGGTTAATATCATGCAACTGCCTCCCTTCATTTACTTAGCAATGGAGTAATTGAACTTGCAAAGTGCACAGTCTATTTGCCTTTAGTAAATCAACCTCAGGTGGTGAATTGAGTGGATAGATGTGCCATTCGAGAAGAATGGCAACGCAATGCAGCAACACACGAAATGCAATAGTATAAATTGACCCCTAATGATGTATTAATAAATACAGAGCTGCGGTAAATTGGCACCTTTTATATCTGCCCTGGAGGTCAGCTTAATGAAGAACTCTTAACTATTTTAAAAGGTATGTTTTATTTATTAGTTATTATTACTTCATTTTCTTCCTTTCCTTGAAATAAGAGAGCAGCTAATGTGCCGTCAAGGTTTTTATGTCCTCTCTTAATCTGGGACCAAGTTATAAACGGACCAAAGGATCATGTGGTGTTAGAAATTGTGCGCTCCATACTGAAGAGTTATTGAATTGTTATGTTCTCAGCTTTAAGTCCATTCCATGAAAGAAGGAAAAGAAGAAAAGGAAAGAAAGAATAAAGGAAAAAAAAGAAGGAAGGGAAGGAAATGAAAGAAAGAAGGAAGAAAAGAAGGAAAGGAAAGAAAAGAAGAAAAGGGGAGAAAGGAAAGGCAAAACAGAAGGAAAAAAAGGAAGAAAGGAAAGACAGAAGGAGAGAAAGAAAGAAAAAAGAAAGGAAAGGAGAGAGAGAGAGAGAAAGAAAGGAAAGGAAAGGAAAGGAAAGGAAAGAAAGAAAGAAAGAAAGAAAGAAAGAAAGAAAGAAAGAAAGAAAGAAAGAAAGAAGAGAAAAAGAGAAAGAAAGAAAGAAAGAAGGAAGGAAGGAAGGAAGGAAGGAAGGAAGAAAGAAAGAAAGAAAGAAAGAAAGAAAGAAAGAAGAAGGAGGAAAGGAAAGGAGGAAGAGGAAAGAAAGAAAGAGAGAGAGAGAGAAGGAAAAAGAAATAAAGAAAGAAGGAGGAAAGGAAAGGAGGAAAGGAAAGGAAAGGAAATGAGGAAAGAAAGAAAGAAAGAAAGAAAGAAAGAAAGAAAGAAAGAAAGAAAGAAAGAAAGAAAGAAAGGAAGGAAGGAAGGAAGGAAGGAAGGAAGGAAGGAAGGAAGGAAGGAGAAGGAAGGAAGGAAGGAAGGAAGAAGAAGGAAGAAAGAAAGAAAGAAAGAAGAAAGAAAGAGGAAAGGAAAGGAGGAAGAGGAAAGAAAGAAAGAGAGAGAGAGAAGGAAAAAGAAATAAAGAAAGAAGGAGGAAAGGAGGAAAGGGAAAGGAAAGGAAATGAGAAAGAAAGAAAGAAAGATAGAAAGAAAGAAAGATAGAAAGAAAGAAAGAAAGAAAGAAAGAAAGAAAGAAAGAAAGGAAGAAAGAAAGAAGGAAGGAAGGAAGGAAGGAAGGAAGGAAGAAAGAAAGAAAGAAAGAAAGAAAGAAGAAGGAGGAAGAGGAAAGAAAGAAAGAGAGAGAGAGAAGGAAAAGAAAGAAAGAAAGAAGGAGGAAAGGAGGAAAAAAGGAAGGAAAAAAAGAAGAAAAGGGGAGAAAGGAAAGCAAAACAGAAGGAAAAAAGGAAGAAAGGAAAGACAGAAGGAGAGAAAGAAAGAAAAAAGAAAGGAAAGGAGAGAGAGAGAGAGAAAGAAAGGAAAGGAAAGGAAAGGAAAGGAAAGAAGGAAGAAAGAAAGAAAGAAGAAAGAAAGAAAAAGAGAAAGAAAGAAAGAAAGGAAGGAAGGAAGGAAGGAAGAAGAAAGAAAGAAAGAAAGAAAGAAAGAAGAAGGAGGAAAGGAAAGGAGGAAGAGGAAAGAAAGAAAGAGAGAGAGAGAAGGAAAAAGAAATAAAGAAAGAAGGAGGAAAGGAAAGGAGGAAAGGAAAGGAAAGGAAATGAGGAAAGAAAGAAAGAAAGAAAGAAAGAAAGAAAGAAAGAAAGAAAGAAAGAAAGAAAGAAAGAAAGAAAGAAAGAAAGAAAGGAAGGAAGGAAGGAAGGAAGGGGAAGAAAGGAAGAAAGGAAGAAAGAAAGAAAGAAAGAAAGAAAGAAAAAAGAAGAAAGAAAGAAAGAAAGAAAGAAAGAAAGAAAGAAAGAAGAAGGAGGAAGAGGAAAGAAAGAAAGAGAGAGAGAGAAGGAAAAAGAAAGAAAGAAAGAAGGAGAAAGGAAGGAGGAAGGGAAAGGAAAGGAAATGAGGAAAGAAAGAAAGAAAGATAGAAAGAAAGAAGAAAGAAAGAAAGAAGAAGAAAGAAAGAAAGAAAGAAAAAGAAAGAAAGAAAGAAAGAAAAAAGAAGAAGGAAGGAAGGAAGGAAGGAAGAAAGAAAGAAAGAAAGAAAGAAAGAAAGAAAGAAGGAGAAAAGAAAGAAAGAAAGAAAGAAAGAAAAAGAAAGAAAGAAGAAAGAAAGAAAGAAAGAAAGAAGAAGGAGAAAGAGGAAAGAAAGAAAGAGAGAGAGAGAAGGAAAAAAGAAAGAAAGAAAGAAGGAGGAAAGGAAAGGAGGAAAGGAAAGGAAAGGAAATGAGGAAAGAAAGAAAGAAAGATAGAAAGAAAGAAAGATAGAAAGAAAGAAAGAAAGAAAGAGAAAGAAAGAAAGAAAGAAAGGAAGGAAGGAAGGAAGGAAGGAAGGAAGAAAGAAAGAAAGAAAGAAAGGAAGAAAGAAAGAAAGAAAGAAAGAAAGAAAGAAGAAGGAGGAAAGGAAAGGAGGAAGAGGAAAGAAAGAAAGAGAGAGGAGAGAAAAGAAAGAAAGAAAGAAAGGAGGAAAGGAAAGGAGGAAAGGAAAGGAAAGGAGGAAAGAAAAGAAAGAAGAAAGAAGAAAGAAAGGAAGGAAAGAAAGAAAAGAAAAAAAAAAAAAGAAAGACAAGAGAGAAAGAAGGAGGCAAAGGAAAGGAGGAAAGGGAAAAAGAAAGAAAGAAAGTAAGAAGAAGAGAAGGAAGGAAGGAGAAGGTAAGGAAAGGAAGGGAAGGTTTGAGGCAGCCATGCTCAGATGTGTTTCAGAACACCAATGCTAATTAGGGGCAATTGGGGGATAGGTTGTCAGTACCACATACTGCGATGTACTTCAAGGGTTAATATCATGCAACTGCCGGATCTATGAACACTATTTAATACATAACAGGATGGAACATTCTCTATGTTTGTATAATTAATGTTTCCTAGTAAATTACCAAGAGTGTATTAATAACAGAGCATTGACTGTCGTCAAGTACAAACCCCTCATGCCTGCCATCGGGTGAATGGAGCTGATTCATAACATTCAATAAGAAATGATTTTGTCTGGTTCTGAACTGTGACCCAGCATGGTTGCTTAGTGGTTCGTACGCTTGTTTTCCTGAGTGCAGCCACCATCAGCATAGAGTTTGCATGTTGTGTAGGTTGATGTTCTCATTAATGATACACTAAGCACACCATACACCTTTCAGTATTTTTGCCAGATTTTCATTACTGACATGTATAACAAAAACACAATATCCCAACGCAGTCTGTCACCTTCACTATTAAGCTCATCTTGAGCCATAAGCAAAATGAATTAAATATACAGATGCACAGTTGCAGGATTGGGTGTAGATTGTATGACCTGGTTATTAGTGAGGGGCCGAACACCCCCCTGTTTAGTTTGCAGCCGAACATTCAAACCTACCAAAAGTGCGACTGTGAACTTTGAACAGAGGGAACAATTCACTAAGCGGTATCTTACGGAATCTGTGTATGCGGTAAGATACCACTCAGATACTAAAATACCACATGAGTTATATTATTAATTCATGTGGTATTTTAGTAGTGAAGACATTCTTTAATATTTCAGCTGTCAGCGGGATTCCCCGCTGACAGCTGAATGTAAAAAAAATGAAAGCTCCTAAAGTTTGCCCTCTTATTGACTTAAAGTAGAAATCCATCCAAAAAAATTATAAAAAAAGAAATGAATACCCCCTTAAAAAATAAAATAAAAAAATCTTTTTTACAATTTTCCTCCAATTCAGAGATTTCCCCTGCAATACTTATTTCTTATGCTAGATGTCTTCAGTCTGATGGTCAGCATCATTCAACCGAGTCCAGGTCATTCCAGACCCATCCCCAACCTGTGACTAGACAGTGAAATGAGAAGCAGCACAATTGTGAGCTCATCCCTCTGCCACTTTGCTCTCTCTTCCTATCAGCGTGATTCTTGTTTGAACATTAACATTGATTGACAGCCCTGCCCCCTTCAGCATGCAGAGAATGATTGACAACCTCAACTGTGCATGTATCCCTATGAGACTATGTAGAGGGGACGGTGTCTTTTTCATCCACTCGAGTCTCAGATTACGCTGAGCTCTCTGCTCTGTGCTGTGCAGTGTTTGACATTAGATCCCTGCCCCTACCTTCAGGAGCTAAGCCATGTTGTGTAAATTGTGTGCTTTAGGAAGCTATAGAGGAAAGATGGCTGCAGATAATCAGGTACAACTTACAGCATGTACAAGGACAGAATGTAGGAGGGTTTTTTTCATCTCTATCGATCAACGCTACCATCAAACCCGCCCCGTAGGCCAGAGTACTTGGTGTCATTCTGGACTCCAACCTATCCTTCCAGCCCCAAGTCCAATCTTTAACAAACTCGTGCAGACTCCACCTCCGCAACATCGCCAAAATCCGCACGTTCCTAACCCCAGAAACCACTAAACAGCTCATCCACTCCCTCATCATATCACGACTCGACTACTGCAACTCCCTCCTCACTGGCCTGCCTCGCCGCTGGCTATCCCCGCATCAGTCGATCCTGAATATGGCTGCCAGACTCATTCACCTTTCCAACCGCTCCATCTCCTCCACCCCCCTCTGCCAATCCCTCCACTGGCTTCCGATTGCACAACGGATCAAATTCAAAATCCTAACACTGACGTACAAAGCTGTCCACCATACTGCCCCGGACTACATCACTGACCTAATATCCAAGTACCACCCAGCACGCACACTCCGCTCCTCACAAGACCTCCTTCTCTCTAGTTCCCTGGTCTCCTCCTCCCATGCCCGCCTCCAGGACTTCTCCACGGTGTCACACATTCTCTGGAACTCCCTGCCCCAACCCATCAGATTATCACCTACTCTCCTCTCCATTAGGCACACCCTGAAAACCCATATCTTCAGGGAAGCCTACCCCACCCCCTGCTAACTTGCCGACCTCCTCCACTCTTCCTACCACTCCATCCCCCACAGCTATCCCCTCCTGTACCACCATCCCCTCCCTCGTAGATTGTAAGCTCCAAAGAGCAGGGCCCTCGATCCCCTCATGTTTTGCATTGTATTGGTATTGTTCTGTCACATGTTCTGTCCCCCTTTGTAATGTACAGCGCTGAGTGAACCATTGGCGCTTTATAAATACTGTATAATAATAATATAATAATAATAATCTCTAGTCTAGTCGCTTCAGTGGGCATATGTAAGGGCTTACAACCATTTTATTCATGTGGGTTGTCTTCAGGGGTGGACTGACAACTCATAGGGGCCCCGGGCAATAGGGGATCATGGGGCCCCTGTGTCCTTGCCCAAACTCAAAAAAGCCTATGAAAAAGGTACCAGGGGCATCTCATGGGGCCCCCTACTGATCCTGGGCCCTCGGGCAGTGCCCGAGTTTCCAAATGGTCAGTCCACCCCTGGTTGTCTTTACTGTTGCAATGTGGCCCTCTTACCCATTCATCCATGGAAAGCCCAGTAAAAACTTGAAATTTACCTCCTGAACTTCAAAAAATATTTGCAGCCTCTAGGTATGAGGAAATATCTCCACTAGCTCCTAAAATGCAGCACGTTTTGCTGGGTAGCCATTTTTCAGGCCTGAATGGGTGTTATATGGAGGGGCTGCAGAAAGCACGCTTAGCCCTAGGCAAGTTTAGACTTTAAGGATGTCACAGTTCTCATAGGAATTATATGGTGGATGAGGCAGCAGGGAACACTAGACGGTGAGAGCAAATGCCTTAGGGTGTCTATTACTCAGCCTGACAGTTAAGCAAACCTGTAGTAAGGCTTACTTTATAGTGAACTATCTGGATAAAATATATGATGCTGCAGCCTTGTATGTTGAAGGCTCATACTTCAGAATAGCTGAATAACTGGACACTTTGATTGAACCTTTCAGCAACCTCACCAATTGCATTAATACATTCCTGACATGTCTCATTTAATTGCAGCAATGTAATTTTTCTAAACAAACTTGCAACTTTTTAAAATTAAAAAATCACCTTTGAGCTATGATGAGCTTTGTCTAGGCTGAGATAATGTCATTAGTCTGCTGCAGGGAGGTAGAAGCATTTCCTCAGTCTTTTCTCCCTCAATGGAGGCTGGGTAATACCAGAGATGGTCACCATGTATAATACATAAGAGGGGATATGTTCTCCATGTATAATACATAAGGGGGATATGATCTCCATGTATAATACATAAGGGGGGATATGATCTCCATGTATAATACATAAGGGGGGATATGATCTCCATGTATAATACATAAGGGGGGATATGATCTCCATGTATATTACATAAGGGGGATATGATCTCCATGTATAATACATAAGGGGGGATATGATCTCCATGTAGAATACATAAGGGGGGATATGATCTCCATGTATAATACATAAGGGGGGATATGATCTCCATGTATAATACATAAGGGGGGATATGATCTCCATGTATATTACATAAGGGGGATATGATCACCTTGTATAATATATAATGGGGGATATGATCACCATGTATAATACATAAGGGGGGGATATGATCTCCATGTATAATACATAAGGGGGGGATATGATCTCCATGTATAATACATAAGGGGGGGATATGATCACCATGTATAATACATAAGGGGGATATGATCTCCATGTATAATACATAAGGGGGGGATATGATCTCCATGTATAAATACATCAGTGGTTCATATAGTGAACTCGGTGTTGAGTTATTTACCCTGAGGTCATCATAGAGGACAAGGGGGCACTCTTTACGTCTGGAGGAAAAGAAATGTATTCTCCAAATATGGAAAGGTTTCTTAACAGTAAGAGCTGTGAAAATGTGGAATAGACTCCTTCAAGAGTTGGTTCTGGCCAGCTCAGTGGATTTCTTTAAAAAAAGGCCCTGAGTATTTCCTAGATACACCGAATATAACCGGATACTAACATTTATAGGTAAAGTTGTTCCAGGGAAGATCCAATTGCCTCTCAGGGGATCAGGAACGATTTTTTTTGCCATGCAGGAGCAAATTGGATCGTGCTTTGCTGGGTTTTTTTGCCTTCCTCTGGATCAACTTTGGGTACAGGAACTGGATGGACTTTTGTCTTTTTTCAGCCAGACTAACTATGTAACTATGGAACTGTGGCTATGGTACAGGAGATGATCAGAGACTGCGGATATGGTACAGGAGATAATCAGAGACTGTGAACATGCAGCAAGAGACTTTCTGAGACTGTGGACATGCTATAGGAGTTGTTGGAGACTGGGGGCATGTTTCAGGAGACAGTCATAGACTGGAGCCATATTACACGAGACTCGAGGGCTGCACAAAAAGTGCCAAAGGGCAGCAGGTTGGGCACCAGTGATCTAAGGTATGTATAAGGGTCAAAGGTGTAATTACAACCATAGAATCCCAGCTGAGAAAATGTAAAATGATCTCAGAATGGTGGCCATGCCAAGCAAGAAACTCCCTGTGTCCACAATACAGTACGGTAACGGTTCATCATGGGACCCTGAAGATAGTGGAGATCGCTGGAGTAGCTGTGTCTACTACAGTTATTTTTGACTTCCATGTATGGTATATACAAGCTGTACCAATGGAACTATGTAAAAATATCCATAGTTGGAATTCTTCATTACGCATTGTGAAAATATTATCCAAATTCCCAGTTTTGTTCCATGACAATATATTGTGTAAGCTCCAGTCATCTGGATAGTTCCTTCTTAAGATCTCTAGTTATCTGTAATGTACAGGCAGAAACCAATTAATCAAGGTGACAGTGACACCACACAGCACAAGGCAACTAAAAACAACCCAGGAATCGTCATTCACGGAGCACCTGGGGACATCTTGAATGACTTCACCACCTAGACGTCATGCTCACAATGTCAAGACGCACCCAGGTTTTACGATTGTCCAGTGCTGTGGCTTTGATTTATCATAAACAGTGGCTAGCATCAAGATTGAATTTACAAGTTGTGTCATCAAATGATATACAATGTAAGAAGCAAAATGCCCACAGTTGCTGCTTTGCTTAGTAGATCAGCTTATAAGGTGTCCGAAATATTATGTCAGAGATATATTTTCATGTCTTTTGGAAAGTTTGACACTTTATTATACCTCAGAAAACTTTCTTACTATGCAGCACATAAAGAAAAAATCAGAGAGCATCAGAGACAAAACGCTTGTGCCTTGTACATGCATAATTGGAGTGTGTCTACTAGTCCTTGGGTGATATTTTAAATAACTTTGGATAACATTTTTCCTTTTTGAATCTTTATAAGCCTACTAGATATTATGCAGCAGATAAGAAAAGGCAAAAATGGAATGAGCTAAAGAGAAAAGCCACTTTACATTTGAGAAAACTGGTGAATACATAGGAGAAACCATCATGGTGGGTGAGCTCAGAAGCAGTAAACCACCTTGCGTCTACTGTAAGTACATCCCCGTGGCTCATATATAAAAAACAGGGTCATCGGTATGTGTAGGTGGTCAAGGTCAAGCAGGATTTAACCAAGTTTGTTTGATATCTACTTATATAGATTAAACATTATCAGGATGCGTAAGCATGGCATCCAGGTTGTTACTCCAGTTCCTTTACATAGGGGAAACCAATGTTCCACCTTTTCAGAGCTCCGACTTTGCCCTGTGGGTTCCCCAACACTTACAAAACACTAATTCCATAGTTCAGACCCTATGTCTGTGTAGGAGTCTTTAGCACACTTTACTGCAGAAGTATCTTCTGTTCCTGTGGTTTCAGGCTATAATATAGCTATTGGTTCAAAAAAAGATATATGGGTATTGTGACAGTGCAAAACCCTGCCACTGTGAAAATGTAGGACAATATGGCACAGGATTCGCATTAAGGGTTAATAGGAAGTTCCAGACCAGGGTTTCTCAACCAGAGGTTACCAGGGGTTCCTTGAGCAATGAGCAATTTTTGCCTCTCAGGTAAGTTCCCACTGAAACCATTGATCTTTTTTGCTATCTGTAAGGGGGTCATTCTTCCCAATGACCACATGTGTAAGGAGCATTCTTACTTTTGACTATCACACTATTGTATCATGATCTATAGATAAAGCCATTTTTAGCAGGGGGTTCCCTGAGACCGGAAAGTTACATCAAGGGTTCCTCTGCATTGAAAAGGTTGAGAAAGGCTGTTCGAGACTATTCTTTCTGAGCAGAAAAAACTCTATTTTTGGTTTTCTCCAGATATGGGAATTCTGGGTTTGGGTGTTGAGCTTGAGCTTTCCAAAGTGTATTGGATGGGATACAACCTTCAATCTTGTGTCCAGAATTTGCCAAATGCCTGCAGCCTGTGTGAAAACACAGGTGTGTAGGGTCTTTACATACTCAGGCCTGAGGAAAGCTCAGGTCTCTCAGTTTGGAGACACCTTCTATATTGGAGACAGAAGTTCTCACTCAGGAGTCAGAGCAGTCCCAGCAAGGAGTTGGAAAGCAGAAGGTCTAAGCTAGGGGTTAGAGGAGCCCCAGCCAGGAGTTAAGAGACAGAAAGTCTCACCCAAGGGTCAGAGGAGCCCCAGCCAGGAGACACGGGGTCTTGTTCCAGAAGTCAGGTGGGCTTCTATTGAGACATCAGGAGAACCTCTATCCAGAGACCAGGAGTGGATCATGCAACAGGTGCTGTGGCTAAATGCTAAAAGAGCCAAGTGAAGTAGGAGAGCTGTAAAACACAGTCAGAAGGTCTGGTAAGAAGATCAGCCGTGCTGTTATCAAGGTGGCTCGGCATTTTCAGTTCACTATTCAAGCCCTGAGTGGGCAACTGATGTGTATGTGAATTTTCCGTTTGTTCAATAAAAGTGGGCTGCAATGCCCTAAAAGACAGTTTGGACTGGCGCAACTCATTGAGAAAAGCATCTGCCACATGAGTATAATCAGCTCAATACCACAGTATTTAATATAAAGAAAAAGAGAAAACCAGAATAACTTACATCTGGTGAAGTTGCTGTCATCCCATGGGGTAATTCACGCCGTCCTCCATAATTGCAGGTGGGTAAAACCCCCATCCCTTATGCCAAATATAAGTGTTCTCCCTCGATGCCTTGGGAGTCCCAATCCTGAATCTTCTGGGGGGCTCTTAGGCAGGTGGTGTGCTTCTTTAATAGGAGGTCATTTATTTCAATAAATCTTTGTGTCATCCATCATACACTACAACGCTGGTCCTTCCTTTGACACACCACAGTCCTTTCACACTCCAATAGGCGCCTCTGGCCTTTTGAAACACCAGCAGGTTTTTTTTAAGCTCCTCCTATTCCTGAAAACAAAAAGAGGCATTCTTTTTACCAGAGTGTGCAGGGATTTTCACTTTAGCAAGATTTATTGATGTCCTCATTGAAATGCCTTCATTTCTGAAGTGGTCAACAGGACAGGAAGCCATGCAGAACTCCCTAATCGGGACCAGGGGCGGACTGACAACTCATGGGGCCCCTGGGCAATAGGGGATCATGGGGCCCCTGTGTCCATGCCCAAACTCAAAAAAGCCTATGAAAAAGGTACCAGAGGCATCTCATTGGGCCCCCTACTGACCCTGGGCCCTTTCCAAATGGTCAGTTTTAAAACATAGAAAACTAATTTATATTCTATACAGGACTCTAAAAAGTTTTTCAAGTGGGAAAGCCTATTGTGAATAAGGAAACAAACACAACAAATAGTGGCAAATACACATGACACAAATCAAAATGAATCTAGTTTTTCATTCACTTTTACTAAAAGGAAATCACTTTCAGTAGAATTATTAACAATGGCTTTTTGTGTAATTGGATTCTGACTTATCAAGTATTTTTAAAGAGATTGCTTACATAAGGCAACAGCTTACATATTTTAACACAATTAAATAAATCAGGAAAGCACATTTATGCATTTTTAATAATTGTTATTATCCCCTGGTAATGTAATTCTCTTTTGTATTTTTTAAAGATTGCATTGAAATTCAACTAATTAAATCTTTGGTTTATTAGTTAGTTATGATGTAGATATTGGTAATCCTTTTTAATGATGAACTGCGGTGTACTTTGCGTAGGTGCCCATTTTTGAGTTATGTGCCATGATATCCTGTTTTTTTCTGTTAGTGAAATTGAGATTTTTTTTTTCCTATAAATTCTTTGCATATGCATTTAATACATAAAATCTTATTAATAGTTTTCTCTTTACATCAGCTTTTGGTAAAAATATTTATGTGGTGTAAATCAAGTGTACCTCCAAACAAATACAGTGGTAGTTCACGTGGTTCTGTTGATAAATAAAGCCATCTATCAATAGATTTTTAACAAAGTTACAGTATGTCATTACATACTGTAACTTTGTTAAAAATCTATTGATAGATGGCTTTGTTTATCAATAGAACCATGTGATCCTTATTAGTGTGCTGACAATATGATCACATGGCTATATTTATCAACAAATGGTTTCAATTAGTAATGTTAGGGTTACTGTAGAGTTAGGATTAGCATTAGGATCAGTGGTAGGCAGGGGCGGACTGACAACTCATGGGGCCCCCGGGAAATAGGGGATCATATGGCCCCTGTGTCCTTGCCCAAACTCAAAAAAACCTATGAAAAAGGTACCAGGGGCATCTCATGGGGCCCCCTACTGACCCCAGGCCCTGCACGAGTTTCCAAATGGTCAGTCCTCCCCTGGAGGTAGGGTTGGCTTTTTTATAACTCCTGAGTATTCAGTGGAAGTCAAGCAGTTAACAGGACATCTGTCAAACGTTTGGGGACCTGTGACTCCCCCCTCCTTCCCTGACACATTAATTTTCTTCCTAAATATGACTCATACATTGTATGTCTCCAAACCCAAGAAAAAAAAATGGTATTTATTTTAACTTACTGGGCCTTAGATATGGTACCTGCATTCTTATTCTTTTTTCTTCAGGATTTTTTTCTTTACTTCATATGTTTTTAAAATATATTTTTTATTTAAAAACATTTCAATACATACAAAAAAATGGAAAATAATCAACATTGTACATAAACGTGCACTCTGTAAATTTTTGTTTAATTTCAGATGCATTCGTTCATTGAATAAGTTTGTTTCATCATATTTGTTATGTTGAATTGATTCATTTTCAGAATTCATTTTGTATCTTTGGCATTTTTTTTGTATGTTCGTTGGTCCGGGAGGATTAAAAAAAAGTTTGCAGTTTTTCAGGATGATTGCTGCACATTTAATATATCATTGAACCAGACAGATTCATATCAAAAGAATTCAATATTTTCGGACTCTAGTCCAACCCACCAAGAGGAATGCCAATATCAACTGGTATCATGTGCATCCAAATTAATGAATGGAACAGAATTGGGATCCATTCATTATCCGAATTAGCAAATGAATTTGATTTCCCCATGAGCTTGACCTTCTATACCTTTGACCTTTGATTTCCCCATGAACTTGACCTTCTATACCTTTGACCTTTAATTTCCCCATGAGCTTGACCTTCTATACCTTTGACCTTTGATTTCCCCATGAGCTTGACCTTCTATAGCATTATGTGACAATAACCAATGAAACAAATACATTTGTTAATTTCATTATAGTTTTTTTTTTTACCATTTATTTTTATGTCCATTTGGAAATTTGAGAATCTCTAAAAATGAAATTTTTGTCCAAAAAAACTAATAAAAAAATCGAATTGCACATATCTAATTATACATTTGATCGCAGTCCAGGTGGTAATTACGGAAGTGTAAATTATATTTTATATTGTATTAAATGTATGAGATAAACCGTCATATAACATGACAAGTATAAACAGAGTTATAAATGATGATGGTGGGAATTAGAGATGAGCGAATCGAACCAGGCGAACCGGAATTCGATACGAATTTCAGGAAAAATTCGATTCGCGTCGAATCCGAATATTTGCCTACTTCGGGTGCGCGAATCGGATTTTTCCCGATCAGCCGGCAAAAGTGTCCCTGCAGAGAGCTCCGCTATTTCTGACAGTTCTCTGACAGAAGGAACACATGTACAGCGGTTGAAACATTGTATCTATTAGTTTCCATTTAGGATACAGATGTTTCAACCGCTGTACATGTGAAGAAGCTGTCAGAGAACTGTCAGAAATAGAGGAACTCTGCACATACACTTCTTGCCGGTTTGGAATTCTTATTTTCATCCTACTTCTTCTTCTTCTTCTACTTCTTCATCCTCATCCTCATCCTCAGAAGAAGAAGAAGAGGATGAGGATGAAGAAGAAGAAGTAGGATGAAAATAAGAATAATTCCAAGCCGGCAAAAAGTGTATGTGCAGAGTTCCTCTATTCTGCAGATACACTTAGAGGAGCTCTGCAGATACACTTTTTGCCGGCTTGGAATTAATCTTATTTTCATCCTACTTCTTCTTCTTCTTCATCCTCATCCTCATCCTCAGAAGAAGAAGAAGAGGATGAGGATGAAGAAGAAGAAGAAGAAGTAGGATGAAAATAAGAATAATTCCAAGCCGGCAAAAAGTGTATGTGCAGAGTTCCTCTATTCTGCAGATACACTTAGAGGAGCTCTGCAGATACACTTAGAGGAGCTCTGCACATACACTTTTTGCCGGCTTGGAATTAATCTTATTTTCATCCTACTTCTTCTTCTTCTTCTTCATCCTCATCCTCATCCTCAGAAGAAGAAGAAGAGGATGAGGATGAGGATGAAGAGGAAGAAGAAGTAGGATGAAAATAAGAATAATTCCAAGCCGGCAAAAAGTGTATCTGCAGAGCTCCTCTAAGTGTATCTGCAGAATGTCATTTATGGAAACAAATAGATACAATGTTTCAACCGCTGTATGGAGTGAATGTCCCAGAACTGTCAGAAATAGACAGAAACTGTCACAGAACTGTCCTTCTTCTCATCCTTCTCCTTCTTCTCATCCTTCTCCTTCTCCTTCTCCTTCCTCATCTCCAAGGGCATTTAAATTAAAGGTACAGTGTTCTGCACTAATTTAAAGGCTCTCTGAAGCCTAGAAACCCTTTTTATAAGTTAACTTCGTAGCGAATTAATTCGCATCGAATCAAATTTCTTCCTGGAATTCGCCGAATCAGCCGAATCGAATTTTTGAAAAATTCGCTCATCTCTAGTGGGAATATAAAAATCCTTACAAATACTAACTGTTGAAATACAGGCATAAGGTCAATTCCTGTTGCTGAAAAATTATTCCAAATTGAAAGGGAAAGAGAGAATGTGAGGGTTTAGACAGTAGAGAAGGTAAAAATGGCAGAGGAATGTTGCTATTCCATGGCAGAAATAGGGACATTGATCATGGGAGAAGAGGAAGAAAAATGAACGGAAGGAAGGGAGGATGGAGAATTTAAATAAACAAAACAAAGAAACTAAAAAAAAAAGAGGTGGGGGGAAGGGGAGAGTCTGTGATGGTAAGTTTCAATATTTCTCACATGTTCCAGCAGCATTTATATTCCTCCATATTGGTAAGGCTTATCCAATGAAAGTTTCATTTCCATGAAATGTAGGATTTTTCATGAGATTTCAGTGATTTTTTAATTTTACAAAATGCTCTGGAGTCAAGGGGAAAGTCAAAGTTAAGGTTTTCTTTTGGTTATTAAGGATGCTGTAGACTTTAAATGGCTCCTTTAATGAAGGTTCATAGACCCTGTTACTAGCTTAGAAAATTGCAGATAAAAACATAGTAAAAAAAAATCAAATGCTTATTTAAAGTGGTTTTTCCTTTCCATAATTTATTATTTATTATCTCACAATGTGTCTTTCAGCTTGCTAATTCAACCACAGAGTTAATTCCCTGGTTCAGTGACTCACCAGCTTCCTCCTGCCATGTCTTAGCCCTCTTTCTCTTCCAACTACTGCCCATGCTGGCCAAGCTCTTCTGTCCCTTTCCTTAACCACCTATATAACCTTTTATGTAGCTGCCAGGGAGGGGCGAAAGGGAATACTATTTTTTTTTCCCGAGTGTAGCTCGGGGTAAAGTTTCTGCACCAAAAGCGGTAACCCCGAGCTACACTCGGGCTTACCATGCGGCGCTGCATAGGGAGTCCCTGCAGAGCTTACCTTGTCCTTCGCTCCCACGATGTGTCCCCTGCAGCATCCCCGGCCATCTCCTCCAGCTGATGCCGGCATCCGGCTTCTGTGTTCCGGTCCCTGTGACGTCGGGACGTACGGGCGGCGTCAGGAAATTTTCAAATTTTAAAAAAATTTCATTTTTTCAAAACAAATTTTACATAGTATAACATTGCTGTTTCAAACCATTTCACATACATTTTGTCCCGAGTGCTTTGTCCTGTCCCCTGCCTGCATTTTGACTGTTCTTTCTGCCTGGAAACTGAGAAAAGTCCATGGCGTCCAAAAAGCGTCCCTTTAGGTCAAAAGCGGGTTTAGACCGGCTAGAGAACAGCGATAGTAAATCAGAACCACTTGCAGAATTGAGTGATAATGATTCGTGGGGGAAATTCGTCATCAGACACTGAAAACAATTTTGCGACTTTGCTCAGTGATGTGCGAACTTGGCGCTATATTTCAAATTTCAGTGTTTTTAGTTTGATTATATTATTGAATTAAATGTATTATTATTATTATATTATTATTTTTTATGATTATTTATTAAATTATAATTTATGATTTTGTGTTTCAAATTTTATCATACTCGGGATGGTTAATAGACTCTTGTTCGGACAGATTTCAGGGAGTTATTCCTAAAAATTACAGCCTACAATAAAAAAACTACATATTTCCATGCAAAATAATGGTACCGCTTTCAGCACCAAAAATCTGAAATAATCATACCGCTAGGGAGGTTAAGGATGCTGTAGACTTTAAATGGCTTTAATGGGGGTTCATAGACCCTGTTACTAGCTTAGAAAATTGCAGATAAAAACAGTAAAAAAAAATCAAATGCTTATTTAAAGTGTTTTTTCCTTTCCATAATTTATTATTTATTATCTCACAATGTGTCTTTCAACTTGCTAGGGAATTCAACCACAGAGTTAATTCCCTGGTGCAGTGACTGACCAGCTTCCTCCTGCCATGTCTTAGCCCTCTTTCTCTTCCAACTACTGCCCATGCTGGCCAAGCTCTTCTGTCCCTTTCCTTAACCACCTACATAACCTTTTATGTAGCTGCCAGGGAGGAGCGAAGGGGAATACTATTTTTTTTTTCCCCATAAAGTTTATTAATAAACTCAGAGCATACAATAAGTACAGGTAATACAATAGGAGGTAATACACATACAGCAAACAAAAAGATACATAGCAACACATAGGCAAAGAATCAGACGTAAGTCATCCCAGGAAAAAGAAAACAGGGGAAAAATGAGGACATGCAAACGCAGGAACATTAAAGGCATATCTGGTCTCAAGCCCTTATTCAGCATATTGGAATCACAGCACTGGCAGGTCCATGATATATAACCTCAGTGAGTCAAAGGTATGCATTGGAAATGTATACAGCAGGTGTGGAGGGGGGGTGCAAGGGCTTGTAGGATAGGGCCTTTTATTTTTGATGAAACTGAGGTAACCCACTACAGGTTGCCAGCACGTAGGTAAAGGGTTCGGGAAAGGTGATATGTAAAAGTAAAACATATGTGCAGCTGGATTGCAGATAGGGAGTAGGGCTCCTATGCGTAGAGAAGTGTACCAAAATGGAAAGGGGAGAATGAAAGCTAAACTCTGAGTAGGATAGCAAGGAAATGGGGATTAAGAATTTAAGAATAAGCATGAAAAAGAAGGGAAGAGAGGGGAAGGAGAAAAAGAAAAAAAAAAAAGGGGGGAGGGAGATGGGGGGTTGGGGAAGGGTCAGACGGGGAGGAGGTGTGGAGGAGTAGGAGGGTAGGTAAGTCACCTTTACTCTAGACTCCCAGGACATGAGAGATACGTGCAACCCTGGCAGGGAAGCGAGCTGGGGACAGTTGCAGGCGTAGGGGAATACTATAGCATGTCACTTGAGTCTACTGGGACTGCTGACATCACATTCAAAATGGCGACACTTAGCAGCAGCCTATGGAATAGATGTCTAAACAAGGAGAATATTTTAGGTAAATAACATAGATAAAATACAATAAATGTGAACATAATACTATAGGAAGATTGTTGTTGAAATGAATATTTTGCCAACAGGATCTCTTTAAGGAAGCTCCTTCTAACTATCCTGGACCTGTCCTTGAGTTAGAATCAATATTATAAAATAATATTTTTATATTTAATTTTAATAAATTAAAAAAAACATTTTTTCTCAGAAATAAATAACAATACATTGAAATGAAATAAAACAAAATAAAGCAATAGTACACAGATAATCTTAACCTCCCTGGCGGTATGATTATTTCAGATTTTTGGTGCTGAAAGCGGTACCATTATTTTGCATGGAAATATGTATTTTTTTTATTGTAGGCTGTAATTTTTAGGAAAAACTCACTGAAATCTGTCCGAACAAGAGTCTAGTAAACATCCCGGGTATGATAAAATTTGAAACACAAAATCATAAATTATAATTTAATAAATAATCATAAAAATAATATAAAAATAATAAAAAATTTAATTCAATAATGTAATCAAACCAAAAACACTGAAATGTGAAATAGAGCGCCAAGTTCGCACATTGCTGAGCTCAGTCACAAAATCGTTTTCAGTATCTGATGACGAATTTCCCCCACGAATCATTATCACTCAATTCTGCAAGTGGTTCTAATTTACTATCGCTGTTCTCTAGCTGATCTAAACCGCTTTTGACCTAAAGGGACACTTTTTGGACGCCATGGACATTTCTCAGTTTCTAGACAGAAAGAACAGACAAAATGCAGGCAGGGCGCAGGACAAAGCACTAGGGACAATATGTATGTGAAATAGGTTGAAACAGCAATGTTTTACTGTGTAAAATGTAAAAAAAAAAAAATGACATTTTTTTAAATTTTTAAATTTCCCGCCGGCGGCGGCGCCCGTACGTCCCGACGTCACAGGGACAGGACACAGAAGCCGGATGCCGGCATCGGCCGGAGGAGATGGCCGGGGACGCTGCAGGGGACACATCGTGGGAGCGCAGGGTAAGGTAAGTGAAGAACACATGCCGGAGCAGTGCCTCAGGGTAAGCCCGAGTGTAGCTCGGGGTTACCGCTTTTGGTACTGAAATGTTACCCCGAGCTACACTCGGGAATACCGTCAGGGAGGTTAAAGTACACCAAAAACAGGAAGAAAGCCTAAATACAGAGAGCACTTCGAGGTCTATTTGTGAAGGATTCATTGGGAAATTCTTCCAGCAAATGTTCTAATGACATTCGTCTAAAGCCGGTCATACATGGGTTGAATCCCAAAAGAATTTTCTTTCAAAAATAATTTCTAAGAATTTTTGTTTGAATTCCGCACCATTAGTGGGCCACAGCAACAGCCGATTTTCGAGCGACCATAGAATTTGAGTGATCAAGCATGTTGGAAATTGTTTTAAAAATTAAATAATTTCTAATCAATGATGGAAGAATCGTGTGAGGAATGTAACTGAAAAAGAAGTGAGCATGAGCTGTGACCTGTAAAGAAAAGAAAGTTCTTGGCCACAAAAATTATTTTCTGTAACAACATGAGGTGAAATTAAAGGCTTGGTTGCTCGAATTTCAAAATCAATGGTGACACCATTGGATTACAAAATGCACTAGATTTCTAATTTTCTAAAGACAATTCTTTCAGAATTTGACCCATGTATTGCCTGCATAAGTGAGATTCAACAAAATTCACCTGGCATTCCACAAAGAATGTACATAAGATACATGTAACAGTCAGCTGAATTTCAAATGTTCAGTATCACTGATGACTTGGCTTTTGCTTTGCCAGAAATAACCCTTCAAAATGCTGAAACTGGGTTTCTCCATGGTTTTAGCTCTGGGAAGAAAAACGGACACTCCTAATGTAAGAAAAAAACGTCTGCTACCTAGAACAATACAATACTACATACTAGGCATGTGGGCTGGTACTCCCATGGCAAAGGGGCAGAAAGCATGCAGTTCCCCTGCTGGATTGATACTGAACCACATGATCTTCAGCTTTGGGGTAGGTGCTTTGAGAGGGGTTCTCCCAAACAAAAGAGTTCCACTTTCCAAAGCACTGATGGACACTGAGCAAGCAGCACTGGTGATGCCCAAGAGCACAATGTCCTCGCTGCTAAAAGGCATGCATTGGAGTCAATGGAAAATAGAAAGTAAGGTGGCTTTTGGTGATTTTAAGGGTTTAATAGGCTTTAAATGCCTCCTGAGGGCTCTAGAGGTCCATTTCCATTTTCTAAATTATATTTCAACTTGTTTAACCCCTTCACGCCTAAGGGTAAAACAAATCTAAATGCCTAAGCACAATTCTGCAACGTTGACGTGTTAGTAAAACCGTACATATCATCACAACTACTTTGTACATCCAGGTGGATTATACCTTGTTTTTTTCAGGACAAATTGGGCTTTCATTTGGTGGTAAATGGTCATGGATAGCTCCTAATTTTTTTTTATTATTAAAGGAAAACTGGGCCAAAATAGTAAAAAAAAATCATTTTTTTAAATTTTACTGTGTGTTTCTTGTTACGACCATAACCTACCACCAAAGAACAACTCAAAATACATTCTCCAGTTCTTGACGATCGCAGCGATACCATATATGTGTATGTTATTTGTTGTTTGTACCCGTAGTACAGTCCAGAAACAACAGTGCGCATTTTGTTTTTGTCTTTTTTTTTATATAAAACACACTGTCACTGAACACTAACTGACACTGATACCAATTTTTTTTTAAATCCTGACCTTTGACCCTGACCTTTGCCCTTGACCCTGACCTTTGACCCTGACCTTTGACCCTGACCTTGACCCAAACACTAACCCTGGTACTGAACTAGATCAAACCTTGATCTAGGTATTTTTCTTTATTTTTTCTTTTTTTTTTTTTAATATTTATTTATCTTTTTTTTTTTTTTACAAACTTTTTTTTCTCTCTCTGTGTCAGGAGTTCGAGAGATACAATGTATCTCTCTTCTCCATTCATAGAGAGAGAGAAAACAAGGGGGCCGGGCTGCAGAGTGATTGATCACTGTGATAGCCAATCAGAGGCTATCACAGCGATCACGTGACCCGGAATCGGGAGTCCCGGGTCCCGATCGTTAGAACGGGACCCGGGGCTCTCAGTGACACCGCGGTCTTGGTGCTGGGAGCGCGCCGAGCGGCGCGCTCCCAGCACAAAGACAGGTACGCAAATATGCGGCCCCACGGAAAAAAGCCCAGGTCCGTGAGGCCGCATATTTGTGTTACGTCGGCGTCAAGGGGTTAAAGTAAACTCCTATTCCTTGCTTTTGTCTTTCAAACATTTTGAAATCAATGGTGACACCATTGGACCCACTGTGTCTGTTGTCAGTGTTGTACGGGAAAGCGGTATTCTAACGGACGTACTCAATGCAGGCTGGGACTGTTCTGTTCAGGGGCGGACTGACAACTCATGGGGCCCCCGGGCAATAGGGGATCATGGGGCCCCTGTGTCCTTGCCCAAACTCAAAAAAGCCTATGAAAAAGATTCCAGGGGCATCTCATGGGGCCCCCTACTGACCCCGGGCCCTCGGGCAGTGCCCGACTTTCCAAATGGTCAGTCCGCCCCTGGTTCTGTTACAACCAGGTTGCACCTCAGTGATGCCCTGGTCCAGATCTGGGAGGAAATACCTGAGGACACCATCCGTCATCTCATTAGGAGCATGCACTGACATTGTCAGGCATACATACAAGCACGTGGGGCCATACAAACTACTGAGTACCATTCTGAGTTGCTGCAATGACATTTCAGCAAAATGGACTAGCCTGCTGTATCATTTTTTCCCTTTGATTTTTGAGGTGTCTTTGAATTTAGTCCTCTGTAGGTTGACCATTTTCATTTCTATCAAACGATGGAGCATCCTTTCGCTCCTCACACATTACCCCGTCCATATTAGTATAGAGATCCAGCAGGAGATTTTTCCCCATTGAGATCTGATGTGTTTTCAAAGTGTTCCTTTCATTTTTTTGAGCCGTGTGTATCCATGCCTGGAATTCTTCTTAAGGTTCTTGGATACACTTAGCCATGACTGGTTCTCTTTAAAGCTTTAACAGCTCCATTCATAACTGTCCTGAGAAGGTCAGAAATTTCCAGCCTCCCGCGTTCTATATTTCGCTTATGTTTTTCTAATGCAAATCAGATACCAGAATGGATTACCATCATATTGTTCACTAAAGTAACCAGCTGGAAAAAAGATGCCTTGAAAGTAAACGGACAGGATAATAATATCTCTGTGGGATATGCTTTTGAGCCTCGGGTTTCTTTTAAGCTTATCATTAAAAAAATATAAATAAATTTCCTTTGGAATGGCTCAGATGATTGTCAGAGATGGCAAAAAATAAAACCGAGAGGGTTTTCAGGTCCTTTCGAGTGTGTCATAATGTCATGTGTTTCACAATGTTTCTTTATATTTCTCCACTATGCTTGTCATTAAACAGCAGAATACGAGTTGGTTCCATGGCAGTCCAACATAAAATCCCATTTAAATAATGGACGGATTTTTTTCTCCCTCCTATTTATTGTATGCTGACATATTAGATGGTGCACAATAAATAAAATTGGACTTTAAGATATAGCACGGATCAAAAAAAATTTTCAGAAAAAAAACAAAAAGGCCTCTTTTGCATGAGTGGCCGTGGTGGAGTAAAAGAAGGAGCTTCAGTTTTACCACCCCCAGCCATCAGCCATCCACCTAAAGGCTAAATAATAGCTAAAGGAGGTTGTTCATATGCAACTGCCGTGGCAAATTTATGCAACATTCAGAGTTGACAGGCAACACACCTGTCAAACTTGACCATTCAAGTCAATGGGGTTGTACTGCAAGAAAAGCGCTTGGCTCCCATTTGCAGTTCATTAGCCCAGTTATTAAAAAAAAGAAAAATAACAAGCATTCAGGAGGCTGCAGGGTCTGTTCATATGCCACACCCACAACAAATATAATGCAACGTGCTGAGCAGGGGTGGACTGACAACTCATCGGGCCCCCAGGCAATAGGGGATCATGGGGCCCCTGTGTCCTTGCCCAAACTCAAAATAGCCTATGAAAAAGATACCAGGGGCATCTCATTTGGAAAGTCGGGCACTGCCCGAGGGCCCGGGGTCAGTAGGGGGCCCCATGAGATGCCCCTGGTACCTTTTTCATAGGCTTTTTTGAGTTTGGGCAAGGACACAGGGGCCCCATGATCCCCTATTGCCTGGGGGCCCCATGAGTTGTCAGTGTGCCCCTGCTACATATATGTGAACCCGGGCTCAAACAGTGTTTTTTGTTGGCCTTTAAATAGACCCCTATGTGTCTTGTGGCTTTTCCATATGGTCTACCCGCTGCTGTGCAGGCAACATCGCATCAAGGCAGCCCGACTGTGCTCACCCCTTCTGCCCAGCTCTGCCATTCATAGGAGCTGTACTGTAGCATCGATGAACAATAAATGATTTATGAATAGAGAACTTATGAATGATTGAACAGAGGCGTCCCTAGGGTTGGTGTCACCGGGGCTGGTAACACTTGGTGACACCCCCTCCGACAATCCCCACAGAATGGATCGGATCTGCGGATTGAGCATAATGGATTGGACTCCGATCCATTATGCTCAATCCGCAGATCCGAACCATCCTGCGGGGATGGTCGGCTTTCTTTACAACTTACCTTTTCTTGGAGCGGGTCCATATGGAAACTCGGGCAGTGCCCGAGGGCCTGGGGTCAGTAGGGGGCCCCATGAGATGCCCCTGGTACCTTTTTCATAGGCTTTTTTGAGTTTGGGCAAGGTCACAGGGGCCCCATGATCCCCTATTGCCTGGGGGCCCCATGAATTGTCAGTCTGCCCCTGAGTGGGTCCGGTGTCAACCCTTATAGGTTGCATGCCGATGATCCCCGCAGGATCGTCGGCATGCAACCTATACGGGGTGACACCGGTCCCGCTCCAAAAAAAGGTATGTTGTAAAGAAAGGCGACGATCCCCGCAGGATGGGTCAGATCCATCCTGCATGGATTGTCGGCTTGCTTTACAACTTACCTTTTTGTGGAGCGGGTCTGGTGTCACCCTGTGTGGTCGGTGTCACCCGGTGTGGACCGCACCCCCTGCACCTGCCTCCGGATGCTACTGTGATTGAAAGATCCTACCCCTTCATCCATAGATCTTGTTTCGCACAAAGTTCCAGTCTTGGACAGTTGCCAGATAGGAAATCCCAAAATATGTCATTTAAAATTGTATCATGTTCACTTAAGATTTTGCACAAGTTACACATATAACAATTACATGAGACTTTAATTTCTGTTATTGTGGAACACTCTATCAGCTTGTCTGCGATTTATTCTAACAACATTTCCAAGGACTGTTCTAATAACGTTCTATAAAGCAATTCTAGTCAGCAAAACTGTTATTTAAAGAACCCAACATTAGCATATAAGCACTTAATATTGCCATTAAGCATTAGTAAAACATATAATAATCAGCTTTCTCATTTTGTTTATAATTTATTAATTCATAATTAGCAGTACTGAAATATAGCAACAGATAAAAACACATTTTTGTTTACGTTGTGAATTTGTATTATTTTTTATAATACACTCATGGATTAGGTTGTATTTTTTGCCAGGAATTAATAAATACCTATAATAATATTTTCTCAGCAAAAAAAAAAAATCTAAATATTTAGATAGCAAAATTAGAATAGAGTGTCATTCACAGCTTTACACCCATATGGCTTGTAATACTGTAATATTTATAACTTTAATTGATGTGTGCATTTCACCTTTAAAATTACATTTTTCGCTTCTTGTGAATAATGAACAGACCAGCCTGGGGAGCCCCCACACAGCCAACTACATCTGTTAATCTGCAACGCTCTATCCGAGAGCCGTGTTACATAGGACAAGTCATGCATCAATTCCATGTGAGGCCCAATTTGGTGTTCATGAGAGGAGTGCAGTGTAGACAGATGACGGGAGATGGAATTTTATATAGCAGGGAGACAGATGTGCCCTGTCACTAACAAGATCTGCTGGTCGAGGGGCAGAACATTCATCTGGTTACAACTTTCTATTTGTTAATAATGTTAATAATAATAATAATTATTATTTTTATTTTTTGTTTAATATTACTATTAATATTTTTATTTTTTTAAATGTTTTGTTTATTATTATTATTATTATTATTATTAATAATAATAATAATAATAATAGTAATGATAATAATAATAATGATGATAATAACAACAATAATAATAATAATAATATTAATAATAATAATAATAATTATTATTATTTTATTATCAATAGCAGTATTGGTAATAGGAGCAGGAGCAACAGCAAACAGCTGCATAGAATGCTCCCCTTCACATCTTGTGTAGCAAGAAAGCGTACCATTTATTTTTTAGCACAATTTACACAATTTACACAGGTTCCTGCGTGTCATGCAGAGGGGAGACTATTCAAGAGAATGGGCTGCCCTATTTGTATTAATGATAATAATAATAATTATATTAACAACAATAAAAATAAGTATTACTATTGCATTATTATTATTATTATTATTAATAATAATAATAACAGCAGTATTGATAATAGGAACATCAGCATACAGCTGCATATAAAGGTTCCATTCACATCTCACATAGCAAAAATGTGCATTACACTTGCAATTTTTTTTACACATGTTTCTACATGTCACGCATAGTGGACCCATTCACATGAATGGGCTGCCCTGTGGACGTTTTTTGGGCAACAAGCTTCTTGCAATTTTTTCAGGCACATTTTCCAGAGATTGCCACGTTTTTGATACATGAACAATCCCAGCAAAATCCCTCCATTCAGGGTGCCACATTTTGGATATGCAAACAATCACAGCATTATTATTTTTATTTTTTTGTTTTTTATTATTATTATTATTATTATTATTATTATTAATAATAATAATAATAACAATAATAGTAATATTATTATTAATATTAATAATAATAAAATTATTATTATTATTATTATTACTATTATTAATAATGTTAATAATAATAATATTTATTTTATTATCAATAGCAGTATTGGTAATAGGAGCAGGAGCAACAGCAAACAGCTGCATAGAATGCTCCCCTTCACATCTTGTGTAGCAAGAAAGCGTACCATTTATTTTTTAGCACAATTTACACAAGTTTCTGCATGTCATGCATAGCGGAAACTATTTAAGAGAATGGGCTGCCCTATTTGTATTATTAATAATAATAATAATAATAGCAGTATTGGTAATAGGAACATCAGCATACAGCTGCATATAAAGATCCCATTCACATCTCACATAGCAAAAATGTGCGTTATACTTGCAATTTTTTTTACACATGTTTCTACACACATAGTGGACCCATTCACATGAATGGGCTGCCCTGTGGACGTTTTTTGGGCAACAAGCTTCTTGCAATTTTTTCAGGCACATTTTCCAGAGATTGCCATGTTTTTGATACATGAACAATCACAGCAAAATCCCTCCATTCAGGGTGCCACATTTTGGATACGCAAACAATCACAGCATTATTATTATTATTTTTTTTATTATTAATATTATTATTAATAATAATAATATTTATATTATTATCAATATCAGTATTGGTAATAGGAGCAGGAGCAACAGCAAACAGCTGCATAGAATGCCCCCCTTCACATCTTGTGTAGCAATAAAGCTTACCATTTATTTTTTAGCACAATTTACACAAATTTCTGCGTGTCATGCATAGAGGAAACTATTCAAGAGAATGGGCTGCCCTATTTGTATTAATAATAATAATAATATTAATAATTATAATAATATTAACAACAATAAAAATAATTATTGCTATTGCATTATTATTATTATTATTATTATTATTATTAATAATAATAATTATAATAATAATAACAGTATTGATAATAGGAAAATCAGCATACAGCTGCATATAAAGGTCCCATTCACATCTCACATAGCAAAAATGTGCGTTACACTTGCAATTTTTTTTGCACATGTTTCTACGTGTCGCGCATAGTGGACCCATTCACATGCATGGGCTGCCCTGTGGACGTTTTTTGGGCAACAAGCTTCTTGCAATTTTTTCAGGCACATTTTCCAGAGATTGCCATGTTTTTGATACATGAACAATCCCAGCAAAATCCCTCCATTCAGGGTGCCACATTTTGGATATGCAAACAATTACAGCATTATTATTATTTTGTTTGTTTATTATTATTATTATTATTATTATTATTATTATTATTATTATTATTATTAATAATAGTAATATTAATAAGAATGATGATTATAACAATCATAGTAATAATAATAATGATTATAATAATAATATTATTTATTTTATTATCAATAGCAGTATTGGTAATAGGAGCAGAAGCAACGGCAAACAACTGCATAGAATGACCCCCTTCACATCTTGTGTAGCAAGAAACCTTACCATTTATTTTTTAGCACAATTTACACAAGTTTCTGCATGTCATGCATAGGGGAGACTATTCAAGAGAATGGGCTGCCCTATTTGTATTAATGATAATAATAATAATTACCGTATATTAACAACAATAAAAATAAATATTGCTATTGCATTATTATTATTATTATTATTATTAATAATAATAATAATAATAATAATAACAGCAGTATTGATAACACTGTTCAACAAATTTTTATTTTTTGCCAGTTTTAGAAACAAAAGGATCCATTTCTTAATGAATTCCACATTCTGAGTTCAAATATAACAATGAAATTTGTCAATTGGCTCTAGTTTTTCTGTAAATGGAAAGTTTTCTACTATAGGCGTAATGACTACATAATACACAATAATTATATAGATAGATGTCTTTCCACAAATATAAAGCAAGTGATATTGACTACATAACAAAGCCTAAATGGCATAATATATTGCATAGGATTACCAAGAAAAATTATAGCCATAAGCTAAGTTGAATCATTTTAATGCTTAGGATTCTCACTAGTTTCGTCTTCAGTTTGTGTCGGTTTTGCTTCTCTTGGCTTTTGTCTTGTATTCGAGGAAAGGGCTATCTCTTACAACTGCACGTGACTACACGCTTCAGGTTCTTCCTCACTTGACTCAACCACGAAGGATTCTGCTGCTTTAGGAATTGGTAGCCCCTCTCCATGAGGAACTGGACGTATTGCCGATGGAATATTTGGATAGTGCACAGATAACTTTTTCTTCTTATTTAGCCCTTTTACAATTGGAGGCACCATACAAAAGTAACAATTACTAACATGATCTGTTGGCTCTCTCCAAATCATTGGCACAGCGAAAGGCATAGATGCCTTTTTTCCATTCAACCATTGCTCCAGTGCCGTCCCACAAGAATTGCAGCATATATGTGGTGCCCAGCTCTTGTCCTGGTCTCCTATCTTGCAGCCAAAATACAAGTTGTAGGCTTTCTTAATCATTCCTGTTATCCTCCTTTTTTGTGAGATAAAAGTTATTTCACCGCAGAATAGCAGAAATTATCTGCTTTATTCACACAAGTTCGAGGCATTACTGAGTAGCCTATATAAGCATAAAACAAAATGTAAAGACGCTGTCGAACTACAATCAGCTACAGATACTGCAGCTTTTATGCAGTGAAGTGATGCAATTAAAGGCTAATATTGCATCATCTCAGTATACATGCAATTTTCTATTGGTCACCAGTATCAATTGCGCAATATGCAGCTGAAGTTGCATCATAATTTTGAATGGCTTACGTCATTAGATGGGTGAATATATCATGGAAACTAGAGCCAATCAACATTTTTTAGGGTCATTTTCGTTTTCAGCACCCCAAAATTATGTAAGATTAGCTAATTTTATGCCCAAAACTTTTTACCTGTTGAACAGTGTAATAGGAACATCAGCATACAGCTGCATATAAAGGTCTCATGCACATCTCACATAGCAAAAATGTGCATTACACTTGCAATTTTTATACATATGTTTCTACGTGTCGCGCATAGTGGACCCATTCACATGAATGGGCTGCCCTGTGGACGTTTTTTGGGCAACAAGCTTCTTGCAATTTTTCAGGCACATTTTCCAGAGATTGCCATGTTTTTGATACATGACCAATCCCAGCAAAATCCCTCCATTCAGGGTGCCACATTTTGGATATGCAAACAATCACAGCATTATTATTATTATTTTTATTTTTTTTAAAAAAAATTGTTTTTTTAATTATTATTATTATTATTATTATTAATAATAATAATAATAATAATAATGATAATAATAATAATATTTATTTTATTATCAATAGCAGTATTGGTAAACAGCTGCATAGAATGCCCCCCTTCACATCTTGTGTAGCAAGAAAGCTTACCATTTATTTTTTAGCACAATTTACACAAGTTTCTGCGTGTCATGCATAGAGGAAACTATTCAAGAGAATGGGCTGCCCTATTTGTATTAATGATACTAATAATAATAATAATTATTATTATATTAACAACAATAAAAAATAATTATTGCTATTGCATTATTATTATTATTATTAATAATAATAATAGCAGTATTGGTAATAGGAACATCAGCATACAGCTGCATATAAAGGTCCCATTCACATCTCACATAGCAAAAATGTGCATTACACTTGCAATTGTTTTTACACATGTTTCTACACGAATAGTGGACCCATTCACACAAATGGGCTGCCCTGTGGATGTTTTTTGGGCAACAAGCTTCTTGCAATTTTTTCAGGCACATTTTGCAGAGATTGCCACGTTTTAACAATCACAGCAAAATCCCTTCATTAAGGGTGCCACATTTTGGATACACAAACAATCACAGCAAAAATCCCATCATTAAGAATGAATAGCACCCAAATGCACGTTGTGCAATTTGGAGTCCCAAGTAGAAATGCGCCGATTCTGCCCATGCGTTACCAAATCTCTAGATGTGAATGGGACTTTAGGGGTATATTTATAAAGTAGGGAATCCAACATTTCCTGCAGGTGTATCTTCCTGGTGCATGCATTTTAAATGAAAGTAATTGATTCACTTGCAATGAATGTTTAGTGAATGTCACATTCAGTGCGTCATAAATAAGCCCCTAAATTGTATGCAAACACAAAGGCTCTTTCAGATGGCTGGCTGGGGGCAAGGAAAACAAAAGGCTGAGCCACAGTTTTACTTTCCCCTGGCCGCCCATCTGAATTGTTACTATACAGCCAGACAGGGTCATACATGTGCCGTGGTACTTTGCTGCATGGCCGTGGCATATTTACCTTGGGGTTCAGAGTGGGACAAGTGGTGCTGGCTGTCAAATTTGGCCATTGAGTTAAATAGCGCCGCATTGCAACCAGAATCTGAACACTCAGCTTGCAGTTGCAGGACATAAAATTGCCGTGTGAATTAGGCCTAAAGGTCTACAGCAGTGAACCCCAGTTGGGGGATCAGATATCTAAAGGTCCTTTGGGGGAGGCCCACCATGATGGGTGAAGGTTGGACCTCCTTTCCCCAGGAAGGGAGTCATGTGGTGGGACTCGTGAGTACCCCAGTGTACCTCTGTTGGTTTTGCCCAAACAGTTAGATGCCCCTCCTTCGTGGACAATTATGGAAGTGTTGTGGCCTGGGGCACATTGGTGATTGTACCTAAGCTGCACTGTTAAAGATTTACCTTTGGGCTTGAATACCTCCTGAAGAAAGAGCAATACATACAGTATTCTACGATGGTTTTATTTCTGCAGTGCTAGATCATCTAAAGAACTCTAAGGTACCTCTGACTGCTTGTCTCAAGAGATTTGAAGTTATATTTGGTGATGTCATTCCTATGCTGCTCTCTGTTCTTGCTGGAGAGCAAGTTATGCCTGAGGACCTATAGTGCAAGAGTCTCCCTGCTTCTGCCTCATCCATTTTGTTAATCTGTTTTTCCCTCCACATCTCCTGATGCTTCTTGTATGATTCTCCACCAGTCATTACACCTCTGTCATCAGAGAGGGGCAGCTCTGAGATGAGGAAGTAAAGCCCTGCCCCAATATGGCTACCACCACAAAGATGAACAGTCAAGAGAAAGACATTGGAAGTTCATGGAGAACAGATCAGCTGCAGGTAGCCTTCAGACAATAAAGGTGATTAAGTCTCCATTCACATTAGCGTGTCTCCAAAGTTGTATGAATTCCAGTGCAATCATGAAGCACGAACTTGAACCTACTTTTGGTGCGTCTTTGATCCAATTTTTTTTACCCTGGTCCAAAATCTCATCGAAAGTCGCCCCAAAGTAGCGCAGTCGCCTTTTCAAAATCGTTTCGACTTTGGGTCACTCTGATTTGAACGGGTGCTATTGAAAATAATGGGATGTGGCTTGTCATGCGACTTTGATATCTAAAGCTGCATGCCAAGTCTCAGAAGTGTGAACGGAGCCTTAGAATAAATAACAAAAAATAGGTAGCAAAAAGATAAGTGAATCAAAATAAATATATAAACTAACAAAATAATCTAATACATACTGTATAGAGGAAAAAAAATAATAATTACTTAATAAGTGCTCTGCATAACAAGAGAAGTAAATACCAGTCTGCCACTCAAATGTCCATAAAGTACATAAAAAAATCACTTGACTTAATAGAACAATTGATTGATAGATCGATCAATAGATAGATAAATAGAACAATCGATTAACAGATCGATACATAGACAGATAGATGGACAGATAGATAGATAGATAGATAGATAGATAGATAATAGATAGATAGATAGATCGACAGATAGA